>NW_027142360.1:13077260-13677260 GCF_026170545.1 Melanerpes formicivorus | reverse complement strand
TTGCCACATTGACTGGCTAGGAGTGGTGAAGCTTCCAAGGCAACAGTAATGGTCTAAATCCATGCTAGGGTGAAAGGATTTTTTTTTTTCCCTTTCCCTTCCTCCCTCCCTCCCCAACCTTGTCATGCTTTTGATGTGATGATTTTAAATCAAAAGCCTTCTGTACTTTGTGTGATGGGCCTATGGCAGCTTGAGAGTATTCCTTTAGATTTTCAATGGTGAGAACGGGATTCAAGCCCCTGTAAAACTCAGCAAGGGGTACGATGGTTTAACGATGTAACCTTGCCTTAGAGCTGTAAAGGAATGGTACAGGGGCATTCTAGAAACCTACCCCTAGGCAAGTGTATAGGCTACTGCTATGGAGACTGAACATCTTGGTAGCAAAGTTTTGTATTGCTTGTAAATGCAAGCTAGGGGCTCACCTCTTCTATGTACCAGTACTTAATCAAGTTTGAGGGTTTGCAATTGTTTTGTTTTGGGTTCAGTCTTAAGTTTTGCTGTTTGTTTACCTCTAGTAGATGGAAACAGAGGAGGAAGGGAAAAAAGGTATTTTACAGAGGAAGTTTTTTTTGACTGCAATCCACATGTACTAAAGTGCATTGATTAGTTACAGTTAAGCTATGAAGTGGAACTCAGGCTTTATAGTGATAAAATACAGTCTGGGTTACATGCCTGAGAAGCCCTGGGAAGGCTAGTATGCTGCTAGCTTACCAGGCAGCATTCTACCCATGTTTCACAAGTTCTTGAAAAACAGGGAATAAGATGTAGCAACTCCTTCTGGAAAATCTTGTCTGAGAAGCACAAAAAATAAAGCAGAATAATCACTGGTTTATAGTCTTGCAAATATTTCTAGTACTGCTTCCTCTAGACTAGTTCTTTGCTATTGCATGCAAAGGGAAGGAAGTGATTTGGCTCTGTGTGAACTGAGGGAGACATCTTCAGTGCTAGCCTCCAAGCCTTTTGCCATTGCCTGCTGTGGAGAAAGCTTCATCTGTTTTCAGCATCCTCTTTCTTAAATATTAAATTTCATCTTGATTTGGTACTAGCCTCTTTGTTGCCTTTCAGTTTGTATATTCAAGCAACAGAAAACACCATAATCTTTCAAAGCAGCTGAACAAGTAGTAATTAGTCTTCTAAATACTTTCTATATCTCTTGGTGCTAGGAAAACAGACAAATAGAAGATTAATATTTTTGTGTTCAAAATCCAAATTCTTCCTAGTAGTAGTTTGTAATGTAGCAGTTATTACTTTTGTTTAGTATCCACACTTAAACTCCTGACAAACTTTGTTCCATTTCAGATATACCAGTGATAGAAGTTGCTGCAAACACTTATCTTCCAGGAGACCTTAGGAGAATAGCATCCACAGACAGTTAAGCTCTTTCATTAGCCAAGAGTTAGATGAAGGATCTTACCAGCAGAATATTAACCTTTTTATGGTTCCTAGGGTTTACTACCGGTATGGAGATTTCTCCAGGCTGACGCTCCCTTAACTGCTCAGCACTGCCAGGTTACTGGGCTCTTCCCATTCTCTTCCCACACACATGGAGCTATCTGCAAAGTAAGGTCCTTCCTTGGCAGAAAGCTGTGCAACGTAGGATCAGGGAGAACAGACTTGTCATTGTGCCTTGAGCTGCTGCACTGTTCCCTTTAACCAGGTATATATAACAAGCTCCTTGTTACTCTTTCAAGTAACTACATGTTGTGCCACTGGACTGGGAATGTGACCTCTTTTGGTTCTTTTTGGCATCTTCCAGCTGCCCTTTAGTGCGATTACACTAAATAGTTTCCATGTGGTCATTTTTAACACTGTCCTTGTAAACGAAGAGCAAGCTGCAGAAGTTGCTAACGAGGAGGTTCTTCAGCATGTATAGCAGTACACAGTGGTAGACTGTATTATTCATGAGGTAGTACATGAAGAAAACTATCAACTTAAATCCCTTTATCACAGCATGTTATTCTAGAATGTAAGATGGCAGCCACGAGATTTGTCAAAAACCCAAGCACAACAGACCTTCTGCAGTTGTGACTTTCTTCATCACAGAGCAGATGTAAGCATGAAGCTCTGATAATGCAAATGATGTGAACTGCTGTGGAACCTTAAATGAATGTTTGTTCCCCCAGCATCATATGCAAATTCAATGTGCTGCTTGACAGCACCACTAATGCACCAGTAGAAACTGCACCTTATTGTAATGTTGGTTACAATGCTATTCTCAGTGACTGCTACTGTCCCAGGTTGCAAGAGCTGCACATGCAGCTTGAAGATGAGCTTATTTGGGGGTTTTTTAAAGTAGTATTTGAATCTTCCTGGGGCATAGCACTTGCATTGGTATCACAGCCATGCCAGATGAACCAAGCAGAACCTGTCCACACAACAGAGTAGCAAAAAACCTGAGAGGATTTCAAAACAGAGCAAATTCTGACACCTCCTATAAGCTAGCTGGCTTAAAAGCAAACATCTGCAACAGTGAGGTGGAAGCACACAGGGCACTGCCAGTGTGGTCAAGTTTTTCTTCACACACAGGGGACAGGCTCTTAAGAAAAGCTGAGGTTCTTATCTAATCACTCCAGTTAATGTTTAAATATAGCTGGAAAGGAGACAAAGTAAATTCAGTCCTTGAACAGAGAGAGTGAGCTCTATCCTGCAACCTCCTTTCCCTGTGCTCTTTAATGGGAGCTGAAAATGAAGCTTCCCCAAGCAACACCACTGTTTAGAAGTGTCCCTTCCCTGCTGCGGGCTGTCAACAGGCAGAGTTTTTGTATCTCCGTTACCAGCACACCATGTTTGGCTGCTGGCAGGAGGGCTTTAACACTCTGCTCAGTGTACTGACTCAAAACCATTTTCAAGCACCCCTCTCAAGCAAGTGTGTTAAGGACTGGAACTGCAACAAACACTGGGATATCAAGAGTCCCTCGAGAGTAGTTTTAGGCCAAGAGTCCTTTTTACCTAGGAGTACTTCAATTTTCAATAGGAACTTGCATGTTTGAGAGAGTCAGGACTTTTTGAAGTCTTATAAAGCATTTCTAGTGCTCTTATTCTAAACATCAACCTTAACTCAGCACAGGCTGTGTCAATGCAATCACACCAAGCTGTTGCCAAACAGTTGTTGACTCTGGCTTTCACAAATCACATACCCATGAGTAACAGGAACAAGTAGGGGCAGTTTAGCTTATCTGCAGTTCCCCATTTTCTTGCTACAGCTGTGTCCATGGACACCACTGCTCATGAGCTTTCACTGCTCAGTCTATTGAGGTTTGCTTACCTGAAGCAAGGCTTCCCAGAACTACTGTTCAATGGCACCTCTCTAAAGCTAGCATTAAACCGACTTTGTAACAGTTTCATCCTCACAGTGCCACCCTGTATTATACCTGGAGCCTAAGGGATGGCATGTGGCTCTTGTTTTAAGCTGCTGCAGCATTAATAAATCCATCTGCAGAAACTATGTTCCAAACAGGAGATACTGCCTACTGCACAGTTATCCTCCAGCCAGAAATGGCTGTAGCAGGAGAGTTACTTTGTGTTTCAGTAAATGAACCAGGCATCCCCTCAGCAAGATTGTAATACACCTTGGGCTATGATTGGGAAAGATCTGTGATATCAAGGTTTAAACTGAAGTAGCAGAGGTTTTAAGAAATGCTCTTTGCTTGTGTGGTCATGAGACCAATTAAGAAGTGCACTTATTTTGCACATACCACAAGATGCAAAATTTTGTATCAGATCATACATATCTATGCTTGCATAAAGTTGAGGCACTTCAAGTGAGACCTTTCTAAATATTTTTTTGAAATCAATTATTTTGTCAGTGGAAGTTTATGGAGTCTTTGTACCTTTTCATCTTGATGCTTTCTCATTGGCCTTTTCAGTTTCTGTACCTTATGTATTTGCTTGAAGAAAATGTAGCACAGCCCAATTCATATCCCTCCATATTAAAAGTCTGCCTTAATTCTACTGACTTTATCCCTGTTCTTACAGAGGAAATCCACAGCAGCCTACTAAGATACTTTACTCAAAGGCCCTACTCTCTTCAGTTATTCCAGTTTAGGGTGGGTGGAAATCAGCTCAAGAGCAAGCTTAGATGCAAGCCTATCACCACCAAGAGTCTAACTGGTAGTGACATAGCTGTACTGCTCAGTGACAAATACATGCAGTCCTTTCAACTTACTGAACAAGAACCACAACAGGCTTCAAAGAAAGTGACCAACAGAAACAACTGATCATGATGCACTTGACTACATCAGTCACCTTGCAGCTTGAAAGAACCGCCTCCAGCAAAGCACAATTTATCTGCTTCCTCTGTAAGACATAGAGAAGTCAGGTTTAGAAGCAGCAGCATCCACCACTGTGCCACAGGCACACACACAAATAGTAAAGCCATGCCATTTCTGACCCCTTATGATGGAAAGCTGATGAATGTGCTCTGGCAGGTAGGTTTTAATACTTCTTTTCATCTTAACAGAACATACCATTGTTAAACATAGGTTTGAATGCACTTTCCATCAGGATGTTAACAACTTGTGTTCACTATGCAGGCAAAGAAAGGCCAGTTCTAGTTCAAAACCTTTCATTTTCACCTGTTTCTCCCTATACCAGTTGTAAATGTCATTTGCTCCTTGCATTAATCTTTTCCTTCCTTCTGTACTTGCCAAAACAAAAAACAACCAAAGATGGGTTTAGACTGTTCAGTTAAACTTCTTAGTCATATTCCTCAGTATCTGAACATATTTCTAGTAGTTCACTTCCAGCTTGATCTATTTCTTCAGAAGAATGCTTCTTTCTGAATGCACACAGGCTTAAAGCAGCTCAGGAACTGGCCTATGGCAATGCTTAGACATGCTGTCCACACAGCATGATTACAGGAAACTATCAATAGAACATTACTGCAATTGACTTTGTTCAGGACAAGTAAAATTTACACCATGGTGCCTAACTTGCAAGAAAGCAAACCATGCATGCTCCCACTCATGGCCCGGTCTACTTGATCAGTTGAATTGTCTCAGCTGTCTGTTCAGGTGTTGCTTATGTTACAGGCTCTTTCCTGGAATGGTTAACACCAAATTAAAATTCTGTATTAGGATGACACAACTCTTCAGGAGTGAAGTGATCTAAGTGCTGGTATATTTACAGAAACACAGATAATCAAGCTGCAAAAAAGAACCTTAACACTTAAAAAAGAACAGACAGGCTTGTTTCATTTTTTTGGTTTTTTTTTATTTGGGAAAAGTGCTTCTTACAAAAGGCAGCTGCAAAACAATACGTTATAGACCTCAGAACAATTTCTCATTCCATTTAAAAGTGAAAGGAGAGGCAGTCTAGGGGACAAGAGCAGCAGGAGAACAGATCACGGGGCATCCACGAGTCAATAAAAAACAGCAATAACAATGCAAGGTTAAAATTCCTGTGCTGGGGCTTTGGTGGCAAAGTAATTTTCTCAATGCAAATTACAGCCAGAAATTGCATGACTGCCTTTGTAAGCAGTAACTCACATAATCTGAACAGCTTTACCAGGCAACACAACTGCACAGCTCAGATGCTGAGAGGCACATGTACCTCAAGCCAGCTGAGAGGCAAAGTGATTTCCTAGTGAAGCTCACAGCTTACATGGTTACACCAGGTTCTAAAACTTACAGAGCAATAAAGCTAAAGGGGCCTCTCTGGTGTTCCTCTGACCCCGCCTTGGCTAACCGGATTTCTGCTCCTGGACAACCCTAATCATACACATGAAAGAGAGCTGGTGTATTAGGGAGGGCCGTCTATTAAGTTAAGCTATAGTTAAGATCAGTGCCACAGACTGGGCTGAGACCACTAAACCAGTTTCATGTCCAATTGGAGGCTAGATTTCATGCACCAAGAGGGGATGAAAGATGGTTTTGTTATTTTTAACTTACAGAGTCTCCCCATCCTTGAGGTCCAACTCTACATTTATCTGTATATACACATAGAGAGTTCTCCTTTCACAATGACATTTTCCTTTCATGCTAAACACAGTAAAAACCCAGAACGTTCACACCTGGTTCTGGTTACACAGTAGTAATAGTAATGTGCAAGTAAACAAGAGACCAAAATCACAAATGAAGACGTGTACATGAGGGGGCTGGAACAGAGCTGATGCCAGAAATAGAGCGTTTGTATCCGGCCCAAATCAGAAATATTGGTACAAAGACAGAAAACAGGCCATCAGCCAATTTACATCCCCACTGCATGGCCACTGCTCATTTTTGTATCTGGGCTCTTCAAAATGAGTGTGGAAGTCCTGTAAACACTTTAACCCTGGAAGTGGGTGAACTCTGTTGGGTACACAGATGAAGCAACAAACCTAAGCTAACTGTTTGACAGTTAAATTCATTTTTACAAAAACTAACATTTTAAAGATTTATTTTCTTGTTATTTGTTTAAACAGAGGAAAAACAACACTCCTGGGGTGGGAGGGGATGGGAAGAGACAGACCCTGGGTAAAAGTTATTACAACAGCACCTGGAATTGATTGGCCTGCCTAGGAGAACACAGGCACTGCCACAACACCACAGGTAATAGCTACTGCCTGAAGCCAAGACAACAGTCCACACTCCACTGACAGGTGCTATAGATCCAAGTCATAATAATCTTCCAGCTCATCATGAAACAAGTCCCACTCATCCTCAGAATCCGTTAGCTCATCATCACCACCTGCTGCCAACAGCATAAGCAACATCTCACCAAGCTCAAAGGTCACTACCTCATCCTCATCGGTCTCAAACGGATCACCGTTCTCTCGCTCCTCAATGAACTCCCAGAAACGATTCCTCCGCTGGGCCTGCAAGTGGAACACAAGCATTTCCCCGAGTGACTAAGTGGTACAGGCAGGAATCTTCTTGAAAGTTTACAAGATTCAGTCTCCAGTGTACTTTTCTGACATGCAAGAAATCATGTTTCACAGCAATACTGACACCTCCAGTAGAATTTACCCTTACAACTCCCCTATTGATGTTACCCAACATTTCTATTTCAGTATGTTGGTGTAGTAGGAAAGAGTTTTTAATTCACTCTTTCCCTCTTGGCCTCCAGCATTCAAGTTTTAGATCACCACCTCTTTCAAATTCATCACATCTGAGGTCTACCAGAAGTAAGAAAAAGTGTCACCATTTCCCTGCCCTCTTCTCAAGGCAACCGATTTAACACACACCCCTCTTGTGCTCTTTCTGTATAGAGAAAACAAAAGCCGGCAGCACTGACCCGGTATCTACTTGAAGTTCCCACTTTGGGTCTCTGTGGCTCCTCTCGGCGACCATCAGGATAGGCATGTTTGTAAAAGCAGTTCCCTCCAAAAGGACAGCTCCCACGGCCCTCATCAAAGTACCTGCATGGCTTGTTGCTGGAAAGGAAAATATCACAGCCCTTACTCATAGCAGACCCCAAACATCCTTCAGAACTGCATTTCACTGTAGTCCAAAAGGATCTCCGGTACCACTGGTAGCTGTCAGTCAGCACCTGCACACAGAAGTGACGTATCACGGGGCCGGGGTCAATGCATGCAGAGACACCAATGGCTCACGGTGCACAAGCTTGTACTACCTTATGGCTACACCTCCAGCATGTTGCATATAGAATAGGAAGACTGAGGTCAAAAAGACATAGGAACAACTTTATTAACTGTGGTTGCATGCATCTATGGGCAGATAGGGAAGGATGCCCATGTAGTAGTAGAAAGGAGTTGTGAGAGGGCTTTTACATCAACATCCTTATTCTCCAGGTGTACCCTTTTGTCTGCAGTCTCAACCTGACAAAAGGCTGCAGTGCTCATACCTCATTGCCTCCTTGTATTTCTGAATGAGTTTCTGCTTCTCTTCCTTCTCCTCCACCCAGTACTCACTTGGAATGACAAAATTAGATGTGATCCGACATTCTGGGCAGGACCTGGGGAATGAACAGACTGTGCTGCAAAATTCCATGTTACAGGGTGCTCCCTCTCATAACAAGTCATGGCCTATATCCATCTTTAAAGATGTACGGTTTCTGTACACTTGCTCTGTGAGCTTCTCAATCTAGATTCACTCTTACATGAGTATAACCTAAGCTCCTCTTCAAGAAGTCAATGGAAATGGCAGCTAGTCAGCTTGTCTCAGAAAAGCTTGACAAAAACACTTCACACAGACTCCTTTTTCTTTAGAATTCAATAAATTTATTTTGGTTTGATTGCTGTATTTATTTGAATGGAACTTTTAATTTGAGAAATGGCTTGTCAGCTGCTTAGTAACTAGAGCAGTGATGAATTAAGAGACACACATTCTGAACTGGTTAATCTGTTTCCAGATTCCTGGCTGAGTATCCAAGACATCAACAGTAACCATTGGACAACATGCTCCCAAATAAAAGTTTTCTACCGTTAGCTGAGTTCAGCAAATTTAACCCATATTAACCAAATCAGAGTGTAAATGCTGTCCCTAATGATTATTTCACTTCCAAACTAAGTAAGTATGCATTAAATGCAGTCTCTGTGCAGTCTGCATCTGGATGTCTGTTGCAGATTGTCAGGTGTTACTAAGTTCTTCCATAGTAACAAAGCACAATCAAAATGGGAAAGCGCCTCACTTGATAATCTTGCTCTCAAATTGTTTAGCACTCCTCCACTTGCGGATGCACTTGAGGCAGTAAGTGTGGCTGCAGTTGGAGAGGATCCCAAAGCGTCGCTCACTAGGATTAGCCTTCTCATACACCACCTCCATGCATATCCCGCACACCATGTCTTTGCTACGCTGGACGGCAAATGAAAGCTCCATGTCCTTCTCATGAGCTTCTATGCAAGACTGAAATGGAGAGACAAAGAAAACGACTACAGAGACAACTGTCACGTGGTGAACTCTAAGCAGGTTTTTAAGCTCGGGTTTACGTCTGCTGTTTTGCATAATGAAGGGAGCACGATAAAGCTGAAAAATCTTTACTCTAAAAACAAAAATGGGGAAATAATCCTTTCTTCAGACATTGCTTTTAAACATGGAAAAAGCAATCTAAAAGACACTTCATTTCTAGTAGGCAAATAACAAAGCTTTAAGTATCTTTAAGCAGACTGCTCTCCTCGCACAAGTGAGGAAACACAAAGGTTTTTTTGAGTACGGCCCTGACAGGAAACAGTCCAGTTTACAACAAGAGTTTCACTCATTGTGTGCACCTTCAAATGAAAGGGAATTAGTGACAAGTGATTGTGGGGAGCTAGGAAGCAATAACTTAAAGCTGCTTAACACCAGGTAGTTGTTTGCTTACCTTTATGTGCTGGGATCTCTGTGCAGCATCAATCGGATGCAAGACCTGCAGTCCACACATGTCACACACATCCCCGTGGATATACACGCAGTTTTCCCCATAACGACATTCTCCTACTGCAGCGTAGGGGCAAAGCTCCTTCTTCATCTCCACGTCTGCTTGCTGCTTTTCATACTCTTCCTCAATCACCATTTCCTGCAAGGGTGCTTCAGCACAGGAAGGAGCAGCTGGAAATAAAATTATGGAGAGTAAGCAATACGTTCAGATTTAGAACACTGGAAACAAAGATGTTGTTTTAATACAAAGTAATCTCTGAGTAACTGTGTTCAAGTTATCAGAAGAGAGCAGTAAAACCAACCAAGGCTCATTTCAGTCCAATTTTCATACCATCAACCTGAACTAAAAGTTATTTTCCCACTCAAGAATGCACAAAGCTAAAGCAATCAGTGTCAGTGGTCAGATTCAGATCCACTTATGGGCTAAAGCCAGAAAAATCCTACCAGTCCTCTGCAGCTTCAGTACATTTTTATGCAAGTTCTCTTTTAGCAACAATCAAACAAGTTCACAAATCTCTCGCTACTTTGAGAATCAATTTGACATCACCTCAGGTTAACAGACTTTTTTCCAAAAAATTACACAGCTGAAGGAAGTTACATCCAGCATAACAAGACATTAGTATGGAAACACCACACCAGCAATTCCTGATGTGCAGGTTAATTGGCATGTTGTTGTTCTGCCTGAACAACAGGCTTTCACTTCTACACTCCCAGGCATCCCTATGAATGACAAAAGCTGTGCCTATGCCTCTTGTCAAACTCACTCTGTTCTACATACATGCCAAAAACCTACTGAAATTCAGGGTGTTTTCATCACATTCTAAGCTACAATCTCTAGAGATGCCTTCCAAGCCCTGACATTCTATGGTTGTATGATAATTCCCTTAAGTAATTCTAAAAAACAAAGAAATAGCTGGAAATGGTGTCATTTCCCTTCCCCATTTACACAGCTGGCACTCAACATTTTTCCCTGTACCTCTTGAGTGTATATATGTTTATCTGGGTCACCACAAGCCAAACAGCCTTTTGAGATTATTAGGGAAGTAGGATGATAAACTAAGTTACAAGACAGAAGCAGTCAGCTTGAAACTGAAGATACAATAAATGCAGAATGCTCAGAATAAGTACCAAGAACTACAGTAGTTGAACTTCATTTACATAACCAGTAGCTGTTGCAGCCCTAACAAGTCATCCGTGCTACAATAAAGTGTAAAGTTTATAAGCCTTTTTATCACTAGATTGGGAAACTATGCCAAAACTATCAAAGGCATACCTGGATCAGTATAAATAAATTACTGACTCCTCAAAAAGGATCAGAGGGTCAACATTTGCAGTTTTCATCCCCTTGGAGCTCAGAGATACTATAAACATGTATCAGACTTTGCTTTTAGACACAGAGGGAAAGAATCACCAGGTCCCTGAAAGCTCACTATTGGGGGGATAAGTAAATATTGAAGAGGAGTGTAGAAAAATACTAGCTCTCAAAATAAGGTCAAGGGTGCTTCTGGAACCATCCCTGTCCCACTGGTCTTGAGTAAGACTGCTGGCTGGCTATAAACACATTCTTCAAAAGAGAGTGAGTGACATAGTAACAAGTCAACAGTCAAGCTCTTCATATTTCAGTAAGAGATTCCCAGTCAAAAAATCATTACCTCTTAAATTCTCTTGAGACTGCACCAAGAAAAGTAACAAGTAACCATACACTAGACTCTACCTATGCATTTCAGTAGCCTAGTGTAATATAAAAATTTGTACTTATTAACTGAAATCCCCCCTCCAGTGTGGAATCCATGGTCTCCAACTCAAAATAAGTAACAAAATCCACAGCCACCAGTCAGTTTTTATTCCCTTGACTCTACTAATATTTTGCAATGTTTTTTCTAGTTAGTGTTGTTACAGATTTTTTATCTGGTTGACTCACAGGACTGGACATCTTGTTTGACCCCTACCACGAAAGGAAAGTTTAGTAGATCCTAGTATGGATGGACAGAAGCCTACTACTAGACAGACAAGTGCAGCTGAGTCTCACAGGAATCAAATGATATGGTACTACTTTTAACAGGGCTGGCAAGCTGATCTTTGCTTAAGGCAATCCTGTATCCCTGGAAAAGGCTTTCTGTGGAAGAAGAGGCACACCTGAAGCTTCTCTTAACAGAAAAAAATTCCAAAGTCACCTGCAGTCCTCTCAAGGACACCTTTTGTAAAAAATCCCAAACAATTGAAAAAACCGAAGTCCAGACCAAAACAAACTCACTTATTACTTGAGGCTGAGAATAAAGGGTCTTACACCTCCAGAGAGAGACCTAGAAGCTCAGTTCTTTACTACGCTAGTCCACAAGAGAGCAGAGCTTCACATGTTGGCCATTGGAATGTGCTGCCCAGGGAGATGGTGGAGTCACCGTCCCTGGAGGTGTTCAAGAGGGGATTAGACATGGCACTTGAAGCCATGGTTTAGATAGTCATGAGGTGTGGGGTGATAGGCTGGACTTGATGATCTCTGAGGTCTTTTCCAACCTTATTGATTCTGTGATTCTATGAAAAGTAGAGTTGTTACTTACACCACCAGAACTATGTAGGTCAACAAGGACAGTACACAGTACATCTACTGAAGTCCAGCCCCAGCCCAGTCCACAACACCATCCTTGCACACACACAAAAAAGTACAACCAGTTCTTTGTGACTAAACATCTAGATAATAAGAGAGAGAGCTATGAATGTCATTCTTTCATAATGGCTCTGGATACTTCTACAGTGTAAGAGGGTGGGATAGGAAAAAAACATGCTCAAAGTGACAGTTTTCCAGTCTTCTGCACTGTCCCAACACTTCCCCTCTGCAAGAGCTCTATTTCTATGAAATAAACATCCAACTACTATTCCCACTTCTGAATAACTGCTTCCATAACCTAAAGCCCTATATGCCCATCTGCTGCACTCACTGTATCTGCCACAGTTTTGCTTCCTCTTTTAAAACAAGACTGGAGGAACTCACATGGTTCCACATCCTCTCTGGAGGAATATTTACACTGTTTTCAAAATCACTACTCTCCAGCAGGTGGACCCCATCCCTACCTTCTCACTGTCCCTTTTATTCAACAAGGTTAAACACATACCAGTGAAAAAAAAATAGTTCATTAGCATCAACTCACACTCCATCTGCCTTCACTCTAGGACATACTTTGTAGCATCAAACATACACATTTTGAAGCAGCAGGAAACAGCCACCCAGTTCAGAGGGTTTCTTGTATTCTGGCTTTCTACTCCTCCTCAATTATTTCAGAACATCTGAACAGCAGCAGAATAGGGTAATAAAGTTCATCTGTACATCAAACAAGTAAATGTCTGAAGAACCATTCCTATTTTTCTTGCTAGGCCCTGAGGTCATCTTCAAGACAGCAGGTTTAGTCCCAATCAGAGAATCATCTGCATTAGCAGAATGTTTTGTCTCATAGAAGATGAGCATCACAGCCCCAAGCTATGCATGCTTAAACTGTCAACCCTGAATCTTTGGCATTTCTACCACGATTTAAAACATACAAGCTTCTAGCTAATCTTGAGAAATAGGTTCCATTTTAAAGATTCCCAGTACCTGTACCTTTCTCTCCAGTCATTTGGTAAGAATGGTGGGTAAGGCTTTAATGTGGCACACACTGCACATATCTTTGCCATCACTACAGCATGTTCTTCATTTTTATAGCTCCATAAAAGACAGTGGCTTCAGAGAAGCAGTTTTTAAATGCAGCTTTTAAATAGTCACCACAGGAATTAACATCACACAGCACTGCTCAGAAACAACTCTGTATGTTTGTACATCAAATTTCAAAGGATACAAAAGAGACTTTTGAACAAGATTCAGAGTTCCCAAGAAAAATAAACCTGATCCTCTAGAAAAAATGAACTGCTTCAGTAAAACTAAGTGAGTTAAAGGCATCATGCTCTTATGACTCAGCACCCAGATGTATTGAAGAAGACCTTTGCTAAAACTAGCAATTAATTGATTCCAAAGGAGGGCCCCCCAGCCATCAAGGGACTACAACCCACAAAAAGAGGCTGAGGAAATGGATTTGTTCAGCTTAAGAAGTGACCTTATTGCCATCTTCAACCACATAGAAAAAATAAAACAGAGCCAGACTGTTGCAGTTGTGCTCAGGACATGGGACAGAAGGCTACCTGATGCAGGGATGAAAAACTTTGAAAAGATTTTAAAAAATTACATAGTAGGAAAGAGTCAAACACTGCAAAGGTTGCCCAGAGGTTATGCTGTTTTGGATATCTCTGAGGATAGAGATTAAACTAAATAAAGCCCCTGGCAACCTGTCATAGCTGACCTTGCTTTGAGCAGGAAATGAACTAGATGAAATCTAGAGGTCTCTTTCAACCTAAATGATTCTATTTTGATTAAAAGACTGAAAAATGGATTCTTTGTCTCAGCAATCTCAGAAACTGTATCTTTTATGACAGCAAGATGACATATTAACAGGCAGAAGACAAGGTTTTCATTCCTTTGGACTATACTCAAGTTACAGACCAAACAATTCCACAATCAGACTTCTCAACAGCACCAGCAAAATATTCATGTTGCTCAACCATTCCCTTCTTCATGCATTCTTAGATCAGAGCAGGCTCCAGCAGCACCTAGTTACATTGAGAAGTGAATTCCTCTTTTCAACTCAGAGAATACGAGCAGTGCTGTGGAGACAATGAGGTGTAAAATCTGAGCACTGTATGACACAGCTTCAGACTCCTCCGGACACAAGGTGTCCATCTTGGATTCAATTATTTCATGACCATAAGCCTTTGGTTTGGGCAGCCAAATACCAGAAATTATGCTAAATACATTTGGCCCAGTCTTCACCTAAATTTTAAAGCCTTTGTGCTATCTTTCCCCACAAAAAGCAGATGGCAAGTACACCACTTAGAGAGTCTGGTGCCATATGATGACCCTTCTCAATCTCCATGAGAGCTGTCATAGTATTGGAGAGTCAAGTGTCAGAAAAGTAACTAGAAAACCTGTTTTTCAGCCTCTAGTCTGAACTGCAATTGGATTCATGAAAGCAACCATGAGGCTTCAATTCTTTCTGCAGGAATCTGTACCTCCACTGGAAAAAACTTTAAAAGACTGGGAAAAAGAGTAATTAAAAAAAAACAACAAAATAAACAACCCCAAGACAAACAAGAGAGCAGATTATCTTTTCATAGCAGTGATACTAATTGCACCACCACAATTTTCTTTTCCCATCAAAACTGGAAAAGTTCATTTCAAAGGAGACTCTGCAAGACATTCAGAGCCATAACAAGAGGAAGCTAGTTATGCAGACTGTCTTTATACCTGGTTTCAGAACATTAGGATACAGCAGTAGTAACTGACATAGAAAGGTCCAACTATTCACATCAAAAAATTACAATATAAACCATTGATCCAAGACAGAAATTTATTGCTATCCCATATCAGCTTACCACGTCCACAATATGGCTGCCCAGGGACAAACTCTACAGCATTCACCCAGTCTTCAGCACCCACTCCTGCAGCTGCCAGATCTGCACTTTCATCTTCTATCTCAGCAATAATTTCTTCAACTGTTTCAGGGAGTAATGCGAAGTCTGAGGATACCGAAGGATACATTTTCACTTCTGGATCCACATCAGTCACTTCTTCCTGTTCCTTGGTATGTTCATATCTAAAAAATTAAAACACATGATGTCAACTCCTCCCAAAAAGCACCTCCATAAAGCAGCCCAAGGTATTAAAAATAAACTGATTAAGAAGCGTGTATCCAGAAGGAGGATGTAGAAATACAGGTTGGACTCGATGATCCTTGAGGTCTCTTCCAACCTTGGCGATACTGTGATACTGTGAAATGGCTTGGAAGAGAAAGCCACTAATGACCCTTTACAGAGACATGCTTCCAGTTGTCTGACCTGTCAGTACTACTTAAGGAAACAGAAGGTACTCCATGATTTTGGCAGTAACAGTAGTATACAGTTTCTGCTTAATGCACATAGAATGAACTTCAGTTATGTCCAAAACTGGTCACATGCCTATTGTGCATGTATTACTACACATATATTACTGAATGAGATAAATTAGTGCATTCTGCTTTCCAAAGACAAGACTAAGGCCAGTTGCTGCTGCCTTCAGCTACCTTGTGGAAAGCCATGGGAAAGATGTGTGGATAATCAAAACTTCACTGGACAACACCACCTTGGGCAACCTGACGTAAGCTGGTTCTGCCTTTAGCACAGCTCCAGAGATCCTTATTATCCTAAGTCATTCTTTTTTCTGTCTCTTGCCTCATTCAAATTTTATGTTGAATTTTAGTTATTTCTAATGCCTCTTTCAACTTACTGTGGCAAATGATGCCCAGAACACTTTGATCCCTGCTACTCACAACAATCAGGAAAGCACTATTTCACTCAAAAACCTGTCCTCCAGCAATTACAGGCCTATCTCTGAAGTCATAGTATTTGCTGACTAATTTCAAGGACAAAGAGAAGGAATTTTTGGAGATCATACAGAACTGTTAAGCAACTGTGATTCATTTATCTTGTGTCAGATTGAAAGCAACAAAGTGCCACAGTTCTTGCATATTAAAGAGATGCTCCCAAGTCAATGTCAGCTTTGATATCCTAAGGTAGCTATGATGCACAAATGTCAAAAAGCCCTCAGAGCCCTATAACAACATTCTTCAAAGCAGTATGCATGCACCCTAGGGGGTGTACAAGACAATCCATTGGGGCACAGAAGAAAGTAGTAGGACTTCTTTTCTCCTAAACAGTAAGCTGTTTTACTAATATTCAGCATACAGATTAACAGTGGTGTCCTCACTTGGTCCCTGTGTTAGAGGAGCGTCCCATACATGGTATAAGTGAGGTGTCCTGAAGGAGCAGTGGGTGTTCCATCATACAGTGGAGTTGACACTGGCTCCATCAGTTTTCATTCAATTTTAGCACATTTCAACACACTGCACTTAGTTTGTGACCAATTGTGACTGACAGGTTATATTATCCTGTTTCATATAAATGAACTCTGACAAAACTAGCAAGAGGCTTAAAAAGTTCCTGGCAAATAAACTTCGGACTGAACACAACAGTGACAATGTGTGCACATGCAAACAAGTAGAAGTGTTAGTTCTGACATTTTCTTCTCATACTACAAGCTCTTCATAAAGTAGTAGCATATAATCTCTAAATGTATGTATGTGTTACAGAGTGTGCTAAATTTTTTTCTTACTGGTGGGGTGCACAATCAGAAACCTGGACACCACTCATCTCCATGATCAAGAAAGCAACATTGGCAGATAGAGTATAGAGAGGCCTAATTTTTGTTATCTTTCTTATACATAATAACCATATTAAATATGAAAAATAAAGCTATGAGCTAACATATGAAGTCATAATGCAAATATGTAATCATGCATTAGATCTGCAACAAGACAAAATGTTAATAAATGATAATGAAGTGAACTTTAGAAAGTCTGAGAATGTTTGCATCATCTTAAGCTTTACTACACTAGGAATGCAGTTGTTTCCTTCCTTCACACTTCTCTTTTCAGTAACTTCAGGGGTACAGGTTAAGCCACACTATGTTTCTGTAATGTACATTTTGTACAAGCAGTATTTTTACAATCTAGAAGTAGCTCTAGTTACTTCTCAAAAACAGCACTTCAAGCATCAGAGTAGCAATTCCCGAAGAGACATGTGCAGTGCAATCGCTTACCAAATGTGAACCACCAGTTCAGCTAGTTTGAATGTAGTCTCAGATTTCAATGCATTCACATACTCCTGTTATTAATAAACAAACAAAAGAAACCCCACACCCTGACAACTAGTATTTTTACAAAAAACAGTTCTCTTGCCTCTGCCATTTATTTCCACAGCAAAGCAAACACTACAGTATTTCGCAAGAGAAGGAGTTTGTGAAAAGAAGCTATTTTCATCACTTTATGAAGCTGCAATGGAAGAGGAAACCACTTCAATACTTATTGTATTTCTACCAACTCTTTACACAGGGTTTCAGAGTGAAATTACTTCCCTACATGATCGTCAAAAGCATTTCTTTACCTGCAATGATCCCCATAAGCACAGCATCCTCGCTGGTAATACCTGCACACCATAGCAGACTGACTAGTGGAGAGGTCATGAGAGTAGCGACAGTTGTCTCCTTCCTTGCAAACTCCATGCATGAAGTATCTATGAGAGAGAAGATTACTGTGAATTAAGGAGAAGCACTAAAGCTGTAAACAAAATATTTGAATGATGAGATGTTCTAGAAATCATGCTATCCTGATTAAAGAACATCACTAATAACTCATGGTTACAACATTCTAGTATAAACACACAAACGAACGTCTGAGTAAAGATGGCACAGTTAGGGACCTGCATTTACAAACGCCTGAAAAAGTCTGCAAAGCAAGGCTTATCCTGGGCTGTAAAACAGAGAGGAAGGCATCCTGGGCAAAAGAGATGGGGACAAAGTTTTACTTGTAGTTCCTGTGTGTTCTGACAAGCCCATCACTGAATCAAAAAAGTCTCAATCAGCCACACCTTAAACAGCTTTCCTGAGGTCTCACATGTATTTTGAATTTGTAAATTGTTAGATCAGAAGTTACTTCCTCTCCAAGAATGCAAAACATTTTTCTGATGGATAATTACATCTGACAACACACACACCAGTCCTTGCCATAAAAGGCAAATAATCAGCAGAAGTGCCCTGCTTGATAGTGTGCTGCCTGCCTTGGTAGTTTCAAAGCTTCTGAGTGCAGTTTTACTGAATTTTAGCACGTCAACTCAAGTTTAATTGAGCATCCTCACATTCAACTATTAAAGAAAATTAAACAGTGATTTTTTCCAGTTAGTTTAGATGTTAACCTAGAAGACATAAGCCTCTTTAAATGTAAAGCACCCTATCCAGACTCAATATGCTCTCATCAAATTTGTACTTTGTTGTGATTTTAAGTACATCTTTCACAATTAACAGATGTACTAAGGAAAACAAACCAAACAATAAAGAAAATTAAAACAGTAATTAAAAAATAAACCCATATCAAAACAAACAAAAAAACCCACAAAACAACCCCCCCAAAAAACCAAACCAAATCCCAACGACTATGCAAGAAGAGAATCCAACGAATTTACCAACAGATCCATTTATAAAGAGAGCATTGGCTCCAGATATCAAGCAATTTGCAAACTCTGGACTGGTTGGAAATAGGAAGACCTGGTAAACAAGAACATTTGTTACAAATTCTTTGCCTGCCTATAAAATACATTTGAGGGGAGACTGAGAAGATAGATTACACCCTTTTAATCTTGCTGCTTGGAAGGGGCAGTCCTGGCCTCCTCCTGTTACACACTTTCACCACTATTCTTTCCTACTAGCACACCTAACATAGCCAGAAGAACCAGATCCTCTAACCAGCTGACTGCACAGCCAAACAGCAGTAGGAACAGCACAGAAGGATCATCTTTCTGTAGCCCAAATGAAAAGGACAATAGCTCTTCACAAAACAGAACATTAAAGTCAATATTCCTTGAACTTTAAAGTGCAGAGTTGTTTTGCATGAACTTCTGCATAGTTACTTAAGTCTGCCTGATTTTTAAGAAGTTAGATAAAACAAAGTGAACAATTCAACAAATTACATAGCACCTACATTTGCAATCCAGTACTAGGGATATGTTAAAATCAGAGGTGAGCTTTAGGAGGGCTGACAATTCTCCATGAGCAAAACTATTCAAGGTACCAACAACCACCAACCGACACCATCAGGCTGCAACATACACTCACTTCTGTCACCTGTCTGTAGCCATGTAGGACCACATTTTAGCTGATTACTACATCAAAATAAGTGGTATAAGGCCAAGATGAGGCTCTGTAACATTCTCCCCAGAGAGAGAGTACCCTAGTCACATTTGCCAGATGGCTGCACAAACAGCTAAGCTAGCACACACCAGAAACATGGTGTTGCAACAACAAAACAACAACCTCCACACTCCATACACAGCACTCTCCACCATGAACTAAAAAAGGGTAAAAAAACCCCAAAATGCAAACATCAAAAACACCCACCACCTACTCACACACCAACACACACCACAACTCATTCACAAGTAAATTCATCTCAAAGGGGAAAAAAAAAAGTTACAAAACCTCAACAATCCAGGAGTGGGACCAGAATATAACTGGAATTTCTGGCTTGCTTTTAAGACACAGGAGTCACATCAATAGGGTTAAAAAAAATCATCAAGTTTACTGTTTGTTCTTATCCCCACCCTCTTGCTTTATTTCCACACAACACTGCTTTCCCCATGTGTTGGGACATGCAACTTCACAGCCACCCGCTGACTCAGACTCAGGAAATGGCTTCAGATATAACCTGACATTCCTTTTGCCACCCCCATGGTTATTTGCAACCTAGATCAGATCTCCACGCCACTGATTAAGCCAAGCAAGCACTGGGACACAACTTCAGCTGAAATAAGTGACTAAGAAAAAAGAAGCACAGCCTGAAAAGCGAGGACTTGCTCAACATAACTTATCCTAAACACATACATGTGCCTCAAAATCAGGCTCTCACACTGCTCGTTGGAGTACGTAGAGCTCCACATCCCTTTCCTTACCAGCTCATGTTAGAAAATCATCTGCAAATACCCTTTCTGTACAGTTCTGAAAAGTTGTCACAATGAACTTCAAGATAGCAGGCTATAAAGGGGAAAAAAGAAAAACCAAAACCACAACAAAACCAACAAAAAACAAACCACAAAACCAACCACACAAAAAAACCCCACCAAAATCCCAACCCCACAACCCTGAAACACAAGCTTAATTTAATTCACACGTCACTTTTAGAAGCCTGCAAGCCTACGCAACAAACTCAGTATCGTTTGAAAAAGAAGGCTGGGGTGGGAGGACAAAAAAAATCTCTTTCTTTAAGGATTACACCAGCTTCCCCCTCTCCCCTCCCACCAAGAAGAGGTAAGATTTTTTTTCTTTTTTTTTTTTTTTTTTTCAGTTTAAAGCCACACAGAATTTAACATTCTACACATCAAATTGTGGCGTTCAGTTAAAATACACTTTGGTGGAACATATGCTTCTGGTGAAAAGTAACAGAACTTCTGTTGGAGAGCATCTTTACAGACAGAGTATTCAGTGTAACTGTAATTTTATACCACAGCCACACCAGCCACTTGTTTCTGGTTACAGGAAAAAAGGATCCTTAAAACTGAGAAATACATGAGTTATACGCATCATTCAGTGAGATGTAGAAGGGTATTTGAAATTCGCAGAGAACTGATGTAATTTTATCTGAATAAGCAAAACTACACCCAGAGAAGTCTATAACTGGATTTTCTCCCAGCTGCCTGTGATGCCGTCATCCATTTATTCTGGCAGCAGTGCTCTGTCCTCCTTATTCAGATAGGTGTGGTGAGGCTGCACAAGGAACCCGAACAAAGAACTCAATAGAGTCCAAACCCAGATCATCTCTCCAGTTTGGTTAATTGCATTATTGTACAAAACAGAAGTTGGTACCAACACCCAGAGTGTAATAGTTGTCTGCACTGACATTTTATCACTGAAAAATATTTTTTGGAATCCTATGGAGAAAACATTTGCCTAAGGCCACAAAGCTAACAGTTTCTCCAATTCCCTGGAATTCCAACCACTGGAGATGGATTAGATATTACAAATACTACAATTAATAGAATTCTGAAGTTTCAATTTTATGCAGGTTTTTTATGGCCTTGAGTTCCATAACTCTGAAATATAATAAGCTACCAAAAGCTTTGCTTTCCACTTCTAGAATATTACTTGCCTTACCTGCCATAAGCTAGAGAAAACATTTGTAATACCTTTACCAAAGACACTGCAGTGTTAAGCACACAATTCATTCTACAATCCTGAACATATACTAGCTTCTTTCAGATGTTTCCTTCCATTACATTCACCCCTGTAATCCTGCTAGTGAAATCTATGCACAGTACTTCTTTCTATAGCTTTTGAAGCTTGCACTGGGTTTGCTTACTCAGGTGTGGTTCGTTTTTCCACTTCATGTCCACTTAATCCTGCTTTCAGGAACCTTGTTTTGTTTATTAAACTACTGGTTTCCTTAAATCAGAATGCCACACCCAGAAGAGATGTCCTTCAAAAAAAGTAAGGAGGTCATGACTGGAAGATGGGGAATCTCAGAATACATATAGCCAGCTACAGTCACTAGCTTCCTCAGGTACCATACCGAGACTGGAAATTCCTAGAGAACAAGGTAGCAGGGAAGGGGGGGGACAACACCATTCTCGCACAGCACGTGGGCATGGAGTCATGTAAGTGGGTGACGAAATTCTACCTGAGTTAGTAACCTTAAGATAATAAAAAGTAGGTCTTAACAGCATCTATCTCCTTGTCCATTCTTCTCCACAACCTCCTTCAGCAAGAAGCTAGTGGGGATCCAGAACAGAGCGCCTAATAAAGGGCGATACAAGCAGGCTGTTAAGAGGTTTGTGCTCCACAGCCTATAACTAGTGCCGCACTGAACTAAGGAGGCATACTTTACCAGTTCAGATTCTTCATTTTAGAAGGCATGTGAATACCGGATCTAGGTTATCAGAAAGAAGGGCAAAGATGCAAACATGTAGACAACTCTCAAAATGCAACAATTGGTACCTTAAGGCTTTATATTGATACTAAGATAACAAGTGAAATATAATCTATTCACATCGACTTGATGACTTTATTATTGCGTGATGTGTGGAAAACACAAGGATCTAGAGCTAACAGTATGTCTTGGGGGAAACAAAAGTAAATTGGTGGCTAAACAACTGATCCAGAAAACCAAAACCACAGAGAAACTCTGTGAGGATCACCATTCTTTTTCTTATTTGAAATGTACCAGTAAGAAAAGACACAGCATATTAAAAAGAAAGTAGTTATGAATTAGTTTTATTCCCCTGAAAATTAAAATATTCTAAATTATTACCACAAAAGCCTTGAAAACTGCTAAACCACAGCTGAAAAAAAAAAGTTTCATCATCTTCTAAAGAACATGATGTATTCCTATGTTTCACCCTGAGGCTGCTGAACTTCAGCATAATCAAACTCATGAGCCAATCAATTTATCACATCAAGTATTCAAGAGGAAAAAAAAAGCAGCAAGAACTTATTTTACAAATTCTAAAACTTACAGATCTGGTTGGTAAAACAACAGTACTGCCTCACCAGCAATGAAATGCTAAGTCCTTACTTTGAAAGGACTACTGTATTGCCCAAAAAGTTTTTCAGGCAGCATTTACTGTCATCCATATAAAGTCTACAAACAAATAAAACTGTGCAGTGTTAACTCTAAAGAGAAACTACTCTGCCCACTACATGAAGAAATGCATTTCCAAATGCATGTTTTTAATCTCAGTTCAATTTTCCAGCTCACTTAGAAAGGTGAAACAAGATTTAATAGTAAGAAATATATCCTATTGAAACAAAAAATTATCATACATCCCCAGAAACTTTGTCAGAGTAGTTAATTTCACTTTAAAGCTCTTCTGCCTGTAACATAGCTGGTTCTGTAAAACAAACAATAAGCAAACAAACAATGGGATAATGATAAGGATATAAAAAAGAACAAAGAATTGAGAGACTCATTAGGTCCAAAGCTGAGATCTCGTTATTTAAGCTCATACTAAAGCACATTAACTAACTTCCCACTAGTCCTGTATGTTTGCAAATAAATGCATTCATCAGACGGACTCACTGCATGATACATTAAAAAGACTCACTGCACTGCAGGACACTGATGAAATTGACTGCTTCTGTACTATGGCAGTCACTGTCATCAATAAATAGATTCATTGTGTCTGTTACTTGAGAACATCTATATATATCTCACCAATCCATTTCACCTAATTGAGTCTTTCGATCTTTAGAAATTATGAGGCAATCTGTATAGAGGGAGCACTAACCTATACCCTTGCAGCTCACTTAAAAGCTGAGCTCAGCATTGTTCTCGGTCATTCCCTCGTTACTGGCCTACGTTTAAGTGCCAAATATCAAACATTAACCCGGTTATTCGTAGGCAAAACTCTGCGTAGGCAGAAGTACTCAGAAAAAAACAAGAAACAGTGTTTCCCAAATGCGCCCATTAACAGCACGTTAAGCAAAATAAAGAGTGATCAACAGTTAACAGGAGTGCTTCAAATACTGCAGGGCATACTCGGCAGCACAAAAGAGACAACAAGCAAGCTCCCCGTGAAAGCCAAGCAGCAATTCTCAATACTGCTACCTCAATCTGCAGTTGGCACAAATGGAAAAACATGATGAAGAGATATAGAGCTCACATCAGAAACTAGAGCCTCTTACTTTCTGCTCACGGGACGTTCCTTTTTGCTTCCTTGTCTTGGAACGTATTTGCCCAAAATATATCCAGGTTAATTGTAACTTGAAATGTTATTTACATTAAAAAAAAAAAAAAAAATAGTGGGAAAAAAAATAATCAGGCGATGCCCCTTGATGCTAACCCCGGATTGCCACTTGTTTTCATATAAATTGACTTAATGTGTTTCGACATTTACAAAACCGGTTTATAGTCCTTTCAGCCTGCAAACAGACCAGCAGTGTAATTTTAAAAGTAGTCCATCTGGCAAGCTTTACAACATGCAGTACTATTTGCATAATCCCATAGAAAAGATCTCATGTGCCATTTGAAGGAACATAGAAGTGGAAAATGACGCAGCAAACAGAATCTTAACCGAATACAAGTAGCAGCACTCCTCACATTTTGCGGCTTGTCATGACTTATTCCCTTTCTCCAGCTTAATAAGTAGTTCGTGCTGTATCAGTTACGAATGCATATCCGGGTTTTGTATTAAGGGACGAGAACTCGAATCTTTTTGTACTTCCTGCTTTACTGCACTTTCTGGAACCTAGTTCCAAGACTTCTATTCTACAGTCTCTCTCACAACGATCACTGCGGGCATATTTTCACATAAGCAATAGCAGCCCATGGCACCTCATAAAGAGCCAGCAACCCTTCCAAATCCCCCAGCGCGGCAAAGGGACCGTAGCCACACGCCATTTGCACGGCTGAGCAGCAGGGAGCAGCCTCCCTTGAGGCCGGGGCAAAAGAAAGGCGCCTGCTCATGGGGCCAACTCCCGCAAGCTAGGCCCAGAGCGCCCTCGACGCCAGCCGGTACTTCCGGCCATAAGCCGCCACCGCCGCACTACATCCCCCACAAGCCCCGCCAGGGCGGCCGGTTTCCGCCCGGAGCCGCCGCAGGGCGCGGCGCGGCCGGGCCAGCTGCGCAGTTTGCCGCAGGCCTCCCCGCGGGCGCCGGGCGGGGCACGGCATGGTGGTGGGGGAGGGGGCGGTGCGGCCGCGCGCCTCGTGTACGTGACCGTGGGGGGAGGGGAGCGGCGCTGAGGGAAACGGCCGCGAAGTTGGGGGAAGGGCGACCGCGACCGCTTTCTCCCCCAACGCGCTTCACCCCAGCAGCTGCGGACAGCGCGTACCTGCAAGTGACCTGCTTGGTCCAGCCGCCTCCTCCCGGCCCTACGACGGGTGGCGGAACAGCTGCGAAGTCAAAGGCCGCCGCCGTCGCTCCCGCGGCCGCTGCGGCGGATGTTCCCAGGGCCGCGGCCGCGGCGGCGCCCGCCGTTGTTCCCAGAGCCACCGCCTCCGCCATTACTGTTTATCCCACACAGCGGCAGCACCGGAACTTCCGGAAGCACATTCTTCCGGCCGGGCAGACGGGGTGCAGCCGGGAGGCAGCGCAGCGGAGCGGGGCGGAGCGGTGACCGCGCGGCCGCGGGCAGTGCAACGGCTGGGGCGCGCAGCAGCTCCGCCCCCTTCCTCTCGAGGGGCAAGTAACGCCCCCTGCTGAACGGCTGCTGCGATTGGTGGAGGGGAGCGTCCCTGAGGGAACGTGGAGGGAGCCGGCTGGGGGTCGCCGATAGGGCTGGCTCAGTGGCGGGAAACGGGCCTTGAAGCCCTGCAGAGAAGAACATGTAACGGCAAGGTGGCGCTGGCTGCTGGGGGGGAGGGGGGAAGCGAAACCTGCCAGTGGTGTCTCAAAAGCTCAGGCTGAAAACTGACTCTAGGCCACCAGAGAGTTCAGTGCTGCTAATTTGGGGTGAGAAATATGTCCTGCCACGCTAAATCCGGGTTGCGAAAGGCCTGGCCCGCATCGTGTCCTTGGCTTCCTGTTGCCAAGAGGCAGAGTGACAAGCAAGGATGCAAGGCGAAGATAGAGGAGTCTGCGTGCAATGTTATTAAGAGTTTGCATATCTAATTGAAAATGCATTTTTTAAAAAATCAAACGTTCCTAAGCCATCAGTCCCTTCAGAAAATATCGGTGTTAAGCCTCCAGTCTAAGAGACGGTAGGACACCCTCCTAAGATGCTAGGACTGTAGGAAGTGCAATATTGAGGCCAGAAGAACTAAATCTGTTTTCAGGTTGCCTTGAAACAAGGTCTAAAGCACCCTTGACCTAAGGATTGAAATAATATGAATGCACTTGCTGGCATCTTCTGGAATATACAGAGCAGTGACCTGGGCAGACAAGAACTCTAAAGTAATAGGAGGTGAAGCATACATTCTGATTTTAACAGACTTCAAACAAGGTAAATGTATGTGTGAGAATAAAGGATTACCAAAAGCTGAACTTCATAGGATGTGAGGGGCAGAGGTCAGGGCACAGAGACATTTGGATACAACCATGGTTTTTTGTGTAAGACCACCTTCATTCGAGATCAGGAGCTGGCATCAGATAAAGACCTTGATCCAGGTTCTGTGTGCAGCACTGATAGTTAGGAGCAGCCGCTGCCTCCCTCCTGAGATCAGCAGTGCAGTGATCAGTGCCAGGTAGTTCATAAATTTGGTTCCATGAATCACTGTTATGGGAACACCAGGATTTTGAATGGAAAACTGAGTTTTGCAGATGAGGAAGACCTTTTAAAGAGTTCATGTGAAGAAAATTATTTTCTGCACCTGATTCCACCTTGAAGCATTTTCCATATAACACTGAAATGTGAGTTCAAAACCCACACCATTTATGTGTTCAGTCTTAGATTCTGTATGAAGCAGATGGTGGAAAAAAAATTACCTCATACTGGGGAAAAAAAGACAGTAAATACTTAATCACCAAGGCATTAAGATAATCTGGGATGTTGTTTTGGAATGGTGGTGAAGATCTGATAAAAGTGCCAGAATGTAAAACCTTTGAGGACAAGTTTGAACCACTAAAGATCAACTCCATCTGGCCTTTGTGCTGTCTCACATAGCAGCTGTTAAGACAGCTCCAGGCACTGTAGTTCACACAAAGGTAAGATAACAGAATTACTAAATCAGTGTTTGGTATGATTTGTATGTCACTAATACATCTCCTAGACGTTGGCAGCCTAGAAGCAAGGTCCACAACACAGAGACACCACTGTGTACATTCCAGCTCCCAGAACTGCTGCAGGTTAATGGACTTTTAGAAATGGGATATACAGGGAAATACTGTCTCAAGGCAGATGTACCAGTGTGGCAAAGTTAACATGGAGCTTCTCATTTCACTAATGCCTTCGGTAGTGATGTTCCTATGAGAGACAAGGGTTCCAGGGAATGTGGTAACTTGGGCAGGAATCACAGATGAGAGCACAAGGATAGCTGCAGTTCTCATCTCTCTGCAGGCTGCAGGAATTTGCCATGACAATTTCTTTTTTCCCATCCACTCCCAGCAACATTAGCCTCTGATGTGAGGCCTGGAGGCTAAAATGCCAGCAGCAAGCTCTCTGGGTCACTGCAGGCAGCGCTGGAAAGTCAGCCAACACTGCAGCAAGCAGAGGAGCAGATTATATGCAGCCCCTGCAGTTTCCTACAAAAACTATCTCCAGCAGTTCTTTGAGGGTTTCTCTTCTCCCAGTTGCCTATGCACTGTGATTCTGACACCCCAGCTCCTATACCATCATCAACCATGTATCCCATTTCAGAAATGTGCTGGCAACACCGCAGCCAGCCTGCCTCTCGGGGGCTGGCAGGTATCAAACTGGTCCAAACTGGCCCACTCAGTCGTTTATCTAGTAGAACAAAAAATGGGGTTAACCCTTGAAAATTGCTTGTATAAGCTCTCATTATCTTTGTGATAAACCCAAGACACAAATCCAAACCCCATGTGAACAAAGGTGCAGGAGTGTTCTCACAGAGCTGCTTGAGCAGCCTGGTTTTTATCTCTGAGACCTATAGGTTCGTATCGGAAAGCCCAGACAGAAACCCAGCAGGCTGCTTTTCCAAGTCTTCTGTGGAGAAAAATGGCAAACGAGGCTACACACTCTTAGCTCTGACTTCAGCTGATAGATCAGTCAGGACTGGGTGCCCACTGCCAAAGATAATGCTGATATGATCACTGCATGACCAGTTTGGTTACTAAATCATCATCTGACAGCATGCCAAAAATGTGATCAGCCAGATAGGTTCCAGTAGTACCACAGTCTTTCCAAATAGGTCTAAATGAAGGTAAAATTATGTCATTATAATTTGCATTTATTTATTATTTTGTAATGTAATTATATCTACATGTTTTCAGTATATCTGGCTACTCATTCCCTCAGGACAAACATACTGTTCAGAAAATCTCCAGCATCCATTTATGGCATCTGAATTTGCAATCTATCATTCCCACAGTCAAACTCCCTGCAGATAGCGCAGCAGAAGTCAGAGGTAGATTGTCTTTGTGACTCAGCAAGCCTTGTTTGAAGTTTCTTTGAATGTGTTTAGTTGAAAAGATTGGAAGGATGTAGAAAATAAGACAACATTCATGACTACCAAGTGGAACAAAAGTTGTGGGAAACCTCTTTTGAAAGGGACAAGTGTAAATTGTAAATACTACTTTAACAACCCATGTTTTACGATTTCCTGGTTTATGGATTGCAGTAAAATGAGTTCCCTGATACTAATGACTTCAGCAATACACTAACAATTACTTTAGCTATGCATGTTATGCATAGAAGTATGTCTTTTATCTTGTAAATCGATTCCCTCCTGGGTAGTCATTTAAGTGACCTCTGGTATTTTTTGTAGACTATAGAATTGAAACATGCACGATGTCTGTGCACTGGATCTCAAAGTATCCTTATGTTTTATGAAGGGACAAAGGTTTATTAATTTCAAAGTCCTTCTTCAAAGCCACTCTAAACCTGTTAGAACAGATTGCCTTTGCAGAAGGACAGCATGATAGTTTGTTCTCAGTGTAACCGAGCATCTGTGTCACACAAGTATCACAACTGTCTTTATAGTGTCCCTCGCTGGTTAGACCTCCTACCCCAAGAAGAAAAAATTCAACAGCTGCATCTGTCGAAGTTGTGGGGGAGGCATGAATGCAATTCTTCTGCTTTTTTAGCAATAAGTACAAGGGGGCTCAGCTTGCAGAGACATTGCTTTAGTGAGCAATTATTTCACTGATTAAAAAAAAAATCTGAAAAGTGAGAAAAGTCTTTTAAAGAAAGGAAACCCTGGCACTGTGTGAACGAAAACAATTGCACACACTTCCCTCACCCTGTCGTGAAATGGCTCCCTGCACCCCAGGCAGCAGGCAGTTGCAGAGCTCAGCTGTGCCTGTGGTTAATAATAAGCCAGGAACACGGGCCAGCCGCACGCCTTCTCCCAGGGCTGCCCAGGCACCGCTCCAGTACCCTCCCAGCCTCCCTACGGGAGACAGAAGCCCAGAGGTAAGAGACGCCGGGCCGTTGCTCCATGAGGTCGCATGTGCTGGGTCAATCACGAGAGGAGGCAAACAGGGATGGTTTTGAGGAGGGAGGAAAGCTGATCACTGGTAGAGTCTTGCACTATGTATCTGTGAGGTTCCATTAAAGGCAGAAGTGGGATGGATCTCACTGCAAAACTTGTCAAGCTTTAAAAGATTCCAGCCAGCTCAGGCTGAATGTTGACTGAATTTCCAGCAAACATAAGCTAGTTTGTGTTTGGTTTGAGGTGGTTACCTGAAGGTTTTTATCCTTTGGCCAGCACAGCTTGGGCAATCCTGGCTGTTGTGCTCCCGAGTTTGGAGGCTTGTTAAAATTCAGAGCACAACCCAAGCGGCTCAACCAATCCTTGGCATAACCTTGTTGGCTTAATGAATTTATTCCAAAGCTGACTTTGCCCTGGAGAACAAGGGCTGTGGATACCAGAACATTTGCATGATCTGATCAGGCTGCTGGAGTAATGTCTTTTACAAAGTAAGAGCCATGCTGCTGTTGTGTCATAGTATGATTCTATAAATTTAATTAAGATGTTTGTCTTTACAAAGGATTCGGAAAAAAAAACCAGTCAACAGTTTTGGATAGGTGTATATTTCTTTTCATGACAAAGTCTATTTTGATGGCTTGACAGATGTCTGGCTGAACTGGCCCCTCTTTTCCTTCATTACACAGCCCAAGCCATCCTGTGTTGCTGAAGTCTTTAGATTTGGGCAAAAATACTCTGCCTGGGTATAAGGTGGTTTTGTATAATTGTAGCACCACACACTGTACTGAGATTAGAGCCATGTGCTGCTAAGTATATCATGAACATAATACTATATTCTAATCAATTTCCCATCTAAATTAGTAATAGGTACTAAAGAGTGAAGAAAGAAATCCTTTCCTCTTGTTGAAGGGGTGAGGGATAGAAAGGCAGGAGGGATATGGCCAAATGCCCGAGGTAAATACACCAAGCATCCAGGCATTGAGTGAAGCTGCCCCAAGGCCCATATTAGATTGGTCTTTTAACCTTTACAATTCTCTACCCCTCTTTGTCTGTTTGGAAATGAATTTCATTAAAGTGAATAGGAGTTACTAAGAGACCAGAGGAGTTCTGGAGTTTGTTGCTGGGGCTGAATTGCCACTCTGCTTCTGAGGCTTTGCACAAAGAAGGATGATGTAATGTAACCCTGCATAAAGCACTCCAGGCTCCATGGAAAGCTGCTCTTTCCTCCTTGCCAGTTACAGTGGGGTTTACCACTTCAGCTCCCTTCTTTATTTCACTAAACTTCTTGTTCCTCAAAAAAACATGTTCATCTTGTTACAGCATTTTAGTGCTTCTAGATTTCCCCTTGTGATCTTTCAGATTTGAGGTGGCAGTGGCCAGCCTGCAATTTATCAAGAGCAAGTAAATGGAAATGAAAATGTTGTCTACTTCTAAACCTTTGCTAGTTCATTACTTCTCACCCTTTCCTCTTCTCCACCATGATTTCAGCTCAGCATAGGCAACGGACCACAGGAACTCTTCCAACTTAATTTCTGCAGCTTAACCTTTTGCTTCAAAATCCAGGGTCATGCTTGAAACACCAGGAATCTCCAGGCAATCTTCTAGGCAAGGGTTGATTGGCTTCCAAGAACAAGGCAAGAGAGTATAGATCTAGCTTAGCACAGTCACATCACTGCTAAATTACTCTTAATTTTTACCTGACATTTGTTGTCTCAGGACCACCCATATGCTCAAGATGATTAGGAAGATAATTTATCCCCTGGAAAGACACATGTCCACTGTGGCACGTGGGACCACCCAGGTGAGAAGATTTCTGCATGGTGAGTAGTTCTGAAGCAGTTCCTGGGTAGAAAACATTTTTCTCATCTGAATGCAGCAGGGATCTTGCTGGGAGTGTTCTGGAAGCAAAGAAAAGAGCAACAATAGACTTTATGCATGATAGTGTTATAATATATTGAGTTACTATGGTATCTTTGGTACTTCAAGCTTTCAAAACATCCTCTTTGGGCACGGCTGCAGGGCTCAGTTTGTTCACAGTAATGTTAATTTAAACTAAGGTAACTGGAGCCAGTAACCACCGAGCTGCACATACGGTGGCAGATCGGCACTCAGTGATGATGAGGATTATTGTTCATATTAACAGTAAAGCTGTTTTGCCAATATTGCATTGACATAAAACACAGCTTTGGTCTTTGTGAAGTTACTTGGGAATTCACCCTAAAGAACAGCTGACAAAGAGCACGCATTTCTTGTGATGATGACAATTTGCCTTTAATAAAACAGCTCAGTAGTTACTGCAAATACCCAAGCAAATAACTCAATTTTCTGTGTTTATCCTCAGGTGCTTATTTCAAGATTCATCCCTCTGTACAGGAAGCCCTAATGGACAGGAGAGCAGTTGTAGCTTTGGAAAGCACCATCATTACACATGGCATGGCCTATCCTCAGAATCTGAGGTGGTGGATTTTGATGTTCCTTGTTAAACAAGGTTGTAAGAATGAGGCATATAACTGGGGGATCAGTATCGATGTTCTTGGTCAACCCAAAACCTTTGGCAAAGAAAATTAAATGGCAAGTAGTTAGGCACCAGAACATGAGCTCTGATGTAAACCAGTTATGTCTGGACTTCTAAGGAGGGCAGAAGCATCTCACATATGTGAGATGCTACTTATCTCCTACTTATCTCCTTATCTTACTACCTACCTACTACTTACTACCTTATCCTTACCTACTTATCTCCTTATCCAACACCTTACATTTCAGGCTTCCATTAAAGTGTGGCAGCAGATAATGTCATCACTAGCTCTAAGATGGAGCCATGAGCACTTTCAGCTGCATAGTTTGTGCAGACATTGAAAACACTCTGCAGTCCCTTCTGGTATATCTTTTGTAATGCAAAAAGGCCAGGAATACAATAGTGAAATCTGTTCCATCTACTGTCAGAGCTGCTGATCCCTCACTGCCTTCTCCACCCTGCATAGAAAAAAAGCTCAACTCCACCCTTTGGCTATTGATGTTAAGTAGATTTGCATTTCACTGAGCTCAGGCCAGAAATCATTGCACTTTCCTGTCCATCCTTGCTTCCAGAAAGTACAGGATGGTTTCAGTATTGATTTTCCATCTTGCTTTTAACCTGACCAATATTTCACTGTCTTAAAATGAAGCTGTAAAACTTTGGGTTCGGGGAGGAAGTCATTTGAGTAAAGATTGCCTGGAGTATGCACAGACACTTCAGAAAGGGAGAAGCAGCCACTCTTTAAAAAGGATGGTGTACACATGGTCAAGAATAAACCGAGTGAGCTTAGAAAGGGCTGGTCTGCAGCCCTAGAGTATCCTCAGGCTGCAGCTTTTTGACACTGTTGTTACTCTATATCTAGCTGCCTGTATTGTCAAGAATACATCCCAGTCATTTGAACAGCACCTAAATTGTCTGTGAATTCTGTGACATCAGAGAACAGATAATAGATACAAGAAAGTCCTCTTTTGAGAGAGTCTCTATTTCCAACAGGCTGTTGTACAACCACATGATTTTTCTCAAAATTCAGGACATTGCTGTCTTGAAAATGGGAGCTCTACACTGCTGCAAATCCAAGTACAAAGACTTCTGCCATTAGGAAGATACAGAAGAGGAACTGGATGCCAGTGAAATCACTAAAACTGTGTAAAACTGGAAACTGGGAAGGTTTGCCTCACTAATTTTGTGATTGCTGTCCTGTCTTACTCTAGCATGGCCAGAGAGGTGGAAAAAATTGTAGCAACAAATGGAGCAGTGCCAGCCACTATAGGTATTTTAAGAGGTCAAATCCACGTGGGACTCACAGATGAGGAACTTGAGTTCTTAGCGAGCAGTGAAAACGCAGTTAAAGTGTCTCGGAGAGATCTTCCTTATGTCCTCAGCCAGGTACAGTATGCACACTTTCTGTTGTGGTGCTTTCTATAGCAACAGTATAGTGCTCTCCAGCTTCAAGCCAGGTGGCTTTTAAACCTCATGAAAATATCATGTAAAGTGGTATTTTACTGGTAAACTTAAGCACGGTCCTATCTAGAGTCAAAATACAACAGAGGAAGGGAAGAGCAGCCATCTCCTGAAAAGTCTTTCTGGAATGCCAGGCAAGCCATGAGCTCTTGGCTAAGAATATTCTTATTGGCATGATAAGGCATCATCGTATTACATGTAAACTATGTGACACACAGGCCATCTGGAGCACAGTGCTTAGGGTGACCCTAGCTGCTTGTTGGCAAACCCTGGAAAATGAAGGCCTTTGCTCTCACTGGGGCAAGAACAGCTTGTATAGTAGGGATAAGGATTCCTCTGCCATTTTGCCTGTACCAGAATTTAACTTGTCAGCTGGTAACAGCAGGCTGTTGTGACATTGCTGTGTGACAGACCACAACCACAGCTGCTTGCATGTGGTATTCTCTGGGCCCCTCGGGGTGCTGACTGCAACTGGTTGTTTCCTGACAGGGCTTGTCCGGTGGCACTACTGTGTCTGGAACAATGATTGCTGCACACAAAGCAGGAATCCCTGTGTTTGTCACAGGTGGCATAGGAGGTGTCCATCGAGGAGGAGAGAACAGTAAGACAATATATTTTACTTTTCTCTATGTTGTCACTCTCTGGTTTTGAGTCAGCCCTTTTCCTTTTTCACATTCTGTCCTGCAGTAAGCATTCTTCTTAACCATCTTATCATTGTTTTCTCCCTACTATCTCATATCCAGAAGTTTCAGAACGCTCCTCTTGAGCACTGGCCAGTTAAGAGGGTGGGAGCTTCTGTTTGTCCTTTGCTTACAGCAGCTTGAATGGATATTGTTTGTTGGTGCAGCACAAGTTGCTGTATCTCTCCCACTTCATAATGCCTGGGTAAGCTGATAGTAGCTACCCAGCACCACCTTATTCTCTCTCTCAGCTGAGGAGAGTCTCACCACAAGAGAGGCTTAGGCTCTAGTCTGTGTTAGAGGTGTGTGCTCCTCTCTGAAAAACAGTCCTGCCTTGGCAGTATAGTTTATGACCTTTAAGTACATCATCTGTTCTTACCCACATGTATTCCTGGCATAGCAGAACGCCGTTCCTTGCGGATGCGATATGAATTCCGGATGAGGTTTCCAAGCTGCTGTGGCCCTTTTGGATTTTTGCCAGTGATGTCAATACCAAAACCAATATATATCAAAATTTACTTGAATTAAGTTCCATCTTCTTGAACTTGGTTCTTGTTGCAGACCACTTTCTTCTTTTGCTTTTTAATACCAATTTTTTTGCATGCACATATCAATGAGATCAAAGAGCTGAGACATACAGTGCTAGGCTGCACTCCTGCCCTCAGTCGTGTGGCTTCTTTGTTTTGGTCAGTATCTCTTTCAACTTCAACACCTAAAGGTATGACCTAGACCTGTAGCATTTACTTGTGGACCTATCTGGCTACAAAAGCAGGCAGTGAAGCCCAGGCAGCTACAGCTTTTTAAGAGGGCAGGTCATATCTGCTTGGACTACAACACAATGACCACACAATGACTGCTTGTCCTTTGACAGCTCTGGATGTGAGTGCTGACTTGACAGAGCTGGGACGAACTCCAGTCGCTGTTGTATCTGCAGGAGTCAAGTCTATCCTTGATATTGGCAGGACATTGGAGTACCTGGTAGGTGCATGAGCTGCCTTCAGAAGCAGATAACGTTGTACTTTGTGTACAGAGTGCCCAGTGGTGTTGGGGCAGATATTAAGCCTAAGATTTTTAGAAATAGGAGGATGTGAAGCCATATTTACAGTTCTCATCCTGGGGCTGCATGAACACATGGGCTGCTCCCTAACATAAACATGTCCATGCCCAGGGGGCAGCAGCTATTCCAGCAGATATTCCTGCAACTGTCCCAATCAAAGCCAAAGGCAGCACTAGCCATGCCGTGTTTCTCTGGCCTTGGACTTGCTTTTCTGGGAGAATGCTCCAGAACTGATGGATCAGGCAAGCTGGATCCATCAAGCAGTAACATAAAATCAGAATTAAAATGAGAATCAAGATCATTTTGGAAGAGTTACTTTTCCAAGTTTGGTGTGTTGGAAACCACTGGGGCTAGCACTTGAGGTGCACCTGTCAATACCTCTTAGTCACAAACAGAACTTTTGTATTCCTGTCGGCTCCTCACTTATCTTCAGATCACAGGTTGTTACCTTAGACTCAGTATTGCACTAATGAGAGCTGCATGGCTTTTAATCAGCTCTGAGCACAAGCCAAGGATGTGCATGTCTCCTGTGTCTCAGTAAGCCACATTCTGTCTAACTATGCCTGGTTCTTTGCTTTGAAAAATCTGAGCGGTAGAATGAAATCTGTAAAAACAACCACATCTTGTGCAATTTCTAAATAGGCAGAAGGAAAAGGTCCCATTCTTTGTGTGGGTTCCCTTTCCCTCCACTGATGACCTGCTTCTCTCACCTGCACTGTTGCAGGAGACTCAGGGAGTCTGCGTGGCTGCCTTTGGAGAGTCAAGGGAGTTCCCAGCCTTCTTCTCACGCCAAAGTGGCTTTCAAGCACCATATCACGTCCAGGATGAAGAGGAGGCAGCTGAACTCATTGGTGTGTTTTGTCAGGGAAAGACTTATGTGGGACCCTGGAAAAAAGAGTGTGTGTGGGGGGAAAATCACCTTGGATGATGCATTTTAGCTTTAACATTTTCCCAGCTCCCCCATTCCTGCTTCAGTGCTTCAAACAAAGGTGCAGGGAAGTTCACTCTTTCCATCAAGCCTTTTAGCTAGCTGCAGCCACCTTGGCATACTCACAAGTTTTGTTCATGCTGGTAAAGTGGAGGTAACAAGTGTGTTAATGTGCTTACAAAACCAGCTTCTAGACCATCAGAAGTAGAAAAAGTTTTCTTAAAAAAAAAATCATCTGCATCCTTTGTTATACAGACTCAAAAGAAATAGGCAGATGTAAACTCTTTGGTAGCTGGAAAAGATCCCACCCTTACCTCAGCAGAGAACAGGAGCTCCAGCTTTGTGGGTTCCTTCACCCCATGCCCACTCTCTCCTGTCTTCTTCCTTCAGAATTTGATTTGTTCTAGGAGAACTGCTAACGAGCTGCCTGTCCTCTCCCAGCCAGTGCTCTGGGTCTAGGCCTGAACAGTGGGGTGCTGATAGCAGTGCCCTGTCCCCAGGAGCAAGCTACCTCAGGCCAGGTCATTGAAGAGGCCATCCAGCAAGCTCTCAGTGAAGCCAGGTGAGGTGCAACCTAAGCCCTGTCCTTTTCTCACCCAGGGGTCTTGGGGAAGTAAACAACTTCAGAGACACTGCTGCAGGGGCTGTAGCACAGCTTAAGCTTGGGCATGGGTGAGCCCACAACATGCTTTCAGCTGTAATTTTATCTAACCTGAAGCTTGCTTACAGGACTTTTTAATGGTATGTGGTTATGGAGATAAATTATCTGCTAGCAGCAGTGCTTCTCTAATGCTGGTTCAGTCCTTCTCATTTCAGGCATTTTCTTTACATTTGCAGGTCCAAAGGGATCACAGGCAAAGAAGTGACCCCCTTTATGTTACAGAAGATCAGTGAATTAACTGATGGAAAATCACTGGACTCCAGTATCCTTTTACTGAATGGAGGGGGAAAAGAAGGTACTTCAGTGTATTTCATAGCTCTTCTGATAATACTTGGTGGAAAACACTGTCACTTTAATTCAAAGTCTAGCAAAGGGCAAACCCTTCAGGATCTGTAAGAGATGAGAGCTGAGTGACTGCATCCTGCTTTTTCAGGATCACCCTTACTGTCTTTGACCACTTCTGTATTAAAAATGGGAGGCCAGCATAGACAGCAGGTGGTCCAGAGCCCAAAGATCTCACTCACATCTGATCCTGCTTGTGATGAAGTCTCAGAACTCCTTTTTGTGATGGGTTGCACACTAGAAGGTATTTGGGCTTCACAGAACACTCTACTGAACATCACACTGCCACCTTCTTTTTTCCTGTGAGGCCTTTGATCCTGTTCTTAACTGTACAATGGAGATTACAGGTTTCCTCTCCATGGCTGCAGAGGCTGGAAGGTGAAAACAATTTTTAAAAAACCAGGGCATTCATGCAGTATTGTAACCCAGTATATATGTCCCCAAAGAGTATGGCAAAGAAGGATCAAATCCATCAAGTCTCATAGCATGTATTTTCTGCTTTCTCCTCCTAGGCAGTTCCTACATAGGGTTCCAATAGGTCGCTCTTACTGGTATTGTTTTCTTTTCCTCAAAAAAGTGCCAAACAGACCTTGCTTTGATCCAGAACAATGCCAGAGTGGGCAGCTGCATTGCAGTGGCCCTCAGCAAACTACAGAAAGCCAGAAGGAAGAAGGACCTGCCTCAGCAAGAGGACACAACCCCACCTCAGCCAGTGAGTCCCCTGCTGCCCTCCATATCATGCCTCTCTGCTGACAGCACAGGATAAATTTGTATCAGTTCCCAAAACTAAAATGTGACTCATCCAGAGCCCAATCTTTCTGCTTCACACTGCCAGACATACTCTTTTTAGTACTTCTCATTCTTTGCAGATAAATATCCTCTCCTCCTCCTCTCCACATTTACAGAGAATAAACACTGAGGGTGGCCTAATCCCATTAAGTCTGAAACCATCAAATCTGTTCAAACTTTAATCACCTTTTCACCTTTTGCTGTGCCCTTACATACAGCTTCAACTGTGTTGCCTCTCAGTGCCAGGGAACTCAGGACTACAGGGGTAGAGGAAGATATTTCAGGCTGCTTACCCATAGATGTTTTATAAATATCTCTTTATGTTGGCCTCCTGCTCGCGACTGCCAGAATTACACGAGATACAACATACCCCAATCGAGATGATTTTAACTCTAATACTCTATTTGATCTTGGATGTTGTGTATGCCATGCAATTTACAGGAAATCTCTTTTAGGTAGCCTTTAGAGGGGCTGAAAATTCTTCTAAATCTCATTTGCAATAGGATTTGTCAGCATCAAAGAGGGCAGTGACTCCAGAGGCAATAACTCAGCAGCACTTGATGAAATGAGAAAAGAAATAGCTGTATGACTCCAAAGAAGCTGGAAACTTCCCATCTGTGGAGCTGTCCTGCTTTTTGTGGATTTGTAGGACAATAAGACAAGATCTGTGAAGTGTCACTGCATACAGCAATTTCTCCTGGGAACATGCAAGAAATGACTGCATTTTTCTGCCCACTTCTTCCTTTTTTTTTTAATACAGCAGTGCTTGCATAGTTCTAAGATTTGCTGTGACAGAAATTTTCCCAAGAGAGATGGCTTCCAGGACACTGACATGACCAGGCCCGTGCAACACCTTATCTCTCACCACACAGAGAAACTGCCAGCACCCATATGTGTACACAATGCCACGCCACCCACCATGCTATGAGCAGGCATAATCCAGAGAGCAATGTACAGAAGAGCTTTTGGTTCTAATTGGGATTGCACAGGCCTGTGTCTAGCCATCCAAAATAAGCACAGGCCTCCACACATGGATACTGTGTGATACACTGTAAATTAAATGTCTTTCAACACAGTGGGGAAAATTACTAGGAAAAGCAAAGAAGACTTTGAAACTTTTTCCTCAGGTCCTTCCAACCACTTCTTACCTTTTTCTTCACTCTTAAAGGTGGTGATTGGAGGTATCAATGTTGACTTCATAGCCAAGGCACAGAACCCTGCCATCCTGGTACTGTATCTATAATAGTTTTGTTAACACCGCTACCATTGCCAGCTACTGTTACAGGAGTGCCAAGACAAATGGGGGCAAGGGGGAGGGTGGTATCCATGTATGTTATCCACATGTCTGTATGGGTACACATGCACAGACTTGGAAGGTGTAGTGCTGCATATTTGGTATGTTGTCTAGGTGGGCAATGGAGTGATGCATACTGACCAACTCTGCTCCTGTGCTGAAAGTCACTATCCCTACCACTCAAGACAGGAAAAGAGCAACAAATCATCCTTTTAATCTCCACATGTGACTCTGGCCTCTGCAGTCTATACTAAGGTGCCTTGGGACTATTGTCTGATGCCATGAGCCCAAAGAGCTCTGTTAGAGCAAGAGTTGCTCTCAAAGCACATGTGCAAAGACCTAGAAGCAATGAATAAAAAACCTTACTGTGCCATGCTAACCTGTCATTCAAGGACAGAGTCTATAAGGAGGAAATCCTTAGGTAAGAGCCAGCCCTTGCTGCCTGGGACTGTCTTAACTATGGAAAGTAGCAAGAATAGGAACAAGAGTCTCTGTGCAGAATACACACTGGTTAAGGAACTTCTCTCAAAGTAGTACTGACAGCTAAAACTAAACAAACCAGACAACTTCCTAGGTCATAAAGGATTTTTCTTTGAAAAAGAAAGGGAAAAAATGCTTTAAAAGAAGCAGAACAGTTCAAACAGTATTGTAATGGTCAAGGGTGACACATACGGTGGCACCAGCTGTGAAGGCTTGCAAAACCAGAAGTTCAACCGCTTCAGCTGTGATCTGATAACATACATATCTCACACTCAGTTATCAGAACAAGGACCTAAGCTGTGTCCAGGAGTGGGCAGCCATTTCTTGGCATGTCAGACAAGTGCAGATTCCTAGACCACTCAAAGCATGGTGAGAAGGCAAAGGGCATCTAAAGACCTTACTGGCAACAGGCGATAGGGAGAAAAGATTAAAGTAGATCTTAATGTTGCATGAAAAGTGAGGCATTAGCTGTCCTTCTGTATGGCAGCAAGCCCTGGAGCTGATGGAGCATTGTAACAGCTACCCAAATGCCAAGCTGCAGTAGGATTTGGTAACTGACAGCCAAAACGTTCCTGCTGACAACTACTGTGGCTAGGCACAGAGTAAGAGGCACTCAATAGCCTTGCTTTGTTCTGGCTTTTAGAAACAGTTTGGGTTTTTTTCCCAGGGCTCAGCACCCAGTAGGTCCCACCCTTCATGCATGTTGGATATGTTGCAGAGCACTAGGGTACCACTCCCATCTCATGCTGTCTCAGTAAGCAAGCAGCTGTATGTTGTCCTGGCTGCAACTCCCAGATGGCTTTCAAAAGCTAACCAGAAGTGAAGTGCTTTCTGAGTAACGATCTGACCATCAGAGCAGGATGTATGGTCTTGCTTAAAAGCTGGAAAAAGCATTATGATTCTCTCAGGATACCCATAAGCTGAGTAGAATCTCATTTTACATGAAGATCCAAGAAACTCTCTCAATTCTCTGAAACATTGCCAGAAAGCATCAGCCTACTCTTATTTCAGATCACCTCAGCACACCCATTTGCATTTAAGGTCTCCCATCTCAGACAGTCCTGCGTGAACACACGAGTGCTGCTCAGAGCTGCAGTCACCAGCTGAGCTGGCAAGATGTGATGAGGAGCCAACCATTTCTTTTTCTTCAAAAGCAGGCTGCCAGTTTCTCTGTCACTGCACCCACCTGCCCTTTAAAGACAGATTTAGCATCTTCATTTCTTTTAGGCCCTGTAGGCTCGTACAGCAGCAGAGGTCACCCACAGCTGGGTCTCTGATCAGCAGAGTGGTACATCTGCTGTTAGGGCAAGGCTTGGCATAAAAAACTTGAAACTGTGCCTTTGGGCTATGTGGGGGCTAAAGGAGAAGCTCAGCATGCCATGGGTATTTTCAGCATTACTGCAGGCATCAGTTACAAAAATCAGAGTGAAACTGCATGAAATAGAGTGTGTGCTCATTACTGAGGGCAGCTAGTACCCTCTTTTAATACTGAAAAAGGGGACAGTGTTCAGGCCATGGCTGACTTGCCTAAACAAGCATCCTTGCTTTTCACTTTGGACTAGGTTCTTTTTTCCCCTCCTCTTGGCTGCCTGCACTAGGGATAGTGAGCTTCAGAATTAAAATAGCCAAGCTCAGTGCTTTAAAAATCTGCAGTACTCAACAGGAAACAGTTGCAGATGGAAATTGCATTCCAGGGAGCAGGCACAAATGTAAGAGGGGCATCTGAGCTAATGAGGAGTGACAAGTAGTGGAAAGATGGACATAGGCCATAGCCTGCTTATGTACAGGCAGCTCTGCTCAGGTGGTCTGAGCAGTTCAAGGCTGGAGGACTGCTGGACAGAAAAGCAAAGGATTCAAGAATTGGCACCAAGTCTTACAGAGTACAGTGGGGAGAGTCAGGGCAAACAAAACCAGTCTGAAGGTCAGAAGACAGTAATAAAAGAACATACTTAGGTGGGTGGGGTGCTTCTCACAGTCATAGGGCTGAAGGACAGATGTAAAGCTTCACATGGGGGAAGAAGGTGGTCGTTGGAGAGCTTCACTATGAGTTTGAGAACACCCAAGAACAGCAATGGCTTGGAGGCAGAATATTTCTTATTGAGAGAGAAGGAAGCATATTGACTTGTTTAGGATAGATAGTAGTGTCTACAGGCAAGGAAAATGTTTATGTGCAGGGGCATTCTGGTGCAGCTGGGCTAACATGGAGCACAGAGAGCCTGAGCCAGGAGCTGCGGGCATGCACATGCTTCAGCACTTGCCACCCAAATGCACAGCATATTCTTAAGAGCTCCAATTTAACCAGAACTGCCAAGATTGTTATGACTGCCAATAGAAGGCTTTGTTCAAAACCAGAAAGTATGTTTCAGGATTTTATGAAACAAGGACTTTAAAACACTTTGATAGTCAGATGAAGCCCAAATTCACCTGAGCACTTATTGTTGTAACTCTTTGTAACTTATTGTTGTAACAGAAGAATTAGGAGGAGATGGGTGAGGGATTGCCTGTGTCCAACAGTTTGACTGTGACACACTGATAGATGGACAGAGGAGTGGAAAATAGGCAAGAGAAATGAGAAGTTGATAACCACACAGGTGGTGGAGAAAGGCATTTTTGATGAGAGAAGAAAAGGATGAGTGAAAAAGTTTTAAGATGCTAAAACAAATCCTTCCCTGAGTAAAGTTACAGGGGCAGCACAGGCAAAAGTAATAGATCTTATTTTACCTTCAAAGAGAATAAATTTAAAAGAACACAGACTGCTTAATGGGGGAGCTAAGTGGCCTAGAAGATAGCTGCAGAACCATCAGGTCTGGGTCAGAAGCTCTGGAGTCCCAGGGCTGTTGCAAGCAGGTTAAATTCAGAGAGCTGCTCATATTGGCTCATTAGTGTTGTTCTAGGAGGGCTTAGCAAATGGCTGTACGAGTTTGTGTTTTCCTCAGTCTGGTAGCTTGATGTCTCCTGCTCTAATTGCTGTCCTACATTTGGGCAATGTGAACTTCACTTCACGTGTTGATGGAGACATCATCTCTGTCAAGCAGCCCTCCCAGTTTTGCCAATTAATAATTTTTTCTTCCAGGGTGGTGGGCAAACAAACGCTGGAAGAGTGAGACGAACCTTTGGCGGCGTTGGAAGAAACTTGGCAGGTACCTAGTGCTTGGGTTTGCCTGTGGGTACATGCCAGCTGTGATTTGTTCTTTGGTATTCCTTCAAAAGCAGAAGCTCCTCAACACTGCTAAGATCTGGGACATGTTAGGCAACATACCAGTGGGCAGACTGCCTGGAAAAGGCAGGGGTTATTCCAAGAAATAAAAGGAAAGGGAGTTGGGATCAGGAAAAAAAAGTCCACAGCTATGTTAACTGGCATATAGCACAGTGACCCCAAATCAGAGCTAAGTAAGCACCAGTGATCTCCAGTGATGCCTGAACAGCCTGACCCACAGCACTGAATTAATGCCTGCTTGTAGTTGTAACAGAAGTATGCTTTGAACAAGAATTTGAAAGGAATCATCTTACTCAAAGATGATCCTCCATGCACCATGGACAAGAGACATTGAGGCACAAGAATTACTGTAGAAGAGAAAGGGCTACAGTCCTTGGTGACAGGAACGATCACGCTGCATCTGATGTTACACCACAAGCAGCAGCAGACAGTACTTGAGTATTAAAATTAATGGACAGGTTACAAAACAGTTTTAGTATTAGTCTGGATTTTTTTACCCTTCCCAACTCCTCCTAAAACAAATCTGCTCTAATTTCAGATCATAAATGGAGAAGCTTGAGCAAAAAATGCCACCCATGGCACCCAGTGAGGTGTAATTTGTGGTACCTTGAAGGGAGAGAAGGGTTTCCCATGAATCCATTCAGATGCAGTTGTTCTAGTAAAACAGAGAGGTGGGAACAGCTCTGTAGGAAGGCCAGCACCAGAAAGAGTTGTGCACACAAGCACTGTGGGAAAGCCTGTATGCCTGTGATGGTAAAAAAGAAATTACATCAGGGAAGTACAGAACTTGCTTCCCCCTTCTTTTTAACTCCACTCCTGGGTGTTCCAAGAAATCCAGAGCATTGCTAGTGCAGCAGGCAGGCATCGATTGTCCCACTCGACCCCAGCCAGTCCTTTGCAGCGGCCCTGGCTGAGGTGTGTGAACGAGGGTTAATGAGCATTAAGTTTTCCAGGAGAGGGCTTTCCTGCAGACACACATCCTGCACAGGCTGTCACTCTTTTCATGCTCCTCTGATGAATGTATTAATACATTTTGTTTCCATTTGCTTTTTAGACTGCTTAAGCCGTCTAGGGCAGGCTCCTCTCCTTTTATCAGCTGTGGGGAAGGATGAACATTCAGAGTCTGTCCTGCACTACTGTCACCATATGGTATGTTGCACAGCAGAGGCACTTCAGAAGCATGGAAGTGATGATGTCACGTGGAGGGGAAACTTTTCTCAATAGTAGTAGACATAAGAGCCACCTTCTATCAGGCTAAGAGTAGGAATAATTCAATGTTTGTTTAATGGCAGACAATTAGAAAGCAGGGAGCCACCTCCCATGACACAGGCTAGAATTGTGTACTATTTGGAGCCTGCTCCATGGGGTCTGAATTCATCTCCAGGAGATGCTTGAAGGGGAAGGAGAGGTAACTCAGAAGGAACCATGAAAAATTCTAGTAACACCTAAACCCAGCCAGAATACGTGAACCCTGTTCCTAATAGTAGAAAAGCAAAGCCAAAATCAGTCTGTTTTGAGTACAGTATAAGACAGGCAAAACCTGGAACTGAGAGCCCAGGTTGGACACTTCCCAACTTCAGAGTTTTCTCCACATAGTTGCTGCATACACCCTTAACTGTGCACCAGAGGAATACCTGACTTAAGCAGCAGCTTGTCCACCGAGGTCAGGGAGCCAGGAGCAGCAGAAACTCGTTTGGGGCAGCAAGGCATAGTCACCACAGAGCAGAAAAAGCTGGGAGGACAACCCTAACCGAAGGCATCAGACATTTCCTTATGAAGAGGCAGGGTTAAAGACAAGCCTGGATGGCGGAGCATGGGAGGGTATAGCCCCCAGGTGACACAGGTCAGGGCCATTAAGGCCTATTAGTGCCCCCACGGCTGTGGTATCCAGAGCAAATGGGCCTTTGATCTGGCTACCTGGGCAATTCAGTAAATTAACTCTGTTTTGGTTTAAAAAGGCTTTTCAGCAGCAATTCTGTAATGCCTCCTCCACCCAGCACAGCACAGTTTGTACCATCAAAGAGAGCATCAAGGGGAAGAGGATCTGGTGGCCAGCCACCAAGCAATTCTTGGTCATAACAAAACACATGACCAGCAGTGTGGGAGAGGCCTCTTGCCCTAAAACCTCCAACTTCTCCGAGAGCTACTGGGCCAGATGTATTTCTCTGTCGACACGGATATTTCAATAAATGCCCTGATCATTCACAAGGCCCACAGACACAGGACACCTCATAGCTATGTCTGCTACACTGCTGTAAAACCGGCTCCAAGGCTTCCCTCAGAGTCAGGCCATGCAGTGAGTGAGGTGGCTGTAAAACTGCTAGCTGGGGCATGCCACCAAGATGTGCCAGCATGCTGGCAGGCCGTGGAAGTGTCACAGAAACCGTGGGAGTGGGTGACCGGAGCAGGCAGGGCTGCAGACCACTCTTCCATTATGACAGAAGCACAGCACAGTGAAGACCTGTCCCTATCATTTACTCAAGTATTTCCTTCATCTGTGGCATTTGTTACATGCAAACATTAAAAAATAGCCACCTGCCAGCACTGTTTAGATTGAGATACCTCTGAAATGGTGTTCATCTCGAGAGAGAGGAGAACAAGATGGGCTGCTGGTTAGGTGAGCACAGGGAAAGAGTGAGCTGACTGTGGCAGGGAGGAGAAACATGTTCCATGTGTAACTGCCCTCCCTGTTTTAGGACATGAGTGCTGTCCTTCACCTGGAGGGGAAGAGCACAGCCACTTACTGTGCTGTGATCAGCAGTGCTGGGGAGCTCAGCATCGGCCTGGGAGACATGGACATCCATCAGCAAATAACAGAGCAATACGTATGCATATCATCTGACTTGTAAGCTTTTTCTTGTGGAGTGTGGGCCTGGGACAAAAGGCAGCCGGTGAAGCTGCACCAGGAGGGAGTGGGTGTGCACAGGCATCATGGGAAGTCCTCAAGTTAAAACGCGACACAGGCCGCTGAGGTAGCAGCACGGCAAACTACCGAAGCCCTCTGTTGCTGCTAACCCAGACGGACCTTTTGTTTCTACTCCATACATTATTGCCACTACTATTGTCCATGACGTGTAGGCCAGAATCCTCTTCTTTAACCAGTCCCAGCTAACATAATTTTTGGCCTGTTAAGGCTAGCAATAAATCCAGTTCACCTGCAGAACTGGTATTCCTGCCTTTCAGGAAAAACAGCAGAACCAAAAGTGGACAAAGCACTGCTTAAAGCAAGTTTTCCTGATCACTCTCTCTCCACCATCCCTGCTGTTCCTACATGCTGAGTTGTAGCAACATGTCAAGCCTTCTAAAGACTAATGGAAACAGTGATTAAGGACTGATTCAGTGAAAGCCCCATCACTGCACTCTGCTTTCCTGCTCATTCTTTTGTTGACAAAACAAAAGCCTGTGCTTCCTGACTGACAGTGATGTGGAAGTTAAGTGCAATTTACTTACCAGCAGGATCCCCATGAGCTGGAGACATCCTAGGGAAAAACATAATCATTGCTTCCATTTCCACTCCCACCTTGCCTCTCCCAAGCCTTGACACAGAAAGCCTGGCATTACCTGGCAGATTAATTCTCCTGAGCTTTATGAAACAGTTATGACCAGTGGAAATTCTGAACCAGTCTTCTGTTGGAAAGTGCATTCTGGCAGCCATTTTTTTCCACCAGGATTAGCAGAGACATGAGAGGGATGCTGCATGAGTGCATGTAAGGCTTGCCTGGCATTCAGGCAGTAGTTGTTCAGCCTCAGAGAAACAAAGGAGGGAAGAGCAGCTCCCCACTCTACTGCTCCACTGTCCCCCATCCCTACATGATTCAGTAGGACTTGGGAGTAAAGCACCTGTCAAGAGGCATTGTGCACAGAGGACATCTAAATGGCATGCAGCTAGCAAAGGCATGGTCAAGCCACACATAGCACAGGGAATCCTGTGGTGACATTAAACAGTTGCATTCCCTTTCCCTGTAGGTCTCTGACTGACCCATAGGTACCCAAATGGTCTAGTGAGGACCAGAAACTATCTTTCTCTGCTGGAGGGGCCCTGCCAATTGTGTCCAGCTCTTGATGGTAGGGAGCAGGGAAAGGAGAAGAAAGGAAGGAGATAAGGCAAATGGAAAAGTCCATTTTCCTCAGGGATCACTCTTGTGGAGTCATGCCTGCAATCATTTTGTCCCTCTGCAACGATGCAAGCTATCTATTTTCTGTGTCCTGGATTTTCACTAGGTGGCCCAGTTCAAGGAGAAGCTGTGCCAGGCCCCACTAGTTTGCATTGATGGAAATGTGCCTCTTTCCACTATTCAGTATGTCTGCCAACTAGCTAGAGAACATCAGCTAGCAGGTAAGGAGAACTTGCCCAGCCCTGGCCCTGTAGCTCCTAACAGCATGTGAGCCAAGACACTGCATACCCCGAGTGCTCTCCATGACTGACCACTGAAGACATCCACTTATTGTCTGACATCAGGTGTCCTTGCTCTGCTCTGCTGCTCCCTTTCAAATGGATGAAACACTGCTGCTTTCTCTGAGTTTTTCTCATTCTGTAGCTAAATCACATTTCCTATAGCATAGGTGCTGTAGCCCTTGGGCACTGCCAGCAAGTCAGGGAAAGCTGCTCTCTTTGCCTTTAACCTCTGGGCAAGCACAAATCTATGTACTTCTGCCAGTTTGAACCACAGTATAGTTTGCTTCTCAGAATAAGTGCTAAAGCATCTTTGGGGAGGATCTCTCTCCCATTTCCCATAAAGTACATACATGCCCTGCCCTGATGGGGACCCTTTGCAAGGCATCCTTAACCTTTGGAATTATGCTTTCATTTTTAAAAGCAAAGCTTGAAGAAGGAGACAGCATGCTTAAAACCTGGCAAAGGCTCCAAAATCAGCTAAGAGGAACAATATAACTGAAGTCTAATTATATTACCCCAGAGTGAGAAGCAATGGCTTCATTGCTGGGCACTAGAAAGGGAACCTTGGGAGATCTTGTCCCAGGGATGGGGGAAAACAGTATTTAAGTTCTGATAGATGACACCTGTAACTCCTGCTGCACAGACCATGGAGTCATAGAATTGTTAGGGTTGGAAGGGACCCTCAATGATCATCCAGTTCCAGCCCCCCTGCCATGGGCTATGCTAAGCCTTCTACACTGCATCCTGCTCTGATGTAGCAATGAACTACTAATTAATTAACTAACCAATTGCAATGTTGTTTTGAAGTGTGCTATGAGCCGACAGATGAGAACAAGGCCTCTAAGCCATTCCTCTCAGACAGCTGGAAAGCGCTCACATACATTTCCCCCAACCTGCAAGAGCTAAGAGCAATAAACCGGACCCTTGGGAACCCTTTGCCAGCAGGTATTGAATACTCAGAAGGGTTAGTCACACTTTAGATAACCTAGATGCTAGAGAAGAGCATTGTTCTGCTCCAGCCTCCATTTCAAGCAAATTGGTTTATAATACAGTGGGGATTCATAAGCACTCTCAGTGTCTTCTACCTTACAGCCATCTCTCTGTGGATTGTACAGCCCAGGCCAGACTGAAGATCTTCCAGGAAGCACAGTAGGCCTGGGATGGCTCCTTGTCCAAAATCAGAGCTCACATTTGCCTCATCACAGGATGTTTCTGAAGCATGATGCTCTGAGGGCACCCGTTTCAACAGTACCACCCCTTGCAGAAGTGAAACATTCCTCCCACATGCAGGTGGGAATCCAACAGTATTACCACAGGGAAGTCATGCTTCAGGACAGATTGTTGGTCTCTTGAGGCACATGTTTAGTACTATGAGTAGTGATTTTCTCAGCACAGGACAGAGGTTATGGTATGGAAGCTTACCCATGCAGAATCCTGTGTTCCTCATGATTGAAAGGAAAAAAAATTATACCAACCACCTTTCAGAAGTGCAGATGCATAGCAGTAGTGCTGCTGGTATATAGGCTGCCAGCTGAGGACCCATAATGTTTTATCACAGTTTTTCCTTCTCACTCTCTGAAGAGCTGCCATTCAGGTTGGAGGATGTTGTCCAGAGTGCAGTGGCCCTGGCCCGTCCTTTGCTGGCCCACCTGCGCTGTGTGGTGGTGACACTTGGTGCTCATGGCGTGCTCCTGTGTGGCCAGAGCCTGGGAGGGAGCATCTCACTTTGCCCAGGAGCCCACAAACAGGTAAGGGCACAGAAAAAACCCAAACCTCTCAGTTGCTTTTTTCTGGAACCATGTAGCACTGTTGCTATTTCTGGTGGCATGGCAGCAGTCCTGAGAAAGATGTCATCACTGCTGGCAAATGTATGTGCTTGGGGGTGGATTACACAGCTCTGAAAGAAAATCAAGTTGTTGTCCACATATTGCTGGCTTCTAGCAGCAGGGTTTATAGTCAGCTAGTTTTAAATGGACTTACATGAATTTTCATGAGTACAAGCTTCATTTTCAGGAAGATTCATTTAAATTGCTGATCTCTTTCAAAGTGTGAAAAAAAGATTACTGCCTCTTTTATTCCCTTTTCTGTCTTGGCATCTGTGCAGGTTTGGATGGCACCAGCCACGCGTGGCCCTATCAGCTTGGGCGATTCCCACTAACGTTCCCTCTCTCCCCGCTGCAGACTGCTGCTGCCAGCCTCTGTGCCACCCACTACCCTGCCATCCACATCAGCAGGGAGGAGATAGTCAACGTCTCAGGAGCTGGTGACAGGTACATGACTCACTGCTTTGTCTTCTCCAGCTAGAAGTGGAAGGCCCTTCATTAGATTTCTTAAAATTCTCCTGCAAAGGCAAACAGCTTTCTGCTGCTTGAGGAACAGACACTAAGGACACGAGAACAGGACTGGTTACTGTGATTCCTTGCAAAGCTTGCTAAAAATGTCTCCCTACACATCCTGGAAGCCAGTCTTGCCATGATTAGTTTTGGTTTCCTTTAATATTCAATCCTTTCACAGCAATCTAGTAGTTCTGAATTAGTCTGGGCTGAGCTGGTAAATGTAAAGCAAATCATCTTACATCAAAGCTGCCTTACTAACTAACTGCTTCCACACTGCTCCAATGGAAAAGTGGGACTGCCATTCAGTAGCTAAAATTACCCTATAAAAGCATTTCACAGGGCTCTGCAGTTGCCTCTGGCAATAGCTGATGCTTCAAGAGAGTCTGCTGCCTCGTTCGCCTAGCTGTTCGCACAACATGCTGCCTAGGAGTGGGAAACGGCAGGTACTACTCCTAGCCCCAAAGATCAATTCTCAGCTTGTCAGAGAAATATTTTTTGTGCTCCTTGTTAACTTGCCAAATTATATACAGTAGTGAGGGGGGTTTTATTTCTTGCTTCATGCACTACAATAATTGATTTTATCCTTGCTTTGGGCTAGACCAAAAGGCCCTGCTTGACCTGCTGTTCTCAAATAGAGAAGGGCTGGTGGGAGATGCGATGGCAGGAGGCTGTCTAGGGTGCAGTGTCCATGAGATAGTGGAGTTTTCAATATATAGGGAAATAAGGAGGAGCAATAACAGAACCCTTACTTTGGACTGCTGGAGGGCAAACTTCTTGCTCATCCACAGTTTTCCTTCCTGGTTATCCTAGCTGCTCCACTGAGCTGCAGAAATCCCTCTTCTACAGAGCAAGAGTGCCGAAACAGGCTGTGTGATGGTTTAACCCACCCTGGCTGGAAATGCCAGGACATTATATTGACATACATGCCACCTCCATAGCATATAAACTGCCAGAGCTGCCCAATTTCAGCCTGTTGGCATTCCAGAGGGACTATGCAGCACACAACCTGAGGCTGTAACACATCCACAGCTCAGCCCTCCCAAACCCTCAAACTTTTGAAGCACTGGTCAGGGGACACTTTGCACCCAGACCAGTGATCCAGAGCACCTTACACCTTGCTTCGGCCCTGTGGCTCTCCTGCAGCTCCAGAGATGCTGCCCAAGGAGCCACATGTGCAGTGAGCAGCATCTGATTGCTCCTTGCACCTGGCTGCCATGACAACATAACACTGCCTGCCTGCACATGGCATTGCTAGGGGATTCTCCCCCAAATATTTACTCTGGAGCTGTTGAGAGATTGAATGGCTTATGAAAATCATAATCTTCTTTGCCTTTATTATGGATAAAAAGATGTTGAGGTAATTAGAGTGGAAAAAAAAGTTATCTTTTCCCCTTCCCCATAGATTGCTCTTTAATCCTCCCTGCTGTCACATTTTCCTGTCCTTGCTCTCTCCTCTCAAATATCATTATCTTTTCCCTTCTCTTTCACTTCTCCTTTGTCCTTGCCTAGGCTCCCAGCATCATACTGCATTTAGCTATGAATAAGCAGTAGTTTTCCCTTGTCAGTCACAAACACCACCCTGCAGTATTCATGCCTCAACAGAGCCTTCCACTGCAAGCCAGGCAGAGGGCAAAGTCATCCCCTTCTCCTGATGGCCTCCTCAGTGCCTTGTGAGGACCTGTGGGTGACTGCTGTTGTTCTAAGCCTTCACATCATTTTTACTGGGAAACTGCAAAAATGTAGAGCAAAAGTTGACAAAACTGTGAATCTACAATCTCATCTCAGCTCTGGATTTCTTTTTCTCACTGGGTCTGTTGCCCCTCTCACATACATATGGAGACTTCTCTTCCCATACAGAGAAGTGATGAAGTAAGTAGGGAACAAGGTTAAAAATAAACTCTTCCCTTCTTTAGACTACTTTCTTTTCCTCTACCTCACCTGGAAGACTGGGCAGAATTGAAAATGTGGTGGAATGAGAAAGTGACTCACTTCTCAGATAAGCAAATACAGTGTGAATAAATAGCATTATTTCATAGAACTGGAGTACTGATCCTGTTGAAAAGACCTCTAAGATCATCAAGTCCAAATACTGACCTAACATCACCATGGCCATGGAGCCATGTCCCGAAAGTGCCATGTCTACACGTTTTTTTAACGCCTCCAGGGACAGTTACTCCACCATTTCCCTGCCCAGCACATTCCAATGTCTGACCACTCCTGCAGGAAAGAATTTTTTCCTAATATCCATCAAATCCTTCCCTGGTTTGAGGCCATTTCCTCTTGTTCTGCCAGTAGTAATGAGGGAGTAGAGACCAACTCCCACCACACTACAACTTCCTTTCAGGTAGTTGTACAGAGCAATAAGATCTTAGCCTCCTTTTCTCCAGACTAAACCCCAGTTCCCTCAGCCCTCCTCATAAGGCCTGACTTTGTTGCCCTTCTCTGGACATGCTCCCACAACTCAGTGTCTTTCTTGTAGTGAAGGCCCCAAAACTGAACACAGGATTTGAGGTGCAGCCTCACCAGTGATGAGTACAGGGGCGTGATCACTTCCCCACACCTGCTGGCCAGACCATTCCTGATACAGGCCAGGATGCTTTGGCTTTCTTGCCCACCTGAGCCCGTTGCTGGCTCATGTTCAGCCAGCTGTCAACCAGCACCCCCAGGTCTACTTCTGCTGAGCAGTTTTCCAGCCACTCACCCCCAAGCCTGTAGCACTGCATGGGGTTGTTGTGACTCAAGTGCAGGACCCTGCACTTGACCTTGTTAAACCTCATACAACTGACCTTGATCCACTGATCCAGCCTGTCTGGATCACTTTGCAGAGCCTTCCCACCTTTGAGCAGATCAACACTCCGACCCAATTTGGTGTCATCTGCCAACTTGCTGAGGGTGCACTCAATCCCCTCATCCAGATCATTGATAAAGACATTAAAGAGAGCTGGCCCCAGTGCTGAGCCATGGGAACACCACTAGTGACTGGCCACCAACTAGATTTGACTCCATTCACCACCAGTCATTGGGTCTGACCATCCAGCCAGATTTTAACCCAGTTTTCTTACTCCAAACTTAAAAATAAATACAAAACTTTTCATGATAACCTTCTGAGACTGTTCTGCTCCTGTAAGTGCTGGCTTGGGTCCAAATGAATGCCCTTAAAAACCAATGGCTGTGATTCTGAGATCACAAAATCACAGAATCACCAAGGTCGGAAGAGACCTCAAAGATCATCGAGTCCAACCTGTCACCACAGACCTCATGACTAGACCATGGCACCAAGTGATCAAAGCCATTACCCCAGTGTTCATAACTGCCTTTTTTCTCTCCACAGCTTAATGGCAGGCATCCTTGCAGGGATGCTTGCTAACCATGACACACACACCTGTGTCCGGATGGGTCTGCTTGCTGCAAGCTTGTCTCTCCGTTCCTATGAGCCCATCTCCCCAGAAATCAGCACGTCCACTGTCAGCCAGGAGCAAGTCAAAAGCAGGAGCTGGCCAGAGGTGAAGGTATGGAAGATGGATTAGAGCACCATGGCTTTCACATCCATCACCTCCTTGTACTCCCAGCATTGCTGTTTCCAGGATCTGGGCCCCATTTTGAGCTTTGAGCTCAAGAGCTGGCTGCTAACCAGAGGACTTAGGCTTTCAGTGCACACTACCTTTTGGGAAGTGCAGTGTCAGTGGAATGCCTTTGGTGACAACCTGTATTGCACTGTTCACATTTATGTTTGTCTGCCATGCTTTCCTCTTTATTTTCAATTTTTTAGTTTGTTGGGTTTCAGCAACCACAGCCTGGCTCTCCTGACTACTACCTGTTGATGGTACATCAATCTCCTTGCTGTGTAATGGGGACACTGATCTGTTTTGGTCTTGAGCAGACTATTAGAGAAGGAGGGCCCAGCCCAAGACAATTTGTAAAGAAAAGCTGGATTCTGGTCTTTCATAGAATCACAGAAACATAGAATCAATAAGGTTGGAAAAGATCTCAAAGATCATCAAGTCCAACCCGTCACCACAGACCTCATGACTACTAAACCATGGCACCAAGTGCCATGTCCCCTCTTGAACACCTCCAGGGACAGTGACTCCACCACCTCCCTGGGCAGCACATTCCAAAGGCTAACAACTCTCTCTGTGAAGAACTTTCTCCTCACCTCGAGCCTAAACATCCCCTGGCACAGCTTGAGACCTCTTGCTTCCCTGAACCTCCAGTCCTTCTGGATTTTCTCTTGGGAGAATTTTCCCTTCCTTCACCTTGAGTCATTGTTGTCCATTATCACAGTAGCTCTTCTGCCATCAACTAAATTTTCAGGACCACGTCTCTTCAGGTGAGCCCAGTAGCAACATTCTGTCTTGTCCTGGTTTCTATCCAAGAGGTCTCATGAACCACAACTCTTAGCAAGGTGCATCTGGCAGGCACATAACACTGTAGGACAACCTGATTGGTCTTCCCAAGCCAGCCAGTAAACCCTGCACTTTCTTGCTCTGAAGTCCAGTGCCCCTGGAGAAAGCAGGCAAGACTAATGAGGGACCAAGCTGGTGCCCCTTAAAAGATGGCTGTCCCTTGTTCCACATGCCTTCCTCTGAACTTGATGCTTCCTTCCTCCTCAGCCCAGAGTGTCAAGTCTGAAGCAACAGAGAGCAAGCCTCTCTCACCACACATCCATTACTGATCGGTTGGGAAACCACTGGGTTCTTGACATAGAAAACTTCCCACACACAGCTGGCTGGAGAGGAGCACTGGCAGGCATGCAGTCCTAACAGCCAACCATCACATTTGGCTAAAACAGGACAAAGAGCTGAGAAGGCATGATGGGTGAGCTGGAAAACTGACAAAGTTCTTCACAAAGTTGTATTGGTGCTGCCACCTTAGGAATCCAAAATGAAAAATACACCAGCTGCCTTTCCAGACGCTGAAGGGACCCAGTTTGAGCTTATAGATTCTCTCTCCCCCTCCCACACACTGACATTTACCAGCAGCCCCCCTGCCAGCCCCCCAAAGACCTGTGCTTGCAGGCACGTGTGTATCCGTCTCTGAATGGGGATGGGGTGGTCGTGCTGGGAGGGTGCTGGGAGATTTGGGAGCACAAAGGAGGGGCACGAGGCCCATGAAAGCAGAGGGTTTGCTGGCAAGCAGGGGGGTGGGACATGGCAGGGGCGGGGGAGAAGGGCTGTGCCCCCAGGCTAGGTCCCTGCACTATAAAAGTTACTTTGGATGGATCGAGCAGCAGCTAAGAGAGGCAGCTTCCACCTCTCCTCCTGCCTCCAACAGCATTGTCTAGGCAGAAGGAATCTAAGCAAAGCCAGGCCCTGAGGATGACGTTTCAGGCATTGAAGGTTGCTGCGTTCCTCCTGGTACTGCTCTGCTCAGCCCCAACACCATCTGAGACACTGGGGGGCTGGGCCAGCACCTCAGAGAGGCGGTCAGGAGCTGGGGGCCCTGGAGAAGACTCTTGGCCACCTGGAGATGGAAGGAACAACCTGCCTGGGCAGAGCTCAAAGGGGAGCCATCACTCACCTGGTGCATGGAAGGTGATGGATGAAGCCCCAACCAGCAAGGCTGTGGCCAAGCCTCTGCTGAGCAGGGATGAGCAGAAACCCCTTGGCAAGCCCAGGAGACGCCCACTACAGCCCTTCCACAGCAGGAGCATGGGGCTGGGACATCACCTGAAGGGCTATGGGAAGTTCAACGAGGACACGGTAAGCACAACCCCTCCTTGGCCGTCAGTGATGAGGGCTTGCACAAAGGGTTTGCAGGGGGACCAGGAGAGAGAGGAGAGGTGCCAGCTCCGTGCTCCTGAACCCGGGGTTGGGCAGTTTTGTGGACACTTCCACTCATCTGCAGGGCATGGAGGGCCTGAGTGTAAAGGCATTATGAGCACCTAGTGGAGAGGACAGTGCCAGAGAAATGGGTTCTCCCCTTTGCTTTGCAGCTCTGTGGTTCCTCCAGCATGGGTGGCATGTTGCTTATCCCCAGCACTTGTTCTAACAGGGAACCAGCAGCATGTCTGGCAGGTCTGTGCAGGGCAGCAATACCAAACCCAGGCAGGACAGCCCCAGAATGCCCTGCCACACTGCAGTGCAGCAGCAGGAGCATTGTCCCAGCACAGCTCCCCATGCCCCATGCTCCCAGCGATTTTATCACCCAAATGCTCATGGTTTGGAGGTACACCCAGGCCAGGCAGCCAAAGCTGGGGTTTTGGGAGAGTGGGGCTGGAGTGGCAACCTTGCCAGTTGCTTGCAGGGTTACTGCACACATGGGCTGCTACTGTCTGCCTGAGCAGCTGAGCCAGCTCTCCACCTTTGAAAGCAGATCCCTTGTGTACACCCGAGCCTCAGCAGACCTGTGCAGATCCGTGCTGCCCAGCAGTCCCTGGGGCACTGTAGGGACATAAAAAGCAGACAGGACTGAGGGCAGCAGGGGCAGGTGCTGAGCAGACCATGTCCCCACAAGCACTGGGTAGAGAAACTGATTTTCAGGCCACTCCCCATGAGCTGCATATGAAAGTGCTGGCGACAACATAGCCTCAGAGCGCTGCTTGGATTGAGATGCAGACAAGGGAGGTGGACAGTGGCAACTCCAAAACCCCATCTGGTACCTGGTGAGGCTTAGAGCAGAGCCGATGGCTGCGCATGCTGGCAGCGAGCAGGTAGGAGAGCAGTGCAGGTCTGTGTCTGTGTCCCAAAACACCATGCCCATGAGGTGGCCTGAGGGCACCCACCTGTGCTGCATTCAGTCATAGGGGGCCAGCCACTTAGTGTGCTTTCTGCCAAAAGCAGTACAGAGCTGCCCTTGAAAATGCTTCCTCAGGCCCCAGCGTCTCCAGCTTGCTCCACGAAGCTGCTGCTCTATGGCCTGGTGAGCAGCTTGTCCTGCTACTGCAGGTTTTGCTGCACTATTTTACTGTTTTAAATGGAAACCAAACACCCAGCAGCAAATGCTCATCCCATTATGTCATGTAATCCTCTACAGCATGTCTTTGTTTCCTAAGGAGAGCCTCTCTAGCCTGCCCATCTAGAGGAGATGAAGAGGCTCTTTTCAACTTACCTCCCCTCCAGTGATTACACCGCTGTCAGCTCCAGCATGCTGGAGCAAGCAGCCCCTGGCAAATGCAGTCCTAGGGCTGAGCAGTACAGGTCACCCCAGAACATCTAACTGGCTGTGGGGTATGGGTACCACAAAATGAAGCCTGCTCTCAGCCCAAGCCTGCACAGAAAGTGTCCCTTTGGGCTTGCATATGGCACAGGCTCCTTGGAGCTGGCATGAGCCCAGAGCAATGACACAGCTGTGAACGGGAGGGGGTGTCCCAGGCCATCAGCCGGGCAAGGCTGGACGCCAGCACCACGGCCACTGCTGTCCTTCATCTGCAGCACTCCTGCCACAGCATCCAGTCCCGGCCCTGCCAGAAGCCCTCCGACTGCGGCGGCTGCCTGGGGCTCTACACCTGCAAGCTGCCCACTGGCACCTGCGACCTGAAAGCTGTCTCCAGGCAGAGAGGTAGGTTGCCTGGCCGCTGCCGCCACAGACCCCCACGCACAGCTACTTGCAAGCACAGCCCTTCAGCCACACCCCTCCAAATCCTGTGCAGAGCTTGGTCTCTGGAGGGCTGTGCCTGTCCTGCTGGCACTGGCCACGCTCAGTAGTGAAGAGGTAACTGTACAGTGAATGGGACATCCCCATACATTTCTCTAAGAGCTGGGGTTTGTCCAGCACCCTGACCTCTCACAGGACTCTCTGACAGCTCACACAGGGAAGCCAAGGATGGGTACAGGGCTTGGGAGCCAGCAAGTTCAGCTCTCCCAGGCATTCTGCAGAGCTGCAGAATGTGTGTGAGCTGCTTAGTTAACCAGGGAGCAGCAGGGAGCAGACATCCCAGCTTTTAACATTTAACCTGGCAGAGCAAGTGTCCCAGCTCTCCAGTACCCTTCAGTAAATCTGTACTGCCCCCAGACTGGCCTCTGGCCTCAGCACAGGATCAGCACAGGTTAGGAGTTGGAAGGGACCTCCAAAGGTCACCGAGCCCAACCCCCCCACCACCACACAGACTCATGGAAGAGAAACTTAAACCAAGGTTCCTGAACACAGAGACACCAGCTCTAGTGTGGGAAAACTCTGGCTGTGGGATGCAGAGGTGAGCACAGAGTGCTGGGTATGTACCCTGTGTGTGCTGTGTAGGACATACCCAGCTTATGCACCCAGTTCAGTCTTCTCTGGGCATCTGCTATTGGCAGCCTCCATGGGAGGCACTGGGCTCTGTGGGCCCCTGGTCAGATCCAGAACAACCAGCCTTACAGCTCTTCCTCACAGGTGGGTTCCTCCAAAGCATCCAGCACCCTGAAGGACGCAGGATCCTGCTCATCCCATAGCAACATGGCTCAGCACAGGTGCAGAGCATGTCCTGCAGCTGGAGACCAGCACTCTGTCCCAGTTTCGTTTCCAGTCCTTTAATGACACAGCTGTAAATGTTTTTCATTGCACTTCCCACGCTGCTGCTTTTCAGCACTTCCCTTGGACTTTGTACACTGCCACTGAATGGTAGGAGTTGGAAGTGACCTCTGGAGACCATCTCGTCCAAGCTCCCTGTTAAAGCAGTTTCACCTACAGCAGGTTGCTCAGGAACACATTAAAGTGGGTTTTGAACACGTGCCAGAGGAGACTCCACAACCTCTGCAGGCAGCCTGCTCCAGTGCTTTGTCACCCTCGTGGTTTTTCTGTATGTTCAGCTGGAACTTCCTCTGTTCCAGTTTGTGCCCATTGAGCCTTGTCCTTTCCGTGGGCACCGCTGAAAGGCTCAATTCCTGCTTTCCCGAGAGCTGCCAATGAAAGCACTGAGTGGCCGCAGAGTGCTGGCAGAACAGAACCTTCCTGGAGTCCTCAGATGAGACAAACGGGGCTATTTCACAACCCATCTTAATCTGAGCTGGTTGGATGTTGCAGTAAAAGCTGCCAGTGTGTTGGCACACTTGCATGCTGAGCTAAGGAGCCTGCTGGCATCAGGCTTCCCAGGAAAGCCACCTAGCCCTTTACCACAGCTCCTGCCAAAGAAGGTGGAGTCCCATGCTCATGGAAATGTCACTTAAGAAGGGGAACATGGAGTCCCCAGAAAGAGTCTTGCACCAGGGCGAGCATGACCACATGGTACACCTGCTTCTGGAGCCACAAGATCAGCTTTCTGGCATCCCAGAGAGCCTTGCAGGTGTCCTGGTTGCCTCTGCATGTGTGTGCTCACAGATTCACAGTTTGCATTGGCTTGGAAGGGACCTTGAGAGACATCTTGTCCAACCCCACTGCAGCAAGCAGGGTCATCTCCAACTAGATCAGGCTGCCCAGGGCCATATCAAGTCTGATCTTGAATGTCTCCAGGGATGGGGCCTCAACCACACCCCCATGCAACCTGTTCCAGTATTTCATCCTCCTCATTGTGAAAAACTTCCTCCTAATGTCCAACCTGAATCACAGAATGGGTTAGGTTGTGTCCCAGCTTTGCAAAACCTCATTTTGCTGCCATTAAAACCACTTTTAAATAAAAGAGAACCAAAACACAGCATTTGAGTCACTTTGAACTCCACTGCAGTTTCCTTTGGTGGACCACTATTGCATCTTGTGACAGACTGGACTTCAGTGCCAGTTTTCAGCTGGGTGCTCGCACATGAGGAGTAGTTCTTCACCTCTCATGCCTGCTCACCCCTGTGGGAGCCTGACACCAGGCTTCTGTGACCCTCTATCACCTCTTCACTGCCCACAGGCCCTGTGCCTGGCTTGGCACTACTGCTGTCTGGCATTTATGGTGCTCACCACAGAACCATAGAGGGGTTGGGGTAGGAAGGCATCTCTTGAGGTCATTCTCCTGCTCAAGCAAGGCCACCTAGAGCCCTTTGCCCAGCTTATCTGGTCACCAGAGAGCGGCACATGTCACAGACATAAGCTGGGAGCCAGCAAAGCAGAGTCTTTCCAAGCCCTCACCTCTCCACCCACCAGCTGCCTGCTCCTGCCACCACCCATCACAGCCCATTTCCTCTGTCCTGAAGTGTAAGAAACTTTGGAAATTCAGGCTTCAGACTGACAGAGCAGCACTGGACCCACAGCTCCCCCCATCACCAAGTGGTGATCAGCAATGCCCCCTTGCCTGGGAAAGCCCACTGACCACAGGGGCACCCAGGCCACTTTCAAAACCTGGCCCTGTGTAGCCCAGAGTGGCACAGCTGCCCACAGCAGCTCTCGCCCCAGGAGCTGGGGGAAGACATTTCCCTCTGGGCCATAATAGAGGTGCCCTCTAGCTTCCACTTCAAAAAGGAGACCCAAGGATGCTCCAACTGCTCTTCACTCTGCCCTCACACAGGGTGCAAGGCAAACAGCTGGAAAAAAGCCTTCAACTGCTCTTCAGGTTCCCTGCACCTTCTTGACACCTCCTCACCTCTCCTCCCCACTGAAGCAGAGAGAGAAGAGGCAAGCAGGTCCTACCTCCTCCCCACCAGGAACTCAGAAGGCAGCAAGGTAGTCCCTGCCCAGTTCCCACCCTACTCCCTGGCAGCCACACCTGAAGTGGAAGAGGAAAGCCCATCTGACCTTTGGGGACTCTCAGGTGAGATCTTGAAGGTGAGCTCCACTTTGGGCTACCCCTGCAAGTGGTCAAGTGAGGGAATGAGGCCACCTGGGCTGTGAGGCTTATAGAGAAGCCAAGGCCTTGGCCAAACCAAGGGCACAGCTGCTGCTAGTTCTCCTTTCCGGCTCTTGTTTGGTGTCAGGGGGGCCAATGGGCAGACACAGCTTGTCTCTTTCCCCAGAACATCAAGCATCCACATGCCTTTTACACCACTCACTTTTAATTACACTGCATAAGGAAAGGCCTCTTCTCATTCCAGGACCCCCTGGCACAGCCACCTGGGGAGCTGGCTGGCTCATCAAGTCCTTGATAGGTTTAGTGGTTCCCCCTTCTCCCTTGCTTGGAAGCTCCTCCTGGCCAGTTCACATCATCCTTGCAGTCCTCAGCATCCTTGCTTTGCAGAGACCTGTTTCCATACGCCCCTGTTGCTCCCCTCCTCCATGCCTGCTCAGTCCCATGGGTGTCCTGCTTTGGCCTCCTGCAGCACCAGGCAGAGAGAGGAGGCAGGGCAAGAGTCATGGGTTAATAACTGCTCTAACCCCAACATAAATAGAAAAATACAACAAACCAAAGGATTGCCTAGCTAAGAGATCTGGTCCACTGGGATGCCTGCCACGTGCTAGTGCAGAGCTCAGGGAGTGCTTGGTCCAGTGCATGGTACTGCAGATATCCAGAAGCCTGCCCCGGCAGCCCCGCAGCCATCACATCGTCCTGCGGCACCACACGCCCGTGTGAGCACGGCCTGGCAGGGGCCAGCTCACACAAGGCTGCTGGATCCTGGGAGCAGGCTGAATGGGAATGGTTGACAACATTTATTGCTGTGACATGGTTAAGCCATTCTTTTCCATGAATGAGGATGTGCTTCACTCTTACTTTTTGTGGAGGAATTTCATTTTGCTACCTGGAAAGATGGAGAAAGGAAAATGACCTTCCCACAGTGACAGGTAAAACAAGCTCCACTCCTCACCAGCACCACTGCCTGGGCAAACCTATGCAGAGAATCACGCCTGCTGCCAGTCCTGGGTCCTTATCCACAGCCTCCTGCCCTGCAAAGCTGGAAGTCAGTGCTTGCAGAGCAGGCCATAGCTCTGCCCACCCCCTGGGAGCAGCACTGCAGGACCCTACAAGACCCCATGCACACCCTCCAGAGCCCAATTGCCCAGCAGGCCTTGAAGGTGAATTAAACTTACCTGGTCAGAGCATGTGTGGGTGAGAGGCAGGGCAGACCATGCTGCTCTTAAATGGCCAAGAAGAGACACAAGAGCCAGGGATAAAATTTATCAGAAAATCAAACTCTCTTAGCCATGATGTCCAGTGACTTATTGAGGACTTCTAACCTCAGCCTGGAGCTCCTGTTCAGCTTCTCTTACAGTGGATACACTTGGGTGATTCCCTCCACTGATCCCTAAGGGCAAACCTGAAGGCCATGAAGACCCTGCCACTGCCCCCATGAAGAACTGCATCCATCACCCCTGAGTCATTGGTTGCTTCATTGCCTCTTCAAACTTATGTGTATCCTTCAGAAGACACAGACTAAACTCATGGCCCAAACTATGGCTCTTCTGTGAAAACTATCCAACTGTGGTTCCAAACCTGAAGACAACAAGGAGCCCAAGACTCCCGAGAAGCCAAAGGTTTTGCTGGTTCCTTACCTAGGCCTTTCAGGAATCTGTTAACTCCACTCTGCTCCCCACTGGGAAGTGTTTCCAGGTACTCCTGAGCCCGTACCTCAAACAGACCTGCAGAAAGAAAGAAATCAACAACAAATTTTGCTTCCCTATAAAAACCAGTAAGGATGCTCATCTGAAGTCACTCTGTCCTGGCTTACTCTTGCACCCAAGAGGGAACAACTCACCACACCTCCTCCACCAGGTGATCCCCTATGTGGGGACAGGAACTTTGGTCTATGTCTGTAGGGCAAAGAAGCCCTGGTACCACCACGTGGGAGAGGGATGTGAGGGGCTGCAAGAATAAATGTTCCAGCAGTACAGCTTTTTGTGATGGTCCTAATGGGAATCCAGCGAGGAATGGAAGAGGCACACACAGAGAGGACACTGCTTATGTCCCTTACTGCAGCGGTGAGAACTGTCTGTAACCCCAGCCTCAGCAAGAAACTGCCAGCCACAGAAACCTTTTGTGCCCCAGCAGCTGGTGCCTATGCACTGTGCAAACATTGCCTCACCACACTGCTGCAAGGTGATACACCCAGCTGGGAAGATAAGGAAGCAGGGACAAAAAGCCCCCAGATGACTCCCTGAAGGCAACCAAAGGGTGTCAAAACAAACCATCAACCTTCACTGCCACCTCCCTCCCAGTGCCCCTGCAAAGACACCGCAACCTCTCACCACGGTGCGAGATGGAACTGCTGGCTGGTGTGCATCTCCAGGTGCAGTTCCCACGCCTGCAGAGCCCCGGCCGAGCCCCTCACCTCTGACTCCCTGCTTCCGCAGCTCCCGCTCCTGAATGAAGCCCCCGAACATCTGCGTCTCCATGAAGACCTCCAGGAAGCGCCGGAGGCTCTTGGAGGAGACGGACTTGCGGAAAGCCTCGCGCTGCAGGGTCCGCTCCTCTCGCTCCGTGGGGACCAGGAAGAGGGAGTAGTGACCCACAATCTCCACGAAGAAACGGACAAAGGCCTCAGACACCACCTCATTCAAAGGGCTGGTCTCTTCAGAAGGAAACAAAACGGCAGCGGTTGTAGTCAAGATGTTCATCCAGTCTGAGTAGAAACAGCTGCTCAAGAGGCACAGCATCCTAGGAAGTGCTTGTCATGGAAGAGGACTGGGCTGCTACTAATTTCAAAGTCACCAAGCATTGTCTTGGCTCCCCTGCAACCAGCAGATGCCCATAGAACCCTCCAAAGAGCTGCCTCAGCCCAGCCACCTGTGAGCCACACAGCTGCCCCCAACACTGCCGCTCTGCATATGGACTGTCCCCCAGAGGAGCCTGCATCACTCACAAGGCCAAGAGCAGACAGAGGCTTGTGGGACCCACCAAGAGGAGTACAGGTGTTCCCTGGAGCCATAAGGGAAGGATGGACAGAGGCAGGAAGGGGTAAGTACTGCTTCTCTTCACACAAAGAGAATTGTCTCCAGTGCAATGAAATATTCAAGGCAGCTTCAACCAAGAATCCTGACCTACCTCCAGTTTCTGTGGTGTTAATTCAAGACAAGCCTAGTTCTCCCCTAAGAAGCGACAGGAGGAAAAGGAGCAGGAAAAGACGTGGTTTTAGGCTGAAAGGCCCTGTGCTTTACCCTGCTTGCCATTGACAGGGCCCTCCTCCGTGTCGCTCGCCAGCTCGTTCCTCTGCTCCAAAATGTGCTCTAGGGCAGCCTGCAGCTTGCGGGGCAGGATAGAGTCCTCATCTTCCATCTGTAAGACAGAGACACCCCCTCAGAGCCTGGAGCAGGGACGTTGGCTGGCCCCCACCCTCCTCCTCACCAGCTCCTATCCCATCCTCAGCACAGCAGGGGGAGCACTAAAAACGAACGGTGAGGAGAGGGAGAGGGAGAAGGTGTAATATGCTTGGCACGTTCCCAGCACCTCCCAGTGCAGGACTATCAAGAGGCACACGAGGAAGGAGAGGGTGTCTTTTCCCAAATACTCCCCTACTCTGGAAGAATTTTGCATGTCCAGCTCAAGAGGCTGCTGGTCAGGGCTCACCTGTGGCCCTGCTGTCTGCCGGCAAGCACTGCCACCACCACAAAGAGGCTGTGTCTGAACAATGCTGGCATGCAGCCAGGTGAACACAACCCCCTGCTTACCTCTGCTCAGGCACCGATCCTGTTACAGAGGCCTAACAAGTTCCTGTAGAGCAATGAAGCCACGGAATTGCCAGTGACTATGTAAGCTCCTATTGGCCTTGGCTGAGACAGCCTGATTTAGCTTAAACCTTCAAAGGAGAGGTGCAAGGTAAACCCTAGCCCTGCAGTTAAGGCAGCTTGGAAGCAAGAACTCCACTGAAGGAGTGGCCTTCATCCACATGCTACTCTGTGCAGCAGGTGGTGTCCTTGTCCCATCCGATCCATGTGACCTGAGGCAGGGACCAATGCAGCCAGCACTGCTCAGCAATCTGCCAAAGAGCTCTGGGACAAAACTATCTTTCCAGGACAGCATTATGTTCACTTATCTCTACTTTTCCCTTCAATATTCCACTCCTCCACAACAAATGGAAGTAAAGATCAGCATGCAGTCTCATCTGCAGAGCAACATACAGGCTCTCATGTGCAGTCTTCCTACTTGTGACCCATCTAGTGCATGGACTGGAGAACCACAAGCTCCTTGGGCAGGAAGGATTTGAAGACTTCCTGAAGACCCACTCAGGGCTGGGTATGCAACACAAGATGGACTGACAGACACAGGCAGGAAGAGTCCACATTCATTCCCATCAGACAGTGCTTGAGCTGAGGCTTTCCAGCTCTGTCCTCAGCCCCACTGCATGCCACTGAAGGACTCACAGTGCCACCATTTCCCCTCTTTAAAAAAATGCAGAGTGATAATGCACAAAGATTTAGTCCTCAACAGCTGTGGTTTGGGATGCTGACATGTAGACAGCAACCCTGTAACACTCTTAACCACAAATCCTGCCTCAGTTTGTGTGGGCAGCCAGTAATCCATTCAGCCAGGGAGGTCAGCAAACACAGAGGGAGGTGAAGTGTGGGGGAAAGAGGGAGAGAAGATGAAGGGTACGAAATAGCTTTGCTCACCTGCCTCAGAAACCGGTTATTTACAAGGTCAACAATGAGGACCTAAGAATGAAAGAACAGGAATAAAAAGGGAAAGTCTTTATTTCCATCACCAGAGTTTATCTTAATCTCTAACAGCTCTGGAGGAAATGCTTCGGCCCTGGCCCTGGCCCTGCTCCTCCCACCCACCCCTACAGCTGGACCAGGCAGCCAGCGTAAGCCAAGAGCGGTGTCCTTGTTGCGGCTTTCTAGCAACACTGCCACAAGCCACAGAACAGCTTGGACAGCAGAACCCTGTGCTCCAAGCCCAGCCCACTGCTCCTCACCACCATGTCTGAGTCAGAGCTCCACCTTTTCTCCCTGTTATGCTGCACCACTGTCCCCTGGGTCAGCAGGAAGGGAAATGCTTCCTGACTATATTCAGCCTCGCTGTGTTCACCCTGATGTTCCATGAATCCATTTCTTAACTATTTTTGCTTTCATTAGGCACCTTTGCTAATTATGAGGACAGCTACCCTGGCCAATTTGTAGCAATGAACTTCAAGCCTGGTGGACTTTGTGTTTAGCCCATCACTATGCAGAAACCAACAGAAACTCTAATAAAATCATCTCCTACCCACAGTAACCCCATGGTGGGAGATCCCAACTCCCTGCCTTCCCAAGCTGCAGACGAGGCAGAGTGCAGACCTCTGCCTCCCCAGGGGACGTCCACCTCCTCCCACGCCCCATGCTTGCAAGAACCAAAGGACAAGAGCTCAGCTCTTTCACACTGCCAGCTGCCAAGGCAGGCTCTCCAGAGCAGCCTTTCTGGGACTGAAGACAACTCAGCCCTCTGAAAACAACTGAGAGGAAGGCTGTGGTGTGGGTGCATGGCTCACCTCCTCCACTGGGAGCTCCTTCAGACGGGGCAGGGAGCTGGAGAGCAGGCCAATGAGGAAGGGCGTGGGTGAGCACACGATGTCAATCATGGAAGGTGGCAGCACAGGGATGTAGGTGTGCTGCCAGGTAAAGGGGTACAGCAGGGCCACCGTGGCATGGCAACACTTGGAGAGAGTGCTGGAAAATGAAACACAAGCAAGGGCAGTGTCTGGTCAGTTAGATGAGTGGTGCTTCTTAGAAACCAGGGCTCTTTCAACTGGTCCCTGATCAATCTCTGCAGTTACTAGGGGCTTCCCCATATTTCTGACCCCATTTTTCAGCTTCAGGAGCAATGACTTGAGGTAGGAACCCAGGTTGTAAAAAAAGATCTTGGCCCACACAGGTGACAGGAGATGAGTCCCACGGAATCCCGCATCTACTACACTGCAGGGCTCTGATGGGCAACATCAGAGAGAGAGGGCGATCTTCCATACCACTGCCTTTCATTAGAGAAATGCTCTCCCAGAGTATGCCTCTGTGGCTGGTCCCATGGGAAAACCACAGGTCTGAATGCATAGAGGCTATACTCTCCAGCACAGACAGCACACAGCCCTGGGGTGCAGAAAATGGCTCCACCACTCTTGTGCTGCACTGTGGCCCACTTCCCTGCTGGCCATACTCTTGGCCTTGTCAATGCAGCTGGATGGCCTGCTTAGACCCTTTTGCAAAGCTGTGGGCACAACCTGCAGCCATAAGGTCCCTAGGTGTTCCTGCAGGTCATTCCAGCCATGACTCACCCCTGCCCCTGTGCAGCATGCAAGCTTTGTCTTTGGGCAGCCTGTAGAGGAGTAATCACTGGCCTTTCTTTTGGTCTCAATCCTACTGCTAGCCAGAGCACGCAGAGAGGAGGAAGGCAGTAGTCCCCAGCCAAGGCTATCCAGGCACTTCACAGCTTTTGGAGCTTGCCTGGGAGAGTACAATCCCAGGAGTGGAGCACTCAACAGTCATGTATAGGAAGGTGTTTCCTCACAGGACAGCTGCCTTCCTACTTGACCCTTCAAAAGCCACCAGCAGCTCAGCTGTAAGCACCTTTGCAGGCAACTTCCAAGAGGGTCCATCCAGAAACCCCAAGAGCTCTCTGGCAGGAGGCAGGCAGGGTCTGCAGTCAGAGACGGCAGAGCTCACCGCAGGGCACCAGTTACTCATCCATTTTGGGTCTGGAAGCATTTGTATGCATTCAGGGAGGGGGATGGCTCCCCACTCTAAACCCTGTATGAAACGTCATTTTGGTTTTCTAGCATCCAGGTCTTGAAAGGATGGGAGGAGGGGGCAGACTGGTGTGGCTGGGAAGAGTCCTGTCGCTGAGGAAGGATGCCCAGCTGGCTCCTGTTAAACTCCACAGGGGAATTTGCACTCAGCAACCCGCATCTGGCAGTTTATTGTTGACTTGAGAGGGAAGGGGTGTGCTGGGTGTGGACTTTAGCTTGCTCAGAAAAGCAAAGCCTGCTTTGCCTCCCCCTCACTCCAGCTAAGTCTGGAGGATTTGAATCCCTGTGCTGTAGCAATACTAAGACACGCTGAGCAGTGGTGTGGCTGGGCTACAGCTGGCTGGCTTTCATCAGATAAGTTCAGTTTAGCAGAACACAGTTGTGATTGCTGGGACATCAGTGTGACTGCATGAAGTAATCAGGCAGCACAGATCACTAAACACGTGATGCTCTTTGGACATAAGCAAATCCCACGGCAGAGGCTCAAATCTGCTTAGCATGAGAATTTTATCTCTGACTGCAACAGGTAGGGAATGGTTGCTTGGGAGGGATACATGGGATGTGTGCTGAGAAAGCCTTTTCACAAGGTGGGGAGAGTTTCCTCTCCCTGCACTCCCAGATGTGGACCCTTCCAAGGCTGTATCACAGACTGGTAGCTTTAAGCCTTAAAATGGGAAAAATATCTTAGTTCCCCATCCTTGTTTTGGAAGGTCTTAGAGAGCATCCCCCTCCCTTCTCTGTGTTCATTCCTGCTAGCTGGCCCTTTGCTCCTGCTCTCAAGCTGTGATGGCCTCATCAGCAAGCCCATGTCTCACTGTGGATACCACACAAGCAAAGCAGATAATAAATCTGAGAGAGGCAAAATTAAAACAATGAGAAAACACAGAGCTACTAAGAAACAGGAACACAAAACCCCCAGCCAGCCAAAGAAACCAAAACTAAAACCCAACCAAACAAAAATCACAATCAGAACCAACCCCCCCAACACAACAGAAAAAAAGAACAGTATCAGAGTAGATTATTTTTCTTGTATCTTCCATACAAGTTAATCTTGAAAGGAAGCAGAGCCTCCAGTACTGTAGGATATATTTTCTACCCAATTTCTGACTGATAAAAGTCACAGCAGCAGCAGCAGCATGATCACCATGAAAGCTGAAAGAACTCCTCTTTTCACCACTTGTGTGCAGCACTCTGGCATTGATATTAGACCAAATCTTTGACCTTGAAAGTACATCCAACTTTCCTGCCTAAAGGTGGGAACTGGTTTTATAGACAGACCTTAAAAATCAACAGAAAGAGCTCTGTAATTCCACGTAGCTCTAGAGAGGAACAGTGAGCAGATGAACTACAGGGTTATTTATGGTATGGTGAGATATTACAGCATGCTGTCTCCTGCTATATTTATGGTGGCCTGTTCTTCCCTCAAGCCTGCTCTCAAGTCCCAGCGAGTACACATGGTACGTGAGAGATTAAGTGGGAGGAAAGATGGCTGAGGTCGAGCTGGTGGAAGTCACAGCGAGAGCTGTGTAAGTCAGGAATCATGCAGCATGCAGTGGAAAGTACAGATAGCTTCCCCTTCCACCTTTCTGTCTGTGAATGCCTTGTCACCTCCAGGGTGAATCCCAGTGATCCCTGCTCTGAAATACTTCTCCAAGTGGAAGATATTTTCAGGGAACAATACTGATATGGTTGAGGTTTGTTACCCCTCCTTTGAAGGCAGAGCAGTTCAGAGATGGACACAGAAAAGGTAGCGTTGAGGTGTCTCATCAGACTCGCTCTGCAGACAGTCTAAGGGAACTGCAGCTTGCCAGGAGATCAGCAGAACCTTGGTCCTTTGGAATGAATCAAGTGTAACCTTCCTCCTCCTCCTGCATACAGCACTGCAGTGAGCACTAAGGGACTGCTGACACCACACCTACTAAGCCTTGCAAAAGAGTCCAGTATGATAAATTCCTTTTATGCCATCAGTGTGACCTTGCGCTCTTCAGCTGGCACTGCGAGGGCAGAGCGTGCAAACTGCACCTCAGTCCTAACAGAGCAGGCACCTGTCTGTGTGGAAGGTGAACATGGCCACTGAAGCTGTGGCCACTGCTCAAGCTTGATGCCCCTTTCTGAGATGTGCACAGAAACAATCACAGATGATGTGCACAACACAACTAAACCAGTTTAATGCACTCTCAGAGCACTAGCTCAGAGCTGGTCAGCCCTTCGAGGGCTCTTAAACAGGCAGCTAATGCCTTTGAGTAGCCACAGCCAAGATCCCTGCTGAAATCCTGATATCCCAGGGCACATGCACCACAACCATGAAAACTGCTGCCACTGGAATGATACTGAGCAAGGGTACTGTTTTTTGCTTAGTGCACTCCAGATGCCACCAGCAACAGAGAGATCTACCCAAAGTCCATGCAGTGTGCTCTGGGGAATGCCATGCACCTTCCCCTCAGAAGTTCACATGCCCAGTGTTCAGATGGGACACATCACTTTTCAAGGCCTTTGGTTCCAACAGTAATCCTTAAAATACTGCAGGTCTTTAAAGGACACTTTCAAGACCTAGGCATATTTTCACAGGTTCATTCAGCCTCGTGTAGGGAACATGGCTGAGTTGCATGTCTGACTGCACTTGCACAGAAGCTTGCAGCACAGACTAAGGTATCACTAGTGTAGAGGTTAAAAGCCTGGTACACACAAAAACCATCTGTGTCAAATTCCTCCCTACAGTCCTGTCTTGGATATAGACTGACACACAGATCTCTGGTTGAGCACCCCCTTAGTCAGGAAACTGACATTGCAGTAATTTATGACATTTGTTTGCTCAAACTGCAGGCTTTCCTACCAAAGAGCATCCTATGCAAAAACCTACCACACAGCACCACTATATGAAGCTGCTGGGTCTTGGTAACCATCTTGAGCAGAGATGGCCATTACAGAATCTGAACATAATAGCTGAAAACACTTAGAAACTCTTCTTCCTCTCCTGTGAAAACTTGCTCCAAGACTAGATTGCCAAGATGTCTTTTTAGAGCAAGTCAATTTACAGCACCACCTAAGGAAAGCTACTGGCTGCTCAGACAGCTGTTGGCTTTTTTCCTCCCAAACTTGAGACTGACTACAGAGTTTCCAGCTTTCTGCTCCTAAGGCAAGCACCTATGCTAAAAAGCTCCTCAAGCTCAACCCTCTTTGGGTTTAGGATACTGTGTGATTCCTGAAAAACACTAGTGCATCAATCAGACTTTTGGAGTTTAATGTCAGGAAGCCCTTTGTTCCCTGCACTAACCAAAATAGCCCTGAGGTGCTGAGGTGGACAAGAAGCTCAACATGAGCTCTCAATATGCACTTGCAGCCCGCAAAGCCAATCAGATCCTGGGCTGCATCAGGAGAAGTGTGGCCAGCAGGTTGAGGGAGGTGATCCTCCCCCTCTACTCAGCCCTGGTGAGACCCCACCTGGAGTACTGTGTCCAGTTCTGGAGCCCCTATTACAAGAGGGATGTGGAGGTGCTGGAACATGTCCAGAGAAGGGCCACAAGGACGATCAGAGGGCTGGAGCACCTCTCCTATGAGGACAGACTGAAGGAGTTGGGGCTGTTCAGTCTGCAGAAGAGAAGGCTCCCAGGTGACCTAATTGTGGCCTTCCAGTATCTGAAGGGGGCCTACAGGAAGGCTGGGGAAGGACTTCTCAGGATCTCAGGTAGTGATAGGACGAGGGGGAATGGAATGAAGCTGGAGGTGAGGAGATTCAGGCTGGATGTGAGGAGGAGGTTCTTCACCATGAGAGTGGTGAGACCCTGGAATGGGTTGTCCAGGGAGGTGGTCAAAGCCCTGTCCCTGGAGGTGTTTAAGAGCAGGCTGGATGAGGCTCTGTCCAGCCTGATCTAGTGTGGGGTGTCCCTGCCCATGGCAGGGGGGTTGGAACTAGCTGATCCTTGTGGTCCCTTCCAACCCTGAATGATACTATGATACTATGAAATCATGCTGGCATTTGGCACTTTAAGATACTTTGATTATGCCTTGGGTTTGGTGGGGGGTGTTGGTTGGTTGTTTTGTGTTTTTTTCTCTTTACAAGCTCTGCTACAGTAGGATTCATTTTACAAACACCTTTGGATTTCTGACACTGTCACATCTGGATTTTCTTATGCTGGATTGCAGAGCTGGTTGACAACATTTAATAGGCACAGGAGCTTCTAAATGCTGCCCCATGACTTCATGCAGCATTGCTGCAAATCCCACCAGGATGATGCCAGGTTCCACCAGCTGTGGGGACCATCGCTGCCTCCCACAAAGATGCTCTGAAGAAACAGTGTTATCTGACATCCAAACTCCATCCTTGGTTTTTTCTCCCTAACCACAACACAGAAAAGGAGAAACTGGGGAGGCTGGGATTCACAGTCCCAGAGTTGGTTTTGTAGCACACAGAAAGGACTTCTTTTTGATGATTAATTACCTTTTAACTGGGGATGACCACATTTAAAGTGTCTCCTCTCATTCTTTCAGATCTGCCTTTGATAACAATGACCACTTTTTGTTGTTGACACAGCTGTGGTTTCTGGCAGGGACAGAGGCAATTGCTCAAGTTAGATCCACAACAGGCTTTTGAGGAGATGTGGAAAAAGGGGGCCTTGACTTTAAGCCTCTGTAAGTCTTCCTGATTTAAAAAGCCCTCTGAATCTAACACATCTTCCCCTCAGGCCAGTAAAAATGGCCCAGTTCTAGGTATCTGCAGGATGCCTTCACAAAAGGTTGGTCTACAGTGCCTTGAACTGTGTACCAGGCAGCATCACTTGTAAACAAAAGCAGCTCTCCCATTGAAGCGCCTAACCCGTGCCACAGCCTCCACTGCTCCAGGACTAAGTTCCAAGTGCAGGAGCAAACAAAAGCTAGGGAAGATTACACAAACCAACGTAGTTAAAAAAAGTCCTTTCCTGGGTTGCAAGGCAATGTCTACTCAAGTTTCCATAGCAATAGAGGGAGGAAAAAAAGTCCTCCCCAAAACTAATAAACCAAATTCTTTCCTTTTCCGCTGCCAAGCTTTGGATTGACGCGTCTTTAAAAACCACTCAGTCTTCATTCGGAAGATGGAACAGACAAAGCACTTCACTTGCTCCACACTTGTTAGATGCATTTTTTGGCTCAGCTTGAAAACATTTCACAGCTCACACAGTATTTGGCAAGAAACCTTTCAGCTTTCTTTCCCACAGACTGATTTTGTAGCAATTAGAAGCTGTAAATAAATTGCATTCATCATGTTCTCCGTCACTCACGCACAGGCACAACTCTACAGACAGTTATGGATGGTGCCCGCACACAAAACTGCGGAGATGAATGACAACTGGACTTGATCGTGCATCTTCCACCATGTCACCTGCACTCTCCCTGTTAAGCCATCTCAGCTGGATTACTTCAAGCATTCCTAACCTCTGAGCAGTTTCCAACAGCTGCTTTCATAATTTTTTTTCTTTTCTTAAGCTATTGCCAGAAAGGGTTTCTTTCCTTGCCTCTGACATTGGCATTTTCACCCCTGAAGTAAATGCTACTTCGTAATCATCGAGTTCAATGTGTTCCTGTCCCGGGAAAGGTATGATTTGGACAAAAAGATTCTGTATCTACATTAAGACCAACTTTCAAAACATGGAATTTCCACCAACAAGCAGAAGACACTGTATGAAAGGCTCACCAACCCACTGCACTCAAGTCACAGTATCACAGTATAACTAAGGTTGGAAGAGACCTCGAGGATCACTGAGTCCAACCTATCAACACAGACCCCATGACTAGACCATGGCACCAAGTGCCACGTCCAATCCCCTCTTGAACACCTCCAGGAACAGGGATTCCACCACCTCTCTGGGCAGCACATTCCAATGATGAATGACTCGCTCGGTGAAGAACTTTCTCCTCACCTCGAGTCTAAACCTCCCCTGGCGAAGCTTGAGACTGTGTCCCCTTGTTCTGGTGCTGGTTGCCTGGGAGAAGAGACCAACCCCTTCCCGGCTACCACCACCCTTCAGGTAGTTGTAGAGGGCAATGAGGTCACCCCTGAGCCTCCTCTTCTCCAGGCTAAACAATCCCAGCTCCCTCAGCCTCTCCTCATAGGGCTTGTGTTCAAGGCCTCTCACCAGCCTTGTTGCCCTTCACAGGACTGTCACAGGACTGGATTAAAATACTACACTTTACTTAATTGTGAGGCTTATTTTCTCTGTTCTCTGTCCCTCAAGCCTTTACAGTCTTTTGGGGCAATTTCAGTTTTTTTCTCTATACAAAAAAAGAGAGACAGAAAAACCTCCTGTTTTGTTACAGGAAAATAAAAAGACTCCCCTGAAATTGCACAGAACAAGGTTTCCTCCGGAACATCAAGTATTAGAATTGGTGTAGGGAGCTGGCAAACTTATGGTAAATAGCTGAATCTGAGCCCTGTGGCCTAACAGCCCCTGGATCTTTAAAACATGACAATACTTTGTTGTTGTTTTCTCTCTCTCTCCCTGTTTTTGTATTTCTTTTTCCCCACAGAAGAAAGCTGTTTGTGGTATACTTAGGGATAGAATAGAATATAGAATAAACCAGGTTGGAAGAGACCTTCAAGATCATTGCGTCCAACCCATCAACCAATCCAACCCACCTCAACAACTAACCCATGGCACCAAGCACCCCATCAAGTCTCCTCCTGAACACCTCCAATGATGGTGACTCCACCACCTCCCCGGGCAGCCCATTCCAACGGGCAATCACTCTCTCTGTATAGAACTTCTTCCTAACATCCAACCTAAACCTCCCCTGGTGCAGCCTGAGACTGTGTCCTCTTCTTCTGGTACTGGCTGCCTGGGAGAAGAGACCATCATCTGCCTCTCTACAACCTCCCTTCAGGTAGTTGTAGAGAGTAATAAGGTCACCCCTGAGTCTCCTCTTCTCCAGGCTTCTATAAACTATGATTCTATAGCTCTCTCCCATTCTCTTTTACAGGCCTGGGCAGCTGGAATCATTCCTAAGGACCCTGGATATACAAGCGAAAGATACAAGGGGAAAAACAACCCAAAACTCATGGGAGTGGTTTGAACTAGAGATACTCTGTATCACACCCAGTGCTCACAAAACACAGTGGTGTGCCATGGTAGGGTAAGATCCTGTCAATAAAGGTTCATTCTAAAGTGACTCCTTAGTCAAAAATTCCATGCCCTTCATTGTTACCACCCAGCCCTCACACAGAGGCTGCAATGTCATTTGTGTCCTTAACAGATTTTTTCTCAGCATGTAAAATTTGTCCTACAGAGGAGGAGAAAAAAACACTTTGAAAACAAAGCCTGTCATCATAAATTATCACAAAGTAACATGTGTTATGTAGAAAGCTACTGCTGATGAACCCTCCCATTTTCAAGGCAAGTCTGAATGGTCTGCATGAGATCATAGAATTGTAGATTCATTTTGCTGGAAAAGATCTTTAAGATATCAAGTCCAGCCATCAACCTCGCACTACCAGGTCTCCTGGTAAATGTGTGGCTTCGAGTATCCAGAGAACTAAGTACCTACCCACAGAATGCATCAATGGTTACAAAGAGGCAAATCTTCCCGTCTCTGATCCAAGGCAACTGCCAAAAACTGCAAGCAGCCAGCGCTGCCTGGATACTACAGCTTCCCTGTCTCCAGTTTTCTTATGCCTGTGATGAGACTGCCTGAGCTCTGCCCTCAGAGCCCTGGATCCCTGCAGGATGGATTTTTCCCTACACTTAGCTGTAGAAAGGGCCTCCCCATTCTTTGCCCCAGCATTCGGTCCCAGAGCTGCAGCCTGCTGCCTGGAAGTTGTGAAAACAGACAGCTTAGGGGCATTGTACACTCCTGAAACCTGAGCATGCTTCCAAGTGTCATTACTCATCCAGGCAGCTTTTCTTTCCCCAGCCTTGGCTAACTCTCCTCCCTGAATCCTCAAGTGGTTCAAGGGCTGGAGAACTGCCAGGCACCAGCTGCACAAGATCTTAAAGAAACCTGGGCCCATTTTCATAATTGAGGAGAGCAACAAACAAACATACAGAAATTAAGAAAACTAAGCAGATTCAGGATAGAAGGCCAAAATCCTCTGCCTCATTTCCCCTCACTGCATCCTTTTACTTTCATCTGCCACAAGAAAAAAACAGTCTTCAGAAACCAATATTAAAATACAAACTGAAGATTTTGTCACATCAAGGAACAACCTAGAAGGGAAGGTGATCTCTGCCTGAGGCTTGATCCCTGGAAACTTCAGCATCAGTGGAGAACACTGCAGCATCAAGGAGCAAAAGAAGGGGTATGCTCTGACTGTCTGAATGAAAGGAAATTTGGTTCTCCTTGGGGATGAGAAGCTGCACACTTTTTGCAAGCTGCAAAGTGAAGTATGGTGCGTGGCCTGAGTTCCCCACTCCTGGGATGTATGGCTCTACTCACATCAGATATGAAGATGGAAAAGACCAGAGAAGAGAAAAAAAACAAGAGAGCAGAGAGATCAGGCACTGCAGCCCTCTCAGCCTCCCTTCCTTGGCAGGATTTTGTTTAAGGAAACACAAGAGGGTACCTGAGCTTGTCTGCAATAAAGATCACCCTCCTTTCCAGAAGCAGGGAGGCAAAGACTCTGCTCAGGTGCCGCACACTGAGAGATGTGAACAAGGACTCAAAATCAACATGCTCAAGTCTGGAGTCGAGAGGCCGCCGCAGCTCAATGACCTGTCGAAAAGAAATAGACCACAGGTCAGCTCTTGGTGTCCACCCATACTGTGGCAAGCAAGGACCCAACAGGTACATTCACAGCTAACCAGCTTTACTGACAGTGCTGACAAATGCCACACAGTCCTGAACCCTCAAACACAGCCTTTCCAAAGGCCTCCTACAAATCCTTCCTCCACATGAAGACGATCCAGAGCCCACTCCAATGGGCACAGCATGAGACCAACCACAAGTCCTCCCCAGTGGAGTGAGGGCAGGGAACTCTTCATGAGAAGGGAAACTCACTTGTATCCAGCTAGGAGTGGTTCCCAGCCTGTCAGGCATTCAAGCAGCAGAATGGCATGGAGCTTTTCAAATCTGCACTCCTATTTTTACTGTTACACTTTATTACTATTTTAAATGCATGAACCTGGATGCCTAACCTACTGACTACACAGTTTTTATACCACTTACAGAAAAAAAAAGCAGCCTGTGGGCATTTTCCTTTGTTTATAGCTACTTAAAATCCTGTCACAGCACCTTAGCACTTTCATACTCCTTATTGTAGACAGATGCTTATTGAAATTGTTCTTGAAAGCCTCCAACACCAGATAGTTCATAACTCCCACAATAAAATTACTCTTGCTTTGAACTACTCTGACCAGCACCAAGCCTGCAGCTGAAATATCTCAGAGGCAAATTACTTCAACTACTTGTTGTCTTACTCTCAGTATACACTCAGAGTAATTGGTCACCCTCCTCTCTGTGGGAGGACATATATTGGAAGGTTATTGTTATGTTTCCTCCTTTGTCTTCTATCTTAAACAAACAAATTTCTCAAGCCTTTTCTGCATTTTCTAAACCACTTAGTAAGTGGAACTACTTTTCTGGGGCATTTTCCTAGTGTTTGGGGTTTTTTTCCACCAGTGCTGGAAAGCAGAAATTTTGCTTTTATTTATTATTCATCCCATCACTTTCTTTCACATTGTAGGAGTCTGTCTAGATAATATCATACTCTTACTTCTGCTCACTTATTGCCCATGCTTCTAGATCCTCTCCTGAAGCACTGCTGCTCACTCAGTTACTTCCATGTTGTATTAAACTATTCATTTCTTCTTGCCAGCATTTAGTGCTTGTCTATATAGAATTTCAGACCAAACCTTCAATTTACCAAGGTCATTTTGAATTTTAATCCCTCACTCTGTAAAGTGCTGGAAACACATGCCAATTTTGTCATCCAGCCATTGTGTAAACGTGGGGATTGTGCCATCAGCCAGATAATTAATGAAAATTAAGGATCCTAGAAACAAATCAGCCAAAACATTCTCACAGCCTGACAGCACACCACTGGGCCTCCACTCCTTTGCACATTTTTAACCTGCTATGCATGTTATGCAAAGCTCTGCAGTAATTTCATTTGGTTTGGACTGTTTTCAGTTTGGTTGAGAAGAATGGCATCAAGTAGTGCTATGCCAAAAGCCCTCAGATACAACCTCTGTCAGATCAAACACTTTCCTCTCAAAGGTTCAAGGCATACCACACAAAACAAGACTACCTTCAAATTTGGCTCCATTCACCCTCCCACAATCCTTCAATACTATGCCCAAAATCTCTGCCACGTTAAAACCCTCCCAATGTCCTTGTACCACACTGTGGGAGATGCAACACCTACCCTCACTTCCGTGCTGTGAAAATGCCCTTCTGAAAGGCTCCAACATTGCCCATTGTGATTTCAGGTGCTTTCTGACCAGGACCCCGTGCCTTGTTCCACATGAACAGTGGTTCTGTATTAAGGATGCTGGAGCCATGCTAGGTGTCCTACCTTTGGGAAGTGTGGGGGGGCCTTGAGTAGATCCAAGTTCATGTGCTATGCAGCATGAGGTCCACCAGTCTGTGCCACCCGGCCTCAAGGCAAATGCCCTGTTTCATTTTGCCATATTAACACAGCTAATGTGTCCTCACCTTCATCTTTACCATATGATTTCCCCCTTTCATGCTCACTGGAGAAGTCTGTATGCCATCCCCTTTGGGTCCCTTGTTCTACTCATGAGCTTCCCCTGCTCCACAGCTGCCATGTAATATATTCTTGAGGATCCCAAATGCTATGTCCCAGTTTCAATTTCCAGTCTTGCACTACTTGCTGGCCTAAGTCTCCCTCTCTCTAGAGTGATGTCTTTACCTCTGTTCCGGAGCCTGGCAAGAAGTTCTTGACTGTAATTGTCCGGCCCAAAGCAGGGAAAGGTGCCTCCATGACACTCCTCATAAGAGGCTGCACCAAGGCTGGGGAAATGCCCCGTCTCTTTTCAACCTCATCCAAGATCTGAAATAAAGGCATGGAGATGTAAAGACATGAAAATCAGGAGGAGGAGGGAGGTTAACAGCTGGGCTAAACACACCAGCATCTACATTCTCTCCTTAGCAAAGCATCCACATGGAGCTTTGAATCATAGGGAAGAAGGTAAAAAAGTGCAACTGAGGACTCTTAATTTCCTTCAGTGAGAGAAACCCAGCTCCAGTGATGTCACTGGAAAGCTTACAACTTGCAACTTCCCACTATATTCAGAGTCAGGATTCCAGCTTTCAGCCTCAGTGCTTGTGTTCTGGAAGTTCTGCTGAAGAAAGCAAGCAACATCTAACAACGTACTTTCCTTTTTAACTGTGTTTTTGCTAGGTTGTGGAGCTGGCATGCTTGTCAGCACTGTTTTAGGCCCTTTTCTTCAACCAACAGCTTCCTTGGTCCCCATTCTTCTGGTGTGGACTTCATTTTCAGGTCCTTCTGGGCCTACAGAACAAGTTCTTTCTCTCTCCTCACTCACCTTAGAGAAGAGATTGAAGCATCCAAGGCGGCTCACAATGCAGTAAACTTCTGGAAGACGTTTCCCTTTCCCACTGGGCTTTCAAGACAAATGCAAATACACACACAAAAAACCAACAAGAAAATATCAGTTATAACTCCTGCAAAGATAATGTCTGGTCTCCTAGCTCAGCATCTCGGTGGCTGGCTCAGAAGCTGGCAGACATTTGACAGCATGCTGCTGATGACAGTATCTTCAGTCTGGCTCAAACCCTGGTATACCAGAAACAGTGGGAAGAAATGGGTCTATCCACAGTATGATTACAATCTTCCTAAGTCAGATGACTACAGCAGGGCAAACTTCTCTATAGAGACAGCTCTGAGCCTATAGGACCAGCAAAGACTTAGACAACTGTTTATCAGCTATCTAAACCTGAGGAAGATAAACTCATGTCTTCAGGTTAGTAGTGAAACAACAGTCCATGGCCATAATGTTCAGTTTAAAAGAGCTATAACTGGAGTGGATGAAGGGTACTCAGAGATGGACTTTGGCAATGAGCAGAGCAGAAGAAAGCAAAGCTGCTCTGCTGCCACTCTTGCTTTCCACACTGCAAGAGAGGAACAGCAGCTTTCCACCTTCCAGAACAAGTGGCAGTAACACCAACCCCACAGAAAGCTGCATCTCTAGGAAAAGAAAAAGACAGAGGGATAATTACCAGCAGCCTCCTACAGTATCCAAATCGTCTGCTTCCATCTTCGCCCGTCAGGACAAATGAAAATGTCTCACTGCAGAGAGGAACGAAAGTGACAACATACACATCACCCACACTAACGGTCTCTGGCATACAAACCAAATAAGCCCACAATATTTTTGCATCTCTAATACACTCCTCTCAGGGGTATGCGCAATTTGCTACTGCAATAAGCTCTGATGCTTAATTAGGTTGATGCATGAAATCTGTTTCCCATGAATCAGGATACAAAGTACAGTACCTACCTGGCAAACTGATGGATGGGGGCCCAGTCCTTTGCATCAGGGAAGCAAAACTGGGGAATAGCTTTCAACTGATCTTCTGCCTCACGCATGAATTTGAAGGAGCGCTCAAGCTAGCAGAACAGAGAGCAGGAATGTTTTCAATTAGTCATGTGGGGATGGAACGACTTCAAATATTTTTCCTGTGACAAATGAAGAGGTGATGACAGAGGCTAACCTTCTGCCTGGAAGATATTAAAATCTCTGTGATTTTGGCTCACCTAATCTTTAGAAATCTTCAAGTAACTCTGTGCCCCCAATTCTACCAAGCCCTGCATCTGTAGCCATTTGCCCCTCTTATATTGTGCCTCTAAGCTGAGGCAGGTCTACCAGCAAGCAGAGAGAGAAGTCTAAGGGGAGAAACGGTTACATCCCATTTACAAACACACAGTCACACTGTTTCTTTCCCATTTTGAGTCAGATTTCCCTTCCCTGGGCCTTCCCTCTAAGTCACTTGTCTTGTTCCAGGTGTCGGTTTTCTTTAAAGAGAAAAGGGGGAGAAAGGGAACAGCTACAGAAAAGCCATAGCCAAATGCAGGGAAAGATGTGAATCACTTAATCTTTTAACAGTGAGGCACACCACAACAGTTCTTGGGGGGTGACTGCATCCCCTCTCTCTTCAGTCCCTCTGAACACAGCAGAGGGGTTATGGATATAACATGTGGTCAACACAGAAGCTGTGGCTTCTCCAGCTGCACAAGTACACCATGCAATCTGACACATGTCAGCCAGGCCTTCCCAACAGGCACCGCACCTTCAAGGGGAACTGCTGGGTAACCTCAGGGACGTAAGCAGCCCCAGCCTGCTTCTTGTGCAGTGACACCACAACGAAGTACTCAAACAGCTGCCTCTCTTGATACTCGATTAGATCCCGTTCCAAGGTTTGGTACCGCGGGGTTTGCTTCAGGCGAGATTTCACATGCACCAGGCGCTGGCTGTGTGCTACGAGGAAAAGGATTAGAGATTGTGACCTTGTCTAACTCATTGCAGAAAGCACCAACAGCACTTTGCAGAGACTTAGAGATAAACCCAAAACCACCCCACTGCATTTATTTTGTCAATGGCTCAGTAAGAGGTGGGAACCATTTGGAAGCTGTACTATAAATATTGACAGAGATGGGATATAATATTGTGAGTGCCATCACCCTGAAGAGCTTTGGCAACACGATTTCATGGATAGCTTTTACAGCTGAACACAACCCAAACTGAGACACAGTGTAACAGAAAATGGCTGGGCATTTATGCATCTTTTGAAGTCAGCACAGTGAAGTGACTGATCATCTCTGTTCAGAGCAGGCTGCGGGTAACAATCCCTGCAGTTTTACAAGACCAGCACTTGGGTCAGGCTAGCGCTCTGCTGGCTGAGTAACACTGAGGACTCCCAGCTTCAGTAATGCAGGCTGGGCTGCAGGCCAACTACAAAAAAAAAACCCATGAAAAGAGTTGCAAATGAAAAAGGCTGGCTCATGTCAGCCCTTCCTGTGCCTAAAACCAGTCGCTCAGGACCACGTTTCTACAAGTTCACCCAAGACAATGGGAAAACAAGAAAAACTGCCAAGCAAGCTGTAACTGCAACACACATGAGCTGTGGGATGATAAACATTCCAGCATGGAAAGTAATGAAAAGCTGCCTGCTGAGAAGAGACCAAATGAGACTCCTCAAGACCACCCCCCTGCTTTGTTTTACAGTCACATCCTGAATTAAATCTCCATGATGTCTCCTTTACCTCTACCACAAAAGAAAGAAAGAAAGAGAGAAAGAATTGACCACAAGCAGAGAGTACAGCACATTCTCACAACTGTGCTTTTGGTGAATGTGGGTGGCATCACAATGTTTTGACAGGAAAAAACAATCACAGGGATACTGCAGGAACTCCAAATACAGAAGATGCCTGCTTGGGAGGAAGGGCTTCCTGAGAGATGGTATAGACTTTAGAACAGATACTTGACCTTTTGTCTGGTAAGGCTGTGCCACTCATGGACTAGTCCAGACAATACAATTTAAAGCAATCTTGAGGTGGCTCTTAAATCAGAGAGTGTAACAGACCCCGGACAGTTAAGACCCTGGGAAGAGCGCTTAGACTCCTTTCTCTCATCACCTATTATGCTATTTGCTCCAAGGCTGTAATTGTCCAAAAGTTCTCAGCAGTTGTTTATCTTCTGCCAGGGCCTTCAAAAGGAGCAGTGTCACAGCAATGCTGAGTGCTTCTGAAAAGCTCACTCAAGCTCTGCACTGTTTATATTCTGTGCACTGTACTGAAGACATCAGGACTGTACTGCTGTTGGCAGGGCAGACCTGCTTTCTGAAGTCACTCTTCTCAAGGGTCAGCACTTTATGGCTCTGACATGCAGCCTGATGATCACTGCCTGATGATTTACCATATCTCAGATGATGGTAAGCAGATTTACCATATCTCAGTGACTTGGTAAGCAGAGGTAACCAGCTGGTGTGTTTGGTCTGTTAAGTGAAACGAAATCAAAAGTCCCAGATAAACCAGATTTGCTAAACCCTCTCACTCTCCTATTTAAAAATAGGAAAGCTGACAGTTCAAGAAGGCATAAACCAAAATACAGGTGTAGCTAGAACAAACAGCCAGTGCCAGAGGTCCTGTTCACACTTATGCAGACCTACACATTCACTCAGATTCAGTTATAGATCTGGATGCTGTTCAGAGTCCAGTGCTGTTGGATTTGAGGTGACTTCACATGAGTTACATCATCCCCTCTACAGTTACAGTGATGCTACAAAGAAACACCAATGCAGATGCACCCAATTCACTATAGCAACCAGTAACAGACAGGAGTCCTCCTGGCAACATCTACACTGTCTTTCTCAGCTACATCTGAACAGGGATTGTATTTCACAATGCTGTGTTTCAAGACAGTTGTGGAGGCAATTTCTGCACAATCTGGATGTAACTCTTCTCTCTCTGTCTCCAGCCTAGCCTGTCAAAAGGTAGGCAGTGACAGCAGTTTTTGGCTTGATCTTGTTAAGCCCTAGCAGTGTAGAAAAGAAATGAGCTCCTTCTCCAAAAGTGGAACACAGAGGAGATCTTGACCCAGGATCTCGAAGCAGTTGATCAGGAGCCATTTACTCCATCCTACATTTGCCTTACCTTTCAGTTTCTCTTCAGTATCACTGTCTGATTCACTGTTTTCATCTGTAACTAGGAAAAAACAAAAGGGGAAGATGAATTAAGTCTATTTATAGCTGTTCATTTCTTATCACAAGAAAGCCAGCCTCAGCAATTTCAAAGGGAAGACATCCCTAGAACCTTGTTCTTTTCAAGGGTGCACATACCCATAGACATTTAACTTACCAACCTCAGTATCTTCCTGTTCATTCAATGAATAATGAACCCCATCCAAACAACAAAATCAATTCTACACAGCCAAAAGCACTGCATAACAAATAAAATGCCAGAGCAGCGTTTTATCCAAGCCTGTATAAGCACAACACCAAGGCAAAAGTACCAATTAATAAGCAGTAGCACGTGGCACAAACAATAAAACCCAAGCAAATGAACAAAAAAGACCAATTGCCAGACTGAGTTGGACTGTTTGTATGGTCCAACAGACTGCTTCTGTCAAGGATGCCTTCTTTGGGCCCCAGAGCATGGCGTAAAATTATGTAGTGACAAGTATCTGAAGGGGGCCTACAGGAAGGCTGGGGAAGAACTTCTCAGGATCTCAGGTAGTGATAGGACTAGGGGGAATGGAATGAAGCTGGAGGTGGGGAGATTCAGGCTAGATGTGAGGAGGAGGTTCTTCACCATGAGAGTGGTGAAACCCTGGAATGGGTTGTCCAGGGAGGTGGTCGAGGCCCCGTCCCTGGAGGTGTTTAAGAGCAGGCTGGATGAGGCTCTGTCCAGGCTGATCTAGTGTGGGGTGTCCCTGCCCATGGCAAGGGGGGTTGGAACTAGATGATCCTTGTGGTCCCTTCCAACCCTGAATGATACTATGAAGTATGGGATGTACGAACCTCTGAAGGCTGCCAGAAACACACCCACTCCATAGGTGTATATCCTATATAACATAGGATAAACAGTAAGTGTGGAAAAGAAACAGAGCTGGTGGTCACCTTTTGCTGGCAATTAAGAGTGTTCTGGGTAATAAAAAATTGTGTTGGGAGACATAATTTAAAGTTTTAAAGAAATACATTTAAAAGTAATTGCTCTGAAGTGCCTGAATACTTCTGACAAGCTGTTAACTGACAGTGGGAGGCTGAAAGTCGCAATCTTGCTGTGACAGTCCCACAGTCATGTGTAGTAACCCTGATTCCCAGCTGAGGCTATTTGTTTATTGGGATGCTGAAGAAACCAGGACTGTTTCCCAACCTCCTATCTTCCACTGGACTGGTCACCAAAGTGACGCATTTCTGCAAAATACTTTAATCTCAACAAATCAGTCTCTTGGCACACACAACATTCCTTTCTAAAGCTTCCAGCCTGTTCCAGAAAAAAAACCCCAACCACAACACATCAAAAACAGGGGACATTTTTGATGCAACCTCTGAGGTTATCATGTAAAGCCATGGAATGAAAATGAAGCAAGAAAAAAAATTGTAAATGTTCGATTTCAATTAAAGTCTTTTGGGCAGAGGAACAGCTTTTATCTCCCCAAAAGAAAAGTGGAAGCCCCAGTGGGAGCCTGGATGGGAAAGAAGAGTTAGAAAACATCATATAAATCACTAAGCCAACCTAAACTTTATGACAAGTCCTCAGAAAGTCTCAGAAGTATGATGATTCAAAGCTGTTTTACCTTTCCCTGAATTGCTCTCTGTGGACTGAGACAGCCTCTTGACACGTTTCTTTCCTCTTCGTGCCTCATAAATGGCGTTGATTTTCAACACAAGCTGCACAGCACACACACAAACAAACAAGGTCATGTTCCTCCCCAGGCAAGAAACCAAGTTAGAATTTTGTGCAAAGTGCTCTGTTTCCCAATCCTGGCCATACTGAAACTCTTCACTTGGTGGCCCAGAACGGACAATATTCAGCATCTACCTTGCACAGCAATCTGCACCTGTGCTACCAACAGCCAATGCTCACTCTGGTGCAGAAGCAGTACAGTCCTGCTGGTGTGGCAGGAGCCCAAGGTAACAAGCCCTGATGAAAGGCGAGGCCTTAGTGCACTTCCCCACTGTGTGGTCATTTGAGCTTGACTGTGCCTACCTGGGCCTCTCCATACCGTGTTCTATGCTCCAGGGAGCACCACAGGGTCCCTTAGGTCATTTCTATGTTGTGCATGCCTGGGCTTAGTGGCTCAGTGTCTCCCTTATCCATCCCTGAAGTGGAGTGGAGCTGCAAAATGACCACGTCAGGCTTCCTCAAGCCCCCTGAAACAGAGCTGCCTTCTTCACAAAGTCTCAGGCAGAAGCAGCAGGCCTCAGACCACAGCATCCAGATTTATTCCAGAAAGACTATGATCCCTGCACACATCTCAAGAGCTCAAGTTTAGGCAGGCCCACCACACACTTAGTCAGGGAACTCTGAATCCACACATTTAAGTGAGAGACAGGATGCACTGATGTGGAAGTGCAGACTCCACCCAGCCTCCCAGCTCAAGGCTGATTGATCTTGTCACTGTCACAGTAAAGCTCAGTTCTGAGCTTGCTCTGCAAGAGTGCTCAGCAGCACTGCATGGGAAATGCAGGCTTGTAATCTTCCCTTCAGCTGACAAAGATGTGCATGAGCGCACTGACAGAGCTCAAGCACATGCACAGATGTGTAGGCATACTTGGAGATAAAACCCTAGAGATTTGTAATCTTTGGCTCATTCCTGAAGAGCTGAGGTACACTGAGAGGGCATTAAAAAATTCAGCTATGCAAACACAAACACAGATCTGGCAACCAGGAAACAAAGATACACAAACACATCCCTTCTTCCCCAAAGCGAAAACTGTGAGCTCAGAAAAACATCACCACAGACAGTGCCTGGTAGCCTCTGCTTGTCCTGCAAAGACTGGGACAAGCAACTGTGCTTTTGTAACTGTGTTTTTGAAACATTCAGTAGATAGAGTGGTGCCAAACCTCATCTGGAGCGAATACACTTCTGCTAGATCTGAAAGTAAATAAAACTGAAAGGGAGTCATGCTGTATCCAAATACGAAGTAGTAAACGTTGATCCACAAAATGCTCATGACTACAGACACCACCTTTTGCCTCTCAAACGCCAGTGTTTTTGTTGTTCACCTACAATCACATCCTACCTTGAATCAGAAACAGCCAACGCATGAATCAGACCTAGATAAGGACAGCAGGGTGCCAGGAGGAAACGCAGCACCACATGCAGCTCATTTCTGACTCTCCTGTCCACCAAGCAGAGAAGGAACTACAAAGAGGCAGTTTTTTTTCAGAAGTATTAATTGCATTACCCCCTCTGACAAATGAAAATGTTTATTCAAAAAGTATTGTTTAAAAAATTGTTGGGTTTTTTTTTATCTCTCCTGACAATCATGATACCTCAGTCAGAACAGTAACTCCCTCAAAAGTTGCAGAGGTGTTTGTGAGCCTTCTCCTTCAGGGAGAAAGGGGGTTACATAGAAGCCAAGTCAGTTGCCAAAACAACAGCTATATTTCAGGAATGTCACTCAAACTAGAGCAAACACTGTCTCCTACTCATGTTCCTGCCTGGAAGAAGCCAAGCAAAAGAGAAAAAGCCCCAGATTTACCTTGGGAATCTTCCTTCTCCTCTTGCCATTTTGAGGGTCTCCCAAGGAGAAGAAGGTGTCGTCTGGACTGCTGGGGGTTGAGGGAGGGCTGATTTTGGACGGTGACCCAGTCCCGTCGCGGCTCAGTTTCCTTATGTCTGGCAGTTTGAAACTACGCCGCTCTGAGTTTTGTCGGAAAAAAATGGGCTTGGAAAGCAACTGGAAATAGAGAAGGAATGAATGAACACCTGAGTACCTTTGCTTCGTCACCAACACTGTCATGGAGGTAAATCCTGTGGGACACCTACAGCACTCAGCTGGCCAAACAGCCCACATTCTGAGAATGCTCACAGATTTCTACACACACTAGGAAATTGCCCAGCTGCTGGGCTAGACCAGGGCTACTTTAACCAGCAGTTCAACCATTCCATATTCATTCCAGACCAGAATGCAGTCTAAGGGGTTGGCCAAGAAGCCCTGCTGGAGTGTGAAAAAAACCCAACCAACCAACCAACCAAAAAATCTTCTAAGATTCTGCAACCCAGAGGCTTGTTCTATAAACAGGACAAGACTAACCAATCAGCCAACCACAAGCATTCGGGACAAGGAGCAGCTAGTCAGAAAGAACAGAGAAGCAGTGAGGGCTAGACAGAAAGCATCGTTAGTATGGTTGATAGATCTAACCCTGAACAGACAGCAGCCAGAAATAAATATTTCAGAGCACAGTACAAGAAATGCTAAAACAGACAATTATGGAGACAAGTTTCCCCTTAAACTCATTAGCAAGTTCAGTAGGAGCATAACAGTTGCTATTTCATAAAGCTGTCAAACTCTCTGACCAAAACCAGCATCACAATCTTTGAGGTCTCTTCCAACCTTAGTGATACTAACAAGCAGAAAGCTCAGCTTTAGATAAAGAAAGGTAAACCACTTCTCACCAGAAAGATGTTCAATAGGAACTACTCTTTTTGTCCTTTCCTACAGAATTTCCCAGCAATTACAATAAGGGTAAGTCACACTTTTTGTGGGACCTATATCTGCACTCCCAGAGGATGCAGCTCTGTGGCACTAAGAAGTCTGGGGCAGAGATATCCAACCTAATTCTGAACAAGTCACAGTGGCACTGTAGCTGAGGCAACATAGTGGTCTGCCTGCATCAACACGCTCAGCACAGTTATTAGTCTGACCGGTCCGATTAGCTCAGGTGTCTCTGGATGGTTTGACTGCAGACAGTCATCTCACAGAAAAGGTTACCACCCACAGAGAAGTCACACATTAAAATGAGTCTGGGAAGTGCTTTCACACTGAAGAACCTCATCCTGCACAGCCACCACGGTAGGGTAACATAATTACTCCTACTTAGTTCTTTACTAAAGTGTCTCCTGCAGGGAACTATATCTATAGTGAAAGGCATTTGTGTATAACACTGCAGCCCCCTTTTGACAGCAGAGGTGGGAAATGAGGGCATATAGCTGACAGCAAAGCCCTCTGAGGAAGCCAACTATATCCCAGCGCTCATATGTAGACCCTTGCTGCTCTAGACCTAACTAGGAACAAGGAGAATAGACTGAGAACCACAGAAAAAAATTCACTTTTAAGTGTTGAATTATCCAAAGAAACCTCAGCTGCTGATTAAGCTGGTTGGAAAACAGCAACACATCAAGGAACACTGCATGCCAAGCTTCTGAACATGTTGGGTAACTGCTCTAATAACAGCTACAATTTGGAGAACATGGGAACTCCCTTTGGTCAGGAAAAGGGTGTTTAGATCTCCTGAACGCACTCTGAAACCTGTCTGTTACCAAGAAGACTTTTGCTGTCACATTGCCCTTGCTGTTCCAGGCCTGAGCTATCTGAACAGGCAACAGAAACCAATCGGAATAGCTCAGGAAGCTGAGAGCAGGGCTGGCTTTGGTAAGCCCTGAGCTCTAAGCAAGAGGTACAAGGCAATGTTTTACCTCTTGTTTTGGTTTCACTGCCAGGGAGGAAAATGTCAGCAGACTATGAGCTGTACTGACACTGCATTAGCAACCAGCAACCAGCCTCATCCAGGAAAGAGCAAAAGAGGCATCCTAGCATCAGCACAGGCAGACTGTGTACTGCCCACTAACACTGAGCCAAGGAGACTGCAAGGCTTGGTCGCCCAAGCACTTCCATGCCCTCTTCGAGGCAGAAGAGTTTTCTTGCATTACATTAGTGAAAGGTCTTCCCTCTTACCAGGGCAAGGTAGCCTTGGTGTGAAAAACAGTGAAAGCCAACAAACCATTTACATAAGGGAATGCTGTTTGTCACTTTGCTAAAGGGAAATAAATACTCTCTCATCATACACTGTATTCTGACCAGTGGTAAAAGACTCAGTGGAAAAAAATCTGACACAGTGAAAGTCAAATCAGCAAAATTCCACTTTTCCCACACAGAACTTGGATTTCACCCCAAAAACTTTCTGGAGAAGTGGCCACATGAATTGAAGCACCTTAGTGGGAGTCCCAGGTACAGAAGAGGTGGGGGATGCTGGGAAAGTCAGGACACATTTCTTCCCCAAACAGCGGCTGTTGGTCTCAATGTCTTCATAAGGGTTTTCCTTTGATGGTGGATCTGCAGCATAAAGCCACAAGTAAGAGATTGTAAGTGCACAAAATCCTTGAGGTTTGCCATAAAAATCAGCTTGGGGATCTGCTGGCCTCTTCCCACCCCCCACATCAAACATAAAGACCTGCTCTCAAGCATTCCTGCAATTGCTTCATTCTCTCCACAGCCCTAGAAGCCCAGCTGCTCACTGGACAGTGTCCAAACTCTGACACTGACATGCTTAGCCATAGGAACGGATCACAGACACTACAGATGGAAAGATGCAGTGAGTCCTTAAGGTCATTCCTGTGTCTTCAGAAGAGCTGTTCTCATGCACATCAGTTAACAATTATATTTGTTTCTTTCTGGTCTTCAGCTTAGATTTGTCTCCACATGAAACCATCAGCAAAAGGCCAGCATAAGGGTCTTCTCTCCTCTGCTTAAATCACTTGTTTAGGGGGACCTCTGGTCACCATTTAATTGGGGCAGAAAGATTTAATCCACTCTCTGGACATGGACATCTGTCACACAACATTCTAGGCATGGTGGACACATCTACCAATCACGCATGCTTCGATCTCACATGAATCACTACTGGGAGCACTCACTGTTTCGTGACCAGCACAAGGCCATGTGCAGGCACCCCATGAATAACTCAGCTAAACTGGAGTCCCAATGCGCCTGTGCCATCCCCTGCTATGGGAACATCTCTGCCAACTGCCCCTGGTGAGGAATTGAAGGAGAGTTCAGGAATGAAAGGCAGCACCGTGAACTGTCGGTGTGCACCCACCATCGAGACAACACCAAGAGCAATGGACATTGCTGGAATCCGGAGTGGGGATTCTTCTCTGATCTTACCACGCTCTTCTTTCTCACTTACTCTCTCTGTGGAACATATTAGCCAATCTCCTCGCTGCCTTGAGAACCACTGTATGATTGAAATGATCTACACGAGCTTGTAATCAATAAATTGCCAATCATTCTGGCTATTTCAGTGTCAGTTTGTCTCACCTCACTCCTCAGGTATCACTACAGAACCTCCTGCAAACCCTTCCTCATAAGGTTGGGTCACAACAAAGGGAATCTGTGTGACTTGTTGGGAAAGGGAATGCTTGTCCCACCAACAGCTGAATGCCCCTGACATATGAATACGGCATGTGTGTATTGGCATGCTCTGAAGGGCACACAGGATTATCTGTGTGCAGCACTAGTGTCTTGTGGTTGCAGTCTCAGTTCTCCCTTCATTGGTGTGGTTTTCACATGTTGTTTGTTTTGTGGACTATACCTGCCTGTGATTTTGTGGAAAACAAAACTGCAGTTTCTTTTGAGATCTCCCTGTTCAACCCTTTTCCAAAGCTTCTATGGTAACAACACCAGGACTGCAGGAATTAATTAAAGATCACTGACTACAGGCAAAGCCTGACCACGCAGCAAGAAAACAAAAGCCAAACATGTTCCATTACCTGTAACTTTGCTTTCTTCTAATCTTTGCAACTAAAAGCTGGAGGGGAGTGGGATTAGAACCTGGTATTTGAGTTCTTTGCAAGCTTGGGACACAGGGTTGTGCTTGTGTTTGAATGCAAGGATTTGCCTATACAGCCACCTTGTAATGCTATCCATGTTATTCCAGCTGACGAGGTGACCCTTACTCAGTGGTTTCCAAGACCTCCCATCATGCCCCAACACAAAAAAACCCCAGCTGCTCAGGCACTCCCTGTTCCTTTGGCCCCCCAAGTAAAGTGCAGAAAAAAGCAAACATGAGGCCCCTAGCTCCACAAACAAGGCTGACAGCTTCCAAAATGTAAAAAAGCATGGACTGGCATCACCTTGTCTGCTTTACTCCCAAAGGGATGAGAGTCTTTTGAGAGTTCTTTCTCATCAACTATGATCAGAGTTTATTCATACCAAAACAATAATGCCTGGCCTGCTTTTGAGAAAGTGCAGCTCCTCCCATGCCAAACACAGACCACCTTTGTAGGATTACAGCTGCATGGTGAGAGCTGACACAGCTATTCTCTTCCTAGTCTGCTGAACTCTGCCAAGAGCTTTACACAGCACCAGCCTACAATCAAAGCTTTTCCAAGAGGGATGCCTCTATTCTGTGTTCCAGAAATGGCCATTTAACTCACAGTCACTATATAAACTGAGAGTGTTACAGGAAAGAATCTTTAAAATGGCATTGGTCTGCCATGAAAGTTATAGAATGAAATAAAACTCAAAGATTGTGGGACCTAGTTTCTTAATTTCAGTGGTACCTGAAGCCACACACAAGCTTATTTCTGGAATGAGGAACTGTTTCAAGGCTGTTTTCAGACTGTTCACATTATCTCAGTGGTGACAAGCTCATTACAATGGGCAGACCAGAACTGTGAGAATTAGCCTTCAGGACAAATGGAAGACAAAGGAAAGATGCCAGCAAAACCCACAAGCTGGTTCTCACATGCCTCAGGTTCATCTCTGAAGCTGATGAGTTGTAAAAGAGCCTGTCATTTTTTCTTACTACTTGCCAACACTCTGTGTAAAATGCATCTTGGTCTGCATTTGAAGTATAAATACACTTTATTCAGCACCTCCAGTGAGTGTCTGCTGACCATGAATCTCCTCAGTTACTCAGCATCAAATCCCTCCCCTGTCCATAGCTCCTACCCAAGATGTCTTCATAGACGTTCTCCTCAGATAAAGTGCGTGTGAGGGCCAGCTTGGTCTGCGCGTACCAATCCACTCGGCCGTTCTCAGAGGATGACTGCAGCAAGTCTTCGAACTCGTAAGACTTCCTGAACCAGGAAGGGAGGGGAGAAGGAGCAAAGAGGAGAGTGATTGTGTTAACCAGGATTTATAACCAAGCCATGGTTAACTGACTTCTCCGACACAGAATCATAGAACCACTTAGGTTGGAAAGATCTCTGAGATCAAATCCAACCATAAACCTAACATAGCCAAGTCCACCACGAAACCATGTCCCTGAGCGCCACACATGCCACACAGTTGGCAGAATGAGTTACTAAGAACATTTCACAGCTTCATCCCATGTAAAGCAGTTCACACTGAGATCAGTTATACTTATCAGCCACATAAATAAAGGCATTTAGGGGATGCTATGGGTTATCCAGATTGTCATGGCAATAGCACAGTGTGAAGATTCAAGTGTTAACTGGCACATCCTGCCAACGCTGAACAGAACCATAGGCCAAGAGAGGTTACACCTTTGGCAGGAACAGAAGCCCCAAAATTATCTCTCTCTGAGCAGTATAAGACAGTAATACTTGCATGCAGGATGGCAAGAAGGGTAAAACCAATGTGTCCTCCACTAACAAACGTGGAGAGTTTTGATTTCCTTTCTGCACCCAAGGCAGGGCTTTCAGATGCCAGTTTATGCAGAAGGCATTAGAAATAGCTGTGCACTGTACGCTTCCCACCCCAAAAATGTGTGATAATCATGTGGGAGAAAAGGCAAGAAAGCACTCCACATCAGATTCAGCTAAAAAAACAGGTTTACTATGAACAGTGAAAATGCTGCTGTAGAATCTAGAGATTGTCATTCCAGGCTCTGTTCCAGACTAGGTGCAGTAATTTTGTAATTAAACAGGTTTTCTGCTAAAAAAACCCAACCCCAAGCCCTTCTATCTTGGGCTTGCAGGTTAAGCCATGCAATAGTGACCTTAAATCCCAAACCTGCTGTAACTTATCCCTTCACAGTTATCCTCTGAAGTTGTGCTGGCCATTCACACATTCTCAGAGAGATGACCAAGTGCTAGTTATGACCATCAAGGTTCTCTGGGGAGTATGAGTGACCAGGGAAGAACCATCTCTCCCAGAGAGACAGGAGAAGGCAAGACTCCATCAGGAAGACCAACAACTTTGTAAAAGGGAGCCTAAATACCTGTGGTCAGTGTTGTTCTTGTGCTTCCCACTCCAGAGCCTCCTGCTGACGGCTGATGGGGGAGGAGAGGATGGCAGTGGAGGGGGAGGAACGGATGGCAGAGGGGGTAAGTTTCTTTTATTCCTAGCTGCTGGCATCCATTCCTCTTCCCCCTCATGTTTGAAAGTCCGACGGGGCTTTGGCAGGGGGTTGATGAAAGGTTTCTTCTCTGGCACCCCTGGCTCTGTGTACACATTCTCCACTGTGCCATCCTTGGACTTTGCACGAGAAGTTCTTACCTCTTCTAGAGTCCCAAAAATTGGCTCACTGATTTCAGAGTCCAAGCCAAGTCCAAGCCTTTTGCTCAGCTCAGCCCCACATATGCTTTCGTAGCCCTCGGGAGCAGCGTTTCCTTGTGCTGCCTTCTCCTGCAAGCACTGCGGGGAATAGTAAGTACCAGGCAACTGTGGCTGCAGCTCTGCTGAGCCATCTTTCAAAGCCTGCTCTAGCTTCTTGACTTGACTAAGCACTGAAAGGTTCTCCTTCTGGATCTCCCACTTCCCACCTTTCACCTCCTTGCATTTGCCAAGACTGGACTCCACTTCCTCGTTCCTCTGCGCTTCCCCCTTTCGCTCTGCTGCCTGCCCTGTGCCTTTCTGACTTCCTGCTTTCCACTCATTCTCTTTGCCTGCCCCTTTGCACTCCAGTTCCCAGCTCAAAAGCCTCTTGGTCTCTACTTTCCGAGTCACCAGTGCTTCCCCAGTTGTTTTCTCAGCCATGCATGGCACCCTGTGCTCCTCCTTAGCTCCCTGCTCTTCCTCTCTGTGAGGAGCAGACTGTGTTTCTTTTTTCCCTTCCCATTCTGAAATTTTGTCCCTGATGCTGAAAGACTTATTTCTTAAGCCAGTTTTGGCAGGTGGCTGTGTGTTCTGAGTGCTTCCTATCTGTCTCCTGATGATTTTACTGTTTTCTTTAACATTCAGATCCACAGATGGGTCACTGATGATCATTTTGGGACTAAGCATGTTCTGCTGAAAGCAATCTAGCCTTGGATCCAGCATCAAGTTCTCCAAGGCTCCCAGTGGGTTCTTCAGCAGAGAAGAAAGTGGTTCAGCTTCAGATGTTAAACCCAGGGTGACAGAGGCACCTTCAGAACATCTCTCACTCAAAAATCCACACAATGGTCTTTCTAACTCCTTCACAGCTGCTGTATTGTTTTTATCTGCAAGCTTGATCCTGTACATCAAAGACAAAAAGAAAAAAACATTGCTCACCCTTGGCTTAGTCCAACTTCCACTTGTAAAGCTGGTAACAGCAGAGGATGCTCAAATCAAGCACTTGAGAGATGGGCTCACAGGAGAGGACACTCAGGGAAAGGTTCTTTTAGCCAGAACACAATGCTGTCCTTGACAACTAAAGCACAGTTTGAGATGACACCTTCCTCTGTGGCAGGAGGAGGCAGGAAGTCAGAAGGCTATTTTTTGTACATCAGATGTGCCAATACCAATGAGAGGTACCCCAGCACTGGGTATGAGTTTGTGTCTTTGTCTGTTCAGAAATGCAGTACAGTTTTGGACACTGTCAGGGCATTAAGCAGGTCCACTGCAGATAAATGTACAGTGGACCATTTGCAAACAACAGCAAAACTGCTGCTGTTAAACAGAGGAGAAAATATACCATACACTTGCCCTTCCTTTAGTGCCTGCTCAAAGGATCTCCCTCAGGGCATCCAAGTTCTCCACAAACGTGTATTAATGCACTTCCACTATTACAGTTCTTTGGCCCTACAATCCCATGTCACACAGGAGCTTGAGCTCCCATGCACCCAGCCACACTCCCTTGGCCTGGAGCACGTGACATGGCACCCAGACATCAGACTCCACATTCTCACAGCAAACGATGAACTACCTTCACTGGTTTGAGTCCAAACTGCACCAAAAAATTCTAGTATATTTAGACTAGAGTTTTCCAAGTGTGTGATATCACAGGCTCAGTACTGTGATATCAATATAGTAAAGTTCCAGCTGAACAGAGATAGTCTAACAGAAGAGGGTCCTGAACTAAAGCAGTTAGGCACACCTCTGGGGTTTGCCTGGGCTTGGCAGGGAGCACTAGGTAGTTACTGGGATGCAAACCCCAATCATTAGTCCCATTAAACCACAGCCTCAACAATGACACTCAACTCAGGAAATTGCTCCACTAACTTAAATGTATCCAGTGTGCCACTTCCAGAATTTAGTGCTCTTTCTTGTAAGAGCATCTGTGTGGAGACCCTGTGTGCTGGCAGGCCTTGAGCTTTGTCCTGGAGTTGAGCAAAGCTGGCAGCCATCACAGACTCAGTTATAGCACAAATTGAGTCTGGGGGAGGTTTCTGAGCAGAAATGGGACCAGAGCCAGATACTGTTCTCTGGCATTACAGATATTTAACTCCTGTCTGTCTCGGGACAATGTACCGCTTCGGTTAAGAACTGGCACTGTGACACCATGGCCTTTTCCAAGGAGCAGGGTGTTGCAGTGCCACAGGTGGATAGACTGCGCAGTAGAAACCAAGGCTGGACACTGGAACCTGCAATGTCTGGGGCCATTAGGGCTTATCTGAGGAGTTCGTCCATTCCCCAGTACTGAAGATTTGACGTGTAGATGGGGCTGACATGACACAGACACTACCAGCACAAATGGTTTTGCCTTGGGGCAGTCCTAGCTATGAGTTTAGCACATTATCAGTCTGACTTGATGTTGAAGTGCATAGCATCACAGTTCTGAGATGGCAATGAGATTTACAGGGATGTGAGGAGAACGGGAGAGGACAGAGCAGAGGAAATGTTTCCTTCCTTTGGTTTTCTTTCTGTTGGGGATAATAAATACAAGCAAAGCACCCTGGCATTGAGACATGGAAAGCTCTCACCTCTCAACAGACTTGCAGACACTGTTTTCAGACTTGCTGCTCACATTGTCCACTTTGCTAGCTGTCATCATGTCAGCATACAGCAGGGTAGCAGATTACCTGCAGGAAGACACAAGAGTTATTGCTTAGCATCCTTCTGTCTTCCTTCTACACATATGCACACATTTATCTTTGAAATTAGGAAAAGAGCAGAATCACAGAATCAAGAAATGTTACAGGTTGGAAGGGATCTCCAGAGATCGAGTCCAACCCCCTGCCAAAAGCAGGATCACCTAGGGTAGTCCACACAGGAATGCATCCAGACAGGTTTTCAAAGTCTCCAGGTCTCCAGAGAAGGAGACTCCCCAAGAAGCAAGACATGACAGCTTTCTAAGGACAGCCTTGGTTTCCTCCTCTGTGAAATGGTTAGAGGTGTGATAGCATTACCCCTCATGGAAGCCCAGGGTGGAGACAGCAGGTTTTGAGGGCAAGTATTATCGTTGATTCAGCATCAACTGCTGTACCATGACTTGAAGATGGAGCACATTTTATGAAGGCTTTTATAATTGCAAAAATCTCAGTGGGTTTACAGGTTTTTATCCTGCTCTGCAGCATTCACCATCTTGTAGGCAATACCTGGAAAAACTGAAGCCTCTTAAATCTGCCCACTGGCTGGTCTGCTAGATGCCACCCTGCCATGACTAGAATTTGGCAACAAGATCACGTGCCTCAGGAAATTTCGTAGGTTCTTGTCATTAAAACAATAAAACCCACCATACCAGAAACAGTAAATAATGGAGTGATGTGACCACAAGTGATCTCTTTCTTTCACTGTTCAAATATTTTGGGCAGAAAGAAGAAGAAGAAAAAAATATCAGTTGTGTTTGTTCGCAGTTTTCTCTCCCTCCCTTTATCCCACACTGGCAATGCTCCTGAGGCAAAGAGTGAACTCTGGGTCAACTCAATGTGTACACACACTTGGGGCAGCTCATTGCTAATCACTTAGCAGACTCTCTTTCCCCAGACAATAAACCCCCTTGGCTTCTCTTCCTCGTTAGTAACTGGAACAAACACTCACTTCACTTCTAGACACACAGCAGCCTTGCAACACTGTCAAGAAAATTTACCATCCCAAAGAACAAAATTTATTCATCCACCCATTAACTGTTATGGATTGAGGATAATGAAAAACTAACGATCGCTTCCACCCCCGGCCAAAGAATGACTCACTCAGGCAGCCAAAGCAGATCCCTGCAAAGCTGCAAAGGAGGCTGTCATGTGCTCGGCTTACAGCATCCCCAGAGCAGCGATGGTCACTTCATTCACCACTCATCTGCTGCCCCACACAGCAGGATGAGCGTCCACAGCAACTTGGCACTGACTTTAGCAGTAAGAAATATTAACAGCAGCAGGAATCAGCATATGTGAACCCACTGTGGCTCTGCTGCCACATCCAATGTTCACTTGGGATGAGCTCTGTTTTGGTAAGATTACACAGCTTCCCCATCACAATACACCATCTCTCAGCCTCCTCCAACAATCCCCTAACAAACATTGCCTAGGAAACAAACATCTGGATATGAGCAAACGTGCTGGTGCTCAGCACAGTCATGTGCCTGATAGACCTCCTGTAGGAGAGGCCAAAAAGGAGATAATATAGAAGTGCACATTTCTTCATCTGCAGCGGACAGGACAGACCACATCACCCACAGAAGCAAGGCACAAAGCAGCTACTGAGTGCTGTAAGGAAGTCTCTCTCACAAAAGGAGCACTGCTGCTATCAGCATGACTTGGAGCCAAGACCAAAGCTGTCTTCCCCAGCTATTACATGTGGCAGAAGTAACCAAAGCAATGCATTCATGCTAGGTACATTACAGTGCAGACCAGGAGCTTGCAAAGTAGCAACACATCAGATACTACAACAACCAGGTACCTACAAACACACCCACTGACAACACATGCTGCTGAGGGGGGTAAAGCCATCCCTAGGAGATAAGAGTGCTGTGCCTTCACTGACAGTATCCTCAGCATCACCTAGGGGATTACTGCAGCACATTAATTGGTCCTGCCCCAAAAGAGTAAATATTTACCCAAACACACTGGAAGACATGAGAGGAAAAAAGGGTCACCTCTGAAATAAAACAGAAGAAAACAACAAGGTACCTCACAATAAGCCCAAAAGTCAGATAATTTGCTTGGAGCCAATCCCAAACCCAAAGAACTTCAAGGTGATGGGATAATCTCTTCCATTAATAAGGTCACCAAAAATGACTTGCAGGCTTGACACACAGGCATTGCCAACACCTGACAAGAGAAAGCCAGCTTGGCAGTGATGGAAAATTTTCTCCAGTAGGAAAACAAAAGTTTTATCTTCTTTACTGAGGTTTGGTTCCACAAGTTCACCACGAAGGCCAGGAGGAGCTCCCATTCCTCCTATCTCCCTACATCTCTGCTTCAATTGACCACACACTACCCTGACCCTGATTTTGTGCTAGCTCAGGCTCATTCTGGAGCACCTCTGTGACCTGCTAGAGTTGGTGAAGAGTTTTAGACAAAGCAGTTCATGGAAAGGGTCCAACATGCTCTCAAGTCTGGTACAAGGGAGGTGATGAGACTGTGTGGACAGAAGGGAAAGAGGGAGGGAAGTGGGAAGAGAGAGCACAAGAGAGTGTGTGCATGCAGACACGGGGAAGGGATACCTGTCAGAAGCATTATCCAAAACACTCAGCTTTTCTGCCTCATGTACAATGTGACCAGGGCCCTACAAACTGCCGAGAAGAAACAAGCAGGGGTCAATTTAGTTTGCAGCAAATCCAAGGAGGACATACATACATCCAGCTGGTACTTCCTGTTCAATTACTGCTTTCTGCAGAAACCACACAAGAACTTTCTACCAGCAATGGGTGGCATAGCTCCACAGCAACCTGAGCTCCTGGCATGTATGTCCTAGGGCAGCAAGGCCACAAAAGGGGAAAGAAGTTGATGAGCCACATTTGGAGAGCTTTGACACGGTGATTTATTCAGTAATCCTTGCCATTGTTTGGGGGAACAAAGCAGTAACCTGACATTGTTTCAAAATTAAACTAGGAAAGGAAGGACAGGGGAGGAGGCAGGAGGAAAGAAAGAGATGAGGGAGCTCTCAAACCTGTTGGCCAGACCCTGGGAAGGATGTGAAGGCTCCCAGCAGAAGCTTCTTGGCCTATCTCCCACACGCACCCGGCCTCACAATTCCCAGGGCCATGTGATAGGGGCTTCCTGCTACCAAGTGAAGCAAGACCTACCCCGACCTCTCTCTTCCAAACAGAGTTCCTGCCTGCTTTGTATTCATAAAGAGGCGTTTGTTTACTGATCTAGCATTGGCATGCAGGAAACAGCCTTGAAATGAGCTGTAATCATCTGTCTCCAGCAGTAGCTGTTTGGCTTTCTTCTAATTTAAGTTTTCCTCCCACCCCCCCCTTCCTCAATGCCCTCTTCTCCACTTCTGATCAAAATGCTCTTGGAGTGTGCACTTGTGGTTCAGGGTATTAGATAGTGTGATGTTTCCAAACCAAGTGGTGAATAAAAGAGGCACTGACAACAGGCACAATCCCACCTCCAAAGGACAAAGTCTTCCAAGTGGAATACGAGCTGAACTCCTTCAGGGAGAGGAAGAAACCAGCTCTACCCACTGTGCTTGGTGCAGCCTCCAGACGACAAAAGCCAGAGGAGCATCAAATGCCCTGCAGCCTGCACCCAAGTTGCCAGTGTGGAGTCTTGCCTCTGATAAGGTCAGGCAGTGATGGCAGCAAGCCTCCCAGGCTTCCCTTCTTTGCCCTTTCATCTGTGGAGAATAAACCATGCATATCTCAAAGGGTCTTGTGGTTTGGGGATGGGCATTATCATTGTTGTGTGCTGGAAGCCATGTCTCAAGATTTTCTTTCTTCTGTTTACTTTGCACTTCACACAAAAACTGGATCCAAGTCCGTAACTGGATACTAGCCACATCATCGGTGCATATAAACAGTAAGGCTTCACAGCACAAGGAGCAACCCACAGCTGGACAAACTCTTCTCCATGAAGAAAAAAGACATACTGCATTTCTTGATGCTCACAGAAAGTTTCTCCAGTTACTGCCACCAGTAACCCTGAGCAGCCAGACAAAGCCTGCAAGAAACACCTCTCTGTTCCAGTGCTTTACAGAACAAAGGATGCAATGAACAGAAGGCAACAACAAAACAACAATATATACCATACATATATAAAGAACAGGAAGGATGCCAAGAGGACAAAACACTAACAGGAAAATCATGAGTAAGGGGAAGCCAACAGTTACAGCCTTCAAGTCTCCCTCCCCCAGCCCTTGCTCTGGAGCTTGTTTCCCTTTGGGAGAAGTAGGCATGAGGATGCGTGCTTGTGCACACACAAACACACACAGGCTGTGTGTGGGTCCCTGTGCAGTCCCAGTGCTTCCCAAGGCCTCTGGCAGCCACACGACCCAGCAGGGCGAGACCCTGCTGAGCAGGGAGAACATCAGCTGAGCAGAGACACAGCTAGAGCCAAGAAGGGCAAGAGGTTTCCCTGATGAAACAAGATGCTATCAGCGGGGTAGTCACTGACTTGAGGCGCCCAACACTGACCCAGCAGAAAGGCAAAGGTATTCTGGAACTTGAGCTCAGGATTTTGACCCAAATCTCTGCTACATGCGCTGTGAGCCCTCTCTAGCTCACAGCAGCAACTGTTTCCCGTCGACAGACTATCAGGTGGTCTGCTTGTCTCTTTTCCATCAGCTCTGCAGATGAGCATACCTCAGGGTCTGGGAGCATGGGCCACCTCTGCAACAGCAGGATTCTCAGTGGCATCCTGTGAAAGCACAATTCAGCTTAAGCATGGGAAAAAAAGTTAAAATTTAGTGGATGACTGAGAACTGGAGAGATTGTGGAGTCTCCTGTGGGCTTCCACAATACAACCAGGATTGTTCAATTCACCACACTTGTAATGAGGACCTAATTGTAGAAAGTCAGGCCCAAGTAATTTATTGAAGGAAAAAAAAAGCAGGATAAACTTATGCAAACAAATACATGAAGGACCAATGACTAGGAAGCTACATGCTCCTACAGTATCTTTTAGAGCCAGACTGCAGAGCCTCCTACGCCCCTTATCCGACTCTGTCCTGAGTCTTCCCTTTGATCTATGGTATCTTACAGTCAGTAGAATCCCATATGTCAAAACAAACTGTGTTTTTCAAAAACCCCTAGTGGAACTGACATACTGCAACCTCTCTGTGGATGCACCCCCATGTCAGAGGAACAATGCTGCCATGCAAGGAATGCAGAAACTGACAGTGTGGTGTGCAGCAAAGCTGTGCTGTGTTATGATATGGCTTTAATTTTATGATGCAATTCATTCTACTGACCCTCTCCCCCTCTAAGCCCACAGAACAAACTCTACCCTCTTATATGTCCCTAACCTGATTTAAAGAATTACTATGGTTAAAGGGAAGGATTACCATGGTTGAAGGACTGCCTGCCTCTCCCTGGGCCCCTGCTCCTCCCTTGGCTGCTAGCGACATGGTCTCGTCCCTGTCCTTGGTAAAGAACATGCCTGCTCAGATCTAATAGTTGCCATTGATTAAGAGTTTGTCTACTTTTTTCCTCCTTTCTTTGCTCATGTTTCCTTTGCATGAGCTCCAACGCTTGTAAAACCTGCCTACTCAGGCAATGAAACCCTGCAAACACCCACTTCACTTGGTACATTACCCAGATTCACCTCCAGAGTAGGTACCCTCTGTTGCACTGAAGGAGCTTACAGATGCACCAAACAGATAACTAGGACCACCCAATCAAGCCTGACAATTATCTTTTATTTGACCTCACCTCGTGAAAAACTCCCTCTGATCTGCCCCTGCCTCTGTTCTCTCACCTCCCCATGCTAGAGCCTTGTTACCTATCATCTTCCTTACCTTCTCAACACCAGCCCACGCTTCCCAGATCTTCCACTGCCCAGACAGCTGAGGTTTACCTTTCCACAGAAGTAGCACCAGCATCACCTTCCTGGCACAGGGAGCTGGAAGAACAGCACATTTAGGAACTAAAGCAGATTTTAGCTATTAAAAATAAAAACCTCTACCAACCATGAGCCAGTTGAAATTTTCTCCCCACAGACCCTTAGAAAAGTTAAAGCAGAGAAGACACAGGAGTGGCAACAGACAAAATTCCTGCTCCAAACAGCATGTAACACTTCTGTTCCAAAGCATAAAATTAGTCTTAGCAGAAGAAAAACTCAATGTACTTTCTAATGCAGGGGAAACAGCACATTTTTCTCCCTTAGCTTCATTCTTTGAAACAGCTGAAGCATTTTGGCTAAAGGCTTTCAAAAGTAATTCAGCCAGAGGCAATGCTCAGCATGGAAAATTGCAGACTAAAACACAAAGAAAAAAAATTAACCTGAAGACAGAAAGAGAAACCAGGGTCTTACAATATGAATTGTCCTCTGCTGAAGGTGGGGCTAGTTGCACCCGCTCTTTCCCATTGTCTTTTTCCCCCCTTTGTTCCTCCCTCTAAACACAACAAACAGAAAAAAAAACCCAAACAAGCAGACAAAAACCTACTCAACAACTCAAAGGGTATTCAACGTCCCTCCAGTTTCCTTCAGGCAACCACACCCTCAGCTGAAAACACAGCATTTCCAGGGTTAGTGGTGGGGTTTACACGACCATGTCAAAGGAACTAGTAACACTCTTTTTCTAATTCATTGCTCACAAGTACAGAGTAAGTCCTGCATGTATAGAAAGTAAATACTGTTGTTCTTTGTGGTGGCAAGTGTAGTTTGTACTGCTGCTCAGAGACATGATGAGCCTTCACTCCGTGCAGGTTAGGTTAATAAGGCCTGCATTAGGAATAGTGTGGCCAGCAGGAGCAGGGATGTCATTGTGCCCCTGTACTCTGCATTGGTTAGGCCACACCTTGAGTACTGTGTCCAGTTCTGGCCCCTCAGTTTAAGAAGGGCATTGAAACACTTGAACGCGTCCAGAGAAGGGCAATGAGGCTGGTGAGCACAAGCCCTATGAGGAGAGGCTGAGGGAGCTGGGATTGTTTAGCCTGGAGAAGAGGAGGTTCAGGGGTGACCTCATTGCCCTCTACAACTACCTGAAAGGTGGTTCTAGCCAGGAAGGGGTTGGTCTCTTCTCCCAGGCAACCAGCACCAGAACACGGGGACACAGTCTCAAGCTGCGCCAGGGGAGGTTTAGACTCAAGTTCTTCACCAAGCGAGTTGCTCGTCATTGGAATGTGCTGCCCAGGGAGGTGGTGGAGTCACCGTCCCTGGAGGTGTTCAAGAGGAGAGTGGACGTGGCATTTGGTGCCATGGTCTAGTCATGGGGTCTGTGGTGACAGGTTGAACTCAATGATCCTCGAGGTCTCTTCCAACCTTAGTGATACTGTGATAAAAAAGCCCAACAAAACCAAACACATGAGAAGTAAGATTCAGCATTTCCCAATCTGGCTGTTCAAATGAAGTCTAATTACAATGTTTAGTAGAATGACATGTTTCAGGTTAAGCTTTCTAAAAGGAAGTCATGAACAAAGGATTTACAAAATTACGTAATAGCAGCCCCTAAATAACACAAGACCCTGGGAAGTGAAGGCAGGAGTCTAAGACACCTCTTCTGTGATGATTGTTGTGTTTTAGATCTTGTATTATCACATGTGTTCACACAGTGGGGCTGCTCAGCTCCTTTCCAAGTGAGAAAACATTTACTTATGCTTTTCAACCTAATAAATGATAATTCAGTTACTTTAAGTCAAGGCTGAAGAAGACATTAGTGGTAAAACCTGTGTTAGTGAAGCAAACACAAGCTTGCTGATGACATCAGTGGACTGGGTGTTTCATACCTATTTTCTTTGGCTTTAAAACTATCCACATACAAGATGACTGTAGTCAATATGAGGGGGGGGGGGAAGAAGATAATAAATATGGACCAGATTTACACAAGCAGACACTTGCCAGCAGAACCATCTATCAGCCACATGGAAGGCAGGATTCCAAGCAGATTCAGTGGAATTGGCTGCAGTCCCCAACAAAGGCACAACTGCATTGGCAAATAAGCATTTCTACCAGTATGGCCTTTGATAGGAATCCTGTCCTACTATAACAATAAATCACTTCTAGTGTAAAAGAAATTGAAAAGGGTTATTGCTGTGCTTATAAGAACCCCAAACAGTTGACAGCATAGGAAACAACACACAACTAAAATATAGTATTCAGCTCAGGAGCAGCACTGAAGTTAATTTTCAGTGTGGTGAGATAACCTCTGCTATTCTAGCATAAACGGGATCTTAAGAAGTCCCTTTGAGGAGCAACTCTGCAAAAAGTTTCCTGGCAGGAAGACAAATTGTCTCATATTCAGAAAGGAAATGAGAGCATTAAAATGAAGAACCTCAACTTCTTCCAGAATAAGTTATCATAGATGAAGACAAACGGAGCCTCAGCAAATTTCTCTTCAGTGGCCTTCAGCCTGCAGGATGCTGACTCTCGACCCTCTTGATGCAAATTTAGCAGTTTCCTGACGTGTCCATCACCACAACTCTGGGGCACCATCTGCAGAGCTTGGTAGCTTGCTCCACGAGACATTCCTGTACCATCTTTGAGACCATGGCCAGTCACTTCAGTCTGTCTCTATTAAGTATCACTTTCTGAGCTCAAGTGAAAAATCACCTGGACATCTCACTTCTGGACATCTCACTTCCTCCCACCCTCACTTTCCCACCTTTCTTGGCCATCACAATTGCAGAACCTGCTTACTGCAGATCTTACTGGTATCTTTCAGCTCCAGGCTGCACACCATCCCCGGGTTCAACCTCCCACAGGTCCAGGCAGCTCACGAGCTGCCGAATCCTTATGCATCAAGAGGAGGAAACCTGAATAGCTCCAAAGAATAAAAAGCTCTGCAAAGGAGGTTTGCATTTATTATTCTTTTTCCAGGAGGAACGCCGCTCGCTGTGGGTGTGTGCCTGCATGCGTGCTTGTCACGACAATAGGAAAAAGGACACTGGAGCGGGGCTGCCAGGAAACAGTCGGCCATCTGCCCGTGAGGAGAGCAGTTTTTCCTCTCCTTTTGTACAAAGAGGAATGTAGCTGAGAGCCGCCATCCGCCCGCGCTGGGAGGAAATCTGAGAGCCTGTGCTCTGCCAGGGAGAGGAAGCATGGGGGAAGGAGCGAGCCTGCTCCATGTGGTTAAGCGGTCATTGCACTCACGGCCAATAAAAGTTGGGGGGGAGGAACCCTAACCAAACCCCCAAACCCTAGGGAAAATCACTCTTCCTCCTCTGCCCTTTCACTCTCACATGCGGTTCAATATCCTCTCTCCCAGAGCGTGGCTGAGCACAGGAACTGTTTAAAGAGCTCAGCAGAGGGCAATGGCCTGGGGAAACAGCAGGTTTTCCCCCTGCACTGACACTAGCATCTCAGAACAAGAAAGTAACAAAAAGTCAATTCACATCACCGTGTTGGTTGCTTGCCTACACCCTCCCAGTAAGCGGGGATTTAGCAACACAAGCACAAAACAGCCTGAGGAAGGACCCTTTGCTCTTTGGCTTCCCAAGGGACAAAGGTAAAGTCTAAGGAGCAACTCTATTGTATATAACCACCCATACATTCTCATTCATGGGCTTAGGTACAGCTTCTGGCTATAAAACTGTGTGACAGAAGGGAAAAAAATAGCTGAATTTCTAGTACTGTCAGGCAAAAATGATGGCAAGGCACAGGATGGCTTGGTAGCAAATCCTTCTGCTAGCTTTGTGGCAGAAAAGTCCAATGGTAATATCTAAATAAAGGAAATAAATAAAGATAAAATTTTCAGAAGTCACTGCACAACATTGAGGTCTATGACTCATTTCCAAACCCAACTGAGGGTCTGATTTGTCTTAAACATTGTAAAGTGGGTAACATTTTCAAAGAACTGTAAGCACACATTCCTTTTTCACTGATGGCAGCAAGAGATGTTGTTAGGTATTGCTGGGAAAATTGAGAGAACACCTATCTGCAGCTCCATGCACCTGCAAACCCCAGGTGGCAGATCCAGCTCGAGCCAGCAGAAATGCCAATGTGGAAGATGTCAGAGATGACAGGTCACGGTCCTGAAAAAGGTACTTCCAGAAGAACCCATCAGTCCAGACATGGTCTAAAAAGAGCTTCCTCATGTCCTGGCAGCTCAGAAGATAGGTGCAGAGTATTACTGGATCAGCCTGTCTAAGTGTGTCCAAGTCAGACCTGAAATGCCATCCATGCACTCCAGACCCCTTCAGAAACAAGACTTAGGTTTCCACACTCTGTCATGACTTTTTAAACATTTTACTTCTTGTGAAAACAAAAGCCTCAGTGTAGCACAGAGTGTGACCTGAAGCAAATTCCTTGGCTGCTTTTCTCTTGGTTGGATGAGAGACAATGGGAACAAGTGAAAACAACATAGAGACTTGATGTAAGGAAAAAAATTTTTCACCACGAGGATAATACAGCTCTGGAACAGCCCTGCTGTCTTCATCACTGGAGGTTTTCAAGACCCATCCAGACGAAGCCCTCAGGAACCTGATCTGAGACCTGAACCAATCTGAGCAGGTGGCTGGAGCAGAGACCTCCTGCAATCCCTTGCAGCCTCGATTATCCAGTGCATAACCTGCCACTAATTACTGCAAGCGAAAGAATTTTCTCTGTGGCAAACAACCCAAAGCACCCAAAAGAGCAGCAAAAAAGGAAGAAAATTCCTTTCAAAACAGTATTACTAGGTGCCTTTTTCTCCTCAAGAGAAGTATCTTTGCCTTTCCCCAACTGACCAGCAAGCAAGCAGTAAACAAATGGCTGCTAAAACAAGATACACAATTATGTTATGCTTAAGACATTTCCAGTCTTTTATCCCAAGCAATTCTGAAGTGCCTGACAAACTTTAATAGTTGAGTGGAAGTTATTAGGGAAGCCAGTAAAGAAACCTTGACAAATACTGACGAGTGCTGTAAATTCTCACTACTATGCAAAGAAGATATTTCCTTCACAAACTATTCCACTTCCAGAAAGATCAAGGTACATTTTTTTTTTTTTAAAGCTTAGTTACTGCATATGCAAATTCAAACAAACAGAAGACACCCCAAACAGCAAAATCAACAAAACCTGAGAAATACTGGAGGCATTTATCTGGGAAATTTGGGGGGGGTGTTTGTTTGGGTGGTGGTTTTTTGGTTTGGTGGTTGCTTTTTTTTCAAGTTGCTGAAGCATTTCTTTAGGGTTCTCATGGCAGAAAACCTAGAAACTTGAGTTATCAAATAAGTACATATTGTTCACTGCTCTCTTCCAAGGGATGTCTTAAAGGCAATGTGTGCTCTAGAGGACTCTAATTTCCATTGTTTACTTTCTTTATATACATCAACATGTCTGATAACGGAGCAGAAGCAGAGCACTCACAATTTCCTCCATCAAGCCCTTATCTCACAACCAAAGCGCAGCTATTCTTACAGAAGCTTCCAACCCAGAGAACACACATCCAAGTTTTGTATTCCAGGGTAACCACAAGGGCATACTCCACCCAAAACGTTTGAATATTGTCCTGGACTGGGCCCCAATACTGTTTATTGTGCACAGGAAAAACTCATTACTACAAAGCAGCCAGCACTGAATGCATTTCACAAGGGCGCATTTTACAGGACCCAGCACAAGCTATCAAAGGAGTCTTCTGGAGTCAAACCCTCTGCGTAAGCCCCTGTCCCCTGAACTATTTAATAAACACCATCCCCTTTCATCTTAAATGCACATAAACATCTCACTTCCAGCCTGATGCAAGGCAAAATCCTAGCTGTACTGAAGGTACTGACTCCAGTGATTGTGGTGTGGCTTGCATTTCACTCACCAAACCTGACATATTCAACTAATTTCTGCTCTTCACCAAGACAGGCCCACCTACAGAAAGCCATGCAGACCTCCCTCAGATTGCATAAAGCTTCCCTGGATGGGCCAAGTCTTACAAGTTCACATGTGATGTTAGAAGAATACAAAGATTTCCTGCAGACTGAGAGATGAGGTCTCTCAAAGTAGATGACCAGTGCTAGCAGACAGGTGACAGTACAATATCCTGACCATATGCAGGTTCCTCCCTGAAGTTCCCACCCTCTTGCCCCAGAAACATCAGCATGACACACTCAGATACAAAGGTGTGGTTCAGAAAAGAGGCTGTCCATAAATGGTTTTTCTCCTGGCAAAGAAACAAATGCACATGTTCTCTTGATTGGCCAGTTAGACACTCCTCACCACCAGAACCACTTTCTTTATGCAAAGAGAGAAGCTGCGTGTTATCCATGGCTGAACACAGTGGATCTTTTGATAACAACTAGACTTTCTTTATTGAAGAGGTACTAGCTACAGAATTACTGGCAAATTAAACCTTACACTTGATCTTTTAGAGGAAATTCCCCAAACATTTTGCTCAATTGGAAGAGGTGCAGGAAGAGCTTATGTAAACCTATACTTCATATACTTCTTGGCTGGTAAGAAAAACGTTTGGCATTCAAGTAGGCATTCTTCTTCCCATCTCTTCCACGTGTAATAATGCAAACATTCAGAGTGGATAGCACTTGCTTAATAAAAATCTGTCATTCACTTCTCCAAGGGGGTTCACCACATCCATATTAAAAAGAAAAATAAGACAGAGGAGACATTCTGGCACTAGAAGGAGGTTAGCAGGAAGTTACCTTGCTCATATGCCTTTTCAAGCAAAAAGAATGAGAGATTCATACTGTTTATAAATACAGTTAACATATGAAACTAAGAAATCACTTCTCTTTAGACATTCTTCACTTGAATCTGACTTGATGGCAGGTAAATAGGATGATGAATTAGAAATCAGTCCTACCTTGGGTCATACATTTGGCAAGACTGACTTTTCAAAGTATTGTACACTGAGATGGTGTAGTTTATATGGCACACACTCCCAGATACCTCAGATGAACATAATTTTCTATACAGGCACTAAACTGGAGCAACACGCTGATCCATGTCAGCCAGCTCTTGATGTCCACACATGAGCTACTCTTTCAGTATTTTTAATGCTTGCAAGTAACCTGTGCTCTAGAAGCACTGCCTCTTCCTGAGGCAGCCATCTCACAAACTCTGTACTGTACCAGTGCCTGTCTCTTCATTACAAAGTGTCTCAGAAACTAACTTATCTGGGGCAAAATGCACAATACACCTGAATTAGAGCTGCATGGTCTCAGCAATTCACTCTGCATAAAACACAAATAGCTTTGAGTGTTGCTGGATGAGTAAATTACTTACAGTTTCTGATCAGCTAAAAAAATTTTGGCCAAACTTGGTCTAAATTCAGCATGCTAAACGCCCCCCCCCCAACAAAACAGAGAGAGAAATGCTCAAGAAAATGTTTGAGGTAAACTGCAGGAAACTTACAAGAGTCAGATTCTTTATTGCACAATAGTATTACCTACCAAAAGTTAGCTAGATTGTGTGTGTGTCTTAAACTTTCCCTTCACAAGGGGCTGGAGAACTTTGGGTTTCCCCTCCTTCCCACTTTATTGTTATTTTTAAAGCAAAAGAGGGAGAGGAAGCGATGGGGCTGCCCCGCCAAGTTTCTCCAAACAGTTATTTATGGGGAATTTTTTTAGTATTAAGCCACAAAACTTTGAAAGAAATACTACAACATTTCCTCCAAAGCACTACAAAGCCCTGAATGTCACTTCCATGTCATTGCTCAGCTATTCTAACGGAGCAATGACAGTTGACACCTGACACCACCTTGTTTTCCCGGTGTGATCTCATCCACACTTTGCTGCTTCAGTGTATCATCAGCTTATACCGATGCAGAGAAACAACTTCTTAAGACAAGTTGAATTACACAATCTGCTGCTTAGTGCTGCATTCAAGGATTTAATGACAAGTCATACCAAAATCTCCTCTCTTGGAAAGACAGACAGACAGACAGAAAGACAGAAAGCGTTCTATGCCTAACAGAGACAGTGAGATGGCTGAACTACCTAACTCCTTCAGGACAAAAGGAATGAGTTGGTGATTTTCTGTTTCCATACTTCGATAAAAATTGCTTTTTACTTAAAAACAGAAAGGAAGAAAACCCAATGGAACACAAGGCCAAGGTCAGGCTTGATTTTTCAAAAAGCAGATCTTCACCAGGAGCCTGAAGTAAAACCGTAACACTATTACTGAGTGCATCCAGAGGAAGGCAACAGAGCTGGTGTAAGGGCTAGAATGTCCCATGAGAATCAGTTGAGGACTCTGGGCTCATCTAGTTTGGGGAAAGAGAGGCTATGGAGCAACTTCATCACTTTCTACAGCTTCCTGAGGAGAGAAAGCAGAGAGGAAGGTGCTGTGCTCTTCTCCCTTGTACCAGTGATAGGTGGCAATGGCTCAAAGCTATACCAGGGTTGATTCTCAGTTACAGCCTCATCTCAAGCTCCCTGCATTCATGGAAAAGCTCCCATGGACTTTGGTAGACTATGAAAGATGCTTCAGGGTCTGGTTTTGGCCAGATGCTTCCTTCTGAAGTGTTGCCTGTGCTGAGGAAAAGACTCTTCTTGATATTTAGTAAGAAGCATTTATTTCCCTCTGCGACTACGCCACTCTTGAGATCTGGATAACTTGACTCTTAAGAAAAAGGAAGAGAAGCCTATATCCACAGCACACTGCAACTGACACACACTGTACTTTTGTATGTGTAAAATATACCCAACTTGAGGGAGAGGCTTAGGGTTTTCAAAAAGAAAATGTTCAAATAGCCTGAATTCAAAGTCCCTGGGAGCTCTTTCCTTTTAATTGAGAGCAAGGTGCTGTTTGGTCGACACTGCCAAGCAAACTCGTATTTATGAAGTGCCCTCATGGTGCCCTGTGAAATTCGCCCTTTTCCTCCATGACAGTCAGCACTATCTATCACGAGAACATAATCCCCTAGGACAGGAGACCTAAGCCCCCTCACTGCTCTCCTCTGCAAACAGATGTGTGCATGTTCCCCAGCTCTGAAAGTCACGGCTGACTTTTGGCGAAGAACTACAGCAGCTGCACATCTGCAGAGAGGAAGGGCTTTCAGCAGAAAATACAGAGGGGAATTTCATCCTCCCCTGCCTGCAAAGCAAGCTCAGCATTTGTTCCTCTCCAGATGACACCCTGATGGGTTGATTTAATCACTCACATATGCCTGTTCACAATGCTAGCAAAATACCAGGGCTGCGACAGCATCTCACCTGAATTGCTCACAGTAACACAGCTTGTCGGCAGGCACTTGGCAAGAAATCCTGCAGGATATTAAGAGGAAAGTGATGTGCAACGGAAAATGCTTCTACAGAATGAAACTGGGGGTAGGAGAGATCACTTGTGATGAGGAAAACACCTAGGCAGGTGTTTAATTTTAAGCCCATGCTCAAAGCCCACTATCTTCAATTAGACTGCATGAAGTCCAGTTCAAACTTCCCAGAGCAGGAGTACTGCACCAGGAGCCAAAGTGCTCTTCTGGGTGAATTTAAGCATGCACTTGGACCTACACATCTGCTCAAACCATTTGCCAAACTGGGGGCACTGTACAGAACATTGAAGTGTAGCAGGATCACAGACACTTCACCACTTTTATCCCCAAAGGGAAATTTAATTAAAACACAGAACATCTAGGCTTTAAAAATTATTCCAGTTACAAACAGCAGTAAGTCCCTGTCCCTTGAAACAGTCTCTGTGGTGGACTGCCAGAGTCCCCACCAACTTTCTGGAAACACAATTTATGTGCCTGAACTTGGTCAGGAGCCATCTGCTTTCAGGGATCTGCAAGATCAGGAGTCTCACTGCCTGGCAGGGTCCTACTCAGAACTCTTTTGTCCACTTCCAAGTGAAGTGACACCTTTCCCCACTCAAACTGCCCCAACCATCATCAGCTCTCAATAATTTAAGTGTCTGGGCCAGATTTTCAAACATGCTCAGAGCCAAGCTTTTCTGACTGCTTCTTCAAGACCAGCTTTTCTGTCAGGCAGTGTTTCCCACATAGGTATATAACCAAGGCAAGGCACTTTCAAGCAAGGCTGGCACCTGACATGCTGAATTGTTCAGCAGATCTGACTACTTACCATGATGCCTAATGAGAAGCTGGGCACAGGAAAATACACTTGTCAGCATCTGCTTGCAGAACCTATCTTTAGTCTCAATCTAGAACAATAGCTCTCTGCTGTATGTGTGCTAGATGGAACAAGACCAGTGAGACAAGGCTCTATCAGCAATACTATTTTATGGAGGAGACAAGGCTTGCTGCAGATGAATTTGAAAGCAGTATTAATGCCCTTCCAATAGCTCACAGAGCAGCATGTGCCTGATGGCACAGCATCAGCAACAACTCACAAACCATTTCAGGAGCAAAGATAGAGCCAAACAGCTAACTTACCCAACCAGCTTCCTTCCTTTTGCCTTACTCTGATCTTTTATCACACATCTCAAAATGCCCCATGTCCCATGCTCCTAGACGAACCCTCATCAGTACTGCATGTGACGCCAACTGCGTGAAGAATGGGAATGGCCAGGCCCATCTGTTAGAAGCTTTTCTCTCTGTGGATTGGAGATTTTAACTCCCTCTGCTTCTGGGCCCCTCTGTCTCTCGCCCCTCCCATCTGCTTCTCTGCTCATGAGGAGAGAGTTTCCATCCTGGCTTGGGGCCAGCACATGTATGGGCAAAGGCAGTGCTCAGGAAAAGCTATCTTCTGCTCCCTTTCATCGCATAAATACTGCTGGTTCCCAGCCCGGGAGCACAGGGCTGAGCGAGAGCTTTGGCTGCAGCTCAGGGGAACTGAGAATCAGCAACTTCTGCCTGGGCTGAACACACCAGTCTAGTTGGAGGGAAACCACCTCCTCTCCCGGTTCCCCTGCTCTCAGTGAGCAACCCAAGGCTTTACCCCAACCACCCATGAGCTGTTCTTCAGATGGCTGACAGAGGTGAAGCTTATGTTCAAAGGACACTTGTAACAGCATGTGAAGATAACATGTAATGTTCAAGCCAAATTCTCATTTGCAGGGGTGATTAAAGAGAGAAAACTAAAAGGCCCCAAGCAAATCTGGCTCGCAGCATCCCAGAGCTGGCATGAAGACCTCACCCAAAATGTACAAGCAGGCCTCAGTACTAATTCTAATAAGATTAATTAGTAAAAACTGACATTTAACTACCACTCTAAGTATTGAATCAGTATGTCAGCTGCAGCTGGTTTCCCTAGCCTATGAAGGCAAAGAAGCTCTGAAACAAAGGATGAGGATTGTACCAGCACTCATGACATTCATTCCAGCAGGACATTACTTCTTTGAGCTTCTCTCTTTCAAACTATGCTTGACTTTCCCTCAGCTTTACAGTGGAGAGACAGAAAAGACGGAAATAAAGTTCTCAATACATGTTATCTCCATTAAAGAAATGAGCCCTAGTGTTTCAAGCTCCATGCAAGGCAGGTGTTTTGTAAACCCCCTTTTGGGGTCTTCACTGAACACACATGGCACCCCACATTTGATCAGCAAACCAGTACAAACCCAGGGGTTTCAGCACAGGATTACCCTGGCCATCGCACCAGGATTCTCCCAAGAGCACAACCTCTGCTAGCAACTGCAACTGTGGTGGGCTAGAACCACATCACATGATACAGTTCAGAAATGCTCAGAGATGTCTTGGCACAGGAAGGACAGGACCATCATGATGGCAGAGCATCCAATAGCGTTTCACTGCAGGTCTCTGCCCCAAGTTCCCGCTGAGCTCTTGGCTCACTAAAAGACAGGAACTGGTGAAGACTGGCATGAGCGGTGGTTTAGTATCCATCGCTCTGCTCAGGAACTGGATTGGGGACTAATGACTTTCATCTCATCAGTCCTGGTCTACAGATAGAGAGTACCTTGACCCAGTTAGGTGGTGAACTGTGTAAAGGATGGGACAAATCTTGAATTAGACTCACCTATAGGACCTTATGTATTTACTAATGTAAGACAGTGATGATGCCTTTTAGTGCTTAACAAAACCCGAGACCTTGAACTTGTCCCCAGGCTGTTCTGTGCCAGGCTTCCACCTAAAGACACAGCCCTTGTTTGAAAACCAAGGTTGTAGAGCTTCAGTGGCTCCAGGGACTCTAGCTTCTTTGTTTTAGGCACCAACATTAAGCCAAGGTCCCTAGGGAAGCCTACGTTTCAAAAGTACAGCATTTGTGTACCCAGGAGGCTGGAGCTCAATCACATGGTGTACACAAGGCTGACCAGGGACACTGGGAACAAAACCACCACCAAATGGCATGCATATTCACCCATTTCAGCCTTTGCTTTCACTTCCAGTAGCTGGCAAAGCCACTTAGAGGTGAAAAAAGAGGAAAGAAACCATAAGTAAGAGAAGTGTGCTATTGTCCCTTCTGTTGTACTTCAGAGCTATAATCAAGAAAAGATTGTCTCTCCTCCAGCCTTGTCTGGGTGAAACAATGCTTACAGATCAGTACCCTTCAGATGCAATTTGAGCAAAAAGAGGCAAAATGTGGCTCACTTGTTTACTATCAGAACTTGAAAGCAACAAGGAATTTCTTTCTAGCTACATCCCACTCCCTTCTTCCCTGTGGAGTCTTCTCAGTCCTTAAGGAACTGCTATGCAAGTTCATTGAAAGTTCTATTTCAGCATTTCCTTCATAGTAGAGGCCTCTTCCACCCAGGTCTTGGGATCCTGCCAACAGACATATCAGCCGCTAGTACTTAAATCCTTCCGCTAAAAAATGCTTCCCTAAAGAGCTTATACTCCAGTTCTGGATGCCTATGAGAGACGGTCATCACAATTAAGCAGCCTCAATAAGAGCTTAAGAGAGGTTCTTCTCCACTCATGACTTAATGGGGCACTACAGAGCCTTTTCTCCCCTTGGAGTGGCCTCCACTTAGGAAGAGGCAGCCTCAGGACAGTTCCAGTCAGCAAATAAGCGTCAGGTGCTACAAAATGGAGAACCAGCTGCAGCTATGATACATTCAGAGGGATCCAAAACAGTATGACACCTATGGGAACTTATGAAATGCCCAGCATCTCTCCATGCTCAAAGAGTCTTGCTCTGCTGCGTGAAGTTCTCACTGGCGGACTCCTTAAACCTGGGGCAAGGATTGCATTTGCCTCTGTGCCTCCAGAACAACTAGCAAAACAGATTTTAATTCCTGCCCATATGACTGACTTATTGTGGCTGATATTTAGAGCAACTCAGTGGAAAAGTTCCTACTGAATTAAGATCACCTCTGAGAACCGTACCCCTGCAGCTTCCGTGGTCTTTATTTATCCTCACCTTGTCCAAATGAACAGTTCTTACAGGCAGATATGCCAAGCATAGAAGACAGACAAGTATATTTTAAACACATGACAAAAGATCTAAATGCCCTCCTTGTTTCTGGAGAACTGAAAGTATCACGTGGTTGCCCCTGCAGACAAAATGTCCTGAAAGATTTCCCAAGACAGCAAGCTGGGGACACTATCAAAAGCACTTTGGGACACTCTACATGCACTTGTGGTCTACAAGGACTGTTACGCATGGGGTTCTGAGCTGACAAACAGGGAGCAACTTCTGACGGACTGTCAAGACAGGGACATACCAAAGCCCAACCCAGGCTTCAGCACACAACTTTCTCACCCACAGCTAAAGAGAGGTCCCATCTATGCCATAAATCTTTAGCCTGTTTTTAACATCCTGGGTGGCTCCAGCACCCTTTGTTTTTAGAGCTTTCTCTTCTGTTTCTCAAAGAGGTGCTGTATTATGCTGGGATATCCTGTGGCTTTCCTCTCCTTTCCAAAGTGTTCTCAGTCGTTTCCAAATCTGTCCCAACATGGTAGATATCTGTTCCCAAATGCTGAAACATTGGATTGTTTTTAAAAAATCCAAACAACCACCAACAAAATCTCAAAAAATCAACAACCACCATACCCCACAAACATTTTCCCAAAGACAACAACTCAGAACACAACACAAGGGTCAAGGAAATTCATTCCTTTCCTCTGGCAGGATGCACTAACAACTCCCTTTTGGTGGTTCAGTACCCTTTACTGCACTTCGACATAACACACGAAGAATGAGTGGTCAGTAAGGTGGCAGCCAACACAGAAAACATCTTTTTAATCCACCAGCAACATCAGCAGCTCCCCTCCCAGTAGCAAATGAAAGCCCCATGGAAACCCCTCTGCCTCTCTCTTTATCCTCCCAACTCAGCTCAGGCTGGAGAGCCTCCATGTAACTGGCCACACCAAGCAACAAACTGTGCTTTTGTGAAGCGCAGGTAGTAAGAACCCTGTCCTTCTTAGCACTTATTAGCACTACCTGCTCCTGCGAGGTTCCAGTACAGCCTCAAGCATTCAGAAAGCCTCAACCCCCTCACTCCTAGATCATCCCTCTTCCAGTGCCAAGCATCAAGTGGCAAGCTTCTGTTCCCTTCCTAGCCACCGTTCCCTTACATCAACTCCACAATCACTCATCATCCCTGGATACACATATGGGCAGTCAGGCTGGCCATATTCACCTGTCCCAGAGGGAAAATTCTCATGGATTATGAGAATTTTGATTCCCAAGCGGGAGTCAAAAATGCCACCCTATAAAGCTGCACCCAAGTGCAGACATTTCCTCCTCTCGAAGGCAAAGTAAGAGGAAAGAACGCTCTTCAGAGCAGTGAGAATGCAGAGCTACCATCACACAGGGATTCGGGACTTTGCTGAAACCATGCAGTATTCTGCTGCTGCTCCGGTAGGGCCCGGGTTTCCCCAAAAAATCTGTTTAGCATTTCTTGTGGTTTTAGTTGCTGAAGACTGAGGCAGGGCTGAGTTCACTCAGGGGCCCCATGCTGGGTGACTGGGGCTGCCTCTGCTCCTCCGCCCCATCGCTCCCGAACCGCTTGGGCTGGCTTTTCAGCGGCTCCCCATGTCCCCTCGGCCCTTTCCCACCCGCCTGCGGCCGAGAGCCGCTTCGCCAGCCGACGCATCCCACTCACGTCCGTCGGGGACGGAGGGAGCTAAAGCCCTTCGGTCCCGGCGGGAAAGTGGCAGCGGAAAGCGGCGGTGGCCTCAGCGTCCGGGCGGGTGTGGGGAGTTCGGCTCACGACCCCCAGTTTCCGTCTCTGCAGCCGAACGCAATACCCGGGGGAGAGAAAAGCCAATTTGAAGGTTGAAGGAAAAAGGAGCGAAAAATGGCTTTGGAACGACACCGATCCCCCGCGCCCCGACCGCCGCCACAGGAGACGGGCGGTCTTCAGGCGGCGGCGGGCAGCCTCCTGGCACCTCTGCTCGCTCTCCCCCGACAACGCTCGCCGCTGCCCCGGCCCCGCCAGGGAATCCTCCGTGCCTCCCTACCTTCCTCAGCGAGGGGCCGTGCCCCGGCATGGCGGCGGCGGCGCCCGGCGCCGGGCTGGCGGCGTGCGGACGCGCGGCTGGGGGCTCCCCGCCCGCCGCGCCATGCAGCGCCGCGCCCCTACCACCGCCCCCCGCCAGCCCCAGCCCCGGCCCCGGCCGTCCTCCGGCGGGAGCACCGCCCCCGGCCCGCCCCGCTGCCTTAGCAACCGCGGCCACGCCTCCGCCCCCTCGCGGGAATACCGCGTCCGGTGCAGGCTGTCTGTCGGCGAGGTGCGCGGAGGTGACGGTGGTAGGGCAGGAATTAAAAGAGGAGGTGCACAAGGCGGTTTTTTGGTTGTAAAGAGAAACATCCGAAGGAACGCAAAGGAGTCCTTGCTTGCTATCAAAACGGCACCAGTTCCTCCACAGCTTCCCGCCGCTGAAGGCACCGATTATCGCGGCATCTGATCAGGTCACAGGCGCCTCACGGGAGGGCGGTGGGCCAGGAAAGCCTCCAGCCTGGAAAACTTTGGAATCAGCTCATCTGCACGGGGCCATAATGCAGCTCCATCACATTTGAGCTATCTGTTAAAGTGAATGAGGAATCTGTGCCGGAAATCCATTTTACAAGCTCTTGGTTCTGAAGGTACATTGCACATCAGAAAGGGGTGTTCTCTGAGCAGAAGTATGCAGCCACTAACATACACCCAAAGCTGGGTACTGACTTAGAGAATGACACACAAGAGACTCAGTAAGTTTCTTGTATTATGCTTCTATTCTGGCACGCCTGACACAGGTAGAATCATTTCAAAAGACCTGTGTGTCTTCAGAGAGTTTTGGGCAAACTTTTATACAAAAAGTTATCTGTCTATAATGACAGGGGTCCAGATGCTTCCTATCTATACAAAGCTAGCTATCTAAAAATAGCAGAAGTATACATATCATGCAGGTGTCCTTTATCTTATACAAAAGATCATCTTGTCCAAGACTAACATAAGTGAATCACTGAAAAATCCTATTTCTTATCTATCCAAAGGCTGTCTGCCAACCCCTCTCCCCCTCCCTGCATTCCAGCATTTCAGCTAACAAGCAGAAAATTCTTATCAACTCTGTTATTCCATTAATGAGGTTTTTCTGTTCATCAGTACCTGTCAAACTCCCAGTGTGAAATGCTACAGCTCTCAGCCCAAAGCCTCCCTGCACAAGATAGTAGCTTTGCTAAACAGCTGTGACAGCAGCATGAGCTGTAGCCTCACCTCTGCACCGTCTACACCCTAGAACATGGTCTTGAGGTGTTGCAGTCACAGACAGAAGAGCTCCCAAAAGGGAGAGATGGATGATGTGGTCTTCAGCTGCTTCCTCAGCAGCAGGTGCACTCATTTCAATTTATGAAAGGCAGGTGTCCTTTGCAAAAGATGTGGGCAATCCTGTGTGAGCTGTCTGATTGCTGACAAGGTTAATACATTGTCAGCTGACTCAGGAGTAAGCAGGAGACCCAGCAGTGCTGTCAGCAGCACTTCTGGGGAGCAGAAAGCCCAAGACACAGAGCAAGCCTGGAAGATTAAACAGGTCTCTGTTTCTGCTGAACAGCCATCATCACCTCAGCAGGCTTCTACTTTCAATTTTCATTTCTGTTCCTAGTAGTCATGTGATGCCATGTGCCCTCAGATATTTCTCTTATTCAAAACATTGACTGTTTCATTAATGCCCTGCTAAGGAAGTCTCAACATTTCACCTGCTGACATGAGGCTACTACTGCAAAGCCTTAGTTTTTACTTAAACAAAAAGGTCATGGCTGGCTTCTCTCATCACAGGAGAAAAGTCAGAAAAGGCAACTGCCACCTTGCAATACCTGAAATACTTGACGTACTCTTGCATGTGCCAGCCCCCTTATTTCACCTGTAGCTCAGTCCACCACAGCAGTCCATACCACGGTAGGCTCAAAACCGAGATGGTAAGAGCCTACCTCAACTGTCAAAAGCGACGGGATTGTGGAGGCCCCTGCTGTAACTGTGGGTCCTTTTCCTCTTGTCATCAGCTGCCTGCTGGAATGTGGATGCACCTCAGTGGGCACCCAGTGACAAGAGAGGTGGGGCCTCTTGTTCGCCTGCCTTGTAGGCCAAACCTGAGAGAACGCTCCCACTCAGGAGACACCTCGGAGACGCTCTTCCCCTCACAGGGCTCAGGTGCCATCTACAAGGCAGGCGGAACCCCCTCACTGGCAGGTGTTCCTGCCCCTTTAAGGGGTGGGCCGCCCCCGCCTGCCGGCTCTGATTGGTTGTCCCTGCCCACCTCCCTTTGCCCTTCCCCGGCGGCCGTTAGTGGCTGTGAGCGGTGCGGGCGGGCGATGGTGGCGGGCGGGGCCGTGCGGCTGCTGCTGCTCGCGCGCCCCCTCCTCGGGCGGGCTGCTGGGGCGAGGGGGACATGGCACGGCTGGACGGCCCCGGGGCGCGGAGGGCTGCGTGCCGGCCGCTGGGTTGCGGTGGCCTTGGCGGTGCCCACGGCGGTACCCGCTGGGACCGGCTGGAAGGGGAGGCCGGGCCACCGGGGACCGGTGTGGGTAGGGGAACGCGGCTCGGAGCGGCCGCCCCAGGGGCTACTGCGTCGCTTGGGTCTGGTGCTCCAGCTGGGTCTGCGGGCCTGCGGGCTGCTCCTGCGCTTCGGCCCCTTGCTGCTGCTCTACCCTCTGAGCCGTTTCTGGCCCGCCTTGGGAGCGCTGTGGCTGCGGCTGCTGCGGAGGGCAGCTGAGGCTGCCGGTCCCACCTGTATTAAGCTGGGCCAGTGGGCCAGTACTCGTAGGGACCTCTTTTCCGAGGCCTTCTGTGATGAGTTTTCTAAGCTGCACATTGAGGTGAGCCCGCACCCTTGGAGCCACACCGCTGAGCTCCTGAGGAAGGCCTTCGGTGAGGACTGGAGAGGTATCCTCAAGTTCCAAAGCCAGGAGCCGGTCGGCTCAGGCTGCGTCGCCCAGGTATATAAAGCCTATGCCGATCTCACAGCCATCGCTGGCTGCCAGGTCAAGGAGGTAGCACAACGCTCGGAATTACGGTCTGCTTTTGAAGCATGGGAAGTGTCAGGCTTTAGAGGCCTCCTCAGCTGGCTGAGAAGGAGGAAGAGCCAAGAGATGTGGGAGGAGAGGAGCAGGGAGCACCTGAGCCCATCAAACTGCTCCCGAGGAAATCCTGTGAGTGGGATGTCCCTTATGGAACAAACAGCCCAGCCACTCCTGAATGCAAATCCCTCATCAGCCAGACGTCTCACGCCTGTAGCCATTAAAGTAAGTCATGCATTTGACTGGTAGATGTGTGAAAATGGAGCGTGCTGGATAAAGCCAATCAAATTTAATTCCATACAGCTCAGTAGTTGGCTAGGGCCAACTAGTTGGCTAGAGCAAGAGGAGTGGTATTTGTTTCCCATAGTACCTTTTCTCAATGCTTTGATTCCAAACAACTCCAATCCAAGCTTCTAGTGGTCCCAGCTTTTCTGAGCATGGAGTTCAAGTACACATACAGCCTATGGCACCTCTGATGTGCAGGTGGCTACGAGAAATGCTTGCAAGGGCCCAGTTTATATGAACATAATGAATGTTAAGTTTGGTTTCACCTTCCAGAAAATTAAACCCCTTCTCACATGGAAAAATCTGGAGCAGAAAAGTTCTTTTCTTACATTTAAGCTGTTCCAAATACTAGTCAGTGCTGCATGGCATGGAGAGGGCTGGAATGCAAAAGCAGTGGAAAATGGTATTGGGTGAGACTATAAGCTCCAGTCTAACCTTCCATTTGAAGGCTGTTTACAGTTTAATCCATGGCAAAATGTAAATTCCTAGCTGGGGAAGCCTTCTTAGTTGTCAGTTTGATAAACTGGGCTCTATCTTTTTGTAATATATCACTTCAGCTGATAGAAATGGACTGTCTTTCACAGTGTTTTGGGGGCTAATTTTGCCACTGTACATTCCTGCACAGGTCCTGCATCCTGGGCTGGTCCATCAAGTCCAGATGGATCTCTTCCTTATGAAGATGGGTAGCCACATCATTGGACTTCTCCCTGGATTTAAGTGGCTCAGTTTGACAGAGATTGTGGAGGAGTTTGAGAAGCTTATGATTCAGCAGGTGTGTGCTATGCTGTGGTCTGCATGTACTGAAATAAAAGTTCCCTTAGACTTGCTACTGGCAGGCTGTAACTTCATACTGCTACTTTTTAAAGGGTTAGAGGAAGGCTTGCATGTTCTTTGGTCGTGGTCTTTAATCAGTCACATAATGTTACTGAAGTGAAAGTTTATATGCCCACTTAGATTTAAAAATCTAAATTTGAGTATGTTTTCTAGTGAATGGCCTGAACAGCTAGCTAACTAGACCTAGTCTAGTTGTGCAGTGTTGTGAAAGACAAATACTGAGGTGAGGAAAAGAATCTCTCCAAACAGGTCCTCAGATGTGTGTTTACTCTTCAGTCCTACCTGTTTGCAGTCTGTACTCATTGGTTGTGTTTGTTATCACAGAGGCATATATATTGGCATAACTAATATACTTTTACCTAAGTAAATAATACAGTCTGAAGTTAAGCTTTGCAAATAGATCTGAAAATGTTCTGATTCATCAGTGTCTTCTAAAGATGCAGGCATGCAATTTCCTTACTACCAAACTTTAAAAGGTATCACTACAGGCTTAATTAGGCTTATGGGTCTATTAAAATGGACTGTGATTTGCTAATTTCATTTTTGTCTAGGTTGCCTGAAGCCTTTTGAAAGCCTTAATTATTTTCTGCTATTGAAAAGAAATCTGCACATTAAATCCATGTTGTAAACTCTTGACTGTATTCAAATGTGACTTGAGGTCATTAGTACTAGTTTAGTCTGGAAGAGCTTTGGTGATGCTGAAGACTGGATTAGGAGAACAACCGATAGGCTTAGTGCAATTTTCTTTTGTTTCTTTCTGAAAGAACAAGAAATAATCTTAGGATACTTCCCACTGCCACATGAGGGAGACAAGGCGAGATTATCCTGCCTCCTTGAGCAGTAACAGTGTGCAGAATAGAGGTCCTTGTGTCACTGAGGAGCTGGGGCCAGGACTTTGCACAGTGGGTTGTTTTGCATAGGCTACATTAAATTTCTTCCTGGGATGGCTGCCTACCTGTAAAGTGAGGCTAGGGCTGTGATTTTTCTACCCTATCTGCCTGTCTCGGTATTTGGACAGTAAGCTTTGGTTCAGGCTCTCTCTGCCCTTGAAAATAATGCAGTCTTTTTGAGACACCATGCCTATAGTAAGCATCACCCATTTTGAAGGTTGCAAGCCATCCGTTCCCCAGTCTGTTACTCTGCTTCTCCACCAGAAGAGCTGTAAGCATAGAAGTGCTGCTATTTTTTGCTTTTGTTCTGGCTTTGACTAGTTTTATTGCTATTGAGTATTGCATGCTACAGGCATACCCTTACACAGGGTAACATCTAATTTTAATTGCACCTAATTTCCAATCTGCCTTTCCTTTCTCCCCCTTGAGATTGATTTACGCTATGAAGCCAGAAATCTGGAGCGCTTCCGACAGAATTTCCTAGATGTCGACTTTGTGAAGTTTCCAACTCCCCTTCGGCCTTTGGTGACGACAGATGTTCTTGTGGAAACCTTTGAGGTAAGAATTGCAGGGTTGGGAGCAGTGGTAGCAGTGATAAGGCCCTTAGAACATGCCAATGAGGTGGTTTTTTTGAGGAGTTGTCAGAGGCAGAAGGATGCTTTTCTCTTATTTGCTTAAAAAGATTGCTGTCCTTCCTCAGCATCTCTTCAACTTCCCTTGTTTGTAAGCAGTGCATCCCAGAAGACAGGTGGCAGACAACTCCATGTAGAAGTTGGGCCTGAAGCCAAGCAGACCAGCAGCGTGTGCAGCCACCATATGCTTGCCTGTGCTTTGCAAACCAATACCACGCTTCAGCTCTCCTTTGTGGTGTGTTAAAGCAAGGAGCTCATCAGTCTGACACTTTCTGATGCTTGCCTTGCTTCCCTTGTGGACGTTTGAGTCACAGACTAAAGCGTCTCAACTTTTGTGGATGTGATCCTGGCAAGAGTATTTCTGCTCCAGGCTATCTCACCCCTTTTCTGAAGAACAAACATTTGCTTCTCTCATGTTGTCTGTCACAGTAGGTACAGCTTCTACTGGGCAGGTTCTTTTCAGGGTTTTCTTATCCACTCTATGTTCCCTCAACTCTGGGCACCTAGGTTAAGGCAGGACACTGGGTGTGTTTGACTCCAACTCTATCTTTGTTTCAGGAGAGTGAACCTATTTCACACTACCTGCAGGAGGAGACTGCCACAGAGCTGAGGCAGAGACTTGCAAAGATGGGCATGGACATGCTCCTAAAGATGGTAGGCACTTGGTTGAGGCTGGAAGGGAAGGTTGTCTTCCTGCAGAAGCTATTCAATTGGGAATTAAGATGATATGGTTAAAAAGAAAACTTGCTTGCTTCCCATGTCTCCTACCCTTCTCATGAACTCAAAGATAAGTGTGCCATTTGGAGTTGGCCCATGGATGCCAGGTATCTCACAGTAACCTATAACTTGGGCTGCTTAAGTACTGTGTGGCCCTTGAAGCAGTGGAGGGAGGGTCTGTTTCATGTGCAGTATGACACAAGGTCTGGGTAAAGCCTGGGCTAAATACACCACTGCTGTGGACTGTTACAGAGCTTCAACACAGGAGGACAATCTGCTTGCATGCAGTAAAGCTGTCCTATGCAACTTGACCAGTGCATTGCCATAGTCCCCACATACTATAAAGTGCAATGTAATTAGCAATTACTGTGCTCTGTAGAGACTAAGGATGTGACTCCTAGGGAAAACAGCTGATTTCTTCATTTACTGACTCTTCCTCCAAAACTGCCTTTTTAAAGGGAGAACTAAACACGGAGTGAAGAAAACAACCCTGACCAGACTCAGCTTACAATTTGGCTTCTGGCTGTCCAGTTCTGTGGTTGAAATAATCACAAATGATCTGGAAAGTGGTGCTGAGAGTGACACAATTGTCTCAGGAGAAGCTGTGAGAAGCAGCAGGGGAGATTGCAAAAGAACCTCACAGTACTGAGTGCATGGGCAGTAAGTGTCAGATGAGATTCAGTTGATAACTGTATTACCATGCTAGGGTGATGGTGAGACCTGCAATTATGACTCCATGGTGTAAGACAGACTCTGAAAGTGCTTTTCTGAATGGTAAAAGCTATGGTGGAACTAGAGCAGTGTTATACTAACATTGTATTCAATGGTTAAGAGGAGAGCAAACCCCCTACACTTTAGGAGTAGAAAAGAATTAAAAAGAGTACAGCAAAGCTGTGTCTTGAATACTCTGCAGTTCTAATCTCTTGCTGTCCAGAACCCTCCATTTCAAGAGCTCCAAGAGAGCTAGAGTTGAATATGGGTCTATTCTGTGTGGTTCCTCCAAAGCAAGTGATGATGATATGAAATTATCAGGGGTAATGTTTGCAGGCAGCACCTAAAAAAATATTTCCTTTTCCCACACAGCTCAAATTATTTATGTGGTAATTAGACAGATTTGTAGGTGAAATCTATAAAATACAAGATGACCTCCTTGGCATAGGAAGTCCTGTAGTCCCAGGTGGCCAGGAGGGTTAGTGGGGAAGTGCTTGCCTTCTTGCTAGTCCTTTCTGGTACTCACTGCTGTGTGCATTTGTTTCCTGTTAACTTATGTTACAATACAATTGTAATGTGGGGTGGTGTCCCAGACTACACAAACTTAACCATTCATTATAACCTGTTCCACTGAATGGCAAATGGCCTATACTTGCTGTATTACTCTTTGACAAGGCCCACCAGTGTGGGCCTTTAGTGTAAATTTTAGTGTAAATTTTAGTGTAAATTTTAGTGTAAATTTTAGTGTAAATTTTAGTGTAAATTTTAGTGTAAATTTTAGTGTAAATTTTAGTGTAAATTTTAGTGTAAATTTTAGTGTAAATTTTAGTGTAAATTTTAGTGTAAATTTTCAAAGAGCACTACTCTTCCCTGCTAGGACTCCTGGGGGTTCCTGCCTGACTGCTAGCAAACACACAGCATTGCCTCACAGCTCTGCTGACTCTGTACCAGTTCAGTGCAGCTGGTATCCAGCAGAAGCTGTTTGCATAGGGTGGTGCACCTTAGCCATGCATGACACTGAACAGATCAGAAACAAACCTCTGTTTGCCTGTGAGTTTTGCCATGGGTAGGTTTGGTTGAATGAACTGCTCTGACTTTCCTGTCCTCTAGATCTTTGTTGACAACTTTGTCCATGCTGACCTGCACCCTGGGAACATCCTGGTTCAAGGCTCTGCTTATGTCAGCACTGGCTGCAAGGAGCAGACAGCCATTGTGGACCTGTGTGACACACTGGTGGTGGAAGTGCAGCCACCTGTCAGAGGTCTCTGCCTGGTGCTGCTGGATGCGGGGATTGTGGCGGAGCTGCAACACGCTGACCTGCAGAACTTCCGGGCTGTTTTCACAGCTGTGGTCCAGGGCCAGGTGAGGTCTCTCATCTGGCTGGGAAGCTGAGGCTGGGGAAGGGAGACAACTGGAGAGTCTGATGGCTGAAATGACAGCTTTCTCTCTGTTTCCCCTTATGAACCTTCCTAAGAGGGGAGAGATTTGCTGTTGTGGGAGCTATACCCAACACAGCTACAGCAAGGCAGCTGCCAGAATTGAGGAAACAGAAGGTGTCAAACAGGAAACACTGGCAGCCACTCCCTCGACATGAGTGCTTCTGCTGCAAGTTAGGCCTGCCTGGGAGCTTCTTGCATTTCAGAGACTTGCAGAATGTGCCAGGTTTTGCCAGAGAAGTGGAGGGAGTGGGTTAACATCTTGATCTTCCATATACGTTCCCTTCTGCAGCCCTGCTGCTGGAAAGGCCATGTGATGTGTCTGTAAAGAAGGGGAAGCAAGAGATGAGGTGGGTCTGGCCTCTGCCAGGCTCCTCTGTATAAGAGGAACTACTTTATCTTTCTTTACATTTACCTAAAATACACTCCCATATAGATTGTGGAATCCAGTGCTAACATCTGTTCATTCTGAGAACAGGCATCAGTGCTCATACTTGCATGTTCCTGTTTCTCACCTGTGACTTGGAAGGCTCACTGTATCTCAAGAGGGACACGTTTTAACTGTACATTCAGGCCCATCCTGTGCTGCCAGACTGACTTCTCAGCTACTAAGCAAAACCAGCAAACATTTGTTTGCAAGTCATTCATGCTTGGGATGGGTGTAATTCATGATCTACAGATCAGAGTGGTTCCAAAGAATGTTTATCAATAAGGTGATAGATGCTTTATATCTGTATATGTAACTTTTACACCAAGTTGCATTGCCAAACCTAGGGCCTGTAGCTCTGTACGTGACTGTCAGACACATTTTCCAAGCAGAGCTATAAAGCCTTTCACAAGTGAAGCCTGGGGCTCCTCTTCTTTCTCACCAAGTATCAGCTTGCTTTTACTCTGCAGTTTGCAAATGGAAAGTTGGACTTGGCCCATAAGGGAGGTTAATACGTGCTCTTCTTTACTTCTCTGCTGAGAAGAAATGCCAGCCCTGTGAGTTTTATTTCCTCCCTGAAACTTCTATCCTATAAGGCCTGTGAGGGAAATAGCTGAGGTTGTGCCAGATTCCAGCTAAGAGTTTTTGACCAGTTCTCCTCTTTCTGTACCTGCTTCTTATGATTAATTTTATCTCCATTGTTTGAATAGGAAAGCATGGCCCTGGGAGTTCTCCCTGCTGTATGTCTCCTCCTATGCAGCAGAAGCCTTCCAGGGATGACAACGTGCAGTTCCCTGTAGGTCTGCTGGCACCCATGATCCACATTGAGTCTCCCTTTTGGCTTGCTTCACAGGGGGAGAGAGTGGCAGAACTAATCCTGCATCACGCCCGTGCCAACCAGTGCCAGGACATAGAGCGGTTCAAAGCTGAGATGGCAGAACTAGTGACCAAGGTCCGAGGGAACACCATTGCCCTGGGAAAGGCAAGTACAGTGTCCCACCCTTGTGTAATTCCATGCAACCTGGCTTTTAGAATGATCCATGTGGGAAGGCCAACTCTGATCTCATCAGCATCACCAGTGAGTACTGTGTGCTTTTGTTAGACTCTCAGGTGCAGCAAAAGTCCATAAAATCCTTTATTTCCTTACAATTAAAACTCCTGTAAGTGTGTGGGGGTGGGGTGTGGGAGTTTTTCTGGGTTCCTTTCTTATTCCTTTCTTGCTTTTGTTTGTTTTCTTTTAAAATCTTTTAACATCTGTGGTTCCTTGTGGGGAGTTACTGAGCCTAATGTTACAGCTTGCATCCCATTAGCTAAGGCCAGCCATGGCACTTCAGAGAGTATCATATGGTAGTACTGAGCAAATTGGTGCATGATGCACACTGCTGTGGAGTCAGATGTTCTCAGGCTTCCTGGGCTCGCATGTAAGCAGAACCATAGGTCACAGGTGAACTCCTTATCCTTGGCAGGATGGGGGGGGATCATATTTGATGTTGGCTGTTGTCAGTTGGGGAATCTTGTCCCACTACCCCAAACCAAATGCTAGCAAACACAATCCTGCCTGTCACTCACTTGGCAGTGACACTTGAATATGTGTTTTTTATTTGTTAACTTCTCCTTTTGCATTCCAGCTTCAAGTGGGAAATCTCCTCTCCAATGTCTTTAAACTATTGATGACGCATAAGGTGAGGTCCTGTTGCTGTTTGACTTCAATAGCTGGAAGTTTGTTTGGGAAATGAGAACTACTGGGAACACGAAGGGCTGATGGGGGAGTGACTTTTGAAATGAACTGCTAGGGCAGGGACTGCAGGAATGCTCTTTCTCAGGCCTTGGTATACAACCTGCAAAGACCAATTTCTGCTTTGATGGGTTTTGTCTTAATACTGGACTTACCAGTTGATATCTTCTAAAAGGAATGTTGCTCTAACACCATTTTCCTATTTTGTTTAATAGTCTTAGAGGCAAAAAGGAAATGTAATATATATTGCACTTATATCCTTGCATGCTGTCTTTTGTGGACCTCTTTCTTGATACAAAGTTATGTAAGAGCACTAGGCCTAGCACTAGTACAATAAACATCTAGTTGTTTGTTAGAGGCTTCAAAAGTGAGGACTTGCTTACACAACAGAGATTGCTTCTTGCAGCTGTTAGTATTTGGGGGATGAGTTTCCATGGTTGCAACCAGCAACAGAGCTATGGTGGCCTGAACTAGAGATGAGAAGGTCCATAGGACTATCCAGTCTGCAGAGTGTCTCCATGAACAGTCCTTAGTTAGAGGTTTTTGTCATTAAACCTCATTAAGCTGGTTTCTAAGAATATTAAATGTATTTTAGACCGTTACAAAGCAAGTCCTCCCAACTCCAGAAATTCTCAGTGCCCTAGTATGCTTTGAAACAATACTGGTGCCTGGCTGTGAATTGAGGAGTAGTTTCCTCTGATGTGTGAGGGTCTTTTGTGGCTATTCAGGAGGTTACACAAGTGCATGTGTTCACAAAGTAGGTAACTACACTACCAATGGTGAGCACTCCTAAGATCCTGCTGTTTCAGTGTGGAAGAAAAAAAGTTATCCCATTCCTTCTCTTGGAGCTGAAAAACAAACTCTTGGCTTTCCTTATGGCACTTAACCTGAAATGGTCTTATTTTGGGGCCTGCTCCTGGATTTGGTTGTGCTCTAAAACTCCAAGCAAAAGAGTATAGTTTCAGATGGGTGGATGGTTTCCCCTCAGCATAGCCAGAGCTGGTACCTCAGTGGAATGGGCTCAGGAAAATAACAGGTCCACTGAGTTCATTAAGTTACTTGTGGTTCTAGGTGAAGCTTGAGAGCAATTTTGCTTCCATCATCTTTGCCATCATGGTTCTGGAAGGTCTTGGTCGTTCACTGGACCCTGAACTGGACATCCTAGAGGCAGCTAGACCACTGCTTATCAAAAATGCAGCTTCTGCCCTTAAATAGACTGTGGCTGCTGCCCTCTTGCTGTGCAGGACTACCCATGCCATCTGACAGAATCTGAAGGTGGAACGTCATGAGCATCCTGGGAGACATGCTGTGCAGTGTTGCTCTCCGTTGACGTTGCCTTCAGTCATTTCAGCCAGGTACCAGACATGGGATGATTGGAAGGTCTGTTCCAGAAACCAGGAAGACTTTGCACAACTGGAGAGTTCTGACTTGTTAATACAATTGCTCTGGTAGTTTTTAAACTGACTTACTGTGTAGCTGAGGTGCTCAAGATCACTGCAGCCTGATGAGAAAAGCAGTTTTACTTGTCTAAAAAAGTCTTTAAAAAGATGTTAATTCATCAAGTCTGTTTTGACATAAATATATCAGGTTAAACATTTAATTTACTGACTTTTATGTGTCACCGTGGTACAAGAAATGATCTTCTAACGTCACCCAAGCAACTCATTCAGGCTGGAAAAAGCCAATAAACCTTTTTATCTTTTGCATTTTTAACTTCTGCTTTCATTGTAGAACTGTCCTGAGATCCTGCATGGTGTGGTCTGTTCGTAGTCATTTTGGATGATAAAAACAGGCCAGTTGATTTTACTCACCCCTCCAAACTTCTGTACTCTAGCACAATGGTATAGGAGTTTGCATTATAAACAGCAAGGAAAAAATGTGCCTAGGCAGAAAAGCTAATTCCATAATAAAAGCAACCTCTGGAAATATTTGTACTGGGACTTAGGCTGTTTGTGTTTGGGGGTGAGTTGTTTGTTGTTGTGTATGTGTGTGTGTGAGTGAGTTTTGGGTTTTTTTTTAAACCTTAAAAGCTTTTTCCTGCTCCTCTCCTCTCACCCTAATCAACTCCCAGCCTTAATTAAGAGACAAATACTTGGGTTTTGTTTCCAGTAGTTTGCAAGACACAGAGTCCAAGCGTTTTCCTTATGGACGGAAATAACATGGTGAAAGCTTTAAATAAAGCAAAAGAGCTAGATCATACATGGCATTTACAGTCAGTCATTTCAATAGTATTAAAATTATTTTATGGCTGTATTTCAGTAGGAAGCAGTCTGTGAATGATTTGGAATACTGCAATACACTGTAGCTGGGAATATATTCAGTATGTGGAAGTGCAGCAGCATAGGGTGTCTGCAGTGGTCTGTTTTCAGATAGTTAAGCAGTAAAGACAAAGTAGAGAAGCAGACAATCTGCTGGTTTATGATGGTCATAAAATGATTAATGACATAAAAATTAAGTTAAAAAAATAAATTTTGTTCAATATATTTTTGTGTACTTTAATTGCTATGTATTCAATTGTCTAAGTTTTAGGCTGTAAGTTACACTTAAACTCATAACTAGGTGCATGCTTCTAGTTGAGTGTGTGATTTCTGTGAGACTATTGAATGTGTCCAGAGAAGGGCAGTGAGGCTGGGGAGAGGCCTGGAGCACAAGTCCTACAAGGAGAGGCTGAGGGAGCTGGGATTGTTTAGCCTAGAGAAGAGGAGGCTCAGGGGAGACCTTATTGCTGTCTACAACTACCTGAAGGGTGGTTGTAGCCAGGAGGGGGTTGGCCTCTTCTCCCAGGCAACCAGCACCAGAACAAGGGGACACAGTCTCAAGCTGTGCCAGGGGAAGTTTAGGCTTGAGGTGAGGAGAAAGTTCTTCACACAGAGAGTTGTTAGCATTGGAATGGGCTGCCCAGGGATGTGGTGGAGTCACCATCCCTGGAGGTGTTCAAGAGGGGATTGGATGTGACACTTGGTGCCATGGGCCAGTAGTCATAAGGTCTTGGGTGACAGGTTGGACTTGATGATCTTTGAGGTCTCTTCCAACCTTATTGATTCTATGAAAAGAACTTAAAGGCTACTTACTTTTTGTCCTTTTTTAAGCTTTACATGAAAGAAAATCTTCATGTGCTGCTAGCACCCACTTCAGTGTGCATGTCCCTTCTCATTTTCACCCACCTGGGAGTTAGAAGTGCCAGGCACAGCACTTTGTGGTGTGTGCAGCCTGGGCCAAGTCCATCAGTTAGGCGTGTCTTGGGCACAACCACCCATGTTCTGATGGCAAATTTCACATAGTTTCCCCAAGGGCTAAAGAGGTTAAAACAAATGATAGAATTCCATGTCTAAAAGGCAAAATGGTGCTTCACATGTAGCTGCCATCTATACAGCCAGTTATTTTTTTGGACCTTAACTTAAACAATGTCAAAGCATTTACCTTATACAATAGGTTCACCTTTCTTTCCCTTGATTTTTAAACAAAGAAATCTCAGGATGGTTCATGCACATGAGGGATCCTAAAGTTAAAAATACCCTTTTTAGCTATTAAGGCATTAGAATAGTTGGTAAATATATGGATGAGAAACTTTGAAAGCTGAAGGCATGGCCTCTCAGTCATCTCTGGAGGAATGCAGTCTGAGACTTACTCCTAAGGAACTGCTGACCATTCAAAAAGACCTGGCAGAATTTCAAAGGAGCTCCCCTACACAAGCTTTCTGTTTAACTATGCAAGATGCTTCTAACTGTACATTTAAGTTGATTTTAGGTACTGCATAATGCAAGGTATTGCAGGTGTTCTACCTATTTCAGCATAGGTTTGTGTAAAATAAGAACATCCTTTGATACAGCATTGAGTGCTCCAGCAAATAAATTGTCATGCCTGTTCTCCATTCCTAAATACCTACATGAAAAGAAGAGTTCCAGTTCCTACTACCCAAAGCTGGTAATAGCATTCTCTGGAACCAACTGCTATATTTTGTACCTTTGATGATAGCAGGGACTGTACTTCAGGATGTGACAAAGCATAGCCTCCTCCTTCCCCTCTGTGCATGAAAGCACTTGCACTCATCACCGTGCAATCTATTAAATCCCCTTTTCTGTCCTTTGATGTTGCAGAAAACTGCCTCTGGATGTGTGTTACTGTTTCCAGGAGGATAGGAAACAGTAAGCTTGTCTGTGTCAGCGACTGACACCATAGGGAAGTCAGAGATGCACTCAGAAAACCAAGGGAGTGGTGACCAAGTTGCACTGTGAATGCCAGGTGGTAACTCTGTGCTACCCTATAGCCTGAAGGGGGAACTCCTCTCTTCTTACAGCACTGCTGGCTGCCTCAAATTCTCACACAATTTGTTAACTGTCATCTTACCAATTCATTTGTTTTTATACTGTTCTCCTCACTTATTCATGGTGAACAAAACGTTTTTATTCTGACCAGGCACCCTACTTGCAAAAATATCTGAGCATCTTTCTGACGTGAGCTTACCTACTTTTGGACACCACCAGTCTAAAAGTGAGGTTGTAGGCAAAACAGACCTCCAAGCCCACCACTGAGTTTGGTGATCCTCCAAACCCAAGTATTTCAGAGAGCAGGCATTTTTGTCATCACAATGCCTAGAAAGGCTGGCTTGTCAGCAAAAATACATATATTCCTTTTTGGGCTTCTGTAAGTCATTTCTCCTCCTCCTCTTGTGTAGGAGGAATATGGAAAGAGCTGGGTTCCTTCAGATGCCTTTGGGGCAGAAAATCATCCAGATGGTTGTGTTACATATTAAACCCCAAGGTAGCTCTCAGCTGCAGTTGTGTCTGTCAGCAAGGTCACAGAAGTTTAGCAGGTGAACTAGAATAGTGACTCCAGAAAGGCAGGCATGTAAAAGGTTAGAGCAGTGAAAATGCACTCTGACTGCAATGAAAAAGAAATTAGAGACATCTCCAGGAATCAATTTCACTTGTTGCAACTGCACACAAGTGCACAAGCTCCAGCACACTGGACACACACCTACAAGACACAGAACTGCTTATGGGCTTGCTCACCTACTCTGCTGCTTCCTTATGCTAGCAGTGATGCACGGAGCATCAAAAGATTCTGTTCTCTGAGGTACTGCTGGAGTTCACAGAGTTTTTGGCCTTCTTTTTCCATCTTCTGGTGCAAACGGTCTCTGCTCTGGAACACTCTCCCTTTGGCAACCTGGTGCTGTTTTTGTTGCCTGTCCTGCTTGTGTAATCCTTGTTCCAGTGCTTCCTGCCGTGACTGCATTCTGCTCCGCAGAAAATCCTAGATAAAGACACCTGCAGTTGTACAGCCAGCTTCTGTGCTGAATTTCATCCACAGTTACCACTGGCAGGAGTCAGAAATAAGCATGATCTGTGGACATTCATTCCTTGGATGCAGAAAATCTCTACCAGAGAGACAGGGAATTTTACTTCCCCTCTATTATCTTTATACATGTGTCAAAAGATGTTACTCTTCATTTGGTGGAACAATGGAACAGGTTATCCAGGGAAGTGGTGGAGGTTCCATCCCTGGAGAAGTTCAAGGTCAGGCTTGATGGGCCTCTGGGCAACCTGATTTAGTTAGGGATGTTCCCTGCGTACTGCAGTAGGGTTGGACTAGATGACCTCTAGAGGTCCCTTCCAACCAGTGCACTCTATGATTTATGTGTCACTCAATGATATATTGGATATAAACCAGCTGAAAAGCAAACATTCTGGATGGTGCCATTGATACATATACAGTAGCCCAGGAAAACCATCTCTGAAATTGTCCTTACCAGCCTTTCTTTCTCTTGGTCAAAGCTCCTTTCATTGCGTTCTGCCTGCAACTCCTCTCTCTGCAAATACCGTGTCTTTAAAAACTGCAGCCTCTGACTTGCCTTCCTCTTCTCCTCCTCTGTCAAGGAGGATTCCTTCCTGCTCCTCTCTGCCCTAGCAGCCTGGAGCAGTGCCATGTGCTGCAAAGCTCTGTCTCTGTGCTCCAGCTGTTTCTCCAGCTCTTGCAATCTTCTCTGATGCAATCGCTGCCTGTTTCCAAAACAAAATTTCTCAAACTTTTCAGAAAGAAAGAGCAACAAAACAAGAAGAGTGCACAGGACACAAAGCAGATATTCTGCCAGTCTGTGCTCAGTTGGTATTCCAGGACTCTTTGTTAGCTTATGAGAGTTAAACCTGTATCCTAAACAGAGGAGGTAAAACAACAAAATGGGCTAGTGCCTGATGTCAGCTAACTGCAATCAGCTGTTCATCTGACTACTTAACCTGGTGTGGCTGTGTGGTCTTGGCCCTGAAGGCCAGGAACCAAGGAAACTAACTGTGTGAATGGGGCTGTAAGGCCAGTCCAGACAACTGGGTGGCTTTGTGTATTGGTGGTAGAGCTACAGGGGCAACAGAAGAGATGGCAGGATGTGGGCCATTGGGGTAAGAACATAATAAGCTTAAGTGGACTGTGGGGCCAGGGGCAAGGAACAGGGATTTAGGAGACAAATGGACTTTGGGTCTGATGACAAGATTGAAGGGAATTTGCCCTTGGAGGTAGTGCTGAAGGTGATGGGTTCATGCTGTACCCACTTGCTCTTAACCTCAGGCATCCATTTTATTCCCATTAGTAAACCACCTTGACCACTCTGCAGAGACTAGCATGTGTGATGCTCAGAGACTAACTGAGAGCATCAGGGAGTAGACATCACCAACCTTCCAACATTTACTATTAAAACCAGTTAGCTCCTAGATCCCACCTCTGGTTGTCCCTGCACAGCTGGCGTCGGACACCCTCTGCCTCTTGCTGTTGCTCCCTCTTCAGCTGTCTCTGCTCCTCCTGCCACCTTTTGTGCTCAATCTTGGCTTTGTTGAAGGCCATTTCTTTCCAGCTCTTCTGAGCTCTACCATTCAGGATTGATTTCTAGGAGAAAAAAATCCAAACCAAACCCTTAATGTCATTGGTATATTTTCCTCATGCAAACTGTAAAGCTACAAAACTAGAACACCTTAGTCTTCCAAAGGTGATCCTGAGCTCTGGAAGCCACACTGGCTCCTGAACAGGACCTTCAAGTAATGTCCCTGCCAGTCTCACAGAATTAAGGTTTGGAAAAGACCTTCAAGATCATGAAGTCCAGCCATTATCTTACCACTGCCAAGTCCAGTCACAAAACATTTTGACTGATTTTTGTCACTGCCTTGATCTGTCTGGCTTCCTAGGGGCACTAAACACCTTTGTTCTCTAGGGCCTTACTATTATTTGCCAAAACTGTACCTTGTGAGTGGTTCTTGTTTAATGACTTACAGAGGGAGAGACCAAAGAAAGAAGCAAAGGTGTTTTATAGGTGGGAGGTTAACAAATGGTGTTTTCCAGATGGTAAAGGACTAGCCTAAGGATTAGGAGATTTGAAGTTCCAGCCCGGACAAGCACTCTCTGCTATGAGACTACCTAGACTTCCTCTTCTTTGCTTTCATTTCAGTAAAGCAGGAACAATTTTTTTGCTGTCTAGCAGAGCTGGCAGAGAGTTTGACTTAGAAGAGAGACTCTATCAAAAGTGCCAAGCAAAAATATCAGAAGTGCTCTGTTCCTGTGCAACACTGATTCCTAGGTGGAAACCTTATGTTTCTGTTTATGCATAGCCATTATTCTACATAGGCAACACTTCTGCTGAAGCCAAAATCTTTGAGAAAGAGATCAAAGGAGAGTATACTCTCACATGACAAATTAATAGCTAAGTCTATTTTGGACCAAATACTCACTGTAATGCTTCTTTCTTTTAGACGATTCAGAAGGTTGGTAGATGTCCTGGTCTGCACAGTGGAGGTTCTGTGTGGTCTCTGTACATGGAGAGCTGATTCAATGGTCAGGCTGTCTTTCTGTAGTGACTGATTCACACACTCAAAGAAGCTTTGGCGCCTGAAAGGAACCAAAGCACTGATTCCCAGAGAAGGGTTCCTTTGTGAAGGCTGGATTGGAGCTTCTGCCACTCCAGACTCAAAAGGACCTTTCAAAAAATTAGGGCAGGGACATCAGATGTTATAGACAGCTTACAAAAAGAAAACAAATTTAGAATAGAATAGAATAGAATAGAATAGAATAGAATAGAATAGAATAGAATAGAATAGAATAGGAATAGAATAGAATAGAATAGAATAGAATAGAATAGAATAGAATAGAATAGAATAGAATAGAATAGAATAGAATAGAATAGGAAAGGAATAGACCAGACCAGGTTGGAAGAGACCTTTGAAATCATCAAGTCCAACCTATTATCCAACACTATCTAATCAACTAAACCATGGCACCAAGCACCCCATCTCTTCCTAAACACCTCCAGTGATGGTGACTCCACCATGTCCCTGGGCAGCACATTCCAATGGCCAATAACTCTTTCTATAAAGAACTTCTTCCTAACATCCAGCCTAAACCTTGGTGCAGCTTGAGACTGTGTCCCCTTGTTCTGGTGCTGGTTGCCTGGGAGAAGAGACCAACCCCCAACTGGCTACAACCCCCCTTCAGGTAGCTGTAGATGGCAATAAGGTCTCCCCTGAGCCTCCTCTTCTCCAGGCTAAGCAACCCCAGCTCCCTCAGCCTCTCCTCATAGGGAATAGGTCTTTTCAGATAATCTATATGCAAGCAAGACTTTCCTAACTTGGTACCAAGAATTTCCTCTGAGCAAGTGGGTCATTTTTCAGTGTCCACAAAACAAGTCCCCTAATTAACATTACAGATTAATTTTTAAAGCAAGGGAATTTATAACAAATGTTATTATAGTGAGTATCATGATAAAGGTTAAGAACACTTAAGAGCTGCTACTGCAGTAGCTGTGAAAGGCAAACCTCCCTGACTTCCATCTCAAAATACTTTCACCTTGAGAAGTGTGGCCAGCAGTAGTAGGGAAGAGATTGTGCTCCTGTACTCAGAACTGGTGAGGCTGTGCCTCAAATCCTGTGTTCTGTTTTGGGCCCTCACTACAAGAAGGACTTTGAGGTGCTGGAGTGTGTCTGGAGAAGGGCAACAAAGCTGGTGAAGGGTCTAGGGAACAAATTTTATGAGGAGTTGAGGGGAGGAGGCTCAGTGGAGACCTCATTGCTCTCTAAAACTACACATAAAGAGGTTGTAGTGAGGTAGAGGTTGTTCTCTTCTCCCTCATATCAAGTGACAGAATGGGAGAAAATAACCTGAAATCGTGCCAGGGGAGGTTTAGATTGGATAGCAGGATGAAAGAGTAGTCAGGCATTGGAACAGGCTGCCCAGAGAGGTCATGGAGTTCCTGGAGGTGTTCAGAAAATGTGTAGATATCGCCCTTTGGCACACTGTTTAATGCCCATGGTGGTGCTAGGCCAACAGTTGGACTTGATGATCTTAGAGGTCTTTTTCCAACCAGAACAATTCTGTGATTCTAAGATGAACAACTTCTCAAGCCACACTACTGTTAATACCTACATATAATGATCCTACATTATGGTGGCTATATTCAGCTTGGCATTATGGCATTTTCTTTTGAAACATCAGGAACTATGGCAACAGATCTTAGACACAATGGCCTGCTGCACTGACATGGTGTGGCAACTCTTATTTTTGGATGAAACAGCTACATTTTCAATACCATGGTTGTGTTTAACATTACCCTCAGTTTTAGCATCCTGCTGGCTGGCTGCTTCTTCCTTGTGAGGTGTCACAATTAACCACCTGTCTGTGTTGACAGCAGCATCAACCAAAGCATCAGCCATCTCCCTCTGAGGACTCTAGAAATAATGAGAAATACAATCATAAACCAGATCTGAGAGAGCGGCGAGGCACTGCAACAAGGGAGGTGGTGGAATTGCGATCCCTGGAAGAGTTCAAGAAGAGTGTAGATATGGTGCTTCAGGATACAGTTTAGTGGTCATGGTAGTTGGGTTGTGGTTGAATTTGATCATCTTGAAGGTCTTTTTCAACCTTAATGATTCTATTCTCTGATTCTTTTTGATCAAAGGATCAGGACAACAGTGCAGAGCAGAGTATCTCTGTCCTTCAGCAGACGTACATAAGGGCCAGTCCTAACACTGCCAGTGATTTCTAGAAAATTACAGGTAACATAGCAGGCATTACACAAATAGCAGACCATGTGTTAAAAAAACCCAAAGAGAGTCAGAGTGAAGCACTTCTTACCTTCTTAGGTTCTATAAGCTCATTGTCTTCTTCCAAACACGACTGAGTATCTTTTGGAACATTTTCTGTCTCCAGTTTCTTCTCTTCCTTTTTTTCTTCCTGTCTGGAAACACTTTCTGTAGATGAAATTATCATTTTAGACAGCTGCTCTTCTATTTTCTTGCTCAGCTCTTGTTTTGTCAAGTCTGTTCCAGGAACAAAGGCATCTTCCTGCTGTGCTTTGCATCCTGTAGGCCATGTGGGTTCCCCAGCTGAAAGACAGCAATAGGGAAGAGAGGTACACCTACAGCTGCATTTAGTGCATGTCTCACTCAAATACAGACCCCTTGGACAATGTTCCAGGTGTGAGTGACCCCATCTGTGATGGCCTGATGATCTATAACCTGGGGTCACGATGTATGGGTAATCCAAGCTTGAATCTACCACCATCTGCCTGGCTGCTAAAGGCATCTGCAGTTCTAGGATGATGCGTTCGCTTAAGGGCAGAGGGATCCACAGAGCTTGGTCAGAAGACAGATCCTTAGTCTGTCCATTCCAGAAATTCACAATCACTCTTCTGTTGTGTGCTGTGCATATGAGAGAAAAAAAAAAAAACAAAGAATGAATTAGAAGCTTGTCAAACTGTGTGATTTATCCCTTAGAAAGCAGGGGATAGAAGTCACAGCTCGGGTTTCAATTTTGTAACAACTTCCACAATTTTTTTCTTATAGGTTTCAAATTTGACCTTCTTTTGAACTCCCTATGAAGAGAGAGCAGATAGTAAATGTCTCACTCATCACAGTGAGCCAGGACTTTATCCTACAAAAGCTGGAACTAGAGTAACACATTATCAGGTGAATACTCATTAGGGTCAGGAATGTTCTTCTCCTTGTTTTGGGAGAATGCACGCCCCACTTCCACAGACTGCAGGAGGTTTCCACTCACAGGACAAAGCAAGGGCTAATTCTGAGAGCTGCATTAATTCTGGCACCAAAAAAAGAACAGGATGCTCACTGCCAGTAACAACAAAAATTATGGAAAAAGCTCGAGCAGCAGGTGGTGAATTCTCTGTGGTTGAGACTCCTGTATAGCGACCAGCAACTGTGGCAGGTCAAACACTATTAAGGAATCCAACACCCCATACCTAAATGTGCCTCCTTGTTCTCCACAACCTTTAGCACAGTGCCTGGGCCAAAACGTTCAGCTCTGGCCTCCCATGGTGCCAAGACCCTGTCTCCTGGAGCAAGAGGCCGTTGCCTGGCATCTTCGTAGTGGAGAATGTCGTAGAGAGGCGTTTCCTGCAGGCGGAGCTGTACCTTGCCTTTCAGAGCATGGCTTTTGTCAAACTCAATTAAAAAGCGTTCCCTGGAGCCCTACAAGAGTGAAACAGGTGGTTTGTAAGACAGACATCTGGGTCCAATTAAGGGCCAAACGTAAGTGCTAAGAGGGAAGTGGCAGAAATCCCAGGAAGCAGAATGTGATCTGGGAATGCAGCTTTCCTCTTCTAACAGATTTTTCACAGCACTGTGTCCACATTGGACTTTGAAAGTAATTAAAACCTGGTGTTGAAGGGACTGGCAGCCTTTCTTCACCTTTCAGTTTTGAACTCAGATTTTAGTAGAGCACAATTAGCATGCTAAGGCAGAAGTTTACCAGGAAAATCTCCCATCAGAAAAAGAGTAGCCAAACAAAACTGCTGTGTATGATGCAGTCTGTTGCATAGTGATCAAAAGAAGAACAAATCAGTAAAATACTTTAACTGGCATAAACTTAAATGCTTTAATTTAAGCCTTCTGCAATGGGTGTGGGCAAGATCTGTTACCAAAAGCTCAGCCTTCTCTGCACATCTGTGAGTGCACTCACACAAATAATGCTGTTGGCTCCTATTCCAGCAAATGTCACTTGTGCTTTTAGCTGTGTTTGTCTATCCCACTGGAGAATAAAGCCATCCTCCACCGTGTCTAGCATCACCTTTTATTCAACTAACCTGTGAACTGCAAAATGAACTGGATTTTTAAAGAAAGGACTTTCTTTCTAGAGCATCAAAATCATCTCAGAGATTCCATGAACACAGAAAGAAGAGAACAAGGAAAGCTCTCAGTTCAGTAAGGAGGAGACAGACATTTTGGATTACTATTATTAATGCTGTTTAGCTAATTCACTTTGCTGCTAGACTGGGCAGAAGTAAGCCTGGTTTCTTTGATAGCTTCTGAATAGCAAGTTATCATATTACTAAAATGGATTGATTTCCAGGCTGCTGCTACTTGCAGGACTCCTCACAGTAAACAGCCAGTCATCATCAGGAAACAGTGAAAACCAAGATGTGGGGAGAGTATAGAAGCACAGCCACCATACAGCAAGGCTATGGGCCTGGTGAGACATGGGAAGAACAGGAAGAAGACACATGGATCCTAGGCAGAGCCTTCTGTAAGCCTAGTTCCCAATAGATACCTACCTTCACCTCTTGGGCAATGTGTCCCAGGTAGTAATAGCCATCAGCTTCATTTCTTGCCAACACACGAGCCCCCCTCACAACGCTGGAAGCCTCTGATGATGAATCAATAAAGTTCCTTTTTGCTGAGGATATAAAGGGCATACAAGTGGAATCTGGATTCCAAGGACAAATGGGGCAGCTGTAGAAAAGTACAAGTAATGAAGACCTTGGCAACAGAACTTCCACAGCCTGCTGAAATGAAAACTAAATCTACATGGGACACCCACCCCACCCTCCAGTAAGTGTTTCCTAACTTTTTTCTTTGTGCTTCCAGTGACCTATCTAGGGATATTGAACTTACTGTGTTACTGGACATCTTGGCAGCAGGGAGCTACAGGGATCTTTATTAGCTGTGTGACAACACTGGGCACGTGAGATGGACATAGAGCTTACCTGGAGAGGGGAAGGAGGAGAAAGAAGCAGAACATGAGCATGATTTTTTGAACAGTTAAATCCTTAAACAGAAATATTGCTTATAAAATGGAAATGTACTTTCCAGTATACTAGTTCTCTATTTGAATTCTTCCATTGTGCCCTGTGATACTATGCTGTTCATCTGTAAGCTCATCACAAATGGGCCTGATTTAAAGGAATCTTTGAAAGAAGAAACATTAAAAAAAGGAACTACATTGTAAAAAGCCTCTTGTGTTTCACCTGCCTTCCATCCAGCTGCTAGACATGTATTTAGCAGGTGTATCACCATTTCTGCAATCATGATGATACGTGTTCTTCAAAGGACAACATGCCTTACAAATATACAAATATAGCAGATACTCATCTTGGATCCTATCATGACTTTATTCTAGTGTGAAGAAAGCACTAAGTGTGCAGGTTTTAAATCAGAACACTTTTCTCACCAATTCTTGGTCTTTTAGTTACTTGATTTTAGTAAAGAGCTTTGAACCTGGGAAACACACCAATTGCTCAGGACAAGGCACAGCTGGGAGAAAGGGGGCAGAATGGAGGCAGCAGGGCGGGGTGGGTTCTGGAGCTGTCTTTCCCACGTCCAGGAGCAATGCAGGCATACCAGCCCTGCTGACTTCTTCCCCAGCTCTCATGGGGCAGCCAGTGGACAGGTATGCATTGCCTCCTCTTCTACCCTCCTTCTTACGCAGCTATCCACACTCCCTAAGCAAGCAAGAGCTGCAAGATCTGTGAAAAAAGCTGAAGTCAAGGAAGAATGAAGAAGGTAGGGGTTGAGTCTAGGAAGATGAAGTTGCCATTAGGTTAAAGCCAGCAGTGGAGCAGGATGGACAATATGAAATGTTTAAGAGCAATGACACAGGGAACAACATGCCAGGAACTACGAGAAGGGAGAAAGACCAAATGCAAGGGAGCTGGGAAGCGGAGTTGATGACAAAACTATGACCCTTCTGTTAATGTACTCAGCTTTTATGGAAAAAGAGAAACTTGTGTTGCATTAATCTCATGTTAATTAAAACCAATGATTGAACAGTTTGTCACTGTTCTGTGTGAACTGATGTGGGAAATGCACTCAGATAGTTACAAGACCCAGAAGAGCGGGAAACTGAAACTCTCTTAACTACAAGGATGTCCATAGGGTAGACATGCAAAGCCTATACTAGTTCAGCTGAGGATGTCAGCTGTTTGGGATGTTAGCAGATTTAGACCATACTGTTATTTATTTATATACTGTTATTCATTTAAAAGACAGTATTGGACTACCCCTGCCTAAGAGTCTGTGGATCAGGACACACTAGCTGTATACAAAGTTGTACAGTCACTGACCAAAGAGAAAGTAAAATCAAAGCAAGGCATTTGTTCTTTTCTTTGGGATGTTCACCTGTGAGAAACACCTCTTTTCAAGTGCTGGTCTGTGAAGTTCAGTGAAATCACTTCACAGAGTGAGTCTTCCCCTGGATGGAGCTAGACTAAGATATACATGAATTTGATTCTGAGTGTTGGCAACGACACCTTTTTCTCCGGGTCTATGAGAAGCGCTCTTTCCTCACAAGCAGAGGTTGAAGGTACAAGTAGTGTATATTAGAAGGGTGGACATGCCAGCTCAGGATGTCAGGTACAGATTGTCACAGTTACCAAACCTATTTTAAATCATCATTCACAGAATGCTTTGTTCATAAGCTGCCAGACAAAACAAGGTTACCCTTCCAGATGGTCACAGAAACTCTTGACCAGTTTTACTTTGTGAAATGGCATTCAACAAAGATTCAGGAGGAACTAATTAATATGCACTAATCTTGTAATACTGACAGGACAGAGGGTAATGGCTTAAGAGTAAAAGAGGGTAGATCTAGACTAGATTCAAGGAAGAATTTTTTTTTACAGTGAGGGTGGCACAACACTGGAACAGGTAGAAGCCTCAACCCTTTAAACATGCCAGGTCAGATTGGACAGGGAGCTGAGCAGCCTGGTCTGGTTAAAGGTGTCCCCGCTCACTGCAGAGGGAGTTGGATGTGCTGACCTCTTTAAAGGTGCCTTCCAGCCTAAAGCATTTTATGATTCTATACCTTTCCAGAAGCAGCAGGACAGCATCTGATTGCTTGAAAGGACCTCCCTGACAGTCTGGCCACTTTCTCCATTATTTTTCACTTGCTTCTTTCACAATCATTTGAATCTCCCAGAAGGCATACAACATGTACTGGAGGCAACTTGTTCTCTGTAACAAGCCAGCAGATCTCCTTTGACTCTTGCTCCGGGAGCAGGTCACTGAACAGATAGGCTGACTGCAGGCTGGGTCCTCAAACTCCACGGCCAAGCCACGCACAGCACTCCTGCCGTTCCCAAACTGCAGGGATCGAATCCAGGCTGCTGCTTCATTGACACTACTGAGCATCTGACCAGGCCGTTGCGCTATTTTAACACCTATTAAAGAAGAAAGAAAGAAGTAGGAATTCGCTAGTACAGGACAGGCCCGAAATTCCTTATTTCTATGCATGGGCACCCAATAGTTTGCCCCAGCATTCCCCAGCAGGCCCACAGTGAGGGCCTCGGTTCGCTGCCCTGCCCGCTCCTCGCCCGGCTGCAGAACACCACAACGCTGAAAAGGGCGCCAACGGAGCTGCTGGCCAGAAGAAAGAGGCACCGCACCAGGTGCTGCTTCAGAAGCTCCGCCGCGCGGCCGCTCCCACCGCATCCCAACCACGAAGGCGAGACCGTCGGCCCGGGACCCGTGCCCCGCCGCAACCCCACCACGGTGCGGAGGCGCAGCGCCGGCTGCGCAGAGCCACCCCAGCGGCTGCTGCCCGCACCTCCGGCGTGCCCCGTTGCGACGCAACCAGACGCTATGGATTGGATCACCTGGGCCGCCCAGGGGAGGCAAGAGCGCAGGGTTATTTGTTTAGATCCTTACACTTAAAGACAAGGAGTTGACATGGCCTTCTTGCCCTGCTCTGTGCGGTTTGGCCGGGGAGATCATTCCGCTCCCCGCTCCGCATCCTCAGTGGACGACTCCCATTTTTGGGACAAAAGAGAAACACCCCTCCGCTGGTGAGTTGGCGCCGTCCCGCCGCTCCCAAGGGCCGGGCCTGGGGGCCGAGGCTGCCCTCTTAGGCAGAGCGGGCCCGCCAGCGGGGCGTGGCGTTTTGCGTCGCTCCCGCCCACCACCTCTCTGCCCCTCTCGAGTAGGCATCGGGCCGGCCCAATCGCTGCAGCTGTTGTTGGGAGGTGTCTGGGTGACATTGAGGGAGCGGGGCGGGCCGGTGGAGTTGCCATCATGCTGGCGTCGCTGGGGCGGTCGGCGGGGCGGCTGCTGCGGATCGGGACGGGCGCGACCGGGCTGCGGCAGTGAGTGGGGCTGGCGGGGGGAGTCGGGCCAGGCCGGTTGCCGCAGGTTGCCGGCAGGGCCGGGAGTGAGGAGGTGGTGGCTCTGTTGCAGTGCGGGCGGCGGGGTGCACATTGAGCCGCGGTACCGGCAGTTCCCGGAGTTGACACGGGCACAAGTGATCCGGGCCGAGCTTCTCAGCGGCTTCATGTGGTTCTGGATCTTCTGGCAGTTCTGGCACAACTCGGACATGGTGCTGGTAAGGCCGGCGTAGCAGGGCCGGGCGGGAGGGAACTGGGGCCTTGGCCGCCCTCTGACTGTGCCTCTCTCCCAGGGCCACTTCCCTTACCCCGACCCTGCGGCCTGGACGGACGAGGAGCTCGGGATCCCTCCAGATGACGCGGAATAGGCGCCTCCAGCCACGGGTTCCGGCCTTGCCGACGGCACACACCGGTACGTTTCCTGCCGCCGGCCACTGCGGCTGTACTGTGGCTGGCTTTGGACAGTAATAACCACAGCCACCAGTCTCCACACACGGTCTGGACTGTGCTTTGCTTCAAAGCTCCCGGCTGAGCTGCAGTGCCGCGCTGTGTTTAGAGGCTGTCTTGTCGTGGCACTGCTGGAAGGGCCCTGTTTTCAGCCATTATTTGTGCCAAATGTGTCAAATTTCTGCTGCACAGAACACAGGTATTTGCACTATTTCTTGCCTTCACACACTGTTGGGTACTTGAATGCTGGTGCCCTGGTAGTCTAGTTTTGGCAGTGTAAAGCTGCAGTGTACACTTAAATTTTGATGAGTGGTAGCTTAACTGCTAACAGCTGAAAATTATTTTCTTAAGCTATTCTGTAGACCCAGCATTACCTAATTTCCAGGACATACTTTCTTTCTGGAGAGAGACCTGTGAAGTTGTTCCCTTAGTGGCTTGAGGCTTTGGCTTGTTTCCAGTTCTTTGTCATCCCATTTCTTAAGCTGCCGTGTCACATTGTGGCTCTAAAAAGAAGTTTCAACTACTGCTGAAGGCAGCATGGGCACTATCAAAGAGGTCCTTCCCCTCTTCTCAGTGATAGGAAAAGGGTGAAGGAAAAGGGTTCTAAACATTCTCTTCTGTTACTTGCAGGTTCTTGGAACTATAGAGAGCCCTGGAACCAAGCTTTGGCTCCTTGGTCCTTATTTCAATAAAAGTTAACTGTAAACCAACTCAAGATAAACTGTACTTTACTTTTGAGTGCTGTAGGATTTCTGGAGAATGAAGCTTACAGCTCTGGAGATGAGGTTTTTCAGTCTGCTGGAGCTTCTGTAATGTTTGCTCAATACGTAAGGTGCTGCCCCCAAGAAATAAAAGTGATACAGCCATGTTCAGGGAGTGGGTTCAAACTTCCATGCATGCACAGCAGGCAGGAATTCCATCATGAAAGCTCTGCCAAATAACCACTAAAAGGATGAGGAAAATAAAGCTTGTTAGATTCTTGCAGTTCTAACAACGTTTTACTGAAATGTTGTCACCAAGTAGCAGCTGGAATACCAGTTGCCATAGAAGCAGGGGGCGTGACCCTCAAGGAGTACCCAGGCCAGTTACTGCCAAGCTTTTCCCCCAGGTGAAGGGGATGTGCCATGGGTGTTACCAAAGCCCAGAATAATGCATGTGAAGCAAAACCCTCTGCAAAGGTAAAAATGCTGCAGGGTTAAGCACCATGGTCAAGGAGCAGTCTGGCATAGGGAGGGAGATGGGTTACTCCCTCTACTAGGTGTCCCTATGCTCTTTTCCTGGTGTGGTTTGTTTGCCTTCCCCCCCCTTCCTATTTTGTTCTTACCTTCCGGAGTAAGCTTCTAAAGCAACAGCATCCCAGTAAACTTTTCACTCCTGTTAACCACATTAGTTACACCTCTGGAACTTCACAGAGAGGAGGAGTTGTGAATTAGATGACAATCTCCTTCAGACTTTTCCATGCAGTCAATCTTTATTATAGCAGTATTCTCATATTCACATCAAGTACATAGAACTTTTTGCCTTTTATATAATACAGAGAGTTCTTTAAATAACTTTACACAGAAATAGTTTTCTTCAATCTGAATTCAGCTATCAAATTTTAATATGTCTTAAGTCTCCATGCTCTCTAACCAAACTGGACAATATTTCCCATTGTACAAATTTACATGAGAAAAACTCCAAGTACAAATGAAGGGACAACAAAAGTGAAGGAGGCAGGAACAAACAAGAAAAATAAGTTGTATTGGCAATTACAGGGGAAACTTGAGAAGGAAAGAAGGGGAGTTGCCATGACCTATGTAACAGGAAACCAAAAATAAACATTATGAATTAAAAAATAAATACAAGTTTCAAAACTCCATTGTAGATTTTAAAGAGCAGCTATGGAAATCTACTAACACAATTGGGTTTTTTATTTAAGTAACCAGACTGGACCTTCTACTTTGCAGTCATAAACCTCACAAACCTCTGGTGGTCAACAGCAACAACAACAACAACAAAAAAAAATAACAGCTGAAAGGAATGTTGTGTTAGCACAGAGTGTAAATTGGTGGGACATACATTTATTTCATTGCACTAAGGAACAAACAAACAAAACAAATCAAATCTGTATATAAATTTCCCTTTCCTTACTAGATACTTTGCCTCTCATAAACAAGCCTCTGTATGATGAGGTAATGCCATTGTCTTGACTATATATATAAAAATAATCAAGTTTAAAGGATATAGATCCATGTATCTATAAACTTTAAACAAGCCAGTCCTCTCTCACTCCCCCTATAGGGTCCAACTACTGAGTGCTACAGCTTCCATCACTTCTAAATGAAACATAAGTATTGTGCCCCTTGTGGACCCCCCTCCCCCAAGAGCCCAGTGCACCTTTCCTAATCTAGGAAAAGCAGCCTGCGCTCAAGTAAGAAGGAGACAGTACAAGGAACACATCACAGGTGACACACATACACACCTGCTCCTTCAGAACGAAGCAGTCACAGAAGGCAACAGTGGCCAGCCTGCATGTGTGGTTTGACAAAGGGCAACAGCAATCCAATTAAGCAGCTGATGACTGGGTACTTTTGCAATTGTGTATGAAAAATGTCACCTGCCCAGCCCCAGGAGACCACTACACCGAAATGAGGTGGGGAGGGATGTTACGACTGGAGGACAAAGGGCCAGGGGGTTCTGTGCTTGCAGTCAGGATGACCACAGCACAAGTGGGCTGGCTCAAGTCCCAGAGAGTGGCAGACCTTGCTCTAGCAGCACAGGTTAGCACTGGATCCCAAAGGCATTTCAAGGCTGGAAGAAGCAGAGAACAGGACTTTTCCCTAATCCCAACAAATGAGATCAGAAGAAAAGCAACATTAATTTGGGTTGCCAACAGATGCAAGTTGGCCACTGTCAGGTTCCTGTCAGTTGAGGAGAAGCGTGGAGAGGGGGAGGAAGGGAAGGCAGGTAGGACACAAGGTTCATGGAGGAATGATGTGCATTTTTTTGTTGATTTTTTTTTTTTTGGTGTTCCCCCCCCCAAAGGTTCACAGCTTTGAATAAAAAAAGCACATCTATTGCACTTACATTTTATTTTAGACAGAATTATTTTAAACTATGCCCTCAGAATCCCCCCATTATCCCAAAATAACCCAACACCCAAGTTTGGTTCGTTTTTCCCTCTAGACCCAACATCCATGCCCAGATAGTGGGGCTTCATTTTTTTTCTCCTACTGTTCCACTGAACTCCCAAACACACAGATTTTTTTTTCAGCTAGAGTGAATACACAAATGCAACACAGAATGACATTTAACAAAACAAAACCCAATCATTTTCCCAACCCAAACAAACAAACAAAGGTTATTTTTTGGGTGGTTTGGTCACTCTGAAGTAAATGTCACAAAAGGCTTACTCTAAAGTACAGCTGCTGCAAGCATGACAAACCAGACAAAAAGACTGAACAGGCCACAGTTGGCTCTTAAGGAGGCTGGATGAGCTGAACACACTGCTGTTGTGAGGCTGTGAAGCAAATGCTTAGGTAGTTTAGAAGCTTCTAAACCCTCCCACCAGCTCCCTTCTCTTGGGGAAATAGTTTCTTTATGATTTTGTTTTTTAAAAAGGACAGAATACCATCTTCTCACATATACTTTTAGTGCAGAGTTTAGGGTAGGTAGAAGGATTCCAGATAGTTCCTGGAACATAAGTAAAATGTTTTTATACTTTGCTTTCTAAAAGGAACAAAACTAAATTGAAATTGGTCTGATATTTTGCATAAACTGTGCATTTAGACATAACTTTTTAATTCACAATTATGCCTAAAGTCTTGCCCCAAAGAAGGAAAGGAAAAGATCTGAAAAAGCACAAATACCAAAACTCATTATTTTGACCTTCATGGACAGGAAGGTTAAACATGACACTGGTATATAGAAACTGCCAGAAGTCTGTGTAACCAGCTTGAACAGATCAATGTCAATCACACTGGTCATCCCTCAGCTGACAAGACACCTACCATCTCCTATGGTTAATGTGCAGTAACAGTATTACTGTTACTGTTGCAATTACTGAAGAGTAATTGCAAGAGGCCCAAGGAAGAACTAAAGAAATCTGATGATATTCCAGAAAATGAAACTGCACTTTCTAGGCCAGGAAATTAATTGTATGGTCTGATATATGTGGACTTGGATTACATGAGTATTAGCCACCAACTTGTCATCTAGATCTCATTTTTCATCTACCATCTCATTCCAAGATGCTATGACAGTGTAACTTTGAGCCTCTTCAAAGCTTTCTATTACCTTTCTTTAACAAGACCTTTGTGTCTTTGGAGGTGAGGAGGACTTACTTGTTTTTAAACTAAATTAACCTAATTTAACTTTTGATAGAGCAGATTTCAAGCAGCAGCCTGAAACTGTAATTGAAATTCACTGTAAGTGAATTACATATCCTTCAATTCCTGGCTTTGAAATGATCATAGGTATTTTGGGGAATACTCTCTGCCCTTCTTGCTCCTTTACAGAAGTTTACCAACTCCAAACTACTTATCTATAGTAATAGCTATATACAAAACTACTGCATGAGAAGTAAACCAAAGCCACTGCTCTAGTTACAAAGCACCTGGTTTACATTCTGTTGTACTTTTTAAGGTTGCAAAGGCACATGATCATTTGGCAAACTGCAAAGACTGTTTTGGGGATCCCTATGTAAACCATTCAACAGAGGGTCTTGGTAACTCCCTTTTGTAAAGGAAAAGAGAGAAGCCAGTTTTGATCTGAGTTCGCTCTTGGTGTACTCTATGTTCTGCAGTTTAAGTTTCACCCTTCTGCATTTTCATAGTCATTTACTGCTGTCATGGTGCTGACTTAATAGCTTCTGTGTTAGCTTCCTTAAAACTTAAATGCAAATAAGGTTTTAAACGACTTTGCTCTGTTCTTCTGATAATTTAATTTACTAGGTAAGAAATAATGAAACCATGAAGAAGAATATTTAAAACACATGCCAAAACAAATATGAAGTGCAAATGCATACTAACAAGGCTGCAGTAAACAGAAAGTTTGTTTCATAAACTTCTGTGTAAAACATGTAAGAGAGAACAGAAACACCCAGCACCTTCAATGCCATGTTGCAACAGTCCACTGCTTTTCAACTGAGCTTAACTGTACCTAGAAGCTTCGCCTGTCGCATTGTGCTACCGGTGATACTTTTTTGCCCAACAGACAGAAGACATGTTGTCTACAGTACTATGAATAGTTTGTGCTACACATGCTGCACACTCACAGTCAAGAAGGGAATGAAATCTATAGGCTGCAAAAGTGTGAAATGTCTACGTGTTTCTTCCCTACATTTAGCCCCTCCAGCTATCAAAACTTCAACTTGTACTGGTTTGTGAGATTTCTGGGGATCAGGCTTCTGCAAATGAATTTATATCAGCAGACAAACACAGAAGCAAACCTACTTAAGTGTGACCTTCAGTGTATATTTCCCCCCTGATTTAGGCATTTGTGGAAAGACATGGTCTCTATCTAAACAGTCAGCATGTCACTCATTTTATGTCCTGAAGGCCCATACAAGCACATACTAATCCATGTAACATTGAGAGGACACAGTAACATGGCAGTACTTGGCCTCAAAGAGTCTGAATCATCATAAGCTGCTAAGGCATTCTAGTACAAGAAAGAATGATTTTAGATAAACATGAAAAGCAGAAGTGGATTAATTTAATGACCTGCATGAGCTTATCAAAAAAAGAAATTACATGACTGGGCTAATTGTATCTGAGGCTACCTAGAACTTCATTAATGCAGAAAGGAGTTTCAGAATAACCAGGCCTCTATGCTCATACCATTTGATTTTAAGCTCCACTACAATGTTTCAGCTCCAGCAAATAGGCTGCAGGAAACAATCACGCACTGACAGGGAAGATGCAACAGGTAACTGGCCTCTTTTAACTGTGTGCAAAAAAAAAGGAAAGGCAGAGAGGAAGGTGTATCTGTGGTTAATGAAAACATGAATAGCTGGGACTGGATATTGGTTGTTTTGCAAGTAACTACTATATACTAGATACTGGAGAGCTAAAGGCAGTATATGACTGTCTTGGTGTCCACCCCAACATGCACACATGACATTTGGAGTGATGCTTCCATACTATGGCATGTGCTTGTGGTCAGAACACCACAGAGAAGCTTAGAGATTTAGTCTAATAGACGTGAATGTACAGGTCATTTTAGCTTGCTTCCTTCACCCCTCTTCTGTACAGGGCCCTCAGTTCTGGTCTGCTCTTAATCTCCCCATTCACTAAGTATCTAGAGGGCACCTTTAAGACTGGTTCTAATGGCATGTGACACATCCAGAAAAACTCCTGAAGAAAAAAAACCAAAAAAACACAAAGGGAAAAAAAAGTCCTAGTTATTTACAAACCAAATTTCTTCCCAATTTTGCATGAGTATTACAGGGGACCTCTTACAGACAAACACACATTACTACAGCTATCTGGAGGGAAACAAACAAACATGAAAACCAGTAGAAATGCATCCTGAAAGGACTTCTCTGAACAGCAGCCATACAACTTGCACATTCCTCAGGAAAAACAAAAAACCAAACCAAACACAATAAGAAAAACAAAATTACAAGCAAACAAACCCCAATAAACAAACCCCAGAGATCATCTGTTACTTATAAAGTGCTTTGCATGGACAAGGACAGCAATTTTCCTTGTGCTTTTCCTATGGGCTCAAGAAGCATATTGTAGACTAATGGGTAAGGAATCTTCACAAAAGTAAGTTCATTTTCAGCAAAGATAGAATGAAATTCCTAACAGTTATATTTTAGCAGACAATCTTCTGCCAGCGTGACCTTTGTGGAAGGAAACTAGGGCTTTCAACAAGCTCTGTGAAACAAAGGACAGTTAAACCACCTGTACATACTTGCTCCAGTAACAGTTTCTTTCAGGAGAATGTTAATTTCCAGTATGCTCAACATGTACAAATTAGGCCACAGCCCATACAGGGGCTGGAGCAGTGCATGGGGTGGAAGAAAGAGGAGCAGTGACTACCTTACTGTCTGGGACTATGTATCTGCAAATGCTCTCAACTGCCTGCTGACCCCGTGGCCTCAGGATCCTTCCACCTCTGAGGTGCTGGCCTCAGGTGATCACCAGGGAGCACTCTGACTTCACTAGTCTGCAAACCACTGCTTGCTCATTAGCTTCTCCACACTGGGAAGTGGCTATTGCTACTATTTAAATTCCTGCCAATCTCAATAAGGAAAAAACCTTACAGCATCTGAAGATCCACAGCAGACAAGAAAAAATTTGTGCTTTTTTTTTTCCTCTTTTTTAAAATGCATCCTGTACACAAAATCAATTCTATTCATGTACCAACATGAATCACTTCATTCTTGTAGTGACTATTAAGTCATTCACTATTGCTGTCTTGCTAATATTTATGGAATTAAGATGAATACACAGTATTTCAGTTATAATTCCCACTTCAGGTTAGTCTGGTCCCTGTAACTCCAGTAAACATTTACTGACAAACATAACAGACTACCAGCAACACTGCAGAACTCCAGGGTTTTAAAAGCATGTTCTGCTACCTATGTACATTTCTCCCTTTGCCTTGGAGCAACCTTCTGCAGACACAAACAGTCCAGCTCTCACAGGGAGGGAAGATTAGCATCCTCAACCAAAATATCCATGTTTGGCATGGACACCATATTCACACACATTTAACTCCTTCATTTATTTGTCATGATTTTCTTTTAACAGCCCACACCTTTACCTAGCAAGAACCTCCCCACTGGAGGCGGGTTGGTTCTCCTGCCTCACCTGGAGTGCTACAGGGCAGATACAAATCAAATTCTGAAAGCTTCAGTCTGAGCTTAAATTTCTTCCTAATGTGGTCTGACTTCCCTCTGTACAAATAATTTACATGTAATATCAGAGAACTCTGCAAACAGATCACATCACGAGATACTCTACTAGAGGTAAATGATGTGCAGATCTTTATGAGCTGTTTTTTCCCTGACTGGGTAACTTGTCACAAAGCTACCAACCATTTGAAAACCAGGATTGGAGGACAGGAAAAGAAAGCACTTTAATGGAGATACCGCCACCTTTGTCCTATTTTGCAAAGTCTTAAGAAGGGAAAGACAAATGGAAGGGAAGGGATGACCTGGAAGAGAGCAATGAGAGGGAAAGTAGTCAGCGTGGATCCAGCAAGTACCATTTTGTTTTGATCTAACAGCTTGCCATTAGGACAAGATGCTCCACATTTACACACACACTTATCAGAGGACATTTAGTTAACAGGATAAAAATCCTTTAAAAAAAGCTCTTGAAAGTACCAAAACAATTTCCGGAATGTCTAATTCTAGGGGGTTTTGTATTTGTATTCAATTCAACCTGAGAACTTTTTTCTCCATTTATGAAAACATTACATATTGGTAAGGTACCTGGCATTAACCTGCACCCTCGTTTAAAATAAAACTTTTAAAGTAGGTACATACACCGTTCACAGTCTGTATCAGGAGTTCTACAGACTTCAGATGCCGTGGTAGCATCCTCGATAAATACCTTGTATCAGACGATACAAAAGAAACAAAAATCAGAGGACAATCTCGCTACATTGTTTTGTTTTTTAAACTTCAGTTTGCTGGACCAACACAAGAAGGATCCACCTAATCCTTCTAAAAGATGTGGTATATGCACACACCAAGAAAATGCTGGAAAAGGAAAAAGGTTAAGGTTGGTTGTTTCTTGAAGAAGTGATAAAGTAAATCTCAGAACAGGTGCAGCAGCATCCCCTTTTCCTTCAGAGTAACCTCTTCACCTCTAGAGCAATGTTTTCCCCATCTCCCATCACCCCACACTTAATTTTACTGGAGTAAAACCAATCATATAGACAGATTTAGGTATCTGACACTGTGATACAGTGAAAAGGGGATACTGCATTGTCCATAAACCAGTGAGTACACCAGGGAAAAAAACAAAAGATCAGAACAGAGGATGATTCTTTTAAAGTAGCACTCATCAGACTCTCAGCCTCTGATGGTACGTTGTTAGAGGAGAAAAGCCGACCAGCAGACCATCCAAAGCAAGTCTCATAAGTTGCAGACCATCCAAAGCAATCTCATAAGTTGCAGACCATCCAAAGCAAGTCTCATAAGTTGCAGCAGCAGTTCCATCCCCTCATGCCCGCGCACCACAGTCAAACCATGAGCGCCCTCTCCTCTCCTGGGAATGATGCCAACGGCACAGGCAGCCACTGTGGGTCTCCGAATGCACGTGGTGGTTTGTGTTGAAGGAGAAACACTGGCAGCAGAGGATTCTGGTTCCCCCAAAGGTACTTTCCCCCATTGTGTTGGACTGGCAGTTCCATTCTGCTCCACTTTTAAGCTTATGAATATCTTTTCTAAATAACTTTAGGTTTTTGTGGAGCAGAATAGAGTTTTGATGTTAAGAAACTGTAGGAACACAAGACTTAAATAACAGAGTGGGTGCTGCCATGGTGCTGTGGCTACTTGAACGCTGCAAATTCTCCTGTAGAGGGAGGACAAGAGCTTGGTTTAAGGAGGTGATTTCAGTTATCAGGTAGACAGAGATTTTCACCAGGCTAGTTGAACATTAGGTTGAATATAAAAGATGTTAAAACCCCGCAAACTGTTAACATTAAAGCCCAAAAGAATACACAGTGAGAGAGCATTGAAAACAGACTCAGCATATTTTACCAACAATAGAATTTCTTGAAGGCAAGCTGTACCCATTCTTCCCAAGACAAGAGGTCTGAAAGTTCAGGTAAAGTCTAATTCATCATGCATTTGAAAATAAAATGTGGTGGTTTAATTTTACTTTAAACTCCTTATTGCACAGATGATGTCCTCCTAAAGAGCAACAATTGCCATAAATGCATCAGACCGCAAACTGATGTCTACTCTGGTGTACAGCTGGTTTAATAACAAAGAACTATTTGAAACACCTGCTAACCTTTAAAGACTATATACAGTAAAGTGCCTGAATATTAAATATGCATTAAAGAATGCTAGGATCTCATTTAGAGGCCACACAGCAACCTATTATGAGAAAAACAAGAATGGTGAGACTGAAATTAGGCCTTGCTAACAGGGAGCTCAACAAATAAAGCAACTCTGCGCTTCCTTCAGAATTACTGAGTTAATTCTATGCAGTGCTTCCACATGCAGTGATCCCCTGAAATTCTGCACAGACATTAATTTAGTGTCAGCACACTGTGAGATAGACTGGTAGGTCCCATTTCAGAGATATAAGTATGGCACAAAGTAAAATTGCTGCCCAAAGTCTTAAGATGTTTGCCAGAACATTAAATAGAAGGTGAAACTAAGATACTCCTCCTCTTAATCTTACACTTTGGCTGTATTAGCTGTAATATTTCCCTGCCACTCACAAAGAACACATATTCTACAGGGGTTTTAGGGAGAAGTGCCTAACTATACTTAACCAAAAGGACTCAGAGGCAACAGGAAAAGAAACGTACATAAAACTTCCCTGTGTTGGGTTTCACATGAATTTTGGGTTGGTTTATGCCCCTTTCTTGACAGCACTCCTCAGAGTTCTCCTAAAAAAAGGAGTGATAAGCAAGCCTAACAGACCTTTTGTTCTGTTCAACAGAATTGTGTTGAATGTCATTATGTACAAACAACTGCTCCCTATCTTGGTGTCCTTCCATCCTTTCAAGGGCAAGCATTTCATTGGCTTTATTTCCCTTAAGATTCTTATTCAGAATACTGGAAACAAAGCAGAAGCATCACTGTAAACCAAGTTTTAGGCTGATAACATTAATTCCATGGAATGTCTTGTGATTATGAGAAGAGAACCAAGAGGAGTGATCAAGAGTCTGCATGAAGCAAAGAAAAAGCATCTAAAGGGCTGGACAGGAACAGCTGACCTAAAGGAACACAAAGAAAGCAGGGAGAGGGCTCTGTGTATCATAGGAAATGAGAAGGGAGTATACCCAAGATCTAAAGTAAGGGTGGATGGCACAGAGGGCTCTGACACACCTCAAGCTCTGTGTGTCTTGATAGGCTGTAGGTTTAAGTTCCAACAACAGAAGAATAAAAACTCCATGATGAATCCAATTGCCTATCCTACCAGCTCTACCCACAGCTCTAAAAAACTCTAAATATTTAATAATCTCCCCTGTTTCTCTTTGACAGTTCAACAATCTCCCAAAGTATCTTCTGGAAACACCTCAATTTTCCTACTGTTAAGAGAAGGACAAAAAAGTCATTGAGTATTGCCTGTGAGGCTAATTTTTAAGCCTGACATTCATGCCTAAGTACATTTTCAAAACATGGTTTACTTCATTTATTTCTCAGTCTGCCTTCCTAAACTGCTGATGAAAGATCAATTTATAAACAAGAGACTGCTCCCTCATTACTCATCTTGTCCTTCTGCCCATTTCTGGTAATAATTCAGTTCTTAATAGTCATACAGGGATTTCAGAAGATAAAAGATGAACCATTAATTGGGAAAGGGCAATGGAAAACAGGATCTGAAGTCAAGAAGTGTGTCATGTAGAATGGTATCTATAAAAATAATGTGATTTTTAGACTACTATTTAAATAAAACCTTAGCAAAGACATTTTCTTTGAGAAGCTAATGCTAAATCTCCCCTTTCAAAATTTAGGGCTAAGCCAATTTCAGATCAAGAGGAGACCAAAATAGGTTACACGTTCATGTAATGATGGGATTAAGTCATCTGAAAGTGTACAAAATTCAGTTACCAGTTAACATCTTTCCTTAGGTGAGGAATGTGGATTCCTATACCTATCCACATACAGGAAGCTTCCATCCTGCCAGCTGTCAATAGGATGTTCAGAGGAGTAGCTACACTACTTTATGACACCCCTTCTATTCTGAAGATGTTAAATAGCTTTAGCTAGTTCCTTTATTTTCTGAAAGAAACCCCATCTGTCGGAGAGGGAGTGAGAACGCAGGCAGCCTCCTCCTGAGACTTAGATGCATACAGATAAATGAAGTAACGTGAACTGTGAATTCACTGTTTTCTTGCAGGACAGGAAGGTCTTGCTGTCATGACCTGAATGGATGAAGACAGCTTTAGTAACATGATGCAATGTGCCCTGTACTTCAGGAACAGGATCATCCTCATTCTACCCTACTAATTCTTTGGACATAAATCTGTAATGGCCAGTGCTAACCTAAACTGGGACTACTGCAGCCCCTTTTCCTCCTGACATGAGCCATAGAGCAATGACCTCAGTGTTGTGCCGCAGCAGCACTATCTGGCCTTGATGCAAGATGGCTCAAGGAGCTGACCTGGCAAATGCAAGCTCAGGCTGGTGGACAAGCAAAATTTTCTAACAAGTTTTTGAAGAGCTGCTCTGTTGGTAGTGGAGGGGGGGAACACTCATCTGCAGAGAAGGGACTTGTGGAATTGGAGAGCATCTGCCAGTGCAAGGTTAAGGAGCTGGGCCATGGCTGCTCTACATGAGATCAGCTTACCATGAGCCTATGAAACAGCATGGTTAGCAATTTGGGATGTAAAAAAACCATCAGGTATTTTTGTTCACTGCAAGCCAGACATCTGATGTGCTTTTTACTGAGCAGAACTTTAGATATGTGCTTTGACTGGCAACAAAAAAAGTTCCCTTCCAAAGGATGGATAGCATTTGAAAATCTACACTTCCTACAGAGCCCTTTCAAGTTAGCTGCTACAGTCTTTTCACACTTGTCACATGCAAAGCCAGTGGAAACTATTTAAAATGAACACTTTCAAACAATCTGTGCTAAAAAGATGACCAAGTTCTTTTATGGGTATCCAAACAACATATTATAAGGGCATCTTCTGAGCAAACCTACTCCCTCTGATTCCTGGAAGGATTTAAGATGCAGTTACCCGTTTCTACTCTCACAAATTGCCTAAGTTATCTGGCCTCAGGAGGTTACTAAGGTATGTACAGAACAGCTTAACTGTACTCTTTATCCTGGGGTAGATGAAATGTTTCTCAGAATAATTATAAGAAAAATGGTTTCTTTCCAGGAAAGCAGAGAACAACTGCCTTATCATATGGAAATGGCAAATTCCAACACCTTGCCTGGCTTATACTCACAGACACAGAAAAGCATATGACAAAGTTTTCTGTTGGATCTTGCTCTCATCTTCTAGTATGAATACCATCCAATAGTTAAATAAAATTCTGGATCATACAGGAATTTGTATAATTACTACCCTCAGAAGAGTATGCACCAGTGTTTGTGAAGATTTGGACATTCTAGAAGGCACCGAGACAGATTTTGTTTCCATACTGAGATGCAGAGAAGTAAAGAAAAGCACAGAGTAGCACAAAGCACCCCTCCACAAAAGCCTGGGACTCTACAGACCTGTCCTCAGCAGCAATAGGTATCTGTTTCTAAACAATGAATCTGAGTTCAATCTTTGAGAACACTGACTCAAATTATAGGCAGCATATGATACCAAATCTCACTGAAGCAGCAATTACAGACTACAGAAATGAAGCCCCTAAATGCCTTAATATCAGACAAAGTTAATGATCCACAAACCCAGCCTTCCTTCAGGCTATGGATCCCAAACAGTGCTTGATGTGTAAGAACAGGTGACACAGTAGGAAGTCTAATGCATTGAGCAGGAAATGGGGCCAAATGCAGCATCCCTCCCCATTGTACCCCTATAGCACAGAATAATATTAACACAAAGGAGGATAACCCTACTCCAAGTAGTACCTCATTTGAATTATCTGGCAGACCCAAAAAAGAGTGAGCCTGGGCAAGACAGTGATGATGGTTCTGCACTCTCTGTAACTCCCTGTGTTCTCTAGCCTCTTTGGTGTGGAATGCCACATTTCTAGATTTTGCAGGAGATCCAGCAGCATCCTTCTGCTCTAAGATGGGCACTGTAGCCTCTACTCAATACCATACCCCAAAGCCTCACCAATTCCTCCTCACTGCCCAAAACACAAAACTGAAGGGGAAAAAAAAAAAAATCACTTAAATCCTGCTTTCATTTCAAGCTAAGCCTGCCAAAAGGATGCGAAGCTACCAGAAAGATGTTCTAAATCAGTAACAACTTTTGTCCTCCGTAACTAGTTCCATAGAGATAGATTTCAACAGCTGAATTTTCTTGACAAAATGAGAAGTCAATTCCCAAATTGCTCCAACAGTAGAAGCCAAAGAGACCATCAGAATCCAGCCAGAAAATGCAGAAATTTCCTACATCTCTTTAAGCTCTCTAACTCTGCCTTCTGTTTTAACAGGCTCAGTTGCCAGACAGCAGAAAAGAAAACATTTTTGAATTCTTGATCTATTTAAAAAATCCTCTTGCCAGCAACATGCAAACAGCTCTGTAATTATGTAAATCAGAAGCCATTACGGAGACTCCTGGCCCTTGAGGTCCTAACAAGAACAGCAATAGTTTGTGAAAATTAATAGCTCGGAAGTTTGAAACAGCCAAGGTCACACAACTGATTTCAAGATATGCAGGAACACAGTCAGTAACACTGTTGTTTTAACAGCTGACATCAAAGACTGGTATAACCTGAGCTACTATCCCGATTCACCTGTTTCAGGAGAAAACACAATCTTTCAAGTGAGCTGACAAGATCTTGGTAAGGTGTCTGTCTAGCTTTCTCAATCAAGATAGCTAGTCTGATTCACTTCCAGCCAAACTAGCAGCTTTTATATGGAAGTGAACAAACCAATCTGGTGCTGAACAGGAGCATGTTCAGTGGACAATATTAAATAACTAAAACCTTTCACCTTAACAGCATTCATGGCATTACACTGATTTCCATGAAAACAACTGCTTTTTCAAATCCTCTTTTCCTGTTATGGGTGTTAGCTGCCTTTCTCTCAAAGTATTTGGTTATACTCAAGATTTAAAGTGGGCTTTTTGGTTCTTTCTAATTGAAATACATGCTAACTGAAGGATACAGGCACAATCCATTGTCATCAGTAATCTTGTAGTTCAGCAGAAGCAGATTCAGAATTTCTTCTATGTTGCATTGTAAAAGAACGTTTTGAGATGCTTTAAACTGTAGCAGGTCAGAGCATTCAGGCACAAAAAGAACAAATGTCAAAACTAAACCTCGTGCTACCACTCCTCTGCAGGATGAGATGTTCTCTAAACAGCACTGTTTTAAACTTCTACCTTCAAAGTCAGTCACAGGTCACTAGGGTCTTTATTTGGATTTCTGCTGTATCTGCTCACTTTTGCTGACCATAAGAAGTTTTCACTCTGCTCAGCCTTGAAGCAGTTTATTTTTCCAACTGTTGCCCACATGAGTAGCGTTACCAACTCAGGAATCTAAAGACTATTGCTGAAGTAAAATGACCTCAACTGAAGTAAAAAATGAAACAAAACAACCCACCACAGCTTGACTAGAATACTCCTGAGTAACTAATTTCCAATCAATAAACCAGGCAAAAATGACACCCAATGACCTTAAGAAGATTTTTGCTTGTTTGGAAGCAACTTTTCCCATTTCTCTTATGTGACCTTCTAATTCTTGTGCCGGCTGTTCCCAGGGCACTCCTTACCAACACAGACTTTGTGCTCAGAACATTCAATGCCCAGTGTGAGGAAGCTAAGTCTTCATTCCCTCAGTAAACCTTAAAACCATAGGTGGTAGGAACTGAGAACGTACACGTGTTGCACTCACAGGAACACACCAGCACACAGATGCACAGGCACATGCTTTCACATTTCTTTTCAGTGTACTGGAAACCCACCGTATCCCCCTGCTTGGATGGGTGTTTTTGGAGAAGCACAAGCATATAGACTAAAATCCTCTGTCTGGAAGCCAGCCCGGTTTAATGAGGGCTCAGATGCACTGCGGTGAATTTTTGGCAATGACCGGGCCAGAAGCTCAATGGAGGCAAGAATCTAAAACAAGGAGAAATCAAGCAATAAAATCTGTTGTTCCAAAGTTGCACCATGCTCTTCAGACCAAAGGCAGAACATCAAATAATGACAGAAAAATATTTATGCACAAATGTAACTGGAAACTTTAACAAACAGATTACTGCACTACACTCTGATGTACACATCCTCAAAAATGAAAAGGACATTTTGGGAAGAAACTGTATCCATTTCCCCTTTAAAAGGGCATACTGATTTCCTCTGTAAGCATAATGAATACAGCTGTCTTTTATTTGCCTCCTTGTTTGTGCACCGGTACCTATGGCTAGCACGCTGGCAGTAAGCGCGGCTTTGGCAGCAGTTTGCTTAACGCTATTTACCATACAGCCAGCAGAGGGAGCTGCCTAGTCTTTAAACCCGCCTTGGTTACAATGCAAACAGAAACAAGGTGTCTCCCGCAAGCGTTTGGAAATCCAAACCTTTCTCAGCAGGCAGAACAAACCAAGTTTCGTGACAAAAGTGTTACCCGTCCTAAAGCTGGAGGGAAAGCATGGAGGGGAGTACATATGCCATTTGTGTGTCTAGTTGTCATTATCCATTTCATTGTCTCCCAGTTAAAATTTCTCCAACACATAAATGCTTTGCTGACTACATTTTCATTCTAACACCCGCTTTTTGAATGGAAAATAAACATTTCTATTTATATAGCACCAGTCAGGTACTGAGCCAGAACTCTTATGAGTCATGCTATAGCATTAAAAATTTTTTTCAACTGGCCAATGAATTCATAATTGACCTTTATTTTTAATATTGGAATTATAAAGTCTATGAGAACTAAAGAGGAATATTCTCACCTGTGGAAAAAGGGGTCTCTCATCTCTCTTCTTTTTTAGGCATTCTGCCATTAGCCTCTTCATAGCTTTTGGACAGTTGCTCCGTACTTTGCTGAGATCTGGAGAGAGGTATCCTCGTCCCACCATAAAAATTATCTTTATTTAAAGGGAACAAAGATGAAGGGGGAAGCGGATGAGTCCATAAAACAAACAGTAATAAAAGATGAACATTTTGCTAAATCATTTCAGTCCCAACAGCAAGTTTTCTGCTCCCAGAGAACACTGTGTCATTAAAATTGCCAAGCGTCTTACGGCAACGCTTGTAACCTATTCAGTACAGAGGAAAAAAAAAGAAAGAAATATTTTTTTCCTCCTCCTCCTAAGAGAGATTTCTGTGAAACCTGAGCACTAGTAAATGGTTACCATTTATAGCAATAACTGTCAAAAACTGTTACAAAACCAAGAACAAGCAACTTCGCGGCAGGAACAGAATGCCTAAAAATAAATACTCTGTAAAAATAAATATTCTGTTTCATACTGTAAGTCAACAGCAAGCTCACACTGAAAGCACACACTTTAAAGAAGGAGAACTTCAGATATTAAAACACCTAACCTTTTGAGAATAAAATTCCATCACATACTTTTCCACCTCCTTCACCCCTCTCCCCCCCCCACCCCCGCCAAAACAAAAAGAAAACAAGTAAGTAAAAAGAAGCTGCCTTTCTTCTGTAGGAGAGGAGACAGATAGGCTTTGTATTTTTACACCAATTCCTTTAATGTGGAAGGCTTATATTTCACCTAAAGATAAAACTTAAGCATAAACCAAAGCAAACTAATAGAAAGCAGGAAATATGGTTAATGTTCTCTTGGATATAAATAAATAAATAAGTACATAAATAAATCCATCAAACACCATCACATCAAGCCAAGGTCAAATGCAACGTGGTTTGAGTACTGCAGTTGCACTGACACTAAAAAGCCCTTTCAAGCTAACTAATCAAAGATCTGTTCATGCTGCAGAAGATAATCACTACCTTTACTGAATACACTGACAGACCCAGCGGGTTTATCATACCTTACATTTAATGAAGTGTAACTATTCCATATCTTGACACTGGCAGAAAACCACTGCAGAAAACAGCCCCCATCTCAAGCAGGCACTACATATTATTTATACTAATACAATCCTTTTTCAACTTTCTGATTCAGTCACATCTGTTTTGGCATCAAGGAGGAGTATAAAACTCCCATGCTGTTTCTTTAGAAATCCCAATTGAGCCAGAGTAGCATTTCATAGTAAATTCTTGTCTACCATAGCCCTTCCCTCTGCTGCCATGAGACTTACCATCATCTAAAAGTCACTCTTTCCTAAATCAGTGCACTAATTAAACTAAAATTATTCAGAATTATTATTTATGTTTCCAATACTCTCTTTACAAATAACAAAGGGATTAAACTTCTGTTTTAACTACAGAGAACAGTAGTCCTAGCCTGTCTGGAAAAGTCTCTTAAGATGAAATACTCTGAGGTGCAACAAGAACCATGCTTTGCTCACTAAGAATCTCAGTTGCATCACAGTAGCTGATGTAAATGCACCACAAAGAGTAAGCACTACTTAGGTCTTTTCAGACAACAGATTGAAAGTGACAAAACTCAAGTCATTAGAAGCATGTCATATGTTGGCCTCCTCTGCATTTTAAAATTTGTCTCAGCACTGAGTTGAGCACCCACATCTCTGGGTTCAAATTTCAAAAGGTAGAAACAGTGCCTGAGCATGGCTTTTAGAAGGCCGTATCCATCTGATCAGCAATCTGGACATTTCCCTTCTTTCAAAAGGCAAAACCGATATTTTGATTATTAAGAAGGAGGAAGTAACTCTAAATTTGATGAGCTGGGATGAAATGTTCTGACAAATATGGAAGCAGCCTTATAAAATGGCATTCACGGATGAACGTTGCTATGGTTGCAGTTCTCAAGTACTGACAGTGAAAACATGAGAGATGCGGACACCGAAACAACATAAATACATCACCACCTAGACATGGAATAGTTCACACCAAAGATCTTGATGCATAGGTACTATTCTCAGATTAGGCAGAGAAATAATGAATGACATGTGCCTATCCTGTGGAGATATATTACAGGCATGCGGTACCATCAGACGTCAGGAATATTTGTTCACAATTAAGTAATCTGCTTACAGGATTCACACACCCTAGGAAGTCATATACTCCATCAAGCAGGGTTTGAAAAATGTTGATATCCTGAAATTCAATTAGATGGTACATGCATTTCTCAAGACTGAAATGAACATAAAACACACAGCGAGATGATTGCTGCTCCATTTTGTCAGTTCTGTTGCTGAGCTATTATTCAATGCAAGGGTGGGGGGAGGAGGGAAGTAATTGAACACACAGAGGATCACTTTGCCTTTGCAGAACTATTCTAAACTAGATTACTATTAAGTAACCTGCTCTCTCCATAATAAGTATCATGGCAACCAGCTCAGAAGCTGAAGATCTACACTTGAAGTAAAAAAGAACAACAAAAAAGAAATCCTTGTCGGGAACTAAGTAAATTGGCACTGTGTGGCTGAGGCAGATCTAGAAATTGCAGAATGTCATCTTGTAAGAATCAGCAAGAAAAAAAACAACACACAAAACATCAGAATGTGCACCTCACAAGGATCAGTCTCTCTTTCAGGCCACAGGTGACTGAAGTAAATTCTTTCCCTTACCTGGTCCCTGTTGTTGATGTTTGAGTATGGTAACTGTCCAGTCATCAGTTCATAAAGAACAATCCCAAATGCATACACATCGGACTGAAAGCTATATGGGTTTTTATCTTGCATCCTAATAACTTCTGGTGCCTGTACATAACATGAAAGAATTAGTTTTTGTTTCACCACATCAGGCTGCACTTCATATATCAGGAACAAAATACAGACTTGTCCAAAGTACAACAGGTGCAAGGCCTACTCTTGCCTTCCAATGCTACCAGATGCAAATACAGAGTGGATGTTGACATGAATCTCAAACCCCATTAGCTGGTTTCAACTTGGTGAACTCTTTATTATTCTATGTCAGAATGATCATAAAGGTCTTTCCCAACCAAAATGATTCTATGAAAATGACTTTGTGCAGGCTGAGAAGCCAGTTTGGACATTAAAAATATAATACTGAATAAAATGGCAACTAACACAGCCTTCATTTTTTTCAGGGAGAAAAGCAGAGCTGCACAGCAGGTTGTAACAGTAATTCTTATCAACACTTCAGTAAGTTGCATGAAAGTAATCATGCTTGAATCATTAAAATGTAAGAGCATCTTGATCTTTGCAGAGATAGTTCCTTCGCTCCTTTGCACGATGTTTTTCATGGCTTTTCTCACCTTCTCCTCATCCCTGGATTAATCACATCCTTTTTCTTTAGCCACCATTTTCTTTTCAGTTTAAACCTCAGAATAAGGGATGAAGACACTAAAGTTTTTTGCTGACTATTGGAAAATATATCCTTGAAGAACTTTAAAGGATTCACTTAGTACTCCATATTATTACTGCTCATTCTTTCCAAATTAAGACACCTGGTATATATTGGTATGATGGTTTTATAGTCTCAGAAACTTTGGCCAAAGGCAGTTTAAGTTGTTGAAAGAAACACATCGCTTCCCCCTTGCTTACCATCCATAGAATAGATCCAGACAACTGTTCAAACTGATGGGATCCGCTCCATCGCGATTTCACAGTAGCTAGACCAAAATCACCTATTTTTACTGTGAGGTCTTCATGAAGAAAAATATCTAAGGGGAAAATGTTAAGGGAAAACAAACAAGTGGTACAGGTCCTGTCCTAGAGGAACAAATTTGCAACTTCAGACATAAGTGTTTTAACCATCCATCATCGCTGAAAAGGCTTTCATAGAATACAGGCTCTACGCAGTGAATTACAGCACTTAAGGAGTACACAAGTAATGGGTGGGCCAGCGCTGAACAGACCACATCCCAGGTGGCTTTCTTCAAATGGCAACTATAACAAAAGCTGCAAATCTGCTATGTTATTGAAATCCCATCAATAGATACAGTAATTATTCCTTACTTTGCTGCCACTGATATTGCCCCTGCTCAGCTCAAAATTTCAACTCGGCAAATATTCACACACAAACAGCTTTGCATCATCAGTATATTCATTTCTGGAAGAAAGAAACCAGGAATGCTGTCACATTCTACAATCCTATCTCTGGGAAAGGATACTATTACTCTTGAGGTCTCTGTGGATGATTGACTTGGCATGCAAATAACTGAAAAGGAATGTAATAGATTAGGTGAGTTAAGTATCAACACCACAGAATTCAGTGTATTAATGAGACACAAATGCTGTAGATATTCAAACTGCACATAATTATTAAGGTAGCAAAATTTTGGTCACCCATGACATTTACTGCAACAGCCACAGGAAAGAAATTGAAGGCAAGCCTAGATCTCTAGCTGAAACTTGATGCTACTAAAGAATAATTATGCACTAACTTCTAATTTACAGCTCTAACTCAATGTTCAGGAAAAAAATAAAAGTACTTCAGTATTTTTTGAGATGCCACTCAGTGCTGAAGGGTCTGCCTTTCAGCCTTAATGATGACTGTGAAGACATTTTGTGGGCTAGTCACAGCTTTAGGCAAGGTGTTTCTAAATTGCAGGAGCTAAATGTGCTTCCCAGGCTCAGTGTGTACTCAGGTACACTGACTGCTTTTAGTATTGCAGACTGGATAAATAGATTGCAGGGAACACTAAGAGGAGTATATGCCCTAGAGCAAAGATACAGCCTAAATTAGGCAACTAGTCTCCCATGGCTCTGTTTAGTCAATGAGATCAGCAGAAACCTGCTGGAAAAGCCCATTCGTGTTTCTGCTTTGAATCATGTTCACAAAACAGCTTCTGCATCTCCACTACCTACAGAGGGAGCCTGGGGAGTTGAGCAGGCTGACAGAAAGCTGAGGCAGGTTGCTGCAAACACATACCTGCCTCTTGACTGAAAATTCTACAGAACACTTAGTAGAAAAAGGTCACAATGAACAGCAATCATCTTAGTGTTTTCCATCTGGAGGGTGATTTCTTTGATATTACATCAGCGTTCTGATTTTGACACACAACATTGGTCTGGTTTTGTAAATTCTAACTCAATTGCCATCTATGAGAGTAAGAATTACTTAGAACGAAATAGGTATGCTTTCTCCAGATGCTGAAACCTATTATCTAAAGAGCTAAAATACTTACAAGAAAGGGAGAAGAAAAAGAAACTATCAATTCTTTTAGGGAACAGGGCTGTCTGCCTTCTGCATTACCTTACAGGATTCTGTTCTTTTGTTCACAAACTATTTCTTTTTAAAACGTTTTACCTCTTACCATAAGACTATTTGCACTATGAAGATCATAAAGCCTGGAACATCAATCTTTGCTCAGAAGATCAGAAATGTAACTACACTGTAATAACTTCTTTTTCTACTATGCAGCCTGCATTTCCTTCATGATTTGTAATTTAAAACAAAGAACACAAAGTCTATTTACTTATCAAAACAATAAGCACTTCACCAAATGCTTTGACCATCAAAGCAAAATTCTGGGCTTGACAATGTGAGCAGATAGCTGGCCTTAGTTGCTAATGTCAGTGCATGAAGGGGATAAGTAAATGCTGCCCCAGTGCTCACTGGCAAACAAAATATGATACTCACTCCATGCCTTGTGCAGTCTGTCGTGCAATATCAATTAATTTGATCATTTCAAATTTGGTCTCAATGATGTGTAGATGGTGATATAAGCTGGACCCCTCACACCATTGTGTGACAATAGCCAACTGGGGTTTTGTTGAATAACCCATGAAAAGCAGGATATTCACATGTCTTGTTTTCCTGTTGGGGAAAAAAAAAAGAAGAAAAAAAAAAAAAATCAGGTGGATCAGGAATCCAGGAAAAATTCAGACAGCTGTATCACAGTCTGCATTTATATTCCAAAACAAAAGTTGCTGGATCAACCTCAACTTTTACTAAGACAGCATAATAACTTGTTGCTAGATTCAACTGAGCTCCAGTACTTAACCTTTCTTCTTATAATGACATGGAACAGCACTTCTGGGGTAAGCACTGCTTCCTCTTTCTTTTGCAAGGAACTCAGCACGGGACTGATCAGAAGATGCTGTTATCATTAGGTCCCCTCAAAGGACAGCAACACTTTGCAGGCAGGTCTGCTTTTATGCAACCCCTGTTCGGTTAGGAGATGCTTTTGCCTACAAAGAGGACATCCAAAATGAAATACCAGTCTCAGAGGCTTCCAAGAGAAATTCTTCCACTCAAGGAACCATCAACAGACTTCCTTAATAAGGATTCAGTTCTCTTAGTATTTTATCTGACAAGAATTTTGTACTCTTTATGGAGTACATGCAAAAAAAGTGGAAAGAGGTAGTCAGTAAGAGGTATGTCAGTAAGGTTACAATATTAATTTCTATCCAAACAACTCTTAAATCAGTGGTAGCTTCTTATATCTATGCTGCTGCTGGCAGAGCTATACTAAAAACTAACACATAAGCCTAGAGTGTGAACCTTTGTCCCTGCAGCTATGCAGTCAAGGAAAGTTCTACACTGCGTGACTGTGTCTTTTTCAGGTTCAAGGATCTGTCAAGTGATGCTGAGAGCAACTGCTGAGAGAACAAGAAATAAGCAGGATTCTTGCAGACCTCAAAGCTAAGAAAGTGATGATGAAATGTAATAGAAAAGGCACACAACTACCAGTAAATTTGGCTTGCCTGGGTCAAAGGACAGGGCAACTGACTATTTAAGAGTTGAAAAAATTAACAACAGAGAAAGGCTAGATACTAGCAGATTGCCATCAGAAATCTAGACTAGGTATGGAATATAGTATTTTGTATTTCACTAGGTTCTCCTGAGCAGTTATGTCACAAATACGCACAGATATTCAAAGCAGCATACCCCAGAAAGCCTCTACTTCCACAGCTACAAGCTTAGAGAGAACTGATGTTTCCTGGGCTAAAAAGGGCTATCGATCTCTTTTCAACATGTAGCTTACTGGGAAAACTCCTTCAGAGTAGGGCCCCAGCTCAACACAGCAGTTTTCCAGAGGCAGCAAACACCCCCTCCCTTCTATTTTCTTTCTTAAAACAGGATTATGTTCAAGACTGCTCAAGATTGTCTTCCCCAATAAATATCCCATTGTTTCATGTTGATGGATCCTTTTTTTAGGAACTGAGCCCAAGACAATTACTTCCTCTGAGAAAGTACAAGCAGTAGACAGGAAAAAAAGGAAATCAAGAAATGACTTGGAAAAATACATTTAAAAAAATCTTCAAAGGAAAGTCAATGTTACTGAACAGAAACAGGTGACAGATAATATGGACAGTAGCTCTCCTTCAATTTCAAAATGTGGAGAGGAAAGCAAGGCCTACTGCTCATACTTAGGCTGTGCCCTGGGGGTAGAGCAGCAGCAAAAAATCAGCCCTGTCTTGAGTGTTTGGACATATATATATATGCACAACACAGGTGTACCGTCAAAAACATAAAGGGAAGGGAAGGACTAGCAGGAATGTTTTGAAATGGTAAACTTTATTTCCTGCCCAAAAGTATCATCATGGAGAAGCAAGATCAACATTTCCTAATGGAAATGGAAAATGCAATGATTACTGAAGCGTAACTCTACAGATATTATTTCAGGTCATGAAAAATACTCTTACCTGAGAACTCCTACTTCATTTTTGAAAGCCTGTAACTGTTGAGGTGTGGGTGCTGTAACATTCAACATTTTCACTGCCACATCACCTTTAAAATAGCAAATTTCTGTAAGTGCCATTGATACATACTCCTCTATTGAGATGCTCTACAGAGAGCATCAGAGAGATGATGAGATAAGCAAATAGTAAAATAGGTAAATATTCTGTAAGAGGTATAAACACTATTCTTGTTTTACTGACAAATCCTAGACAAAAATTACACATTTGAAATCTTCATTCTTCTAGATGGACGCTTCCTCTTTATTTCTACTTTATTATGGAGAGTTTCTGAATTTTCTAATCCTTATGGCCCTCCACTGGGCTCTCCCCAGTGTGTCCATGTCTGTATTGTACTGAGGAGCCCAGGGCTGAACCCCGCATTCCAGTATTAAGGGGAAGGATCACTTTACCTATTGCAGCTCAGAATAACATTAGCCTTCTTTGTGGCAAGGGCATACTGAGGGCTCATTTTCAACTTGGTGTCCACCTGGCTCCCCAGGTGCCTCCCTGTGAAGCTGCTTCCTGGGTGGGTGCCTCCCTACGGGCCACATTACTTGCTTCAGAATAACCATTTGCCATGACAGCCACGTACCATGCCACTTTCCTTTGTAGACTGTTCCAAATGATCCAGATCCTATCCTTTGCCCAACTGTGATCTGTCCATCTGGTATCTCCCAATCATCACTTGAATCCCGTCGACCAAGCGTTTTCTTTATATATATGCATAAACAATAAAAAGGAAGACAGCAAACGCATCAGTGCCTGTGAAAACAGCTCCTTTGTTAAAGATTTGGTATGAATATATCATACCATTAAAGTCCTAGGAGAACTTTCTTTTTCAGATACTCCATTTGACTTTTCCAGACAGCCATATGTAAACCTGCAGCACAAATGTATACTAAATTATTTCCCGGCATGGAGTATGTGCTGCAGGTTTCTGGCAGTGTAAAATCCAATAAACACTAAGGAACTCTTACCAGACAATAAAGTATCTTTTTCTTTTTCCCAATTCCAATTATTGGGATATTAAAAAAAAATATAAATAAACCAGACATTTATATATTGTTACTTTCAAAGTTCATGATTCATAGTGGGAAAAGTCAAGCTACCATTTGATGGGAAACTGGCATTACGATACGAAGCACACCAAGACCTTTGGGTGCAATGGAGTGAAAGTGAGCATAGTCAATAATTAAATGATTTATATGCCAGTCCCACAATTTCAATATTCCACTTTTTATTGGTTTAAAATCTTTTATCATTACCATACTCATCTTCCAAAATGGTTCAGAAGGCTTTGATGAAAGCTAAGTGAGAGGAATATGGTTGTGTAGTTTTTCTGTGACTATATCACACTACAAATGAGAGTAGCTGATCTTGCACTCACCATTCGATTTCTGTCTTCTGAGGATGAGGATGATTTCCTTTCCCGTTGGGGCCCTGGTGATTTCTGTAATGCTTTCACATTGGTAAGTGATCCAGGCAAAGAGGCAGGAGGTGTTGCAGACAAACCTGCAGCTGAACCTAAATTTTAGAAACAGGATACTTTTATTTATAAGAATCCAGCTTACAAGAATGTAGTGATATTAGGTGCAAGAACTGTGTTTAAGATGCAGTATCTCCAAACATCAATGTAAATGTTAAGAGGAAACAAACATATACCAAGAATATTGTCCTAATAAAATATTAGTGCTTGGGTTTTAGATTTCAAGAAGAGACAGGTCTATAACAAACATCCCTGTACGTCAGATAGTCCTCAGTCTCTTGTTCATGAGCTACCAGAAGAACACTGTCTCTTTAAAGACAAAAATAAAATAAAAAAAGTAATCCACCAGTTTCTTTGAGAAGAAAAGTAGTGGCATTTGAGTTAGCAGCAGCTACCTCTCAGATTTCTCATAGCTAACCTTTCAGGGACCTAATGAATAGTTGAAATACTGTACTTTGGATTCAAAATAGACACGTAATACACTGACATGTTTTCTAGTTCAGTCTCCAAGTGCCACCTGAAAACCATTTGGCTGTTTTAAAGCTATCTGTTAGCAGAGAGCTCTTACTTAAAAGTCAGTATTATACTGAAGAAAGAATTAAAAAAAAGAATATGTAGTTGACTGTTTGAGGCATATGCTATTAATAACAAAAAGATCAGTACGTCAGTAGCCTATATGTTACCTAAACAAATCTGTACAGCAAAATGTCACTAACAGACCTGTGTTTCAGAGCCCCAATGGCTCTTCACAAATAGAGCACTTTAGCTAGGCACTGCTTTTTAAAATACACCATAATTATTCATAACAAGGTTATGCTGACCCTCTCAATACAAAGGACATAAAATAGGGTCAACTGTTAATTAAATTCATGCTGCTCTGCTAAACAATATATGTCACTGTACAAGTCCTCCAACATTCCAATGCATTCTCTCACATCAGTGCTCTGGGAAGTGACAGAAGACCATACTCTTCTGCATATTCCTTCAGAAGCCCTCTTCTTATCCAAAAAGTGTCTCAATGCCAGCTTCAGTTACAAAATTTGACTTTGTGACTTTTTAAACTGTTGCTCAAATCCCTCACTCAGCATGTGTTATCAGACTATATATATCCATCCATCACAGCCTGTCCTCAATGAGCCAAAATCTGTAATTTAAAAGTGAAAGCACAGAATGACATAAAAAAAAAGGGGACTCAGAATTCATAAACTTTGTCCCACATGGTAAAGCAACAATAATGATGTATATGGGGCATCCTAACTACATTCATAATCAGTTAAAAGCCAGTGACCCAAAGGATGGACTTTTGTTCAAATTCATGTTATCATCACTATACTGTCATATATTTATTATATTATTTGTCTGAAATCACACAGATGTGGAATTAAGTCATGACATTCCCAGAATATGACCAATTTTCCAAAAGCATACTGGCTTACAGGCTTTCTCTGCAACAGCAAAGCTCAAAACCAATTCATTTTCCTCAGAGACAACTGAAGTCTCCTGCTCCGATATCACAATATTTAAACGTTGGCACAATATTCACCCTTCACCAAAAATGCTTACAGCACATGGTGGAACATTAATCTGCTCATAATAATACCAGATGGCCTGTTTTCCAAGTTATTGAGTAGAGTATTTCAGAGAATGCTGGACTTAAGTCATTAGCTTGGTGTCTGAAGCTGTACATAATGTGTTCCATGCTGCAGCCAGTTTGCTTGGGTTGGGAACACCTGTCTTCTTACAAAGACTTCTGGAAGAGCTTTACAGTTTCATAAGCTGAACTGTGCTGGATACATTCTGAAACAAAAGTCTTTGAAACAGCCAAGATGGTAGCATTTGAAGACCACACTACATGCACTGAACTACCCATTTCTACATGTATAGGTATAGATACAAATAGTTACATTCCATGCTATTACTCAATAGTTGGTTTCTCCAGCACATGGAATCCCACAAAGTTTTGGGGATTTTGAGCAATACAACAGATCCATTGACAGCTTTAGGCCTGAATTAACCCCAGAGTCAACGACATAAAAATGGAAGTTTTAGTTTACATGATACAGGACACAAACAAATACTCTTTCACTGGAAATTCACTATCTCAATAAAAACTGTATGGTCTAAACCATCCAGGGCCCCAAAGTGTTATCAACAGCAATCTCAAAATGAAGTACTTGTTGAAAGCAGACATGCCACATTCCTTGAAAAGCTTGAGACCTAGCAAGATATCAATGGAAATGTTTGTAATTCACATTCAATTTCCTAGATTACTTTTCAAAACAAAGAATAAATACAGAAAACTTAAAAGCACTGAACTGACTTAAGCTGAGCTGTCAAGGAAATTCTAAGCCAAGGCTGTGACTGTCTTTTATATCACTGCAATGCAGTCCGAGGACCATTTAGAAAAAGCCTCAACTAAGAAATTCCTTGATTCTTAAAATTTAAGTCAGACTTTATTTATAGTCATTGTCAAGCGTGTCAAGGTGAAAGTGAGTATGTGTGAAAAGCACATTCAAAGCATTCCAGCCAGGCCAAGCAAAAAACAGAGGTGTTTTGATAAACTCACACACTTACATACACACGGTGTGAGGGTGAGGCACAAACAGCATCTGTGGTTTTACTTATTTTGTTTGGGTGAAAACAAGAAAGAAGAGCCCAACTACCTCTGAACACTGGGCCAGGCTCAAAATCAAACACTATTTCACTGGGGACAGAATGAAGGAGGGGACTGGGAGTCCGGGATTGGTATTTCCGAAGACAGCGCATCAGCTGGTTCAAAGGGGCTGTTAGAGAGAAAGAGACGGGCAGGCAGAGACAGAAAGACAGACACACAGAAGAAATGAAAGAAGTCATGGGAAATAACTAGGATGCTTTGATTTCTATTCATTGATAGCTTCTGTACTTTGGAGTGGAGGGGGGGGGGGGGAAAGTCATAGTAGTATCATAGTATCAGTCAGGGGTTGGAAGGGACCACAAGGATCATCTAGTTCCAACCCCCCTGCCATGGGCAGGGACACCCCACACTAGACCAGGCTGGCCAGAGCCTCATCCAGCCTGGTCTTAAACACCTCCAGGGACGGGGCCTCAACCACTGTTCCAGGGCTGGGAATAGCCAATTGTTTTCAGATGCCAAGCAGACAGTTTATGACTGAAAGTTAAAACCAACATGATAGCACAACATTTAAATGCTGGACAAAATGGGCAGAACTGTGGAGAGCCACATCTATCAACACATACAAAAATAGCTAAAATTGGCTACTTTGAATTAGTAGGCTTGATGAATTAAAGGAAATTTATTTTCTTTTAAAAAAGAGTTCTATTGCTGGTGTAAGGAAAAACTGCTCCATCAAACACAATGCAGTAGGTAGGTACCATTCTAATGACTACCAGATTTGGATGGCAGAAACAAACTCAGTGATAGCCCACAGCACAAAAACCTTAGAGATCAGGACAGAGTACACTAAGGTTAACTCAGACTTCACTTACTGCTGAAGTATATTTTAATTAGGAAGAGATGACTGCATTAATGATTTTGGAGTTGGAAAAACTGCCATATGCCTGCTCTGCTTACTATCTCTTTATTTCTGCTACTTCCATGTTATTACATTCATAAGAATAAACACAGCACTTAGGAGGCCCTGTCAGGACCTTGAGAGCCAGTGGGAGAACTGACAACAGGCCCATGCATAATGCAAGGAAAAATAAATCTGGCATTAGTTCTGACTTAACTATGAATTAGGGCTGTGTGTTACTGGGAGAAACTAAAAGATCCAGCTCTAGCGTAAGGTCCCAACAACCTGGTTCCAAGAGTAGCACAGGCATGCAGTACAGCAAAGCAGCATCTTCAGCAGAGGTAGAGGGGGAGAAGAACTGGAGTATTTCATGCTGCTTTAGGATGCAGCAGTTTGTATGGAAGGAGCATCTACCATGTTGATAGTTTTCAACCCCTGTTTCCATGGGTGGAAAGGTAACAACAGGCATAGAAACCTTTTGAGAGAGAATTGGGCAGTTGTGTGTATCTATGTGGTGAAGGAGTGCGTGCAAGTGAGAGCAAAAAAAGAAAGATTTAAAACTAAACCACTAGATGCCACACCAAAGCTTTTTCTCCTTCTGTCTCCCCCACTCCCAAAATGACCAGCAAATGACTCAAACCTTTGTCAGACAAATATTAAGTTCATGGACAAGCAAATGCAACTCTGTTTTTTGTACTAGTCATATTTTCCTTTGTGCCTGTGTTTGTAGAAGGAAGTAGAACAAAGGGAAGGGACAGAGAGGTTGTGTAATTAAATCTACCAGAGCAGCTAGTTTAAACACTACTTACCTCCCTCTCCTCGTAACCCCTGGTCTCTAATCAACTCCTGTGAATAAATAATTTTAAAAGTGTTTAATTTAGGTATTACCATTTACATGCAAGCATCAAGTAAGATAGATCAAACTGTCACAAACTGAAAATTCACAACATTGGATAGGCTGACCATGAAAGAAAAGTTCTTTCCTACCCTGGAAAGAATAAGCTGCTTTATAATAGCATCTCTCAGTAGTAAAGTACAATGTACACTATCTAAAATAGATGCTGACATGAAAGCATTGATGTAAACATGCAGCTGGCCAAAATGCATGAAGAATTATTGAGCCAGACATTGTAGTTCTAATGTTTGTGGCACGAATTATTTGAACCATCTGTATCAGAAGCTGGGACACCAACTTCCTGTATGGAGGTACATTGGTCAAAGGAGTTCTGTTTCACGATTTCTTGTAACAAAGCACTGCATGTGCATAGCCAGGTGCACTCTGTTCTTTTCAGAAATGACTAACTGCAAAAGGTTTCCCTTACTTGCAATTCACTGAGCTAAGAGTACCTTTTACAATACCTCCAGACTACAAGCAAATGACAGTATGGATTTTCTGAAGAGAAGAAAATGATAAAATTCCAGCAGTTTCCTCTCTGTAGGGTAACTTTCATTATCAAGCTTTTTGTCTTATTTTGGTTACATAATTATTGTGTTCCTTTATAGACCTGTATTGCTGCTGACAGCATTGGTCCTGCCTCTGAGCTGCAGCCCTGCCATACACTAGATGCAAGTGCCTCTGTGGCCGTGCTCTTCATACTTAGCCAAGACTTCACCTTTCACTCAGCTCACATGCAAACCAGATTTTGTGCCTCACTGGTCACACAGAATTCAAGGCTGCCTACCTGACAAATGACTAATTTTTAGATGGTAGACTTAAGTGTAAAATATGAGCTGTATACATTAGAAAAATTAAGTAAAGATTTTTGTGACCAACATTTTGAAAGGCCCTAGTTATAGCAACCATCAGTATTATTTATGATTCAGCATCCAGAAATATTTAAGGATGCAGAAATAATATTTACTGAGCTCCTGAAATCCTAAAGAACATAAAGTAAACCTTAACTCACCTTCCTATAATAAATTAATTTTCTTCAATGTCAGAAATATTACTTGAATGACAAACATTCTAAGCACCTTTATCTTGCATACAAAAAATATGCTTAACAGATATAATGGATTGCAAGAGTGGTTACTGGTTCTCATATTCTCAATGCTGTAACACTTGAGCTTTAGAACTAAGGACAAAACAAAGAGCAGTATTTTTTTGGCAGAATCTTCCTTTAGAAATGACAGGACAGGGCTGTCAAAAGGCAGTTCTGCTTTTGGAGAATGGGTTATTTGTGGTCTTACAGCCCTCAGTATAAAAAATGTCTTATAGGGGATCTAGGAAGATTCTGACAGAAAACCAAGGATTGGTTTAGAAAAACTGCACTTGTGTACATGATAAATTTAACACACTGTTATTGGAAGGGAAACATCAGATCTACTATTTCCTGATAGAAGCATTATTAATACTCACATCAATATTGACTGGCTCGATTGTATTGATGTGAACGTTGGGAGCTGAGGAGGATCGGTCGCGTTGCCCAAACTGATTCCGATGGTCTTCATCTGCTGGTCGGAGGGGCTGTGGGATTGGAATGGATTTTGAAGGAGAAGGACTAGGGAGAATTGGTGGTCTGAGAAACAAAGTCAAGGAAAAAGAGGATTTAGGTCTACAAATGGCTTCAAACACTGCATAGTGGGTGTGGTAAGTCCTTTTCAACTATAATACATACAGTAAAAAATGCTCTAAAGACCTGCATAATAACAATATATAATGAACAATCTCTATTCCCCTATAACTAATTGCAAGAACTCTCTGCTGCAGAAACTACCTGCTTACATGGCTGAAGAGTTCTTAGTTAAAATAAAACCCACTCACATACTATACCAAACTAGTAATAAATCCTGATCTGAACAATTCATGTAGTAAAACATGCATTGCACATAGCAGAATACTCAGTAGTTTCCTCACTTCAGAGTTAATGCAATACACTCATTTTCATGAGAAGTAAAGACACTTAACATCTCATGTCAACATTAGAGTCAGGAGATGTCACAAAACAAATTGTATGGATGGGATTATTGTTCAAAGAAGAAAGACTGAAAATACTGGTCACTCAACATAATAGAGAATATTATGGCCAATACAACACAAACTATTGATAACAAAACCTAAACATATCACCTGTTAACCTCAATCTTTCAGAAGTAACTTCGACTAGTGCAACATTTCAAATGTTATTTACAGTGCTACAGTTCGGCAGTGCAACAGATTTGACTTGCAAGGTAAGCATTTGGACTATACAGTCAAGCTTTCTGAATAAATGCAAATGCTCTCAGTCATAAATGTAGATCAAGTTTTTAATTTATGGTATCATGAATCATACATTTGAAAGACAAAACATCTAAATGCTTGCTTTTTTGTTTGTAGAAAGGCAGAACGCCGCTTCTTTGATTATCTATTTATATTGCTAAAGCACAATAAATTGTCACTTCTCTCTTACTCAGGTCAAGGTCAGCCCCTGTTAAGTCTAGCAATTCGGTTTAATGGATAGAAGACAAAAGGTCAATGAGAAACATTTGCCACTTTTGTCAAAGAAAACTTCATCTTACAATTTACATGAGAACTGGCAATAAAGGTTGGGTTTGTTTGCTTGTTTGTGTTTTTTAACTTACAGAAAACACAACTCCTAGGAGGGGCAGTCATCCATCCATTCAGTTCCTCACGTGTTAGTTACATGCCCACAAAGGCAATGTCCACAGGTAGAAAGTTCAGAAATACACCACACAGCAGCAAGAGGTTCTGGTGCCACCTCCTACAATCCAACTCTCCTTGGTCCCTCCAAAGATCCTTAGGGGCAACTAGTATTTTCAACAGGACCTCCAGACATTTTTTGAGAAACAGGTCTGCTTTAAAGACTATTACTCTGCCTTTCATTGAGGAGTTTATACACTTTGGCACTGATCCCAGAACTCAGTGCTATCTGTATCCTAAGTACCTGTCATCTTTCCCTTCCTGGCCAACAGTCTCACAATTGAGAATGGCAAAACAGAGCATTTGTGAATTAAGTCAAATAATATTCTAGCAAGCCTTGCAATAAAATATTAGATTATGTTTGGGAAGCAGGGTGGGGAAAGAACAGGCAGGGATTTTAATCCTGATTAACTTTTTTAAACAGTCGGTAGCTATTGTCATATGACAGAACATAAATATTGGGAGAATTCTAGGGAAGCAATGAACTGAAACTGCCAACAGATAAATCTCCGAGATAGGGCCCTGAACAGCTCAGCAGTTCAGAAGATGCTCATACTTAAAAAAAACTATTATTTAAATGCAATTGATGCACATATGTATAAGCTAAAGTTTTCATGAACTGCTACCAAGTGCCTTTGGGTAAAGTATTTTCTATTGCAGATGGGGAACTTTTGAGCTCTTGAATGTTTTTGTAAGGAAATCATGCAACTGAAACCTGCATCAGGAGATGGGACACTGCACAAATACACAAGTGCAGAACTGAGCTGACATTCTAAGGCACTGTAATTTCACATTAAGCCACGCATGTCAGATGCTGTTGGGAAGATTTCAGAGAAGCTTAAGAGGTGCCTCAGCCAGATCAGCACTGTCATTGCTGGGATTGCTACCTACTGCTTACACTTTCTGAGAGTTCTCAGAGGTAACGAAATTAGGGGGAATGTGTAACAAAACAACAAACAACAGATCACTGCTGGGAGTGACAGCAAGATAGCATTTGAGCTCTGCCACATGAGGACAGAAGCAATCAGATTTCCTGTGATCATGAGTAAGGCAAGGAAAAGAAAACCAAATTACAGAAATACTGTTTCAATTGCATCCTCCTTTGAGTCATAAATGGTCATCTGCTAAGGGAAACTGGAAATACTTCAGTATTTTGGGTCACAGGTCACCATGCCTAGCAGAGACAACAACTATATCACAGCATGTTTGAATATAACCTGAGTAGCTTTTTCTACCCATAAAATTGTAACTGGGTGAAGTTCCTATCTTCAGAAAACAATTACAGGTTGACAAAGAACTTTCTTTTTTGTAGTCTCTATTACTGGGAGGATCTCTGAACTTTACATACCAAAGAATCCAGAGATGGGAATCTCACAAGCAGTTAGCCATGTGCTCTATCTATACAGTCAGGATTTTATTAATGGGTGTCCTTGGGGCACTTCAAAGAAAATAGGTTTCTGCTAAATTGGAATTTTGATTAAAATCAGTTAACTAGTGAAGAGAAAGGCACAAGTGATTTGCCAGTCAAGAAGGCCAACTGAGATCACAAACTCAGAAGATATTATCACCAGCCTCTGCCTGTATCTTGATCTGAATCAAGATCTTGATCTACAGAAAACATGTCACCACAAAGGATGAAGCAATCCTCTTAGCTACAAAAAGGTTATTCTTAGAGTATTCCTAAATTTTAATTGCTCCAGGAGGACAGGAGGGACACTGGAGGAAAAAGGACCAGCTGACATCATTTGGGAGAGGGTGACATTGTCTATTATAGGTGCATTCCAAAACTAGTTATGGCATAGTGCCAGCAAAAATACTGACTGAAAAAACCAAACCAAAAAACCCAACAAACCCCCCAAACCAAACATAACCCAACCCTATTGAAAACAGAAGAAAGAAATTGGTATCATCGCAAGGACCAGGACACAACTGCTGCAAAGCCCTGCTTACTCTAGTGCACACATATAGTTGGCTGGGGCTTAAAATAACATCAGTTTAAGTACCCTTTGACTGCAGCTAACAGTCAACCTCCTAGCCAGAGAAGGCTTTTTACAAATAAGGTCAATATCCTGACATACTGGAGAGGTTATACCACATCACCTTGCAGCCTCTGAGATACGGGTATTTCCTTAACAAACAATTCTCAGTTTCCCAGGCAAGAAGCTGGTGGAGATGTCAAATCTCAATTGAATATATTATAACCTTTCCTAGCAGTATGACACAAGATGCTTTTTTCTTGGACCATGTATTTGGGATAAGCACATGGCTCCCCTCCATTTTATCAAAGCAAAACAGACAGAGGCTTTGTCAGGAGACAAGAGTAATCGTAGACAGATGTAGAGTTTTGCCCTTTGTCAAACACAGCATGTGTCAGTGTGCCCACAGTGTGCCCACCCTACAAACCTGGGTCCTTGAGAAAGGGGAAGGTAAATCAGAAAATTGGCCATACATGCACATAACATACACACAAACAATTATAGACCATCACATACGGTACCTTCACCATACCTCAGAACTTGCAATGATACAAGTTATTTCACTTTACAGATACAAAATACAATTATAATAGTGATTTTCCTCAATTTGCTTTACCTTATCAACATGATGTTTAATAGTTTTAAGAGCTGGTCTACTCAGGAAAGATTTTTTCTTCAAAGCTATTTGTTTGGGCTTCAAGATGTTTGCTTGGATTTTAATTTTGCTGTAATTAGGCAAGAAATTAAAGGTGTGTTTGTCTAGCTTCAGTTATGGAGTGTGTGCAAATTCCCTTTTAAAATGACAGCATCTCTACTGGATTGATTTGCCTTCTCCCAGTCTGAACAAGTGCATCTCAGCTAAGCCACATGGCTCGGTGTAGTACACACTATTCACTTAGTAGACTGCATACTCATGCCCAAGACAAACCTACTTCTAGCTAAAATGTGTATCAAGGCTATTTCAGTGGTGGTATTTATACCAGAGTATGACTGGATTTGGGTTTTGGTGCTGCTCTTAATAAAGAGCACAGTGCATTTCAATTTTAGGCAGTTTCTAAAGACTGCTAAGGATTTGGGATACAGTGATATTTCAGCTACACTAGCAACCAGCTAAACCGTAAATTTTGGAGGCCAAACACATTCCAGTTTAGTTATTGTACTCCAGAGGTATTGCCAGAAAAAGTAATTTTTCAGTTTCCTCACCTCCACAGCCTGGAAACAGCCAATAAATGATGACAGTACGTGCTTGTAAATACAAGCTAAAGATCACTGTTACAGCATTCTGTGAAATCAGGCTAAGCACATCATGAGGCTGATCTGTAACAGTCATAACTTCATATGGATTAGTGCGTTTTCCTGTATCACAACAACTTGTTTTCATCAATGTTAACTTGCAGGGGAAAAATAACTGCCCAAATGATCATAAAATGTGTTTATACTGGCCTTTGGGCCTAGATCAAAGCTGAGCAAAGCTTCCCAAAAATTTCTGCTAGTTTCAATATACCAGGGGCTGTCAAGAGAACCCAAACTACTCTTGTTAATCCTCCAAATCAGGTTTCCATTCACTAGTATGTTTTTGCAAATAAAGCTTTGGGGAGCAAGAGGTTTCCCTTACTTGTGGTACAGACTCAAGATGATTTTTTCTAAAGATTCTGATACTGGGTATTTCCTGCTCCACAAGAATGTATATCAAGATGGATGAGGTGAGGAGGAAGTTCTTCACAGAGAAAGTTGTTAGCCATTGGAATGGGCTGCCCAGGGAGGTGGTGGAGTCTCCGTCCCTGGAGGTGTTCAAGAGGGGATTGGACGTGGCACTTGGTGCCATGGTTTAGTAGTCACACGGTCTTGGGTGACAGGTTGGATTTGATGATCTTTGAGGTCTTTTCCAACCTTATTGTTTCTATGATTCTATGTTGTAGGAAGCTTGCTAACATTTACATAGAGTGGTCTGGAAAAGGTTTCACAATGGAAGTTTGAGGGGAAAAGTTGCTCATTGTTTTATGCAATAAAACACAAAGCCTTGCTCACTTAAGCACACAGGGACTGAAATGATGTTGTAGTCTTCCAATGTTGTATTTACTATCTGTTTCCTTGGCTTTTCAGGATCTCTTCTAGACATTTAAACATCTTCAGGTAAGGCAGAATGACCAGTAAACATTTGCAAGACAGGAGAGCAGAGGTGTTTAATCACATGCTGGAGCCTGCTCTAAGGCAGGGACTGGGCAAGCTTCCAAGAATGGTTCACCAGACAGTCCCACTTACTCCTCAAATTTAGAAGATTAGGTGTGTTGGGAGATCTTATTTTTCAGAGTCAAGATGTTGCCAGCCTGCTTACTAGCAGTGATTTGCCTCAAAGCAAGCAGATGCTATTGAGCTCAGCCTTCCTCTGCGCTATTCAATGTCTGTCCATGCACCCCTGACCACCCACTCCACAGGTTGCTTACCCTGTCATAACATCTGCCTCAGGAGCTGGCTGAGCTTTGCCCAACATCACAGTATCTGAGAGAGTTGACAGAAGTTGAAAAAGACAATTTTGGAATATTTTGAATAGCTAATCTCTCCCCTTTTCCTGAATCTGTAAGATCCAGGGAACTGAGTTCATAGCAATTCTGTGCTCATATTTTATGAGCAAAGTTACAGAAGAAACCTGATGACAGTGCAAAGGATGAAATGAATACAATGTATTATACACAGTTTGTGTACTTTGATTTTATTACAAATGGCTATTAGTAGGGAGACCTACACTTTAATAGTTCTATCTAGTTAAGTGCAGCTTATAACTAAAATGACTGCTCCAGCACAACAGGATAGTGCAAACTGAAAGAACTGAAATGGGACAACAGATCTCATGTGGGGGCTGGGCACATTTTTATACGGGGTTCAGAAATGTGCAAGTGGGATCAATCATGCTCCCTTATCTTGAGGAGAAATGTTTGGAGGGGCTGCCTATGACTTACAGTTGGAAGAATGAAAGGCTAGAAGACTGCTTTGGGATGTTACACATGCTCAAAGTGAAACAAAGTTCTCCAGCACGTTTAGCAGCTTTTACATTACGTCCAATGGTCTTTTCCTTCACGTTCCTTTCTCTTTCCAGCTTCTCTGTTTGGTGCCTTGACAACTCCTCAGCACGACACACATGCTTTTGCTCTTGAGCTTGCCTTGCAACACAAACTCTTCCTTTCTTTAGGCATTTTGCCTGCACTGGAATCCCTTCACAAGGCTAACGTTGGAGAAGGATGTTTGTATTCTCTTTCCTCGGGTTTACCAACATTAGCAATGTCCCCTCTTCTGCGGGAAAGATGCTAGGAGAATAGAGAAATCAAAGGAACACTAATTAAACAAATAATAAAGCATTAGTTCCTCATGTTTTCAATCCCACTGCCCAACTCTGAAATTTCAGTCTCCTCTTTCCAAACAAGACAACCTGAAACATCAGCTTTTTTATTTTATTCTAGTTGAACTGTTGTCCTGCATTGTAGCAGTACCCTTAAACAAAACCATGAGCAATTATGTTTTTTACAGAAAAGGACAGCATTTTTCTTAGCCTCTAACAAAAAAGAAGTTCAGATAAATTAGCATTTCCACAATTGCACATTTAAAAGGCAGAGAAGTATTAAAGAAAGGCAAAAGGTAATTGGATAAAGTATGGACAGCGTTATGTGCTCATATGAAAGCATCTGAGCTGCTTTCTCTAAAGGAAATGCTATAAACACAGATGCTTGGGGAAAATTGCATGACTTTGCAACACACAAACTACTTAGGAACACCAGCTGGTGATCATAAACCGTGTTCCAAACAAACAGAATTTTGATGGCACGATGTGTGGCTTTTTCTTCCAGTTTGTTTGTTTAACAAGGAAGTGTATAGCAAGGCAAAAAAGCAATAAATGGAAAGAGCTCTCACAGCTCCTGCAACCACATTTACAGACACAACATTTAGGAAAAGCTCCTTAACCTCAACTGAGAAGTCTATTTAAATGTCGATTTTTTCATGTATGTGAGGTTTTATAAACCTTAAGGCATTGGTTTCAGTTTTTCCTTTCAGTTTTCACAGAACTAAGAACACCTGACATAGAGCATGTGTATCAATTTATAGATACTACATTCTGCTGTATCCTCATAAACTTGCTAACAAAACACACATGCGAGGCTGAGACAACTGGGAAGTAGGACAATATGGCATGTAGCAGTATTAGGATTGGGGCTGTATAGGCTTTTTTTAACACAGTTGGTATGAACAAGCTTCTTCACAGATTAATAGTTCCAGCCTAGTTACAATTTCAGCTATATTATGAGAAAGGTAAAGCCTACTTAGCTTAGGGAACCACAGCAGCAGTTTTGTCCCCAATCTGCTGCACTAAGACACACAGGATAATAATGGCAACATCCACTACCTGGACAAGGCACTTACAAAAGTAACTTGAAACTACAAAACATAATATGAGAGAGAACGTAATTTCTCTTTGCACTTACCCAATGAGGTTTCCTCTGCAGAGTCAATCAATCTGTTATCCTGGGAGGGGTCTTATTTGCTCTTTCATGGAATAGTCTCAGCTGTCCAGAGAATTTTTCTTCTAGTTAGAATCCATTGATGTCTGTGCAGCTTCCAGCTGTGCTTCTGCTTTAGCTTGGATGCAGTGCTCACTATTACATGAGAGCTTCTCTGCCAAATTCAGTTCCTCTCCATGCAGCACATACGTTCTAGGAATGTTTTTTCTGAAGGCCTTTGTATCTGGTGTTCTTAATAAATTTTCATCAGATTTCTTGACTTCGATACAAATCCCTGAGTCACTCTTTCCTGGAGATGAACTATCTAGGGCCGGGTGGTGACAGAGATCCCTTTGCTACTGGGAACGGAATCTAAATGGGATAACTTATCTCTTCAGAGAGAGGGTTGCCTATCTTTGTTGGAAATACAAGGGATGGAGGCTGTGGTCAATTTCAGAAGTCTGACTGGACAAAACCTGGATCAGCAGCAAACAGGTGCTATTGGTATAACCTCAATATCTAAATAAGAGGAAGACAGCTGGTCTGGAAGACCCTAGAGTAATGTGTATGTGGAGAAACTACTAAAGCAGTATTACAAACTTGCAATTGGCATCTGTTTGTGCCAATCTTATAGTGGTGTGGCTTATTCTGAAACATTGCTACATCACTTCAAGGCAACTAAATTGTAGCTTGGTAATACAAACTGAAAGAGTTTGTGAGAATATAGTTTTGGTTTGTATTAATTTTAAGCATAAAATCTTTCCAGTTTAGACCAGGTCTACACTGCCATGCAGTAGCAGGCAGTGTAACAGGTAAGGCTTCACTTCTAGAGATGTTTATGCACAAGCTTAACTTAGGTTCATTACTGATTTGCATCATTCAGATGAATGAAAACATTCATTTCTTTGAAGTTAAACATAGGTGGATATATTTGTATGATAAACCAGATTATAAAAATGTAAAGAGTTGCAAAGCAGCATTTTGAGTGTTTTTAAGCATACAGTACTGACATTTTAGGTCATTAAACAGCAGGAATAAGGTCATACCCAACAGAATCTGAGGGGGGCAATGAGGGGTACGATCCAGATGCTGGGGTGGTCTCTCCTAAGGAGGCCTCCTCCTGTGGTATGGGGTGATGTTCAAAGAACTTGGAGACAAACAGCAAACTGTGAGGCAAGAACAAAACAAAAACAACCTAGCAACCCAGAAGTTTCACAGTATAACACTCAAAGACTGAAAAGCACCCCAAAATCCTCCACTCATCAAATCCTAGATTTAAAAATAAAAAGTACACTAACACATTAATCTGCAAGGTTTGTTACAAGTATTATTTACTCGACAAAGTAGCAAAAGATCATGCCTTAAACATGGAAAGCATGAATGGCCTGTGGAATGCATTAACCTTTTGGCTGAAATTGCAAACATCTGGTTCCTCAAAAATGCACAACTTGCACCTACATATTGAGTATCTGAACAGAGCATTTGCACCGATGCAATGCCAAAACCCAAAGGGATGGAATTGTGTTACCCATAGGCCCAGAGCACAAACTCTAGAGAAGCCCAGGGAAACAATTACAAATACCAACATAAGCAGGAATTAAATTTATTCTTTGGGGAAAAACTATAATTTTAAATGATTCCTTATATGAACATCTATTTAAAAGACTTAAGTTCTCCTGAAACTAATCAAATAGAACACAGAGCAAGTCTACAGTAGGTCCTTAACCTACATCAAAGACTTACACAAAGAGATCAATAGTTAAATTCAAGAACACATGACTGTTTGGGACATTCTCTCATGTTTCTTACCAAGGTAAACTTATTAATGGATTTATCTTCAGTCACACTAAACTGAGTGTAATTTCACCGTATTCAACTAGTGTCTCTTAACATTTTTTTGGGTTGAAAAGAATAAACCCACATCTAAACAGGGCCCTAGCTATCATGTAATAAAGAACCATCTTTGATTAACAGCTGTGAACAATGAGAAGCCTGTCTGACACAGTCAAGTGTCAGCCACCACATTCATACTTCAAAGACTGCTTTTCATAGTCTAGCAAAAAAATATGAACTGGCTGAGCTAGCACAGAAAGAATAGGAGTTATGCAGTCCCACAAGAACAGCTGAACTCCTGCATTTTTTCAGGCACCTCCTCTAACTGCCTGAACTACAAATTTAATGTAAGACATCACTGACAGCTGTAAGCTTAATAAAAGGCTCAACTTCAAAACCCGTTGTGATTACTTACTCGAGTTGGTCATAGTTGACACACATCAGTGGCACTTCTGTACTGCAGCGCTGGTGAAATTTGTAGCCACAGGTCTGGCACCGGAACCCCTGGAAAAGCAGCTTCCGACAGAAGTCGCAGAATGCTAACGTGAAGAATGTTTTTCGTACCTAGGTTGCCAAAAACACCCATCGTTACTTACAGCCCTCCTCTAAGCCTAAGACAGGCTAGTTGCTGTCACCTCTCTCAAAAACACAAGCCTCTCTTTTTCAGTATTCCTAAGGTTGGAAGAGACCTCAAAGATCATCGAGTCCAACCTGTCACCACAGACCTCATGACTAGAGTAGGGAGGACACTACTGCCCACTGCAGGCTTGAATGCACGACCTTCCCATTAAGGGTCTGATGCGCTACCAACTGATGCTGGAGCTACAGTTTCATGCATTGAACACTTACGTAAAAGACTGACTCCTTTCTGAAACAGTCTGTAGGTACTAAAATTTTATTTCAACTCTTTACTGGAATTAATGCTTCATCTAATTAGCAGCAAGAAAAACAGCAACAAATCTGAAGCAAATCAGTGTGCACTATTGGCATGCTGGAGACAAATGTTCATAATTTAATTGAATACAGCCTATAAAAAACAAAAGCAAGGGGAAGATTATATTTTCTTCTGATTTTTCCAGGAGCCAAACAACATGTCCATTCAACACTCACAGGCCTGGAAACACCCATATGGCTTACATATATGGCTTTTATGTATGGTTGCATATATAGCCACAATTTCAACTGCTGAGATTCAGAAATACTTAAATTTGCAGAAGGATGAACTAATATCCTGATACTATAGCAGGGAAAACATTTGTTTCATTATAAAATTTAGCAATACTGGCATAAATGCATTTTCAAGTTTTGCAATAAAATTTCAGAAGGATATTAAAAAACCCAAACCAATAAACCCCAACATGTTAAGCCTACTAGACCTTCATCTAACTTTAGCCAGAGCCAAACCAGCTTGTTTGAATAAAACAGCTTAAGCAGCTTGCAAACAGAATTTCCTTTTTATTAATTTAAATAAAAGATCTTTCTTCTCAATGTGCCAAACATTATTTACAGGATTCTGCATGTAGTTGGAACCATTTAGATGGATACTGTTAAGCAGCTTCCATTTACTTGGTGCCTTATCAGGTCAAAACACATTTGTGCACTAGCATCATTGATGATGTCAGCACTGCTCTGGGAATAGTTAGTTCATTAGTTAATTGCTGCTGCAGAGACAGCAGGGAGGCCCAGAATACATTTTATAGATACAGCAATACAAAAATAGTAGATTATTATTACAGCTCTGCAATGCAGTGCTGATTTAAACCACCTTCATTTATAGATTTTTGAGGGTGTATTCCATCTAAATGTGAAAGTTTTAAGGGCGATCAAGTGCTCTAACAGCACTTATTGAAATTACAATTCTATCCAATTCACTTAAGCTATTGTGATTAAAAATTTCTTTTGCAACCCCCACCACGCTCCATACATACAAAATATTATTCAAAGATGTCAATTTGAATTTCAAAGTACCAGGCTGATTTAACCCTACTCAACATTGCATAAAAACCAATACATACAAAATTGTGTGTTGTGAGTGGCACATTCTCCAAGACTTCCACATGCAACTCCTCTCCTGTGAGCCAGGAAATGTCAGTGTCCCAGCCAATTGGTTTCTTCTCTCTACAGCGTAAAGAAAGGTTTCATTAGCACCAGCGCACAAGCCCTTGCAAGTCTCCTAATGAACGTGCAAGACCAGGTAGAAAGTTGCACTGGGGGGGTTTGGTACTCCGTCTGTAACGACAGGAAGCTTTAAAGGTGAGACATTAAGCTCAGCACATAGCAAGGAAAGCACACCTTCCCTGAACAAACCATAGGGAAGAAATGCACTTTTTCAATCAGCTCCAGTAGCGATAGATTCCTTAGGTCCAAAGTGACAGCTACTTTTCTGACCCAGTGCTTCTGAAAGTACCTGTTCCATAAGAATTCCAAGAAATGGCTACTTTTTGTAGTGAAATAATCTACAGACTTTGTAGGGCTAGAAACTCATGTTTTTTCTCCCACAGGAGCTCCATATTCCTTTAAGAATGCACTATAACCAAGTCAAATAAACCCAGATAGTTAATGAAAGCTATTTAACACTCATTTGGTTAGCATGAGTTTGACTAACATTTTGCCATCAATCTAGGAGTTCATATTACTCTAGAATATGCCTGCTCTTGAGGTGATTAAATCTTTCGAGAGCAGCCTGCCATTCTTTTTAGAGATCACAAAGGCTCAACATTTTTTTAGTGCCAAGTATCACATCATTCTGAACTTTGAAAGCAACTTCTACAATGTTGGATAGAATCAACCATACTGAGTAACTCCAAAGAGATTCTAAGAGCAAAAAGCATCACACAAAACCCATACCCATCTTGTATTCTGTAAACAGCACAGCATTCTGGAATAAGACCTCTCATCATCAGAGCTTTCTTTAGGCTGTCTCGGACTGTCACACCACATCTTGCTGGAACCTAGAAGTCAAATAGAGAAGAAAGAAATTAAATCAAGTTCCAATTTATCCCCCCCCAAAGTGATGCAAACATTTTGACCCTCAAGTGCTAAACCCTCCACTTTTCCTGATGCTTTACAGAACATTAGGTAAGAGTCTTTCAAAATCTTTTTTTGCAGTGTGGAAATTTTCTTTCATGCATAGTATATAAGCAATCTAGCTCAGCTATAAGAGACAACAAGCTCCACATTTCTATTTATATTTGGAATGAAAACTTGACCCAACTCCAAAAGTGACTTTCCAACTTTTCATCTTAGAGAAAGCGGAGACACAGCACACCGATAGCTAATAACTGTGTACATCTATAGAAAGTTCAGGCCAAGCTGTACAATCAAGAGTGGGGCAACATGCCAAGCAGAATTAAAATGAGGAACTAACTTGGACTGCAATCAAAACTCCATTGTGATAAGACATAAACATTTTATTTTCTCTTTCTAAAATAGAAGATAAGCATGCAAACAAGTAAAATGAAACAATCATCTGAGTTTGCAGACCATCACCTCTCACTTTATCCCACATTTGCAACTCTACAGAAACTTCCCATTTAAAAACCATATTCCTCTCTTCTGCTTCACTGTTTGAAAAGTTCAAATATTGAACAAGATGGGAAGAATGGAGAACACTAGAGCCAAACAAAAACCTGTGAACTGTGCAGATTAAAAATATTTTCCTTGCCTCCACAGGCATATCTTATAGGAATAAGTACATTATCTCTGTGTATACCTGTGATTTAACAATGAATAATGTCAAGCCATAAAACCAGAACAATACATAACCTGGCAATTAAATGCAGTGAAGGTGTTGAGTATTTAGTATTTCTAGAACTCAAAAGTGAAAATATGTAATACCTTGGGTGGTAGCATACACACTGTAATCACAGGCAGCACCTCAAACATGTATCAAAAGAAAACCCTCTGACTTAACTAACCCAAAACATCTGTCTGAGCACCTGAGACTCGATTCTAACTTGATAATGGCATAAGCCAGTGTAGCCAAAAGCAGTCTCTTAATCAGCTTCAACTGGCTTTGGATCAGAGCCTAATTTTTGCTCCTTGCACTTAAAATTTCCATGGGTATTTAAGGGCCCTATGTCCTACTTAAGGATGACAGTAAAAAGCAGCAGTCTATTTCAAGGAGCTTTGTGAACACCACTTGAGGTTACACCTTTCTAGAACTGAAACACATATTCTCTCAGAAGAGACAAATTAAAGGACTATTTTGCTTCACAATCTTCCTCCCATTAATATGAAAGTGCTTCATACAGGGTATTTGTGCATTCCATCTGATCAGCATAGAAACATTTCTAGTAATCCCTTGGGAAAAGTATCCTATAGGATACTGCTTTACAGCCTTGATATTCACCCTGAAGTGATTTTGTTTTACACATTCCATTATCTCCTAGAGAATCTTTTTATTAATTCAAATAGCTACTTCTAAACCTAGGAGTTAAACACTGTGGCTTTCAATTTGTAGGTCATTCCTCTGGCATAAAACATCCTTAATCGTTGCTAATACAGGTCACTGGTATTAAGACGGAGCTTGCGAGCACCAATTACTGTCAGTGCTACCAAGAACTGCCCATTGTAAAACTCATCTCTCTGTTGCTTAAGTGTCTTCATTGCTCTCACTGATATCCACAGAGGAAGAAAAAGAAGTGGAAGAGAGTGTGACAGACAGACAGACAATGAGGTGAAAAAGGGAATGAAAAGAGCCAGGAAAGTGGTTGGGCATGAAGAAGAAATGGGAGGAGGAAGGCAGGACAAAGAACTGACCAGAGAAAGCATGTGTATACTGGGAGAGGGTACTGCCATCAGCAGATCAGTGGGAAACCTAGGAGGACAGAGGGACTAAAGATTGAACTGCTAAATGGGGCAGAGGGCAAGACACAAAGATACATTGAACTATCACTTAAGGGAGAACTGTTCAAAACAGGTGGGAAGACAATGGAAACACATCCTGAACAGGAAATTTTTGTGCTGTGACTAGGAGAAAAGAAGTATCATTTTGGACAGGGAGCACTAGTTGAAGGGAATGTTCAAGAGAAGTCTTAGAACTGAGCACAGAGGTTCCAGTTTAAGCAGCAAGTATGAAAAAAAGTAAAATCTGGACCTGGATGAGGGAATGGAAGAAGACAAGGAAGAAAAGCTAAGAAATGGAAAGATGACTAACATCAAAGAGACAAAGAGAAAAGGGAAGGAGCCTTGTGCTCACTGAAAGACACTTTGTTCCCCCAGCACTGACCCTCCATAAAGGGCAACAACATCCTCCAGTAACTCATGAAGCAATTATCTCCATCAGGAACCTACAAATTCCAACTCTATTAATGAATTACACTGGCATTTGAGGTGGTTTCTAATTATTTGTTTCTTTTTAATGTTGCTGAAAACAGGATTTATGAAGTTGCAAGTTTCCTTTTAAGAGATCAATAGTCAGAGAGGCACTCTCTCAAAATCTGGAAAGCATCAGCGTGAAGGTTGCTTACAGCAACACAAGCGCAATAGACTATGAAAAATGTGCATTAAGCATCTTGCTCACTGTTACTCAGTACTACTTCCCCAAATCTCCTCCATTAAAATGCAGTTAGAAACATGGATAGAACATTTGTTCTCTTCACTGCCATTTGCCCAAAGATCCATCTGAAAAACAGCAAGGGAACTATTTTGATTACTTTCCAAAACCACCAGGATCCTGAATCAGCATCACATTTAGAACATTTCTTACAGAATTCTTGAGCAGAGAAACAGAAGGCTAAACAAAAAGAACTAAATAGTAGAATACATCCCTGTAGTATTGATTAATCATTTTCCCAGACTGGTACAGTACGGTCTATGACCATCTGTGCATGTAGCTCTGCAGCCTCTTCTTTCAGTTCCAATATGCGCCTGCTGTAAAGCAGAAATCTGATCCTGCAAAGCATTCCCCCTAAAACCTTTTCCTCCCCACTATTATCTCACACTTATACCACGGCAAAGAAAAGTCCTGCTCCAAGGAAGTTATTTGGAGAGTGACTCGACCTTGAGGAAAAAAAACCCAAACTACTTTTTCCAGCTGACAGAGAGGCTCTCTGAAGCCAGAGTTTCAGAACTCAGTTTCCTACTCCCTACCAGCTGGAAGGAGGGTGCACAGCCTGGGAGTGCAGGGAGCAAGAACCATGTGCAGCTCCCCAACCCACCAAACTCGTGGGCTGCCTGCCAGGAGCCCACAGCTCCAGCATAACAGGCAGGCATGAACCAAAGTGGGTATATCAGTTCCATCCAGAGTTTTGACAGGATTGCCACAGAACATTAAGTGGATCACATCAGTACTTTTTGACAAAATTGGTTCCCAATGAGGAAATTTCTGATTGACTCTGAAATACACACTTTCATGATTGCAATGCAGTAAATTGAACCAAGCTGGCATTTTAGTGACACAAAAACATTATTTCAAACCCATGTTACTCATGTCCATCCATTATCTTTTGACCCGTTTTTTAGCTGAGAATCTAAATAAATTTCACGACAGTGGCCACCTGGAAATCCATGCTACTGAATTAGGGAACCTGTTCCTAAATTGCAACTGCTGAGACTTTCCATTTTAAGTTACTTATATGCCTAAGGTTTGTAGATCAAGAAAGGTTTAGGTTTTTGTAACAACTCGAAAGTTGATTCAGCAAACAACTTTCAGAAGCAAAGCGCATGGCCTGTACAATACTACAGAACAGCACAGCAGACGCCAGTACAGACTGCAAAATGTGTTCAGTGCATTGCTTAGTAATATACCAGAGAAAGTAATTGTGCATCCCAGATCAGGGAAGTAGTGTTTCGGGAAGACGCCAAAATACTTGCTCAGCTTTGCAAATGTGAAGTCCCAAGGAGAGAAAAATTGTTTCAGATTCAAAAAAACTTCTGAGTCATGCAACTTAAACAGAACTATAGCACTTTGTTTCCTCATTTCTTCTACTCACATGAACGATTTCTATGGGCAGTAAGTATTCATAACAACATTGCTGATATGTATTTAGTACAGCAGCCACAAGCATTTAAGCAATGTATAATAAATCACTTATTTCTGTAAATCAGGTCACTCCCAATTCAGTAAGAAGTTCAGGGCTACATCCCTGTTACATCACTTTTCTAACATTGGAGCAGAAACTGGCATAGTCTTCAGTATGTTAAAAATGCTTCCTTACACCACTGTGGTTTCCAATATTTTACAGCAATAAAAAGATTGGAAAGACCGAGACTCACTTAAAAACAACAACAACAAAATCAATATAAAGGTATTCTCTGAAAGTGAGGAGGCTAGACAGCTCTCAATATCTAGTATGACACTTCTCAAAAGCAGTTAGTTGTTTCTGGTTTTTCCTCTATCTAGCACTGTACTTCAGCTCACTAGCCCAGTGGTAAGTAAGCAAATTATGGAAAAGTCCTCAACAGCTAAGCAGAGAACTGGGTACAATAGTGAGAATATTCTGAGTAGCACAGATTTTGAAATGTCACTTCAAAGTACTGAAGGAAGGGCAACAAGGCTGGTGAGAGGCCTTGAGCACAAGCCCTATGAGGAGAGGCTGAGGAAGCTGGGATTGTTTAGCCTGGAGAAGAGGAGGCTCAGGGGTGACCTCATTGCTCTCTACAACTACCTGAAAGGTGGTTGTAGCCAGGAAGGGGTTGGTCTCTTCTCTCTAGCAACCAGCACCAGAACAAGGGGACACAGTCTCAAGCTGGGCCAGGGGAAGTTTAGGCTAGAGGTGAGGAGAAAGTTCTTCACCGAGAGAATCATTCACCATTGGAATGTGCTGCCCAGGGAAGTGGTGGAGTCACCATCCCTGGAGGTGTTCAAGAGGGGACTGGACGTGGCATTTGGTGCCATGGTCTAGTCAGGAGGTCTGTGGTGACAGGTTGGACTTGATGTTCTTTGGGGTCTCTTCCAACCTTGGTGATACCGTGATACTGTGATTTATTTACCTCAACATACACACACTGAGAGATCACATATTTCCCCCTTCCCCCACCACTACCTATATGACTTGAAAAATGCCAGCAACATGCTCACAGAATTCAATGCCTTGGGAGGGAAATAAGCTAAGATCTTTGCCAAGTAACTAGTTTTGTCTTCCAACATGTTAGGTTTTCTGGTAAAAATCCAAACATGAGAGTCACATTTAGTTTCTCATCTTAGGTATGAAGGACAAATGTTGAACCAAATTAGTCAGCCGCTTTTAACAGCACTAACAGATAAAAATAACCTTCTCTTTGACAGAGAGAGGCTAAGATGATGCTGAGCATCACATCCTCTACAAACTGAAGAACATGGCTTTCAGACAAAGCTATTCTGGATTTCAGTGCATGAAGCTCTGACTGTCTCTCAGGAGAAAACATCATTTAAAAACATACATTCTTAATGGAAGATGTTAGTAAAACAAATGGGAGACAATTCCATTGCATTAAATCTTGATTTAAAGAGAATTTGAACAGAATTTCCCCATTTTCACCCTGTCACAATTCCACTAAACCCATCCCATTTAACTTGCAAAAACACTAGCTACCAGCACCCACTCGTACCTTCAGAGCAATTAAAGGGTGCTTCTTTGTAAAGCACAGCAGCCTGGTTTATGTGAACACAAGCCTGTTTGCTAAGAGTATACCATCACAGACCCACAGAAGATCAAACCTGCTGTGCTTACTCAACAGGAGCTCCCGCACTGTCAGTTTTTAATGGACAGCTTCTAAACTGTGTTCAGAAGAGCACTGGTCATTTATAATGTGATGACAGACAGCAGAATCACAACCATAACATTTTAGTTAGGGTGAATATCAGTGCCCAAAGTTGTGAAGACTGACAGCGATCCACTAATGAAAGACCAAATCCACCAACCAACCAAAGCAAGCAACTTGGAAAATACAGCTTCAGACTTCAGACTTGAGGGAAATGATCAGCTCGAAAAATAGCCATAGCCACTATATCAGAACCAAACCCAAAGATCTGGATGTTTCTGGGGAAGTGACAAAACAGTCAGCTGTCTGCTTTCCAAACACAAATGCTTTAGCAATTTAAATTAAAAACTAGTTTAAATAAATCTTTTTAATAGCTCAGCCCCACAGTCCACTCACATAATAGCCTTTCTCAGATGATCACACTCCGAATGATTTAAAGGCAAGAAACTCTACTGCAGGAGGGCCAGAATTAGCATCCCTCTCTAAAGTTTTTCAACAGATCCTAAAAACAAACAGACATTTTTCTCTCCAGGTAGTATACACATTTTATATAAATGCTAAGCTTTGGTTGATTACTTTATTAGACATGGAAGAAAGTGTTTTTTCACCATTATTTTCAGATTTGTGACTTGCATTCCATTTTGTTGAGTGTCTGCCTAGCGCACCATGAGATAGAGGAAACACACTCCAAACAATGTTCTCCTCTGTCATTCATTACTTTCTACAGACAGACTTTACATCTCTTAAGAAACCACTAAGCTTTCCCTTACTTGAGGAAGAGTCTCAAAAAGCAGCAACCAATATTACGTGAGGCATTCCAGATGGCCAACCACTGATTTTATAATGGCACCTGTTCAATATTGTTTGACTTTGCAATCTAAGACTGTGTGTCTCTAAAAGAAATAGATTAAATTACTCCCTTTCCAGCACATACCACAACATTTAGTCTGTTCAGTGGGTTAACCCTGGTAGGCAGCTAAGGAACAGTCAGCTGCTTGCTCACTCTCCCCTCAGTGGGATGGAGGAAGAGAACTGGAAGGACAAAAGCAAGAAAATTCCTGGGTCAAGATAAAGATAATTTAGTATGTGAAGGAAAAACCAGGGACAATTTTTCCCCCCCTAGTGATGAAAAAGCAATCATTCACCACTAGCAAACATGCCCAGCTAGGATCTGAGTCATCACAATTTTGAAAAAGCTCGTCTGCTTTATATTGCAGAGCATGATGATATATGGGATGAAACATGCTTTTGGTCAGTTGGGATCAGCTGTCCCCACTGTGTCCTCTCCTCAGCCTACTCACTAGAAGTAGCAGTAGAAAACAGGGAAGGCCCTGACCCTGTGCTAGCACTGCTCAGCAATAACTAAAACACTGCTGTGTTGTCAGCACTGTTTTGGTCACCAGTCTAAAACACAGCACTGTATGAGCTGCTGTGAAGAAAATTAAATTCCACTCAAAGCAGACCCCAGTACAGCCTGCTGCAGCATTGCTGCTCTCCTTGCTTCACTAAACACCTCCCAAAGACACATTCTTCAGTGCTTCCTAGCTGTAAAATCTATTTCATTGTACAACTCCTGTGGTGCAATAAAATTTTGTTTGCTTATTGACAGCCTAAATGAGGTCATCCAAGGTCATGCTTCTTCCCAGTGAAAACTGGCAGTTCAGTCTCTAATGTGATTTTGCCTTTCAGCAGTAGGACAGGAAGGCCCTGATCAAACTATTTGCCAAGTAGGTATCAAGTAAGTTTACTTGAAAGGGCACCACCATTTACTTCATTCTACCAGCCTGTTCATACAATACAGAAATTTCTAACACATTCAGAGAGGTTAAGCATCTGTTGGCAAAGCTTACAAATTAACTCCATTTCAGCTGAGTGCTTGACATAACATGAGATTATTTTTTTTAAATTAGAACAGGCTAATCATGTTAAAACAGGTGTGGAGCTAAAAGAAACTACATTATTCAGCTACCTGAACATCTCTTCTCTGGATTTTCCTTATACTGGACAGGTAAAACTGGTAGGACAGCTTGAATACCTATGGAAATCCAGTGCACTGTACTTGGTATGCACAAATGCACGACAAACTCCAGAAAGTAAGGTGCAAAATGTAATCAAAAAAATTAATAACTGAAAAAGGCTTCAAGCTTCAGATTCAAACCCAGAATATCTGAAGGAGCCCAGCTGTGTATGCATGAGTTAATTTATGCTAAGAATTTAGGTAGAGTAAAAATATCTGAGTCTTCACAACTGCAAAGGAGACCACATGATTGCTTGTCTAATTAAAAGGCAGATGTACTAATTAACAAAGGTGTGACAAGAGCAAGAAACCTGAAATAAGAGCTGTCCACACACACAGCAGTCCCAAGCTCATTTACTTTCTGTAAGTTTTAAGAATACAAACCATCCCTTTGAAAAACTCAGTCTCATTTTGAGAACCTGCACGAACTTTCTAACACATGTATACTTATGGCACAGATGAAGCACACCAACACATGATAAAGTAGACAAGAACTTTTTCTGGCCCAAATTAATGCCAGTCTAGAGTAATCAATCTCATAGGTGAAATTCCTAAATAATTTACAGAAGGTAGCAAACATTGCAACAGTCCTTGCAATTGGGAATAGGGATTTGTTTCCTTATCCCAAGCTTATCAGCTAAAAATTGGCAGTCCCCAAGAGGTTCAAGAGATACTTGATACAGGTGCTCAAAGAACACCTCTCCTAATTCTCAAAGAAAAAAAATAGTTAAAAAAAGCAATCAACTAGAAGTAATCTCCAAAAATGCTTAGATCTTGTCCTATACCATGTTCCTGTAATGTTTACACTCATAGAAAGCTGTTTATGCTCACTGCCTGGAACAATTCCAGTTAATGTTAAACTTCCTCATTGTCTTCTGTCTCTTATATTCAGTTGAACTTATCCTATAGAGGTCTTTAATGACTTCTAGTTTAATAACCTCCTATTGAGATATTTAATGGGCTTCTTCCCATACCTCTGGATCAGTTGTTAATCCTCATTCTCCTTTAATTATTAACCCTTCCCAACAGTTAGCTGTGTGTCTCCTTCTTCTTGTCTCTCTACAACTACCTGAAGGGAGGTTGTATGTAGACAGGCGGATGTTGGTCTCTTCTCCCAGGCAGCCAGTACCAGAACAAGAGGACACAGTCTCAGGCTGCGCCAGGGGAGGTTTAGGCTGGAGGTGAGGAAGAAGTTCTATACAGAGAGAGTGACTGCCCATTGGAATGGGCTGCCTGGGGAGGTGGTGGTGTCACCACCATTGGAGGTGTTTAGGAGGAGAGTTTATGGGGTGCTTGGTGCCATGGTTTAGTTTAGTTTTTTTAGTTTTTTAGTTTAGTTTTAGTTTAGTTTTTTAGTTTAGTTTTTAGGAAGAAGTTCTATACAGAAAGAGTGATTGCGCTATGGAATGGGTTGCCCGGGGAGGTGGTGGAGTCGCCGTCATTGAAGGTGTTCAGAAGGAGACTTGATGGGGTGCTTGGTGCCATGGGTTAGCTGTTTGGGTGGGTTGGATTGGTTGATGGGTTGGACACAACGATCTTGAAGGTCTCTTCCAACCTGGTTTGGTTTATTCTATTCTAATAAAGGTTTATTCTATTCTAATAAAGTTGTTTAGGTGGGTTGGATTGGTTGATGGGTTGGACGCGATGATCTTGAAGGTCTCTTCCAACCTGGTTTATTCTATGTGTTCTATTCTATGTATTCTGTTCATTTGTTTCTTTTCTCTCTCTGTTTGCATCTTCAATCACATAATTTTGGAAAACAAATGCAAATAAATAAGAATCCTAATCCACAACTCAATCACTTAAGGATCCCACAAAATAATGCTCTGTTCAGGCTCCATGCATTCTCTCAAAAATCTCATCAGTAAATGTAATCCATGTTTTTATGCTGACACACTAGTATTGACTTCCCATTCAAGAGTATCCCTTTTTGACCAAAACCAAGTTTCAGCATCAACAAACACTCAGACTTTTACCAGCAGCAGACTTTTACCTCCCTCTCCTAAAAAAAGCTCTTCTTTAATTAGCAGTTTTGTCACTATCCACTCCACAGTCATTTAGATCCCTACCCCAAACAAGCTTAGAACTAATGGGCTGCCCAGGGAGGTGATGGAGTCACCATCACTGGAGGTGTTTTGGAAGAGACCGGATGGGGTGCTTGGCGCCACGGTTTAGTTGATTAGATGGTGTTGAATAATAGGTTGGACTCGATGATCTCAAAGGTCTCTTCCAACCTGGTTTATTCTATTCTAACTAAATTTTCCCTACATTTTACCCACCCACAGTTTGGATAAACTTCATCCATTTGTTCTGCATGGTAACTGACAATCTCAAAACTGCTGTTTTGCACTTGTATTATTTCAACATACTCCTCTTCCCTAGAACAAAACAAATCCCACACAGACTTATCCTGATTTCATCTATGCAGAATGCTTTTCCAAAGGACATTCACCTTGCTAGGTGAACCATGCCACTGAGGGAAGAGAAGCATACACATTTCAAACATTTCCCTCTCGGCATTATAAGGCTAAACTTGGGACTGCTTCAGACAATGATCAGAAATAAATGAGGAGGTTGTCTTTCCATTACCAATTTAATTCCAGTCACTCCAGGTTAAGTCAGTTTAAGAAGTGTAATTGCATTCCCAGATAAAAATAAACAAAGACTTTAGTATCTGACAAGATTTCTCACCTCTGGAAGCGGGTCTCTGATTAGAGGTAGAAACTGAATATATTATCATGATATTAAACATTATTTCTTTCAGAAGTAGAAATTAACTGAAAGCTGGTAACTTTTGGGTGTTGGAAAGCTTGTTACAACACTGCAACTCTTAAGAGCATCTCTCCTCTCCCACCTACTCTCTCAGTCATAGGACTCATTTTATCCTTACTTTAACAGTCAGCCCAAATGGGGACTAGGACAGAGGGAGCTTCTAATGGCAGGTACTATGCATTTTCACAGGGAAACTCCTTACTTCAACCCACTACATCTGAAGATATCCTGCATATTTGAAAACCCTAAACTATCATCATGGCTACATGAGCAGATGGCTCTGTTAATAGGCACAAGTGCGACACAACAGGTCTGTTGTCAAAGGTTACGAAGGAAGACCAAGACATCTGTGATGCTTCTCCATCCACCGAGAGAACAAAGGCTATGTACTAAGCAAGCAACAGCAGTATTCCCTGAAATCTGCTGGGTGGTATTTGCTGTGAGTATATTTCCAATTTTTTATTTAGAATAACACTTTCAACCAAAAATGGGTCTTTCCTAGCAGAATGCAATCAACTTCCACCTTCCTGTACAGTGTATGAAGCTGAATCCTGCCAACTTGAGCTTCCAGCTAGTGATCTCATATGTGTAGCTCACGCCTCCCTCCATCTGCAGGCATCTGCCTGTTCCTTTATGTAAGTGCCTCTACAGACACAGCTATACCAGATTTGAGACTGAAGGGACTTGGCACCTTCCCTCCACCACTAGCTTGTCTCCTACTCTTCTCTAGGCACCACTTTTTTTTTTTTTTTTTATAATTACCACAGCACAAGACTACAAATTTTGCTGAAGCTGTGCTCTCAGTGTGCCACATTTAGCAAGCTGGAAACAAGCTGCAAGGCTAGACTGCTAAGGCAAATGGTGTTTAGACTCCAGTAGAGGGATGAAGACATGAGTAAGAGCCTCCCCCTGACTACTCTCAGCTTAAACCAGATTTGCCTTCCAAAGGCAGGCAAGAGCATCTAGATTCAGTGCTGGAAAAAAATTCTAGCACTCTGATGCCCATCACTACTACAGCTAAGTGCTACAATTCCCTCATCAAATGAGTGTACTCAAGCTAGAAAGTGAACTCTTGGTAAAGACATGGCAACAGACAAACTGGTATACTTGAGCCAACTCTCTGGTTCATTCTTGAACCAAGCTCCTACTGTGCATGATTGATACCACAGAATCACAACACTCACCATAAAAACCCCAGAGTTCAAGGCTAGAAGTGAGAAGGAATATTAGTCCAGGAAACTGTTCTCCCAAATGGTTTTGAGCTTACCAAGCTAATCTGATAGAGTCTGTTAAGAAGTTAAAGATGCATTGGTTGAAGACAATCTGGTTGACTTGATTAGAACGGACCAACAACATGCACAAAACCATGCTTCAGATGAGGCACGACAGGTCTGTACTGGCCCAAAATTGTCTCACCTGTTTCACACTAAAATACTACTGCCTCTTTTTCCTGATTTGTAATCAGAAGGAGGCTTCACAACCTCTCTGGGCAGCCTGTTCCAGTGCTCCATCACCTTCACAGCACAGAAGTTTTTCTCTAAGTTTAAGTGCCAATCTTTAGATGTAGCTTTAACAAACAGTACAAATAAATAAACCAAAAAAGAAACAACTGCCCTTTAATGTGCTGTTCCCACAGTAAGTCTTATAATCTCTTGTTTGATGGGGTAAGAGGTGGCAGAGGAAGGGAGAGGACATGTTTCCAGCGTCCAGCACTACCCAGTTAAGGTTTTCTTCTCTTTGATGGTAACGAAGGATCCACAGGCAGTCAGAGCCCAAAAAGCCCTGGTTTGACAAGCACAGGGGCTGTGCTACCCATTTCTCACTTTCTTAGCAACCACAGCTCCGCTTCTAAGGCACAAGTACGCACTACCTTGCAAACCAGAGCCTAGACTATGGCTTGTCAGTAATTTCATGTATCACAGTTCGCAGTGAGTGTAGTGCTCCACAGCACACAGCAAAGCTCTTCAGTTAGGCAGGATTTTATTGGTCAAGAGTTGCCATAACAGACAATTAAATAGCCAAAAAAGAAAAAAACAAAACCCAAAAAAACCCCAGCTTCCCTTCCATCATTCCAGGAATCACTGTAATAATATAACAATTGATAAACACTTGGGTTTGAGCAGCTTGTAGGCAACGCTTCTTGCCAGTTCTCTACACAGGTCCTGGCAGCATTAGGGTCCCAACACAAAACACTCACCACTGTGAGTGGGGAGGAAAAGAAAACAAATCCCAAGCCAAAACCCAAATCACCACGTGATTCTGCACAGCCCTCCTTAGCTGCAAGCAGTTGAAACTTGCTCTAAAGTGCTCACTGCTGCTAGTAACTTTGACAACATGCAAAACACTTACTTTCCCCAATTTTGGTCTGTTAAACTAATAAATAATTTTATGTAATACAAGAAGCAGAGATTCCTACCCTCCAACCATTACAAAACTGAAGATTACTACTTATCAGAAAAAGCTGACTGGAAAAAATTTCTTGAGTTATTTTCATAGTTACCAAACTTGTGAAAGTTTGGTATTCTGTATTATTGCCATCAGAGACACCTTTGTGTTGATTCTGCAGAAAACTTTCAACATATCAAAACAACTGCATGTGGGAGAGCACAAGGAATGATCATGAAACCTCTCTGACCTATACACAGGTATTTTTTCATTGCCTTCATTTACCTTTTATATACAGAGGGAGAGAGATACAGGAAACATTGAGCTTATGAGTATGTGAATAGAAACTGACTCACCACAGTCCGTTGCTTATTGGGTAGGAAGACTCTAACAATAGGTTTCTGTGGAGACTTAGGGTTATTCCGTGACATATCAGCAGGGTTTTGATAAACTGAAAGGGATGAAGGTGCTACAGAGAGGCTAGAGGAGGAAGATGATGCCACTGTGTCTGTTGAAGCTGAACTGGAGACAGAGAAATCTATTCCATTCCCCATGGATTCCAGTAACTGCTGCTCTCTCTGCTGTAGAGCATCTAGTTTGCTGGTGTACTCTTCATAGGCCTGTGAAGGACAAAGCCAGAAATGTAAATGCAGAATAAACACAAATCAAAGCACATTCTAAACTAATTCAAAGTTCCCAGGAACGGGAACAAAATGGTCTGGTCACATTTTTCAGTAAGACACAAAGAAGAAATTGCTTTCAATTACTTATGTTAAACCTTTTGAACTAACAACTAAGTTTTTTAATAGATTAAATGAGTAAGTGGGTAAGAGAAATCTGAAGTCAGAGTTTCAAAGCACCTGCACTACACAGTCTAAATGAAAACTTGCTTTGAAGACGACAGCAATCTTTAACAAATGTTGTCAGCTGCCTTGCCAAATTACTGTGCTAGTTAAATTTACCATTCTGTTGGAATGACAGCTAAATACATCCAATGCAATAATTGGAAGAAAGCTGAAATCTGCTTTTTACCATCTGCATCTGACAGCTCACCTAGCTCATTGTTCACCATCCTTCACCTCTGGCACTATCCTTTCAAATCAGGTAGTACAAAAAACTGTTCCAGTTGGAACACAACTAAGTTTGCCCTGCTACAAAGGCAGTCATAAACATGTGAAAGTGATCCTTGGAAAGAGTTTAACATCTGCAGGATATCAATTTTTACATAAACTTGAAAAATCAAATTAATTACACACTGACCAAGTGTCTTTAGCACATAAAAAATTTCAGTAAATCTGGCCATTAAGTTTTTATCAAATGAAGTCAAGTTAAGCATTGCTGGCAAGCTGTACAATACAAATCTATAATTGGTACATACTGCTGTCGAAAGTGTATTTCCATCAACTTTGTCTTCATAACAAGAAAGTTTTGATTTTCTTCTAGGTTTCAGAATTATTTCTTCAGCATGTAACTTAGAACAGAGTAGCTTAAAATATCTGAATCAGTTAAGGAATGTGCATTTCGTGCTGCACAAGCACCTGGGTGTTAACCAAGGATGTGTTAGACCTTTACAGTCAAGAAGAAACAAAGATCACACAAATCTAACATCTAAGCAGAAGGGAACAGAATTTTCTGCTCAGCTCTCCAGCAAGACCAAGATCTATGTCAAGCTGCACAAATTTTCAGTGTCACAAAATATATTTGTTAGGAAAAATTTCCTTTTTAAAAAATGAACCTTTAAAAATGCTTTTCCTCAAGTGTTGTAGGCATAACATGTTGTGAAATTGAAGTTAGAGAATTAAACTGACCAAAAAGTCTGCAGGGTCTACATATGGAAAAAATAAATAAAGAGAAAAAAATAAAAGCACTCAGTCTTGCTGCCACAAATGCTACATTTTACTATGAATGTACTTCTCCAGGTTATATGTGTGAGTAAACAGTGGATGGCCCTTCCCTATTTATGAAGGCTTGGCACGCCCCAGGATGGACCCAAGTTCAAAATTTGTGTCATCGTCCCAACAGTGTTAATAAAGAGAATGATAACTGGAGAGTGAGGACCCAGAAAGAAAAAGGATTCAAAAGAATGGTGGTGAACAACACAATTTTCAAATCTAGATTTTTATGGGTTCCATTTTTAATGAATGGACACAAGTTGCAGGAAACTGAGAAGGTTGGACTCGATGATCCTCGAGGTCTCTTCCAACCTTAGTTATACTGTGATACTGTAACTACTTCCTATTTCTTTTAAAAACTGAAAATGCCCAGTGCTTCCCAAATAGACAACAAACTTGGAGACTTAAAATTAAAATATTTTCACCCTATCCCAAATCTACTGTCAAAAGTAAATGGAAAGGTTACCCCATCATAAATGCTGCCAATTTTTGGCCGTGGATGTACAGCAGTACAAGTGACTCCCTCCTACTTCCAGAATCACCTTTCAATGTAAATTCCAGCTTCATGTGTCAAGAATTATTTTCAGTAAACAAAAATTAAGAATCATAAACTGTTACCATTTCACCAATACTTTTCTAAATACTTACTTCCCTTTCTCATGAACATTGCAAAATACTGTTTGAACACACGCAACATCACACTGCTTCCGGATACTTGTGGGCTCAGTTCCTCCGCAAAATTACACATGTCTTTTGAAATACTCAATCCTACAATGTTTACACTGGCTGCTTAATCTGTCAGTACTGCAAAATCCATGTCAAATGTTTTCTCTTAAGAGAATAAACAACAAGCATGGAAAGCTGGGAGCTGCTGCTGGCTTTCAGTACTACGCCATTGAACTTGGCACGACAAGGTTCTCTAGGCTTTATGGAGACAAAAGCCCTCAAGTATTACACTCTTAATGTCATTGTAGAAGATCCTATAACAAGATGTAATGGAACTAGAAAGCCATCAGTGGAATTTAAAAGCATTTTTATTTTTCTAAAACAGCAGTATTTTTTTTCTAATATAGAAGGAGCAACAGAACATGCAGCAGAAACACCATAGCTCCAACAGAATCTCATCTTCACAGAAATAAGTACTTCGGGGAGATTTTGGTTTAGCTGCTGACTTGCACCCGTACACCTTACACAGTCAACACCACCAAGCCAAAGCAGAATTATCCCACAGAGTTCAGCTGAAATAGAACTACAATGGCAAAACCTACCTATGGCTAGTATTTCTAGTTAAAAGAAAGACAATGCTGCAGAATTAGCCTGTCTACAACAGAGACCTGCAGCAGCATGGCCAGACAAGCACCAACAGCAACACAAACTTTCAAGTCAGTCAAGGCCATCTGGGCCACAAGACTGATTTCTAAGGTTTGGGGTTTTTTTTGGACATCCAAGCAATTCATTAAGTTAAGGATTTAAATAGTATTTCCAAGGAAGTGTTTATAAAAGAAAGTGGAATGAAATCCATTCAGTTTACATATTTCCATTAAGAAGCAAGTAACGTCCTACAAGAAAACTTAAATCTCGCTTTCAGCTCGATATAGAATCAGAGGAGAAAAAAGAAGGGGGGGGCTAGGTGTGTGTGGGGAAAGTTGGAAGCTATCTCTGCAAGTCATACAGACCAAACAGTTGATTAATACAGAGGTAGTTTTTTAAGTTGAATGACATTGCTCAGAGCCTTGCAAAAGCAAGTTTTCAAAGTCTTGAAGGATGAAGACTCCATAGTCTCTGGGCAAGTAGTTCCCAGGCTCAACAACCACTCTCATGATGAAGAGTTTTCTCTTATGAAATTCACTTGAGGCCATCTGTGATACTGCCTCTTCCCTTTTTGCTGTTCGTGTTTGTACAAAGCCCGGCCCTCTCTTAGGTTACAAGAGCCTGCAAATTTCTCCTGAGTCTTCTCTTTTCCACACTGAACATCACCTCAACACAGCAACCCCAGCAGTCAGTAGATGAGTTCCAAGTCATGCTAGCTACATTCCTACTAATGCAGGCCAGTGTTGCTGTTACAAGCCTGGAATATTGATAACTCAGCTGGTTACCCACCCGTGCTCCCCAGTACTTCTCTTGCAGAGACACTACCCAGTCACTTGCCTGCAGCCATATCATCCCAAGTGCAAGATGCTGCATTCATCTTTATTGTTACAAAGCTTCTTGTTACAAGGCTTCTGTTAGACTCCTCCACCTTATTTACTAGTTTCCAGAAATAGACTGTATTTAATAACATGTATTATCCTTAGTATCTGTTTGCTCTACTGTTATGGGGCTCTCAATTTAGTGTGACTTACCAGTACTGCAAAACGTTAAAGGAAAAAAATGTATGTGAAAAGCTGACTAGCCAACTCAAATTGGCACACCTTGTCAAGCTACACATAATTCTTAAAATAGAACAAAAAGTTAATTTTGATAATACTGTATATCAGTGTGTATACACACACACACAGAGATATATATCAGATGTGAGAATACTCCTGAGGCTCTAAGTAACATGTCTAAAAGCCTGTTAAGCTGCCAAGGCCATTTAAACCATTAAAAGTTAGCATGCTTACATACAATGTATGTACATGTCAGAATACAAGGGCTGCTCACTCAGAAACAGCAGTTAAAGTTACTTCTAAAATGTTGCAACTTGTTGACAAAATAAAACCTGTCCTCTAACATCAAAAGAATTTGTATGATGTACAAATGTGCCAGGGGTGTTCTGCTGACTAATTAAAAGGGGTTCTCTCAAAAATGCATGTGTTTTTTTATTACAGACTATTTATACTGTATTTTTAAGTTTGCTTTCTTGAGCCACAGCCAGGCTACACATTCTAGTAATAACATGCAAGGAAGCAAAAAGCAACAAATGATGTATTTTTAAACAAATTAACCTGGGACAAAACTAAGTTGCCAAACACAGTTTCCTCTTCCTGCCCCCTACCACATCTGGTTATAAACTTAGTCTAAACTCAAGATGACCAACTGGTTTGAATCTAAATTTGATTGAGAATGGTACATCAAATTTAGACTCTTAAAAGCCTAAACTACAGTTACCTGGTCTTTGAAACTGAGATTGTGTTTCTATTTAAAAGATGTCTGACCTTTTAGACTGTTGATCAAATGCAAATCCCACTAAGTTAAATGGGAGCTGAAGATAGACGGTTACATACGTCAGGATTTCTTCATTTAGTAAGACTCCTAAATCTGCATTTAGTCTAACTTTAGACACTCCAGTTTTGGTCCAACATATTTGATCAGCATCTGTTAGGAGTCTGGTAAAAATAAACCTGAGCTTCCCCAAAGAACCGTGACGTTTCCTAGTGCCTTACCCAGAGTTAGCGTTTTCCTGGAATCCCACAAGCAGTCTGAACAACCTGAGACTCAGCACCAAGATCCATTTCACATTCTGTCTGCCTGCTATTGCAATCAGCATACTTTATATCAGCAAAGAGGTAATCATCTTTAATTCATTAATTTGACCTCCTGTGTGGATTCTTCAGATATATAGGAATAAGGAATGAAACACTCTCCTAAGATTTCAGAGCCAAACTATCAAAAATGGCAACAGCAAGGCCTCTGAATAAAATTCATTTAATAGCACAGGAAAAAGTGGGGGGAAAAAAAGCCAAACACCAAGCAAACAACAAAAACCCCTCAGTCACAACCAAGATCCACACAGCAGCTGGGGACAAACAGCCCTCTACCATGATTTTCAATTTAAATTGCTTCCAAAAGTACAAAAATTGATGATTCCTTCAGGACAAGACTGGAAAGCTGACTGAGTTTTAAACCTTATTTTGATACCAGTATCACCCTATCTATGCATCTGCATACTGGTGTATTTTGTCTGGAATCTGAATACAAAGAGCAAGCAGTTTACTCTTGTACTGTTAACTGAAGCAACTTACAAGTCCAGGACACAACTTCATACTACATGAAGAACTATTTACATGTAAAGGGGCTAAGTTCTTACAGTTGAAGTGTTCATAGCTATATCACACATGCAGCTATGAGTCAAGGACACACAATGCATATTGGGACTTCAAATAGGTAAACTCTCCCTGAACAGTCATTAAGAGTCTACAAAGGCTAACAAATCTGATTAAGTCACTTCAGGTGTCTGCTTTTGGCCAGCCTCGCTCTGTACTGCTCATTTCAGTTTGTAAATAGCATTTGTTGCCAATACCAAGTTGAAAGGTGCTGATCTTTATTCTCCTCTGCCTAACTCTAGTTATCCATTTCCTCAGTACTTTGTTAATAGAGACCAAAAAAACCCCTTAAAAAATATTATTGATGAGTATTATATAAGAATATTCACCCCCACAGTTTAACCCCTTTTGCTAACTGGTAACTTTTCCCAGCATCACAACGTTAGACTTTTCTGCACTAAAGATTTCCAATATTTACAGTGCCTGACAAACCCTTGAGAAAAGAGTTTTTCCACAGTGAATCACAAACTGTATTTTGGGAAACAGCACTTCAAGGACAGATATAACGCACTATGAAATTATGTGGGAAGACAAAACTCATTGATGTTTTTCAGCTGCTGTGATACAGAGTACTTCCAAAAAGTGTGGTGAAGCCTACTGAGGAGCTCCTGCAGCCTCTTTTCCAGAAGAAAAGGAAAATGCTTTTAGTACATCTACTGACTCAAGCAGTTATTTCAAATATTTGACAGTGATTTTCACGGGTCTGTTAGATCTGTGTTCACACACTGCGGATGGAAGAAGTTAAGAACTAGGATTACCTACAAAAGAATTTTAGCTACAAGCCATTTTTAGATTTTAGTACAGTCACTGCTTAACACATTTATTATTTCTTCCAGCCAGAACAAGCAGAAAAGTTTTTCTTGTAATCATACTGGAGAACATTGCTAAGATTACTGAAGCTATTACTAATTATAACACTTAGAAGAAAATGGTGTGGCTAATCACAAATGTTTTCTGCTGTCTTCTGCTCATTTTGTTTCCCACTTCTGTACTCAGAAAAATACACTCAGAAGTCTCTGAAACTTTGGTCTTCCTCAGCCTCTACTTCACTGCTCTGAGAGAAGAGAGAAAAGCTACCCCCTGCCCTCCAGCTTCACACTACATTCCCCATACCCAGGCAGCAGCAAAGTTGCCCAACCAGGTTTGCAGGCCCTACTCTCCATGCTCTACAGTCACCTTTCAGCGACTGTCACTGAGGAGTGACGGATGGAAGCAAGATGTCCCTGAAGCTCAGTACCTATGCTTGCAGGAATAATTAAATATATGATGAATTCAGCACAGTACCTGTCAATCACTTTTGATATTTCAAGAAATCCATTCCTCTTTCATAGTCAATTGATGAATCCCAAAATAATGTCTGTGACAAGAGCTGTCACTTTTAAAGCTCTTTTGATATAAAATGCATTGAACCCACTTCAGAATTAAATAAAAAACACTGCAAAAAAAAAAAAATCATCTTACTCTCAGATGAGCACAGAAACAAAAGTTTGTTAGCTTCCAATTTCTTGAGCAACTGTAACTAAGCCATAAATGCTTCTTTGTTTTTGAATAATGTATACTCAAGGAGTGACTTCACTACATCCTGTACATGCTTTATTTTCAGAATTAATTTTCTGGATAAATTCTTCAGCTTCCCTTTCTGCACTTCTGCTACCCCAGACCCTTCCTTTCCACTTTTAATTGAAACACAATTTTGTCACCAGGTTCAACCACAACTTTCTTTGATGTGTCTACAGAAGCAGCTCCAGCAGAGGCCAGGAGCTAGCGCAAGGGGTGCTGGAATTTCTGCAAACGTGAGCAGTAAGATCTGTAATAAACGAAGGATCTAAAACCAGACAGGAGTACAAAAGAACCAAACAATTCTTATTATATTGAAACTCTACACACCAGAAGATGGATGGACAGCTGTCAAGCTTTCCATAGGGAAATAAAAAGCCATGCTTTTGCAGAAAGCATTGCAGTAACAAACTACATGTTTACAACAGTGGAAGAGAACAGAGGTGAAAGAAAAAGTGTTCATTTGCAGCAATTAGCTTTGGCTAATTCCAACTTTTGCTAAGAGAAGTGGACTACATGCTTGATGTCCAGACGGATATGGGTGACAAGTGGTGTTCCTCAAGGGTCTGTATTGAATAGAATAAACCAGGTTGGAAGAGACCTCCAAGATCATCGTGTCCAACCTATCATCCAACACCACCTAATCAACTAACCCATGCAACCAAGCACCCTGTCAAGTCTCCTCCTGAACACCTCCAGTGATGGCGATTCCACCACCTCCCCGGGCAGCACATTCCAGTGGGCAATCACTCTCTCTGTGTAAAACTTCCCCCTGACCTCCAGCCTGAGCCTCCCCTGGCACAGCCTAAGACTGTGTCCTCTTGTTCTGGTGCTGGCTGCCTGGGAGAAGAGACCAGTGCTGTTCAGTCTCTTTATCAATGATATCAACAGTGAGACTGAGGGCACCCCTAGCAAATTTGCAGATGTTACCAAGCTGAGTGGTGCAGCTGGTAACTCTGAAGGACAGGATGCCAAACAGAGGGACTGGGGCAGACTGGAGAGGTGGGCTGAAGAGAATCTCATGAGGTTAAATACGGCAAAGTGTAGAGCCCTGCACCTATGTCAGGGCAATCCCAGGTATTAATACAGGCTGAGGAATGATGAAATTGAGAGCAGCCCTGTAGAAAGGGTCTTGGGAATGCTGGGGGATGAGAAGCTGGACATGAGCCAACAACACACACTTGTAGCCCAGAAGACCAGTCACATCCTGGGCTGCATCAAGAGAAGAGTGGCCAGCCTATTGAAAGCTGATTCTGATACTTGTCTCTGCTCTGGTTGAGACCTCACCTGTACTAATAAGTAACCTCACCTGTTACTGAAGTAACAGACTAGCAAAATTACCCACATAGATTCCAGGTAGAAGCAGGGCACTATTGCACTTTACAACCAAAAATGAGACTTCAACAAAACATTCCAAATATGAAACTCAGAAAAGGATGGAGAGAGCTTAAGTCACTGTTGAAGCACTTCAGAGGTAGTACACACAGCCTAGGTGTGAATGATTAGGGGAGGAGGAAAGTGAGGTCATGCACAGAAGTCGGTTCAGGTATGGAACTTGTGCAACAGGCCTGATACAGCACAGGGACTGTATACAGGAAGTTTGCTATTTCTAACAGATGCCAGACAGACATGTATTGAACCACTTAAGTTACATCTCTACATACTCTCCTGCTGTTGTGGTTTTTTTGTTTGTTTGGGGTTTGTTATCAAAATCACTGTATTTTCTTAGTTCTGCATTTTCTAGAAGCAGAACTGTTCTTCCACTCTTGATCAGACTACATTCAGAGCTTTTGAGTTATAGCTTCATCCTTTCATGTTGCAGCTGGGGCTGCCCTGGCCCTTTCTCTTGACTTTCTATTCCACCACCTGTCAAACATTAGCTCTACTAACTAGATTAGATTCAGGTAAATTGCTGCTAACTAAATTCTGACAATAGAAAGCAACCCTTCTTCTTGATCAAGCCAAAAGCAGCCAAAAAGGTGGGTGAGGCACAGAAAGGATTCGCTAGACAACTGCTGCTGGGCTGAAATGAACAGTCAAGGGTAGATAGTAATCTTACTTCTGAATGTATCAGATAGCCTGTGATTTATTTCTTTTTTCTTTGCTTCACACTTCAATTCTCCCACAGGAAATTGACACACTAAACAAATGACAGGTTTGCTGCATTTAATCCTATTCACTTCAATAAATCCACCTGAGGATGATCTAATCTAAGATAATGACCACTCAAATAGAAAGCTCCACTCCTCTCTCACCCCATTTTCTAGGTTTTTGGTTCACAATTGCAAGCTCTTCCCCTTCCCTAACCTTAACTCCAGCTTTGGGGCCCAATGATCTTCATCAGCAACAAGTTCAGTTTCTTAAAGGGATGGAAAACTAGTCCAACAAAACCAGAGTATTATCCTTTCATGTTAACAATTTGAAGTGCTTGGCCAGGCACTATGCAGCAAAGAGCTGGGAGAAGCCAGGTTTTTAATTCCAGTGATGGTGGGTTCTTGTCACAAGAACTCACTGTCTCATTCAACCCAAAAAGCAGAATCCCAGCCACTTCCACCTTCCTCCCAATGGTTTACTGCTCCCTTGTCAGTACCAGCTCAACTTGTCACAAGACCTGCTTTGTGATCCAGCACAACTCACTGCACCACAGTAAGCCCTGTTTCACCTTGCAGGGCTTCCCCACCACGTTGAGGAACCAGAATTGCAGTATTATCTCAACAGCAACTGCAAACCTACACTTAGGCTTCATGGTTTGCAGTCATCACCTATTTTTGAGTCACCATACTCTTTACACTGCCATAACCATGTCCTAATACATATTCACAACTGCTAATGCTTTCTTCCCTATCAATGAACTACAGAATAACTAAAAAACTTCAGTGTAGGGATCATAGTTTTAATTAAGATGGGAGAAAATGGCTGTAATGAACTAATGAATTCACTACTTGAAATCCAGATTTACTACAGACTAATCTCATTATTATTGCAATTTGATACATGATCGAATGAAACCAACATAAATGTGGCAATTTTAAATGCAGACATATGGAACAAACCAGTCTGTGTGAAAGCAGAGGTGTGTTTATATACCAGTGAGTGGTTACAATGTGATTAGTACTCTTTCAATACTCCCATTTCACTTAGCAACAAGTAAAGCAACTACAGAGGGCGTCGTTCGACCTTAACTGTTAGGGACAGTATGTCAACATTTGTATTATCAAGCTAGTGCCCTGATCTGACATATTAATATAAAAGCTAGCAGTACCTCAAATAATGAGATCTTTAATTACCCAGTGTCTTTAGGCAGCAATTACAATTAAAAAGACCACAAAAGAAATCTAGTCGACCTCCAGCTACTTCATACTTGCGAGAACCAAGAAATGGCAGAGTTTGGAGCAAGTGACACTCATTTAATTCCTAACAGATGTAACTTATGCATGCAGTCCTTTCTTCTGTCAATATAACTGTATGAATCTGTAGTGATGAAGCAATACAGGAAATCTGTAGTTAGTTTAAAAATTAACATACTGATGCCTGTCAGGAATCCCAAACAATTCCTTTCCAACTCCAGGGAAAGAGTTAATTCCTAATATACAAAAATAATATTCTCTTTTACTTAAGGTATTCTCTAATTCTAATTCTGTGTGGTGCAGCAGACACGCTGGAGGGAAGGGAGGCCATCCAGAAGGACCTTGACAGGCTGGAGAGGTGGGCACAAGCCAACCTCATGAGGTTCAACAAGACCAAGTGCAGGGTCCTGCAGCTGGGTAGAGGCAATCCCAGGCACAAATACAGGCTGGCAGTGACTGGCTGGAAAGCAGCCCTGAGGAGAGACTTGGGGGTGCTGGTGGACGAGAAGCTCAACATGAGCTCTCAATGTGCACTTGCAGCCCACAAAGCCAATCAGATCCTGGGCTGCATCAGGAGAAGTGTGGCCAGCAGGTCAAGGGAGGTGATCCTCCCCCTCTACTCAGCCCTGGTGAGACCCCACCTGGAGTACTGCCTCCAGTTCTGGAGCCCCTATTACAAGAGGGATATGGAGGTGCTGGAAGGTGTCCAGAGAAGGGCCACAAGGATGAGCAGAGGGCTGGAGCACCTCTCCTATGAGGACAGACTGAAGGAGTTGGGGCTGTTCAGGCTGCAGAAGAGAAGGCTCCGAGGTGACCTAATTGTGGCCTTCCAGTATCTGAAGGGGGCCTACAGGAAGGCTGGGGAAGGACTTCTCAGGATCTCAGGTAGTGACAGGACTAGGGGGAATGGAATGAAGCTGGAGGTGGGGAGATTCAGGCTGGATGTGAGGAGGAAGTTCTTCACCATGAGAGTGGTGAAGCCCTGGAATGGGTTGACCAGGGAGGTGGTTGAGGCCCTGTCCCTGGGGGTGTTTAAGAGCAGGCTGGATGAGGCTCTGTCCAGCCTGATCTAGTGTGGGGTGTCCCTGCCCATGGCAGGGAGGTTGGAACTGGATGATCCTTGTGGTCCCTTCCAATCCTGACTGATACTATGATACTAATACAAGATGCTTTATATAAGATTAAGGTTAACACACCATTATTCTAACCACATTCATTTGAATCTAAACTTACCTCTAAATATATTGATGGTGGGTTATGCTCTCCTCCAAATTTGTCTAGCAGTGCCTCTATATGTTCTTGTGTTAACTTAATCATCTGTTTGATATTCCACACCTAAAACAGAAAAAGAAACATTTTTGTAATGAAAAGGAGCCTAGAGAATGTCCTAAGGAAAAAAAATGAAAATCAGATTTCTTGATATTAAATTACAGAGGTCCATAATAAAATACTTTTAATTATCAGTAAGAGTGCACAAAGTTATGCTGTTCATCCACTGTCAGTAATACACAGCTTGCTTCTGAGATAAGCAGAGAAAATTTAAATTTAGGTTTAAAACTCAGTTAGCACTGAATAAACCACTTCTAAGAACAGCTCATTTTCCATGTATATCAAAATCCTATTAAACATTTTCCCTGCAAGACGCTGCAACTCAATTCCTATAGAACCACAAAGTTTAGTGAAGGAGTTCTATAAAATCCTAAGTTATCTGTGTAAACAACATTCACAGAACCTAAACCTAGTGTTCCATTTCCAAGAGAATGAGACACCTTGATCTTCAAGGCTAACTTTTAGACTCGGACTTCTACGCTCAATTTTCTTACACATCTTGGACACAACCGACATGATCTCAAAAAGATTCACCACTAGTGCACAAAGGAGACTTCAGGCACTGTACTTTGAAACAACTCAGGCTGTTAATAATTCTTCACAATATCTTCAAAGAGTTCATTTTAGGATTTTGAGACTGTTGTAGATAAACAGTATTATGAATCCTAACTTATACTTTGAAAGGCAATGAAGCACAAACCCGAACACTTAAAGCAATAATGCTGCATTGGTGGTGTTGGATGATAGGTTGGACACGATGATATTGAAGGTCTCTTCCAACCTGGTCTGGTCTATTCTATTCTATTCTATTCTAAAAAGCCCAACCAAAGACAGTAATTTATAGCAAGGAATAAGGAGGAAGAGAATGGAATCTTTTCATCACAGGTACTGTTATTCAGACTATTTATCAGGAAACCAATATTAAATCAGAATTACATCACCCAGGATGGAAGAAATCAAGGCAAGATAAACCATGCTTCCTCCAAAGAGATTTTAAAGGTTTCCATCAACTTTTTCAGTTTAACTCTGTTCTACTTCACAGATTATAACACATATAGCCTCCAGATCTGTATTTACAGATTGTGGCAACCTACCTCTTCGAAAAAAGAAGACACAAATAACTTCATAGTCTGAAGGAGGGTCAGTTAATAAGATCCAATCCAAGTTGGATCAAAGCAAGTTTTAGTAGGTACCTTGAGATTCAGTATTCAGTATCACTAAGGTTGGAAGAGACCTCAAAGATCATTGAGTCCAACCTGTCACCACAGACCTCATGACTACAGTAGGGAGGACACTACTACCCACTGCAGGCTTGAACTCACGACCTTCCCATTAAGGGCCTTATGCGCTACCAAGAAACAAGCTTTAAAATACAGAACTCACATTCTGCACATCACCTTATTTACCCTAATTGTAGACATCATGCTCCAGTAGTTTCTTAAAGTAAACTAATAATTGATTCACTTTAGCCCAAGTTTTAGAGCAGATACCAGAACAAAGATTTCATCAGGAAGCTACAGTCAAGCAGTGAGAATTGGGGGACATCAAACCACGTGCTGGGCACTATTCAAGTGGTCCGTACATAAATTCCCTTAAGGCATTTGTGCAAGCCACCTTGCTTCTCAACTTGGAATCCATTTATGTCAAAGCTAGGACTTCAAACCAGCATCAAAAAGAAGGATTTCTGTATTTTGCTCGTTTTTCCCAAGATGGCAAAGGCTAGTTGTTATGCTTGGTGAAAAGGACAAGTGCAAATCAACTGCTTTGATTAACCTGTTGAATAAATGAGTTCAGAATGTTTAGTTACTGTGTAACTGGTAACATGCTGTTAACCTGGATGAATACACAGAAAAATCCTGGCAAAATATGGAATCATATCTCAGGAGCACCTTCAGAAACAGGTGTCATTACTACTTAAAAAAACCTTCTATTATTTGTTCATTCTGGCAAGTTTTCCTCAACCGCTATTGTACACAACCAGTATCAACAATTCCTCACACTTAAATGCCAGACAATGGGGAGGATGGGGAGGGAGGATGCCTCACTGACAAAGTAACCCAGAGTCACAGAAGGGCTGAGATCGGAAGGGACTTCTAGAAGTCATCTGGACCAACCCTGTCTTCAAGCAGGTTGTCCAGGACCATGTCCAGATTGCTTCTGATTGTCTCCAAGGGTGAAGACTCCTCAGCCTTCCTGGACAACCTGAGTCAGTACTCAGTCACTCTCACAGTAAAAAAGTGTTTCATGATGTTCAGAGGGAACATCCGACCCGACCCATCCCACAGGGAGGTCTGCTCCCTACCAGGGGCAGGGGTTAGGGACATTGCGAAGAGATTCCCTGAATTAATCCAGCCCACTGACTATTACCCTCTGATGGTAATACAGGCTGGGAGTGATGAGATTGACAGGAAGGGCACTAGGACAATTAAGAAGGAATTCAGGGCCCTTGGACAATTGATTGATGGGGCAGGAGCTCAAGTGGTGTTCTGCTCAATTCCTTCAGTGTCAGGGGTGTACACTGAGAGGAATGGGAGAACCCACACCATCAACAATTGGCTCAGGGGATGGTGCCAGCGGCAGAACTTTGGGTTCTATGACCACGGGGCAACTTTCACTGCACCTGACCTGCTGGGTCCTGATGGGGTGCATCTATCTAGAAGGGGTAAAAGAGTCCTGGCACTGGAGTTGGCAGGGCTCATTAGGAGGGCTTTAAACTAGGTCTGAAGGGGGTGGGTGAGGCAATCGGTCCCTCTGCAGAGGTAAGAGTAGGGCGCAAGGTAGGGTCAGTTGAGAAGTCAGGAACCCAGCTGCGATGCATGTACACCAATGCACGCAGCCTGGGCAACAAGCAAGAGGAGTTGGAGGTCCTAATCCATCAGGGTGACTATGATGTAGTCGCTATCTCAGAAACTTGGTGGGACAGCACCCACGATTGGAGTGCTACAATGGGGGGTTACAGGCTCTTTAGGAGGGACAGGCGAGGGAGAAGAGGAGGAGGGGTGGCTCTGTATATTAGAGAGTCAATCTCTGCCACACAACTTGTGGTGGAAGATGAGGTAGTTGAGAGCCTGTGGGTCAAAATCAGAGGACAACCTAACAAGTCTGACATCCTGATTGGAATCTGTTACAGACCACCCAACCAGGATGAGGCGGCTGATGAGTTGTTCTACAAGCAACTGGAGGCTGTCTCAAGATCATCTGATCTTGTCCTTGTTGGTGACTTCAACCTCCCAGGTATCTGCTGGGAACTTAATTCAGCAGGGAGGAGGCAGTCCAGAAGATTCCTGGAGCGAATGGAGGACTGCTTCCTGACACAGCTGTTAAGCGAGCCTACCAGGGGACAGGCTCTGCTTGACCTGCTGTTCTGCAATAGGGAAGGGCTGGTGGGAGATGTGATCGTGGGAGGCTGCCTAGGGTGCAGTGACCACGAGATAGTGAAGTTTTCAATATGCAGGGAGATTGGGAGGAGCACCAACAGAACCTCCACCTTGGACTTCCGAAGGGCGAACTTCAGCCTATTTAAAAAACTTGTCTGCAAAGTCCCCTGGGTACCAGCCCTCATGAACCAAGGGGTTCAGGAGGGTTGGACCTACTTCAAACAGGAGCTCTTGAAGGCACAGGAATTGGCGGTTCCCATGTGCCGGAAGGCAAGCCGGCGGGGAAGGCGACCAGCCTGGATGAGCAAGCAGCTCCTGGAGGATTTAAGGGGGAAGAGGAGGCTGTATCACCTTTGGAAGGAGGGGAAGGCTTCTCGAGGTATGTTCAAGGAAGCTGTTAGATTATGTAGGAATAAAATTAGGGAGGCTAAGGCCCAGCTGGAACTGAAGCTGGCCACCTCAGTCAAAGATAATAAAAAGCATTTTTATAAATATATTAACAATAAGAAGAAGGGCAGGAAGAACCTGAACTCCCTAGTGGACCTGGAGGGGAACACAGTTACTGAGGATGAGGATAAAGCTGAGGTCCTGAACACCTTCTTTACCTCAATGTTTAACAGCAAGGCAGGAGTTCAGGACGAGTGGTCTCCGGAGCTGGGCGTTGGGGTCGGGGAGCAGAGTAATACCCTGGAAATCCATGAGGAGTTAGTTCGGGACCTGCTGAGCCACTTGGATATCCACAAGTCCATGGGACCAGATGGGATCCATCCTAGGGTGCTGAGAGAGCTGGCGGATGTGCTAGCTAGGCCACTCTCCATCATTTTCCTCCAGTCCTGGCTCACTGGTGAGGTCCCAGATGACTGGAAACTGGCCAACGTGGTCCCCATCCACAAGAAGGGTCGGATGGAGGAACCTGGAAACTACAGGCCAGTCAGCCTGACCTCAGTGCCAGGGAAAGTGATGGAGCAGATTATCCTGGCAGCAATAACTGCGCACCTGAAGGATGGCCAAGGGCTCAGGTCCAGCCAACATGGATTCAGGAAGGGCAGATCCTGCCTCTCCAACCTGATCTCTTTCTATGATCAGGTGACCCGCCTGGTGGATGTGGGGAGGCCTGTGGATGTGGTCTACCTAGACTTCAGCAAGGCCTTTGACACCGTCCCCCACAGCAAACTGCTGACTAAGCTGTCAGCCTGTGGATTGGACCACTACACTCTGTGCTGGGTTAGGAACTGGCTGGAGGGCCGGGCCCAGAGAGTGGTCGTGAACGGTGCCGCATCCAGCTGGAGGCCAGTCACCAGTGGTGTCCCCCAGGGATCAGTGCTGGGCCCTGTCCTCTTCAACATATTCGTTGATGATCTGGATGAAGGGGTAGAGTCAGTCATCAGCAAGTTTGCAGATGACACAAAGTTAGGGGCAGATGTTAGTCAATTAGAGGGTAGAAAGGCTCTGCAGAGGGACCTCGACCGACTGGAAAGATGGGCAGAGTCCAATGGGATGGCTTTCAACAAGTCCAAGTGCCGAGTGCTGCACTTTGGCTATGGCAATCCCATGCAGAGCTATAGGCTGGGGTCGGAGTGGCTGGAGAGCTCCCAGACAGAGAGGGACCTGGGTGTGCTGATCGACAGCCACCTGAATATGAGCCAGCAGTGTGCTCAGGTGGCCAGGAGGGCCAATAGCATTCTGGCCTGCATTAGGAATAGTGTGGCCAGCAGGAGCAGGGAGGTCATAGTGCCCCTGTACTCTGCTCTGGTTAGGCCGCACCTTGAGTACTGTGTCCAGTTCTGGGCTCCTCAGTTTAAGAAGGACATTGAGACACTTGAGCGTGTCCAGAGAAGGGCAACAAGGCTGGTGAGAGGCCTTGAACACAAGCCCTATGAGGAGAGGCTGAGGGAGCTGGGATTGTTTAGCCTGGAGAAGAGGAGGCTCAGGGGTGACCTTATTGCCCTCTACAACTACCTGAAGGGTGGTTGTAGCCAGGAGGGAGTTGGCCTCTTCTCCCAGGCAACCAGCACCAGAACAAGGGGACACAGTCTCAAGCTGCGCCAGGGGAGGTTCAGACTCGAGGTGAGGAGGAAGTTCTTCACCGAGCGAGTCATTCGGCATTGGAATGGGTTACCCAGGGAGGTGGTTGAGTCATCGACCCTGGAGGCGTTCAAGGGGAGATTGGACGTGGCACTTGGTGCCATGGTCTAGTCATGGGGTCTGCGGTGTCAGGTTGGACTCGATGATCCTCGAGGTCCTTTCCAACCTGGGTGATACTGTGATACTGTGATACTGTGAACTTCCTGTGTTTCTATTTGTGCCCACTGCCTCTGGTCCTGTCACTAGACACCTGAAAAGACCCTGGCACCATCTGCCTTTGACCAATCCTTAACCATCCTTGTGGCCCTTCACGGGACTCTCTTCAGTATAGCCATGTGTCTTTTGTAACAGGGAACCCAGAATAGGACAAAGCACTCCAGGTGTGTGGCCTCACCAATACCAAGTAGTATGAACTCTTGCCAGGTGAGTTTCCAAACACTTTTCTTTTTTAATATGGATAATGAATAAATTCTTTGCTCATGTTATTTTCTATTTTGTGTTCACCACCAAAACTTTGCTTCTCTCTTCTCACACTGAAGATAATACATACAACTGAGCAACAGCAATATGCACAATGAAAGCATGCTACTTGGATGTTGGCAAGGCACTCAATCTCCAATGAGGGCAGAAGTCTTCCTGCTAAGTTAATATCATGACAAGAGCAAAAAGTGAGTGACTCAAACTGGTAAAGGGTTGGGAGAACATGTCTTATGAGGAGTAACTGAGGGAACAGGCATTTGTTCAGTCTGGAGAAGAGGAGGCTGAGGGCAGACCATATTGCTCTCTGCAAGTCCTTGGAAGTTTGTAGTGTGGTTGGTCTCTTGTCCCTAGTACCACATGATGGAACGAGAGGAAATAGCCTGATATTGTGCCAGAGGAGGTTTAGTTTGGATATTAGGCAAAAATTATTTATTGAAAGAGTGATCAGGCATTGGAACAGGCTGCCCAGAGTGGTGGTTTAATGGCAATGGTGGTGTTAGGGTGATGGATGGACTCCATAATCTCCGAAGTATTTTCCAACCCAAAAAAATAAAATATACAGATTACAACTTAATGGAAGACAACATTGCTCTGAGAGCTGAAAATGGTACCCTGAATTACCATGTATCTGTCCACTAAACCAAAAGCCTTTACAGTATCACAGTATAACTTAGGTTGGAAGAGACCTCGAGGATCATCGAGTCCAACCTATCAACACAGACCTCATGACTAGACCATGGCACCAAGTGCCACATCCAATCTCCTCTTGAACACCTCCAGGGATGGTGACTCCACCACCTCCCCAGGCAGCACATTCCAATGATGAACGACTCGCTCGGTGAAGAACTTTCTCCTCACCTCGAGTCTAAACCTCCCCTGGCACAGCTTGAGACTGTGTCCCCTTGTTCTGGTGCTGGTTGCCTGGGAGAAGAGGCCAACCCCTTCCCGGCTACAACCACCTTTCAGGTAGCTGTAGAGGGCAATGAGGTCACCCCTGAGACTCCTCTTCTCCAGCTAAGCAATCCCAGCTCCCTCAGCCTCTCCTCATAGGGCATGTGCTCAAGGCCTCTCCCCAGCCTTGTTGCCCTTCTCTGGACATGTTCAAGTGTTTCGATGTCCTTCTTAAACTGAGGGGCCCAGAACTGGACACAGGACTCAAGGTGCGGCCTAACCAAAGCAGAGTACAGGGGCACAGTGACTTCCCTGCTCCTGCTGGCCACACTATTCCTAATGCAGGCCAGGATGCCATTGGCCCTCTTGGCCACCTGGGCATACTGCTGGCTCATATTCAGGCAGCTGTCGACCAGCACCCCCAGGTCCCTCTCTGTTTGGCAGCTCTCCAGCCACTCTGACCCAAGCCTGTAGCTCTGCATGGGGTTGCCATGGCCAAAGTGCAGCACTCAGCACTTGGACTTGTTGAATGCCATCCCATTGGACTCTGCCCATCTGTCCAGTCGGTCGAGGTCCCTCTGCAGAGCCTTTCTACCCTCTGACTAACATCTGCCCCTAACTTGGTGTCATCTGCAAACTTGCTGATGACTGACTCGACCCCCTCATCCAGATCATCTTTGAAGATGTTAAAGAGGATGGGGCCCAGCACTGATCCCTGGGGGGCGCCACTGGTGACTGGCCGCCAGCTGGATGTGGCACCATTCACCACCACTCTCTGGGCTCGGCCCTCCAGCCAGTTCCTAACCCAGCACAGAGTGTAGTGGTCCAAGCCACGAGCTGACAGCTTAGATAGCAGTTTACTGTGGGGGACAGTGTCAAATGCCTTGCTGAAGTCCAGGTAGACCACATCCACAGGCCTCCCCACTTCCACCAGATGGGTCACCTGATCATAGAAGGAGATCAGGTTGGAGAGGCAGGACCTGCCCTTCCTAAATCCATGTTGGCTGGACCTGAGCCCTTGGCCATCCTTCAGGTGCGACAAGTGAATCTCAGAGGCAAACCTAATACAGATTTCTATCACCTTAGAAAGGCTATTCACACAGTTAAAAGTATGCTGAAGGCAGAAGGAAATCTATCAAAGTAAACCACAGCAACAAATCATTAGTTATTGCTCAGAGAAATGGAAAACCTATTTATTGTACCATATTCATCAAAAGTCTTCTGACAAACTGAAAAAACTTTCACAAATCTAGTCCTGACTAGCATATTCTATCCCTAATTAGGTATGCACAAGAACACATATGCCATGGCAAATTTCCAAGCTTCACAATTTTACTTGAAGTAGCAACTTCTACTTATTTTTACTTAAGCAAGACTTATCCTCTGCCTTCCCATATCAGTGAATATGCTCATGCACAGTTTATTGTGGTCCACAGCAACCCTTAACTACCTAGCTCCTTGAGAATCAACCCCTGTTCAAGTATACAGAACTTCAACTGAAGGAAGTTGAGCTTTTTCCTAACTGCAATTCAGAACTGGTGCTCTGTCCAGGTCGCCTCATGTGCCTCAAAAATGCCTGTTTCTGAACACCACAGTATGTACAGGTCACAAAACCCACACCCTATCTGTTGCAGTTCCACAGCCCATAGAGCCACTAACTTTGGATTGTCTTTTCTCCTCGCAGACCTGCTTGTTCAGGTAACTCAGCTCAGCTTGCCTTGCCTGCACCAGCCTGGTATTACAGACTTTGAGCCAACATACATCCCCATCACCTCTGTGGAAAAAAAAACCCTGAAACACTAGGTTCTTAACTAAATTTCATGAGTTCAGCAGCACTCCAAATAAGAACTAACTACACACAAACTGCCAGTGATTTCAGTATTTGTCTCATTCCACATAAGCATGAACATTCCAGCAGTAAAAAAAACTGTATCTAACCAAATATCAAAACCATCAAATACAGAATCCTTTTAGCAATCAGTTCTGGACCAAAAAGCTTGTTCCTATACAATACACCAAACCAAATTTTGAGTTAAATGTGCACATGCTAATATGATTTCTTCCTTGAGATCTCACAGTAATATCTTTATCCACACTTTATTCACACTTAACTCTAGAAGTAAATGCAAACTGTGAAAGCCTGCAGGTCATTAAGAAAGAACAGACCTCTTTTTTTTTGTTACTTTTATAAGCAACCCACTACACTTCTGGAACTCCAGACCTGCAGAAAATCATGAAACTCCCACTGCCAAGTATCTTGCAGAAACACAAAAAAATCAATGCCATTCCAAGTGACAGAAAATCTTAAATGTATTCTGAAGTGACTCTGCGACGCACCTAGTATCATCCACTTGCAAGTGTGGTCCCTTCCCACAGGAAGCAGCATGGTTATTTAAAATACTGTTTCATTGTAGTTCCATGAAAAACTAATGAATAAATCCTTTAGAGCTGGGATAACCTCATCACTTTTCCAAAAAAAAGCCTCAAATAAATTTTTCTATTCCATCTGGTAGCATTAGGCTAAGGTTATTCTCTATCACAAACGATCAGATTCGATTCTCCTTTTAGTGCTGCTGACACAAGGAAGCTGACGCAGGCCAACATGGACACAGGCAGAGGATTGGAAATAGTCCAGAGATACTGGAATATATCAACTTCTATCTGCCTATTGTGGATAACTGTGCATTAATTTTGCAAATAAGCACTCCCTTGCAATGTAATAAAGATGATGACCTATTTGAAGCCAGAGGCAAGCCAGACACAGTAGAAGCCTAAATCTATTCTATTCAGGGAGGAACATTTCTCCACAAATGTGAGGCTGTAAGCCATAAAGTTATTTTTGCATCCTTTGCTACTTGTCAAAATATGCAGTGCCTGAGACAGAACAAAGCAAACTATCTTTTAGAATTTTTGTCTCTGCCATCAATACTTAAATCTTCATCTAAGCAATTTACCTTGTAGAAGACACCTGAGAGGTCAAATCTATTCTCTAAAGAAGACAAAATAAACCAACCCAAAACAACACAAAACTTTATTTGTCCAGGCCTGCATCTGGATTATCACACTTGGTGATGATGGAAAATACAAAAAAAAAAACAAAGAAAAAGGGAAAAAAAGGTTTGGTTTTGCAGGGAGGACAAAATCATCTATACCTACCCCAATACTACTCTAATCAGTCCCTTCAGGCTTCTTTCTTACACAATTTGTTTGGTCCACTGAGCTAGGATCCACTTTGTCAGAAAACGCTTTAGAAAGCTGTCATACATGTACAAGATTGTTCTTAGCTGCACTATTGTCTTAATTAACCTGAAAATGAAGTGTTAGAATAGAAGAGAAGCAAGAGGACAGGAGTGGGGTTAATAACTCAGCACCCCACCTCAGCATTTGCATGTCAAATGCAGAGTTCACATTTTTCAGTTCCTTTATTGGAGATTACTATTACCTCTTCCCCACATTTCAGCATCTTTTTTTGAGCTATTACCCCCCTCACCATCAACCTTGAGCCTCTTCTTGCATCTTACAAAAAGCTGGCTTTTCACTTTCTGCAGTCATCCACGGAATGCAGATAGAGTGCATAGTCCTTTCCCCCTTCCTGTACTTCAGGGTCTAGCTCTCCTCCATCTTAGTGAAAGCTTCTTTAAACTCACACATCCAGTGTGTTAATTTTTGCGTTTTTTCTACTCTCTGCCTGGCTTTTCATGCTTACTGCATTTTCAACAGCGTTCAGGCTGCCTTTCCTAGTTTATCTTCCCCAACTTTTTATTAATAGTAGCGTATCATTGTTATTGCCGTTCCATTACGGTCTCTGAGATACAATTTTTGCAGTGTATATTAATTGTTGGCTAGCTAGAAAGTCCACACTTAAAGGTGTTTTCCAACCATGGTCATTCTGTGAAAATTTACAATCACAGAACAGTAAATAAGTTACAGAAAAGAATATCCACAGAAGTTACTGTAGTCAAGTCTACGAACATGTCTTTCTAGAGTGATGAAGAATGGCTCTGGTGAAGATATATAATAAGTTCAAGAAAGAATATCCTTGAGATGAGCTGCACCACTTCTTGTACCAGCCAGTCTAATGCCTGGGATCATAACTCGGTCAGCTAACACAGTAATGTGATCAACAGACATCTCCTGTAAGCACAGCCGTTAGTCAGTATTTGCAGAAGGCTTCAAGATGAAAACTATTTTCCATGTAACAGGTAACGTTTTTCAGGAAGGAAAGGGTGATTCTTAAGTCCATGTAACCAGTAATGCAGATTTTCAACTGCATCTATTGTGATACTCTTCCCATTAAGCAAAAAAAAAAAAAAGAACCCAACCATCAAACCCAAACACTCAGCAACTCCTCCCTTACTCAAAAAACACCAACCCACACCTGACCAAGCTAAGAGTCAAGTATCAGAACACCATCTTTGAGGAGCAAGCAGCAGAAACTCCCTTGAAAAAAATAAGTGGAAGACAAACACATTCAATAGATTTGCATTCTTTACCAGAGAACTTCCACCACACAAAGTCCTGGTATTACTAACAGTTAATTTTCACTTAATATTCTTGCATCTCTCATTTACTTGCAAACCATCCATTGCAGCTGAGAGTAAGCTATGTCTTTTCCTTTGTTTAGTTGTGAACATGAATCGCTCATCATTCAGCTCTACTCTTAGAGAAGAATATGCAGCCTTTTGGTCTGCCTCTCCTTTAACAAAACAAAGTCATACTTCAAATGTTCCTTGGTTCTTACAGGTGTTTAAAAGTATTTTATTAAACACAATAATGAATTATAAAGGACAAAGCTCAATAAAGCCTACCCTTATAACATAACCAAGCATCTTCTCTAAGAACAAAGTCATGAAGAGCCTTAGGCAGTGATTGCTTTGCAGCTTTCACCAATCTACAAGGCAAGTTCAATTATCCTATTGTCCTTGGCTATTTACCCTTGCCTTCTTCCTCACTTGTCCAGAACTTAAACCTTTGCTGAACCATTTCAGTATGCTAAACAAGTAGAAAATTGTACTCTTTGTCAAGGCTAATTTTCTGCCAGTCTAGTGTGCTGCAACAGCTTGGTAAAGGACAGTGACCACCTGAGCTGGTTCAAAATGTCACCCTTCCTCTGTAGCTCACAGTTAGATGGATTCAAACTACCATCAGGCAGCAGCCTTCTCCAGTTTGAATTCTCTTTCCTTCTCAGACTTTTTCCATCACCTGCCATCTTTGCTGCTTGCTCCTAAGTAGAATTTGCTTCCAAGTGCTACGTGAAGAAAAAATAGCAAATGTTTTCTACGATAGTAGAACAGCAGAGTGTGAAAAATAAGACATGTCTGTATCCTTAATTTAAATCCTTAACCACCAGTTGCACAGTTTCTTTGATCTAACTAAATCTTTAATTCCACATTCTTCAAGGCTTTTGTGTTGCATTACTACTAGTGTCTTTTATTCACTGTGGTACTTATTCAGTATTCATGAGGATCATGCACAGATCAAGTTCTTGAAAGATTCACTGTATTTACATTCATGAATTTAACAACTTTTCCCTAGACCGTCACTGGCTTTAAAATAAAAAGGGGGCTGGGGGAGAAATCCTACTACCAGGCTAACTTATTTTAGAAAGCAATTTTCCTATATGGAGTTAACTATCACAGACTCTCAACATGTTAAATGCAAACAGCAGTGAAATTAAAAAACCAAACCAAAGCAGAACAAAACCTATCATGCATACATCAGACTATTTCTCCACACACCTCAAGTTGAAGACAAGTCATGACTGTGATGGAAGGCAAGCAGCCAACCAGCTAATTACAGTAATTGCCTATAAGGAGCAAACACTAGTGGAGCAGAGCTCCTACACAGCTTGGGTCACATTAATTAAAATGACAAAACAAATAAACTTGGTCTCAGCTGAGCTGCAGAACTTATCTGCTCTCTCCTTGCCAGAGCACACAGACTACCCAAAAATGATAATCATCACCTTTTTTATAAGCTCATGCTATCAATCTATAAAATAATCTATTATACACTTCACAACATACTGCCACTAACCTATTACTACAGCATGCCTGTGTTTTCTATCAACTGGTTAGAAAATCCAAGAGACAGATGGAATTTAGTCAACTCTATAGATATATTGTGTTAGTTCAGACATATCTGCAATCCATTAAAGTAACTAAGGTATCCTGTTTTTACTGCAAACAGGTCTCAAAACCTGAAACAGAAAATGTACTTAAAAACTATTATTTGTAAAACATTAAGTAATGTGCTTCCAATCACAGACAACTCACAAACAGAAACTCCCATAGAAACCAGTCTCCTCCTAAATGGCACTGTACATTCCACCTGGCACACCATGCTGCCTTACTAACCCTAGTACCAACAGGAAAATGGAAATAGTTTTAAAGGCAGAATTGTCTCCTTGCCACACATTGCAGTTCAGAAAGTAAAAACCAACCAACCAAACAAAAAAACGCACCAAAACCCCAACAAAAACATCCAAACCAAGATACAACAGCTATTACAGAAGGATGTTGAAAACAACTATCTAGGTTAAAAATTTTGGGGAAAAAAAAGAATAAAAGAACACAATGTAAACCAAACCACAAAACCAACCAAACAAAAAAGGAGCAACCCCCCCCAGCAACAACAAAAAGCCCCCACAACACAAACACCAAAACAACTCCCCACAAACAAAGGAGAAAATATAACCCCACCATGCAGTCAAACTTCAGCTGATGAAACTGGAGATCTATTTAGTATATAAAAACTGCTGCAAGACTTACAACCTATAAACTCTGAATCAAGAGACTGGAAAAAGTTATCTCCATCTTCAAGAATGTATGTAAGCTGAAAACATCCACAAGAGACTTTCTTAGCACTTACAAATAGTATCCTACAAAAATGATGAGAATGCTTCAAAGAAATCCTTTATGAAAGCTGTCTCAAGATGATGCTAAAAGCTCTAGATTACTTACAACTACTTTCAACCTATTAAGATTTAATGAATAAAATCACAAAACCAATTCAAAGATTGAGGCATATACAACCATTCAAACACCTTGATACTACCCATTTCTAAAAGTCATAATGATGTATTTTATTTCATGTTGATTTTATAGCACTCTTCAAATTAGTGAATTATTAGCAGATAAGAGGGATAGAAAACTAGATAGGCTACTTAGACATCAGAAATGTCTACCCTCAAACATTCCTTAACAAATAAAGAATGAAATCAAAAGTTACCAAGTCTGTATGCTCCAATAGACAGAAAAATGTTGATTGAACACAATGTAATTGCAATAGGAAAGTTTGCTACTTATCAATGCATTTAACAGCTTTACTAATGACTGTTTAAGATGCTTCACTATGTAACAGATGAAGACACTAGAGCTGGTAACCCCCTTGCTGTGGTACAAACCCCCAGTTCCTAGCCACTTGGTTATGTTAACACATTTTTAAACAGTACATTTTGTTCATTAACAACCTTAATTGCTTTCCTTCTGTTTAAGGCCAGGCTCGTTGAGGCCTTGAGCAGCCAAGTCTAGTTGAGAGGCATCCCTGTCCATGGTGGAGAGGCTGAAGTAGATGATCTCTAAGTTCCCTTCCAACCTAAGACATTCTGCGGTTTTATGAAAGCTGGCACTCCTTGTGCAGGAATTGAATTGCCTCTTCATACTAAATTTTGTGCAGCTATACTTGGAGAATGCACAAGAATATTTCACTTGATCAGAACCTCAGAAAAATACAAGCTTCCTTCAGTGCTCAAATACACTCCTATGATCTCCAGAATCCAATATTGGTAGTGTGGAGAATTTATTCTATACTGAGCACTGTATCAGCACCACACAACAAGCTCCATCTCAACAGGAGCACAGGTTCTGTTTTCTGACCTTGAATGCTCCAGGTGGTTTGGTAGTGTCATGGTGGGACAATAGCTAGCACCACTGTTCTCTGAAAACTCCTGCCTAAACTGACAGCACCTTTGGAGAACAGGAATGCTTGAAAATTAGATCTTTGCCTGTTTCACTTCTTCACTAGGGTCCACATTCACAAAATGTCATAAGAAACAGAAAGACGAAAGGCATTGTTGCTGCTCCTTCAAAGCACACAAACACTGAGAAGGTGAAGTAACAAGCCAAACACTTGCAGCCAAGGGCTTAATCAGACAAAAAAAGAAGAAAAGGCATGTAATTCTCCATCAGGCAGCCTTGTTTATCTTTAGAACTAGTCACAGAAGAGGAAATCAGCTGCATATAAATCTATGTCATTGTTTTAGAAAGAAACTGTGTGCAGGAGGGAAGACGAGGAAAATTCTGTTGTACACCTAAAAAGCTCAAGAGCAAGCAGAATAAAAGAGCTGAAGCACAGCAATACATCTGGCATACTGACTTCTGCACCCTACACTCGCTATGAGAAAGCAGCTCTGTTCACATACACAGATGTGTGAACAGTTGAAAACTACCAAAACCATCTCACACCTCAAAAACCTGAATTCTGTACCTAGAACTCTCACGTGGTCAAAGCTGTTGGAAAAGTGTACTTGCAATACATGAAGCTCACAGAGGACCTTCATGTCCCCAGCACACAGGCAAAACTACAGCATGTAATCATATTTCTGTGAAAGGTACACCCAGAAGCAATCATGAAAGACTGAGTAAGATTGTTACAACCTGGGATGTGAAGTTCAACACCCTAATGATCCCAAGTGTTAGGATGTAAGCCTTGCAAGCCTAGCTCAGGAAGCCTCAGCTGAACAAGACTTCTTGTTCAAATAGACACATTTTAAAAAAAGACCCAAACAAACAAAAAACCCCGAACAAAATAAGGGTCAGTGCACTTGCACAGGACAGGGGAAGGGGAAACTCCCACCATACTACCACTGCTCTCCCTAACCTGATTCCTTTTGTCTATCTCACAAGAGTTTGGAGGTTAACTGGGTGCCCTGTGGAGGAGATTCAGTTCACTAGGCTTTCAGAAAATTAACCCAGCACAAGCAACGCAAATTTTCTTCAGCATTAGCAGGTTGAATCAACTTAGAAAAATACCTGTGTGGAACTAAGCTGGCAGAAGGGAGTGGATCTGTCTGAGTAGCCTGGGGCAGGCACCGGAGACAGCAAAACCTCCCACTCCGGGTGGCAAAGCACAGACTGACTTCAGTTGTAACTGCAGCGATCAGGCACAGCACCACACAGCACCAACCATTAGGGACTACAGTTATGACTACGTTTCTACTGTACTGCACATTAGCCTACATTTCAAAAGTGAAAATAATACTTAGATAAAACTTATGCTTAGCCAAAGAGTGTCTCAAAAAAACCAAACCACAACACACCTCTCAACCATGAAGCAGCCTATCTGTAAGACTGGATTGGAAGAAAATTAGCTATATTTCAAGACCACTTGAAACCTCCTTTTGTTTCTCTTGCAAGTATAAGTAACATTTAATTTCCTTCTAACTAAAATTACCTCCAAAGTATTTAATGCAGTCAAATTTACTATAGATGTAATGATTAATAACAATGAACTACATATTTGTTACAAAACAACAAAACTAAGTGGAATACTGGAGCATTCCAGAAGTGCTGGTGTTTTTTCCATTTGGAAACAAAGCAATAACCACCAAACAAAAACTACCATCAAAAGGCATCTCCATAAATAAAACAAATCTAATTTGTTCTACAGTATTTTTAACTGCATGCAACAAAGGAACTGCCTCTCCTGGCTAAACAAGTTTAAAGAAGGATATTATTAGAACAGCTTTAAAAATAAGAGGTCTCTGAGCTTAAGAACCACAAGAAAATACAAAGGGGAACAGCATTAGTGGCTCAAGTAACAACATAAATTAACAAAAACCTCAGTACAGCCCTTGTATCCAGTCAGCTTGTAGATATCCACAGAGACAAGCAACAAGCCTCCTGAGACAACAGGTTTTTTTTTCAGAAGAAGCTACTACTCCACTAAGCAAGTTTTGTGTAATCAAACAAGCTACCTCAGAACAGAGCTGTTTACCCTATTGCCTTTTGGGAAAAATATCCTAAGCAGAACTCTCCTTATTATCCCCCCTAAACTCAAGGATTTTGCCATGAACAAATAATAAAAAGCCTAAGGGAAGAAAAGATGAGGAGGTTACTGAAGTCATCATCTTTTCTACACCTGGATTAACTTTCCCCCATCACTCCTGATGTATGTTTGGCTGAGGAGGTGATGGAATCTATTAATAGACACTTTATAAACAAGTTAAGAAAGTATTTTCATGCTTCACTACCCTTAGCCATAAGAAAAAGGTCTAAATTTAACATGAAACTCTCTCTTCTGCTACCATTTAAACTCACTACTTCTTAGAGTAACTGCCACAAGCTGAGAACAAGTTATTTGCATTCTTCCTTGCATCAGATTCAACAGCTTCAATTTCTCTTTTAAATAACCAATTTTTTTTCAGCCTGTCCTCAAAGCTCTGATCTTCTAGACTTCAGATCACCCCTGACACTATTCTCTAGATTCTCCCCTGCAAGACCACATATTTCTTGAAGCTGTGACCCGAAGTCTAACATAGCATTTAGCTAAGGTCTTTCCTCTGCTGTAAAAAACAAAAGAATTATTTATCTTTTGAGATATACTCCTGTAGAGTACTCCCTGGATATGAAATACCTTGAAGCTGAAGTTTAACTTCTCACCATTCAATAGGATGTCATTCACAGACTATAGTTAGCCCAATTACTGAACACAAATGCAACAGCATATAATGGAAATCCAACATATTCTCAAAATTACAAAAGCAATTAAGTAAAGAAAGAGAAACACCTCAGATGGTTTCAACTTTACAAATAATTAGCATGTTTAAATTGTAAACTCTTCAGAAGACTAGAAACTTAAAAGGAAAGCTATTTTAATTCCCTGCATGACAGGCCCCCCCATGCTACTGCAACAAAACCAACTCAATTTTTCTCTCGGTGTGCCTGTGCAACTTTATGACAGCCCACCACTTCCTATTAGAAGGTCACAGGCACCTTTTAATTCTCTGCATTTTATTACTCTTCTTAAATCTGTTTTATAACATTAAGTTTTCTAAACATATAGCTAATATTCAGGCAGGATAAATTCCAGCAGTGCTGCCTAGAAAACGATTGACCATCCAATAGCTCAGGCTGTCACTTCACAACCTTCACAGCAATTTTTGTGTCCCAAAGAGCAGTTCAGGACACAAAGCTGTGAGTACAGAAAATTCCACTTGAATTATTTAATATTAGTGTAAATAATCTCTAGCAACAAGACCAAAGCCTTTCCTCCTAGCTGTCACACACACCTTATTATATCAACAACCTTGTACTACTATGAAAACCTTCCATCCAAACAATCACTTGTCCTAAGATTTCAAGCTGGGGAAGAAGCCAACCTACATGCCTCTGGATGCCAGCACTTACCCTATGCCTCCCAACCCCAGCAATGGAACAGTGAGCAGTAGGGGAAAATTTCTGCTAAATTCACTTATCCCTGCACTTGTGCCTCCAAGAGGTACCTGCTTCCTAGATGTACTATACGAATGCCTGCACAGCTACCCTTACTAGTCTTGAAATTTGATACAGAAAAAAATACTTCAGCAATTATTAAACTCTTATGTAATGACTTCATTAGATTTTAAGCATCAGCAGTTAGGCTTCTGAAGATCTAAACTCATTATTTGATTAAAAACTTGTCACAACTTGAACGACAGAGCTTCAGCTTGCTTTTCAATACTCCAACCCTTGAATGTGTGATGTTGATTTGGTTTCAAACAACACTACACTTGATTATCATCTTGATACAGAATACCTTCTTAACTTCAGGGCTGCAACTTAACAAGTCCGTGTAAGACTACTTCAAGGTCTGTCAGAGATTCTCATTGTCCACCCCTTAGAAACTGAATATAGAACTGACTGTTTACCTCCTGGAAATCAAGACAGTTCCCAATGGAACTAAAACCTTTCCAGGTGTATCCTCAGAATAAGTGAGGTTATGCTCCTTGATAGGCTTCCAAGGCAAGGTTACTTTTAAAGCTTAGATTTGCTTTGTCCTGAAGGAATGAAACAACACTAGAATATGCACTTGCATTGGAGCCATGAGTTAGAAGCACTTCAGTATTTTTCTCACTTCTGCCACTTTGCACTATGCTTTAGACTAGTTTTAGTATTACAGAGTTTCCATTTTAGCTGCATCAGCAATTTTTTGGTCTTGAACTTTAATAAAAATACAGGTTTAGGTGAAGTAATAGGTGTACTTGGACAGTAATGAAAATCTAATTGCTTACAACTTGAGGAAGAACTAGCTAACTGAAGAAGAAAGCCACATCAGAAACTCTAATTTAGACCTTTGTGTTTCAGTATTTCCAATGTATAAGGAGTTTGCATATAAATAACACAAGAATACCCACACACTCTTCCTAATCTTGAATAGATGCACTTATACTTAGAACATACCAACCTCTCTGGCTGGTAGGTTTTCCAGACATTAGACTGCTTCTCTTGCTCCCTCTCATGTAGGCATCTAAGACATTCAGGCCAGGAGGAGAATCCCTACTACGTAATTTAGCATTTGGAATACAAATGACTGGCTAGAATGCTTTTGTAGTTCAGGTGACTTAAGGCAGTTTCACCAATACTCTACACTGGCAGGAAAATTTCCTTTTTTTAAAAGCTCTTGCCTCCTGCCATTGCTTTCCCCATTCCATCCTCCTGTGCTTCTGTTTATTTACCTAACTCAGCTGTATTGATATTACTGTTTCTAGGACCATAGTATAAACTACTTGTTGAAATAATTCCAGAGAGAATTTTTTTGCTATATCAGAAAAAACTAAATGAGAAATTCAGTTTCATGCACAGCTGCACCAGCACAATCTGGACAAAAAAAAAAAGAAGCTTTTTAACCTCATTTTCCTGCTGAAAGAAAGCACTTGTTAAACCCCACTCTTCAGGTATTTAAGTTTCTCAACCAGTTGAGTTTCTTGTTACTCAGGAAAGTTAAGACTGGACTTGCATTACTCAAAACATTTAATCACCCTGCTGGTTAGGTGTAAAATTCATGTATATTGCTGACTTTTCCCTGACTTCAGCAAGTAAGCCAGTAGCTCCTTAACATGAAGGAATCAATCTCAACTCACCCTAGCATCAATAGGGGCTAACTCCTTCCCTGTTTCTCTTTTCTGGTCATCTACCCAGCATGAGCTCTAGTAATTGTCAAACCTCTCAACTCATTAATTCCACTATAATCCACTATGCTATTAAGAAAGAAAATGGATAAAACTATAGCCTTTTTCTAGTGAGCCGGGTGTGAAACTGGATGCTTTCTGTGAGCTGATGATTGAAGCCAGTTCATTTTCCCTCCTGGAGGCTCTTCCCCTACAGCAACAAGGAGCAGCTACCTGGTGGGCTCAGCACCTCACAGGGCCACAGGACTGCTCCCAGATGACAGATCCTGTACTGATTACACCAACATGCTTGGGAAAGCTAAGCTGAAATAACCTTCAGCACCTAATGCTCAGAACAAGAAGCCTGAGCTTCTGGCATCCTTGTTTACCTCCAGTAGCGAATCGATGTATGGCATTTGGCAATTCATTCCTATAGTTTTCCAACCTGCAAAATACCTTGTGTTGTTATAGCACGTTTTATTCCACCTTCTGAAAATGTTTCAGAAGTGCTAGCAACTTACACTTTAACCCTCGCAGAACAAGTAGTACTGCTTGCTCTCCATGGGATTGGGAAGTTAAGTAATATGCCCTCAAACACAGGAAGTATGCAAGAAAGGCACAAACCAGAGACCCCGACATCCTCAGTGCCTTGACAATTAACATTTCCTCAGACCCCTTGTGCAGAAACGGCGAGCCAGGCCAACATCCACAAAAGGAGCTGTACGCACCAACCCCGGTTTGAAAATATGTTTCGAGTATTTCAAAACCACCGGAGGAAGCCGATTACAAAACCTCCACATAGCTCTGCCAGCCAGAGCCACCAGGTAACAGCAAGCGTGACAGCGGGGCCACGAAGTAGGGCTTGTTTGAAATCAGACCGCGACCGCCACCCTTCCGCAGCCGGAGCGCGGCGGGGCGGGGGAAGCCCTTCCCCTCAACCCCCGCGGGTCGGGGCGCGCCGCCTCCTCACGGCTGCACGGGCCGCCCCCGGTACAGAAGGGGCCCGGGCCCCGGGCGCTGCCTGCGGGCGCCGGGGGGTGCGCGGCGGGACCGAGGCCGCGGCGAAGCGCGGAGCCTCCCCACCCCAACTCTGCATCACCGGCGGCGGCTGGAGCGAGTCGGAGGCGAGAGGAGGCCGTGGCCTCCCCGGTGCAGGGATCCCCGCCGCCGGCCACCTCACCCTGCCCCGCTAGGCCCCGGCGAGCCCCACTGCCGCCACCGACGCCGCCCCGGCCGGTCCCACCGACGGCCCCCAGGTGCGGGCCGGCCAGAGGGGGCGGAGGCGCGATCGGCGGGCGGGGGGCTGCCGCAAGCCACCTTGTGGCCTCACCTCCTCCGGGATGGCCGGGTCGCCGCTGCCACTGCTGCCCCCCGCGTAGCAGGCGCCAAGCGCGGGCGGCGGCGGCTCGGGCTCCATGTCCCCGTTGAAGAGCGAGGCCCCCTCCGCGCTACTGCCGCTGCTCAGCGCCGCCATCTTGGATCGAAGCGTTGAGGCGAGGGAGGGAGAGGGGGGAGCCGCGTCCCCGACGCCGGGACGCCCCCAGCCGCGACCCGTAGTGGGAGGGGGAGGGGGGTGAGCACAGATCCCGGCCAGCTCCCAGCGGCCCGCGCCACCGGCACGTCACGCCCGGCCCGTGACGTCACCCAGAATCGCCACCGCAACCACTGCGCATGAGCTGCCTTACGTCACCGGGAAACACCCTGACGTCACGGCGCGACCACCCGTCGCCCTGGGAACTCGAACGTGGGCACTGGCTCTGCCCTCTCGGTGCGGCCCCGCCCCCCTTCCTCCAGCGCCCCCTGGCGGCGCAAAAGGGCAGTGGGGGCAGGCGGCGCGTTGCCAGACACCTGCACGAGCGGGCTGCGGAGTGGTGGCGGGCCCGGAGAAGCCGCGGGCAGACCCCGCCCCTGGGGGAGGTTTGGAGCCCAGCTCCTAGGGCCGCTACGGCGGGGTCCCACCGCTGCCTCGGCTTGGGGTCCTTCTCTGCGGCGGCCTCAGCCACAGCAAACCTGCGGATAGAATGGAAACGAAACCAAGGTGCCGGCAGGACTGAAAAGGGAAAGAGATGTGAGCTGACAAGCTGTGTGAGCTAAGAGTGTGCCAGAGCAGGACTGCGGTGAAAGCAGTGAATAGCCAGGGGAGGGAAGGCTCCGCCAGGCTCTCCACTGGACTGACTTCGTTTGGCAAACGGTAGCGTTGTGGTTTTGTAAACTCCTATCAGGCAACAGTGACAGATACTTCCAAAAATCACATTTTCCTCCGAAGATGGTGTGCCTGTTGTAGTTACAACTAAAATAATTGATTACTGGAATTGGTAACACTGTTGTTGGTTTCCCCTTGTCCCCGCTGAGGCGTTTCGGCCCTCGGCTGCTGCCGGCCGGTGCTTTGCTTACACAGGGTGCATCAGGCGAGGGAAGGGCCTGGTCGTGAGCTCAACAGAAATCAGGACCCCTTCCTTCTCGGTAACATCTCACCCTCTAGATGGTTTTGCTCAGTCTGGGGACCTGGGAGCAGACCCCGTTTTCCAAATACGAGTATCTACCCTGTCTGCACCTTGTCTGCATGGTGGGATTTCCTTCCCTGACAGCCTGGCTTATCAGGGGAAAAGACAGTGGGCTCACACAGCAGGACCTGACATGTGCTTTAGTCCTTTGGTGTAAATGCCAAGGTGGTGGGTAGGGTGCACAGGGAAACACTGCTCCCTCCAGCTCTAAAAGAAGCATCTGGAGCTGCCAGCTCTTGCTGCACCCCTAAGCCTGTTCTGCTCCTCTTGTGTCCTCAGTTGCTGTGGCCATCTCCTCCCAAAGTGCTCCTGTTTACAGTAAAAATACTGCCCCATGTCATCCCAGGATGCCACACCTGTTGCAACGCTGCTTACACATGAAAAGAATTTGCTAAGTAGGGGGGTTTAAGTTGCTTTCTTGTTGAAAAGTTCATTATGAAAAACACCAACTTGGCAACAGTATAGCAATGCATTACAAAGAACAGCTAATACCAGAACAGCAGCAGGATTTCAGAGAAGGTGAAGACTATTCTATCACAGCCTGATATATTTAATGGTAGTCTATTAAAACTCTTAAGTTGAAACATGCAAACACAAACTTCTGTATCTTTGTTCCACTTCAGTTGTGAATACATAACCATACAAACTCTTAAAGGAGTAATCCTGCTGATAGATTCAAGATTTATGTTTTGCTTTTCACACTGGGGCTGTTGGTGTGTAAAAACATTTCTAAATTCAGTTTGATACTGGCTGTGCAGTAACTGGTAAATAAAATAGGTGCAACATCAGTGGACTGCATAGAACCAGAAAATCACAGCAGGGACAGGAATACCAGACCCTGTGATATAAAGGGAAGGAACTTTGGGCATGGATTTACCTGAGGGTATTTCCTGTAGGGAGCTACACAGTACTGAACACCTCCTGAACACAAATGTGAAATAAGCAAAACAATCTAGTTAATATTTAAATGGATATTAAGTTATCTGACAGGCTATGCTTCCCTCAAAGAGGAGCACAGCTTTTCCTACAGCGGGCGGCCTGCAGTGCAGTCAACAAAAAGGCTGCACAGATCTGTAAGAACTAAATGTGAAAACTAAGCAGCTCAGCAAGCTTAGAAATTTCTCTCTCACAGCCACATTAATGACGAGGATAATTAACAGCAACTCCTGCTATGCAATGCATGCAGACTCCGGAAAATAGCATATATGCTGAGGACAAAATGCTGAGACAAATGTATCTGATATTTGAAGGAAATGGCAGCAGAAATAATAGGTCTCTCCCAGCACACAGCCTGTTGTGAAAAAGCCAACAGAGCAATGTGAATTCACTAACAAAGTCCCTTTGTTTAAATTAAATTTATACCAAGGGATAATTTAGCTTCAATGTACAGCACGTAGCTACAGTCCTTGTTTTATTCTCCAGGCAATTTATGCCTAGGGCATAACTCTAGCAGTGGGATTAGTAGACTATTCTAATTCTGTAACTTGTAATATCTTTTCAAAGCTTTTAGTAATCTTGCATGCCTTTGTTTCTAAGCTTTTGATTTTTTCAGAAGATTTGCATTCACATAAAATAGAATTGCTAGTCTGTCTTACTACAGTTGATGGGCTGCAGTTCTAAACCCTAATATTGACAACTGACAACCAAGACTAGGAACTCAGCAGTTACCACCTGAGGTACATGAGAAGAAAAACCACATTGTTGCACCTAAGGTAAAGAACAGAACCTGCTACTTCTGCTATACCTTCCTTCTGTCTGAGGAAATCCACACCTAGTGATAAATGGAATTTCCTCCTCCTTCACATGGTGGCCTCTTTGGACTCTGCTTAATCCATCATGAATGAAGGTGTCATTAATAACTATTTCTTGGTGATACCAAATTCTATCTACTGATAATTGATATAATTTTTTACAGAGAACAGCTTTCATTATGAGCATAGATCAAAACCAGATTTATAACCTAGATATGACAGGGCTAGTTTGTGCTCTCAAATCCATAGGCCACTTGAGGCACTGGCTGGTTGATTCCTACAATGCAGCACAGCCAGTTTATCTGGTATTGCAGCAGGTACTGCATACTTGTAAACATAAACCCTGCCACCTCTCATCAAACACTTAGTTATGCACAAGGGTTTCACCCTCCTCAGATTTTTTTTTTCCAATTTAGATCATAAACCACATCCAGGTGTAAAAAGACAAACTCTTCAGCTAGATTACCCCTACCAGAAGTGATCTAATCAACATCCGAGCTTCCAGAGAACACTCTTTTAATGAGTTGGTGAAAAAAAGTTAAAATTATGTGGATAGCTGACAACAACTCTGTCATTGTCAACATTTGAACACATCTTTATCCTTTCCCCCACAAAAGGAATTAATCCTAATGAGGTGCTCCAAACAAGAGAATTTCAAAGGAGATTTTAGATTAAATGTAACATTTGTCTCACTTGCAGTAAAAGACATTATCTCAAACAAACCCCAGACTTCTAGTTTCTTAGTTTAAAAGAATAAATAATTTACATATTGGTCTGCTACTAGAAACTGATTCTTTTTTTTAAGTGGTTTGAAAATTCAGCACATTGCAAACAAACTCTGGGTGTCTAAAGTACCCTTAACATTTGTCCAGGTTACCAAAAACTGCTTAGCCTTTTCACACACTGCAGAGAACCAGAATTTGTCCCATACACTGTAGCACTTGTGTTTGGCCCAAGTAGTTCTGAAAATGCTGGATTAAATTCTGCACTATCAGAAAACAATGACAGATCTTCTAATGTATGTTCAAATATACACTTCACCCATAAATGCTCTCATATTAGAGGACACAGTCTCAGGCTGGAGGTGAGGAAGAAGTTCTATACAGAGAGAGTGACTGCCCATTGGAATGAGCTGCCTGGGGAGGTGGTGGAGTCACCATCATTGGAGGTGTTCAGGAGGAGACTTGATGGGGTGCTTGGTGCCATGGTTTAGTTGTTTAGGTGGGTTGGATTGGTTGATGGGTTGGATGCGATGATCTTGAAGGTCTCTTCCAACCTGGTTGTTTTATTATTATTATTATTATTATTATTATTATTATTATTATTATTATTATTATTATTATTATATTCTAATGCAATGGTACCCTTTACATATCAGATTAATACTCAGTCCCTTAACAGACACAGATGTTGATGGAACACTCACACACACTAATGATGACACTCATGTTCCCTTTTGGTTTGGCCAGAGAATGTGAAGCCAAACAAAAAATGGGCTGTTACCTAGAGTTCAGTCAGTTTCTGATTACTAGTTGTTTGTGCTCCAGGCAAATAATGTCCAAGATATTTTTTGAGGAAAGAATGCAAGTTTGGTGGGTGTTTTTTCCTGCTTCTCTTTAGCATCTGTAAGGTTTATTATCCCACTCACTTTAAGATACACTGTACGTCTTCTCATATTTCTAGGGATCACTGTCTGATTGCTCCAGTATGAGGCAATAGGGAAAGCAAGGCTGCTTCTCCCCCCCCCCCCCCTTTTTTTTTTTCTTCAAAGTATGTATTTTTTTTTCTTCAAAGTATGTATTTCTTCCTTTGGTACCTTACTAAGAACTCCTACTTTTAGAATAGAAAGAACCTTTATTTAGAATAAACCAAACCTGGTTGGAAGAGACCTTCAAGATCATCATGTCCAACCCATCAACCAATCCAACCCACCTAAACAACTAAACCATGGCACCAAGCACCCCATCTAGTTCAGGAGATTTACCATTCTGTGACACTGCTGAGCCTGAAACATTCCTACCGTCAGTGAAAAATCAGGTAATATTGAGGTCATGATTTGAATTTGGCAGCTGGACAATCTCATCTGTACTTTTTTTTCAGCTGATGGAGACTTCATAGCTTTTTGCTTTAGAGTTCAATGCATGAGCACAAGTGATGAGGACTGATGGAGACTAGGAGAAAAAACAGGTAAAAAAGAAGTAAAGCCACCAAGTTCTTAACTCAGTTTTCTTTCTACCATTAAAAGCAATGTTGGCCTAACAAGCTTTCTTTTATATATAAATAACAGCATGTTCTGGATTTTCTTGTAATGATATTGGAAATATTTACATAGTTTTCATTTGATTCAAGCAGAATTTATTTTAGAGTAATGATTTGTAAAATTGTTGCTTTTCTCTCCCTAAACCACAGCCCAAACCTTCAGAAAGTAAAAAGCGAAAAAGAAAGCCCAAACCCCCAACATTTTCCTTTGGAGGCAGGGAGCAGGAAAGATGATGCAACTGGGAAACAGGACTGACTTTGCATACAGTCCTCCCCTACCCTGCATGTTGTTCATCATCACAACAAAATGCTAACCTGTTTCCTTCCTTATCTAGGTAGTGGTGGTTTCAGGGTCCAACAGTGTATATGCTGCATCACAATGCTCTGCCTCTCTGCTGGCTTCCTGCCTTGACACGCAGCAGCACAGGGGGAAACTGACAAAACTACACATTCTATTGAATAGTAAATACTGACAAGTGTGGCATATAAGGCACCATTAAGAGAGTGCATGAGCCCTGAAACCACTAACATGGAACAGAAGCTTCAGGCAGTGGAAATCAAGGGGTAGGGATGAAGCAAAAGAGTGCAGTAGAAGGGGATACTGAATGAGAAGTGCAGCTTTCCTTGAGGAAACAGGAAGCAGATGAAAATAGGGAAACAAAGGAATGAGGAGCACTGATTTTCCTGCCTGATATACTTTACTGAAACTGGGACCAAGTCTCAGGTTTCAGATTAGTCAAGACCCTCCTGTTACTTTAGCATCCCTTGTCATTGCTTTAATGCATTCAGCTTGTTTGGATACCTGATTTTTGAGTCCTTTGTGTTGGACAGTGATAAGCTGATTTGCTTTAAGAACTGAATAGTTTTAGATTCCCCACACTATTATTCCAACGTGAACAATCACATTTTATAACTCGGAACTATCCCATTTAGGCACAAAAACCCATTAACATGATTGGGTGAGTTCCAAGAAAGGGCAGGAAAGGATACCATCTCAAACAAGCTGTTTTACTGTTCAGAAAATGACTGTCCAATTATGTTCCAGTCTTAGGATTTTCTTTCGTAATATCCAGGCTTGCTGCGCTTCTGACCTGAATGCCTGCTGTAATTTGATTCTCCAGCACTTCACACAGGTTGGCAACTCTCTACATCTCTGATCTAGTAACAGTTTAGTAACTACACCTGTTGCTTTCTAGCCTCTTCACTGAGCAGAGTAAGTCCATTAGGGTTGGTATGGACCTGGAGTAAGGAAACTGTAAGAGTCCAAAAAGCCTAAATCAGTAATATGAATCAAATAGAGAAACTACAGCTTTGATGTGGAACAGAGAGAATCTGGTAACCAGTCATTGTTTTTTTCAGGGCAGTATCCTGTCTTGCTGGAGTTTTAAGCATTTTTATTCTTCAGTCAGAAGTCAAATAGGATGGATAACCCTTTTAAAGGAATGTTTGTATTGTAATATGCACATTCACATCTTATATATTCAAAACATAAGCATCTTTTGCTGACAGACTCAGCAGCACATTCATAATCCATCATTGTCTTTTACTCCTCACTACCAGAGACAACACCACATTTAGTCTTTCCTCTAAAGGCAAGCTGCCTGTGAGGCCCATGGGAATAAGGACAGTATCCAAAGCACACTGGTATATTGTCATTGTTCCTGTGAGTATGCACTTGGCCAAAGGCAAAATTTCTGGTGCAGAGGTCACTGGCCTTGCAAGGGTATTGATGCTGTGGATAGCTTCAAGCTTCTGGTTGTGCTGAAGGCCTTTGGATGTGGTTATCCCTTTTAAATATAATATGACTTCTCCCTCCAAAAGCCACGTTTGTTTTGGTAAATGAACACAATTTTTGTTACCCACCTCTGGGGGAATACTGCAAAGCACCAGCTCAGATCTTAGTTATTTTTAGTAAAGCATTGACTAGCCATGCAAACTACCTATCTGCCCTCAAAGGACATGAATGTTTATTAACAAACTTGATGAAGCTATCAAACACCTTGAGTTTGAAAATACAGAGACATCACACTGTTGGCTGTATTGGTCTCAGGCAAAGGAATAGTATTCTGGTAAACCTCACAGCATATAAGCAGAATGACTAAGTGATAAAGCAGAAAAAAGGCTGCAGTGTTACTTACTTCCTGGTTGTCAGTAACAAGCCTGACATTCCTTAGCCTAATTACTTTTCAGTTTATGCTGTTCATTCAAAACCTTTTGTGGAGTTTGGAGCTCATGAACTTGCATATCAGTTGCACTCAAAAGATCTGGGACAGCCAGCCAGGTTCTAGCACATGCTGCCTCACATCCAGCCAGTTGCTTCCCATTCACTTATGCAGGAAATATTGTCTCTCTAGGCAGCACCTGCATTGCCCTGTTCATGGGCTCCTCTCCAATATAAATTGCTAGTTTGGAGCAGCCAGCTGAATGCTGCCTTCGGTTGGAGCCTTTGTGTAAATGCTTCTGTGCCTACAACATCAATATAATGCTAAGTCACATCAGCTGAAACATCAGTCATATCTCTTTTACCTAAATAAAAAGCCAGCATGAACTCTGACATCTGTGATCTACAAAATCATTTTAAAAATAAAAAATATATAATGACTTCTCTGTTATCTAGTCAGCTCAGTGTGGAGCATAGTACCTTCACACCTTTCAGATCAGCTTTGTCATTGCATACTGCTCCCCCCAGAATATTCTGAGTAGCAGTTTGATGTTGCCTGTCACACAGAGGCTCCTTTGTATGCAAGCATAAAAATCAGAAATATTGCACCTTGTCCATAGTAGCTGCTGGTTGTGAATGGGACAGCATCACTCAGATGTCTGTAAAGCACACTTCAGCTGCACTGCTCCAGTCTCTTAGTATATATGACTTTCCTTAGGCCACCTGCAGCTCTCTTCTCCACAGAAACTAATGTGTGGCACCCAGAAAGCCTAATATTATACTAATCAACCCTGAATATCACAGGGGAAGCAGCAATTGCATTCGTAGATGTTACTGCATCAGTACTGTCCTGAAGAGATGACTATCAAAGGCTAAAGCAGACCACAACCCTGTATGCTGGCATATGATTTGCTTAGCTGTTACGGAGAGGTAAGTCCCATTGATACCAGTTAGAGATGCTCAATATTCACACAGCTACTAAAGTTACACCACTTCTGTAGGTGCTTGAATCTGGAGTCACACTTCTACTTTTGAAAGCTGGGGGCCAAGTGGCCCCAGTCATTTTTATCCAGGCAAGACTAGTGGAAACTGAAGGATGGGATGCATTTGCAATTGTATACTTGCAGCAACACAACACTGCATGTGACAGTTGAATGTTGTTTAGCCTTTATGGTCCCAGGTGGTTTTTGCCTCTAATACCATTAAAAGCCTATTTACTGAAACTGCCCATAAGGCAAACATCAGACCTACAGAAACAACAACTCAAGTGGGGAGAGACCCTCTGAACTCCATGAAATATTTACAAATGGCCTTAGGAGCCCTGGGATGAAGTAAAGTACTTTCAAGCACAGACAGAAAACCTAATGGGTATAAAAATCCTCTTTTAGCTTTTGGTGAGATTTGTCTTCACAGACCTAGCCATGATAGGAGAAAAATGTATGAGGTCATCCAGTCTGCTTCCTCCTCTTCCAGGAGAGAAGTGGTCCCAGAGCTCTGTTTTATAACACTTGGCTCAGCCTAGCTCTGCCTGACTCAGACACCAGAAGCCAAACTCACTTCTTCAGAATCTTCTCAATTTTTCTATTTCACTTCTGGAATTTTCCTCAGTATTCCATCCAGAAAAAGTCAACATAGCATGTATAAAGACACTTTGATGTCATGAGCATTGTCTTGATTTCCTATTTATTCCCTTCTACAACCCTAAGTAACTTCTGGAATAGTGTGATGGTGGTGGTTATGTCCCTCTAAAATCTGTCTACAGTCCTGCTCCTCACCCTTACAACACACTGTAGCTGTGCTCTGCTGTCACTGAGCCTTCACAAGCAAATTCTTTCAGATGTCTTTACATCTTTTCCTTCCTCTGTGCACTCAAGACATTATTACACTTGGGGGAAAAAGACACAGAAAAGTAAAAAGAGAGAAAAGACAAAAACCTTTCTTTGTGCTATCCAGGCACAGAAAGATAAATGTTGTGTGTGGGCCAGATACTTAGAATTGAAGTTTTTACCTCTAGGATTTATGACAAGGGTATTGTTTTAATTTCTGCTTCCTCTTATATATTTATCAGACACTAATACATCCTTTAAAAAAACCCAACCCCAAAACTACTCATAAGAGCTTTTAAGTTTTCCATTGTTGTTTGGACATAATTAATGATGCCACCCTTAGAAGAGGTTAAACAGGAAGAGCTTCTGCTCTCAGACAGGTCTCAACATAAAGATGGTAAAGAGAGCATCCTCTTGAAGGATTTTGTTCCAAGCATCTGCTCCCAAGAGACTATACAAGAAGTGTCTCCATCAAACAAATCAGAGGAGAATGGAGTTTAAAGGAATAAAACAGAAATCCCCATAGCACTTGTTTGCTGTGCATATTATCCTTTGTGCTTTAAAAGAAAGAATGAACATACAAAACAGTCATTCCCCCATCAAAGCAGCCTTTCAAATTCATGAAGCTCTTCCAAAACAGATGGACTTTGTTGATTGCTGCTTTTCAAAATGATCTTAGAATGGCCTTTAAACTCAAAGTGCAGAAGAATGTGCACAGATGCTTTAAATTTTCCAAAGTATTAACAATTTAAGAAACGATTTTTTAAAAGTGTGTACTTCTTGACCAGCTCTCTCTTTTTTCAGTATTTGAAGTCTCTAACACAGAGCAGTGAACACTGAAACTTACCACAGCTGATTTTATATGTTAAAAATCTCCTCAGCTGTTGCATAGTCATCCTTCTGAAATACAGTTGTGCAGGTACCAGCCCTACCACAGCCAGGTCAAGATGCTCTTTTACACAAGTTCTGCAGGGGCAGATTTCCACCCTAGAAGCAGCTTACCCTCATGACACTACTCACAAGTGATCATTATGGTAACTTTGCTCTTTGGAAAACAGATGAGCAAGACACAACATTTGTCTAAAAGCACACAGTAACCCAGGTGCATTTTGTAGACCTCTGTAAACTCTGTGTTAAGTATAATGAAGAAAGTTTCTCCTAACGTGGAAAGAGTTTAAGTTAGTACTTTCCTGAGCAGAGCACTGTTTTAACACACTGGTACTTTTGGCAAAAAGCAAGCCTGCTTTTTCTTTTCCTTTCACCATTACAAAGCCTGGTCATAAATGAGTGAACTTCTGCCTGTCTGCCGACTTTCAGTAGCAAGAGGTTCTAGCTATAGCTGCACTCCCTGTAGGATTATACAGCATCTAGGTCAGCCTGCTAAGAAAATAACTTATGATTATCAAGGCAAGTACTCAGCAGCCATGACTGTATTAGACTAGAGTATAATTAAACACAGACATAGCTAAAGCATTGTGTAAGGTGGTGACAGTGGCAAGGAATAAAGCTGTTTAAATAAAGATTGAGAATAGGTTAGGAGTTTTACTCTCAGTCCCTCAGAGATCAGCTAACCAGGTTTATCAAATCAAGCATTAAAACATCCATCTAATCATCATTTGAAGTGAGCTAACTCACCTTCAGAAAGAGAGTGAATTATCTAACAAAACAGTTTGAATGGTGGAAAGAATCATTGCCATTTCCAGGCAACAAAAATAAAATCCTTTTATTTTGGTAAACTTAAGTATTTTTTAATTAGTAGAGGTTCTCAAGCTGGCAAAGTTGGAGCTGTCATATTTCAAACTCTTCTGCTGCAGTATCTAAATATTCAGGGTACAGTGACAGTGCTGTGGGCAGGCAATGAATCCAGGTCCAGTGCAAAATGCAGAATGATAGATTCTAACAGCAAGTTAAAAAAACCACAAAGAACATTAAAAGCTACCTGAAGTGAAACTCCTTATAATAGCCATGACAAACAGCAGCAGAAGCAGGAAACCTTATTGTTTCATTGGTGACATGCAAAAGTGTTGATACTAATCCAAGAAAGTAAAACAGACAATGAGAACCAAGCAATTTTCCAGATTGAGAACTGAAACAGGTGTTTTCAAATAAAACACTGAGCACTTACTTTGTTAATATTGTTTTTACTACTTGGGCAAGAGGTCTCTGACAAATTAACACGCTGCAGTGAATTTAAATGACAGAAATTCAAAACCAGTAAGGCCATGAAAACCCAAGTGTACTCCCAAGGTGGACTCCAGCATTTCATAGTTTCTTGTGCCCCACATGCAGCTCACATGCCAGGCCCTCTCCTGATGGGAACAGAAAGCCTGGGTCACAGCTGTTGTCCAGCATTTCCAGAGTAGTTCATTCTGTTGTCCAAGCAGCACTATTTCTTCTTGAGAGCTCTCTTTCCTTCCCCCTTCTTTGGCTTTTCCTTCCCGCGGAGTTTTTTCAATCGCCTCATCTCATCCTTAAAGTCCTGATGCTCATCCCTAGATGGGGCAGGAAAAAAAAAATGCATGTCTTGGAATACCTAGATGTGAAAGGTTCTGTGCACTGTATGCAAACAAACACCACCCCAAACCCAACTAAAATAGATTTTAAACAGTGAAGTCCATATTGAAACTCACTGCAATGTATTCAGTGTTACTCCTAGCAGTAATTTTGGACTAAATAACATGAAAGATTTCCTTTGGTACTTTCAGAAGTAACAGAGTTGCCCTTTTCAGCAACAAATGGGGTGTGCACATAGATATTCTTTCCATTGCATTTATTGATCTACTGTGTTTAAATGAGCAGTAAAACAAAAATCAGCAAGATACAAGAATGAGAATTTCCCCCTTCTCATCCAGCTCAGCAGTCTATCAATAGCACATTGTGTTTCTGTGCTAGACACTAAGTTCAGGTCATTAGCTTCTAAGAAAACAGGGGCATGCTGAGCAGTAATTACAGTACATGACATAGCTCTCAGGTGACTTCAAGAATGAGTTATGAAGGAAGCATCAGCTACTGGTAGAATCTTAATAGGAGAATGAAACAGGATAAAAGGGGCTGGCAGAGATAGTGAATCACAATAATGTTCTAATAAATTCTATTTAATCTCTGTCCCTGCATTTTCAGTGTGAAGCTATTTTTCAAAAGTTACAACAACATCCTAAGTAGCCTAAGATTGCTGCACTGCTATTTTAAACACAACTTTGCTAAAATAACAAAGAAAATGCTTGCCTGGCCCTATTAGTGTTGGACTCTTCATTACATATTTCTGACCTGCTAAGCTGATCCTCTACAAGATTTCTGTCTATAGACCAGTTTGAGAAGCAATCTAAGATTAGAAGAGTATCATGTTATTAGGTTTTCTGTGTCAACAAGTGCTCCTAAAAGGGGCATGTGCCCACCCACCTAAACCTAGAGCATCCTGGATGCAATCCTTGAATGGCTGGTATTGCAATCTGTTTTGACTTCACAGGGTTAGCAGCCTCTCTTTTAAGGGACTTCTTTAGCATTACCTGACTAAGTCCAAGAAATGTGTTTGATTCCTGCTAATGTATTTCAGCAGTGCAGTTTTTCCTACTCAAGACTGCAGAAATTAATTTAGACAGCTGGTTTAGATGAAGCTGGAATTAACAAGGCTATTTAACCTATACTTCAATCTAGAGGATAAAAAGCCCCTCCAGCCTGATGCAGACTGACTTTGTCTTCCAAATTTTACTTATTAGCTAGATGAATGATTAGGGAATATGTGTCAAGACTGTCTTGGTGCAATTTTTGTGTTAAGGTAATGTTACCTTTTTGTAGCATTTGCCATATTCAGAACTAGAAACTCATCTCTTGTCTATATGAAAGCTCTCTTCCCCACAAAGCCAAAGCCAAGAACTATTTCTTATATAACTGATTGTCCATAGCTGCATCTGAAGTCTTTCTCACAGAAAGTTCCAATTAGAGTAAAAGTTACTTAGGTAGTAGTAATTTGTTTTACTCTCCTTGCCCTCAGTGCAACAAGTGTTTATTTCCACAGGCACACCATATTCTGAAGTAAATATATTTTTTAATATTCTTCTCACTGTGGAAGAGAAACCTGCAATAAAAGCCACCCTCACCTTGTTCCTATCCCCAGTCCTGCTCCCACCCTGTAAGCACAGAGATTACCTGTAGAGACCAAAGTAACGGAGTTTCTTCATGAGGCCATAGTAGGTGTTGTGAGGAGGATACCAGTTGTAGACCTCCTTCCGCTTGGCCAAAGGCTGCTCACTAAATAACTTCACTACTTTCATCGACTTTGAGTCAGTTGGCCTGACAACATCTCCAAATATCTGAGCACTCAGCCGAGCCATTCGAAGGGCGTAACTGGAAACATTGGACATTTCTCAAGGAAGAGTGGGCACACAGACTATTGCACCTTCCTGCAGAAACAACACAGAAATCACAACTCTAAGATGACCAAGTATTGCAAGCTATCCCAGAATCAAGGCAAACAGAACAAGCAATCACAGAATGGCTTAGCTTGGAAGGGAGCTCAGAGATCACCTACTCAAACCTCTCTACCATGAGCAGACACCTCTCAGCTAGATTTGGCTGCCCAAGGCCTCTTCCAACCTGGCCTTGAATACCCCCTGGAAGGAGGCATTCACAGCCTCCATGGGCAGCCTATTCCAGTGTCCCACCACCCTTGTACTGAAGAACTTAGTCCCAAGATCCAGTCTGAACCTACGCTACATCAGCTTCAAACCCTTCCCCCTTCATCCTGTCTCTGGACACCCTCATGAAAAGTCCCTCTGCAGCCTCCCTGTAGGATCCCTTCAGGTACTGGAAGGCAGCTCTAAGGTCCCCTCAGTGTTCTCTTCTCAAAGCTGAACCACCCCCAGCTCCCTCAGCCTGTCCTCACAACAGAAGTGGTCTAGCCTTTGGATCATCTTTGTGGCCCTCCTCTGGACTCACTGCAACACAGACCAGATGTCAGGGACAAGAAGCACGCCCAGAGCAGAGGTAACAGGACACAGTCTTACACTAACCATGTTTGAAGTCACACATTCCTTGCATGAAATCTGTCTTTGAATATAACCCTGCATATAAAGAATAGCCACACTAGTTCTGGTAACATTACCAGCCTAACTAGAATACTAAGAACAGCAATATTGACTACAGAAGTACCTACACTGAACTACAATTTACTATGGTTAGTTTATTAGTAGATCCCACTCAGCTTGCTTAAGACTACAATAACATTGTGACTGCCAAAAGCAGCACCCACTCTGATGCCTCTGACTTCTACAAAAGTAGAAAGTAAGACACCATTTAAACATATTGACAAAGACTGGAAGTTACTCTCATGAAAATTTCTCATGCTGTTTGAAACACTGACTGAACACTGTTATAGCCCATCAACTAGAACCAGCCTATTAACTGTAAAAATAATTGCTTCTCCATATGAGTAACACATCTTTCCCATCTCAAGTCCCTTCCCTTGATAATTTCTGTCAGCTTTCCTTCCATTATCTTTTCAGTCTCTCCTGGTATCTATTCTTTTTAAGCATGGAAAGAAACAATTTCCCTATGCTAGATGTTTTTTCCCCATGGGAAATCCCGTATGAGCAGTTTCCAATTCTCTTCCTTTGTCTCCCACCTAAAGACACCTCTGCAACAAAAGTGCTGTGAGGACAAAACCATCATTATTAGGCCACCAGAGAGGATGACAACATCTGCAGTCTCTAAAAGAAGCATGCAGAAAGTTTTCCTTTCAGCTCTCCTACCTCCTCCCTGCCTTTTCTCTTCTTTGTATCATTTCTTTATTCATTCTTTGCAGAATGGGATGTAATAGTCAAGCAGTCCCATAATCCTCTGAAGCTGTATGTTGCCTGTACTATGCCTTTGGAATAAGTAATGACATAAGTCCCCAGAGACATTATATAGGGTTCATTCAAGTGCACTACACTTATGTTAACATGAGTTTAAAATTCTTGTTTTAAGTAGTATTTCACAGCTGAGCCCAGAAGATGAGCATAAAAAATTAAAGAGCATGAAGCAAGGACAAGAGTAATCAGCAAGACTGTGCTAAGTCCATTCTAGTATGGCAACAGGGAACCTGCTGTTTAGTAACACAAATATTCAGCATTTGTAACCTCACTTACATATGTCTGCCCATTGGAGGGCCTGAGGAACACAATGCACTTTGATTTACTCCTGTTAGAAAAGCAGCAGAAACAAAGCAGGAAAAAAATAATATCAAGCTTGAAAACAATACAAGCAATCTGCATCAAAGAGAACAATGAAAGGAGTAACAATAGGGAAGGCAAAGTGTCAGAGACTCGAGGCAGCATGCCTAGTGCAAGAAGAGAGCAATTTTCACAGGGCAGCAGCTTATCCTGAGCATCCATTACATGGGGAAATAATCACAAAGTCTTGGTTAAGTGATCCATTTCAGAGCAGCCAGTCCCAATTTCCACATTCAGTGATAAAGCAACAAATTGTCCCCAAACCTCTGCACCACATCACCACTCTACCGCCAGCCTCAACTTAGACCTTGTATAACCTCTCCCCACTACACCTTGAAGTTAAAACACCTTTAACTCCTCAATGATGCAAACCAGTGGCTTGAGGGACCTGCTTTTAACTTCAGAATCACTAATGCAATCTAAATAGCCCAAGCCAAAGCTGGAGACCCCCATTAATCCTTGCCCATCTAAGAACATTTGAGAGACAAGAAAGGTAAAGTCTACTAACTCTCAAGAACCCAGAGCTATCCAAAGCTCATTTTACAGCAACCACCAATCCTGCTAGATGCTACTAAAAAAATGCAGGTGGTGAAGAGTAAACACTTTCGTTCTTGTCACGATATTTTCAGCATCACCTACTGCTAATCAACACATCTAAACCAAAAGCAAACCCGCTGTGTACTACTGCTTCTTCACCTGCTGCCCACTCGTTACTGCTACTTAAATCTTTGTCCTCCCATCCCAGGCTGGGTTTTCCCTTCTCATTTTACTAACTTGTCTCAGATTGCTTCCTTCCCACTCAGCATACGCCAGAAGGCCTTTCTGCTTCCAGAATTACTAACTGATTTTTCCATGACCACAGGGGAAGAGAAAGCTGCTCAAGGTCACTGCCTGGCCAGAGGGGCACCCGAGCCAGGCACGGCACTACACTGGCCTTCAGTAAGCTCTGCTGCCTTCAGCTCCGCTCTCCCACGGAGCGCTAAGGCGGAAGTTCACCCGCACGCTCCAGTCGCACCTCGGGGTAACCACTGCCAGCGGCTCCCCTGGACAGAGGCCTACGCTCCCACATGGCAGCAATAGCGGGGCCCGGGCTCCCACCCTAGAGCCCGGGAGGCGGCACAGGCTCGGCCAAACTTCCCACGGCAAGCACCCGCAGCCCCTTTCCCCACTCCTACACATAAACCCAGGCCCTGCTCCCCCAAACCGGAGGCGAGTGGCTGCCGCCGTAACCCCAGGCGCCAATCACCCCTTCGCCCCCTGGCAGCGCCCCGGGCTGACCCGCGGGCCCCACGGCACCTGGCACGGCGTCGGCAGCGGCGCATGCGCAGCGACTCCCCCACCGAAGCGTCGCGGCGGGTGACGTCGGGCTCGGTAAGGAGCGGGGCGGAGCTGCTCTTGGGGAGTTCTGGTGTCCTCTGTGCTTTGGCTGTGGGCGCCGCCGAGCTCCGCCTGCGTGAGGGAAGCTGGCGTTTGCTGGTCCTCTGTTTGTACGTTGTGCTCTCTGACTCTCCCGCCCCTCCATCTCGGCCGGCGTGGCGGGCTCGGGCAGCTGTGGATGACCCGCGAGGTGTGAGGCCGGGCGCTGAGGCTCGGTAACGTTTTCACGCAGCCGCTTATAAGCAGCCCCCTCAGCACCCGCCCACTTCACAGAGCCTTCCCGGTGCTTGATTTACACTAATTCGTAATGAATTCCAGGAGGTGATACATCAGCGTGTGTGCAAATCACAAATTGCGTGATTACGTTTATAAGCCGAATGTGTACTGCCGCTGAAGAACCCTTAGTTATGCCTTGGTTAAATTGCTGTCACCTTTCCCATGCTCGCCCTGGGGCAGACCAGCCTTGTGGCCTAAGCACCATCACCACCTCTCTTGCCCTTTTTGAACACAGGCATGATGGTCTAGTAGATGCTTACCATCTTTATTACTCGCTAATGGACTGGAAAGTGCTGTTGGTGGTGTTTTGTTGGGCTTTGTTTGTTTGTTTACCCTCTTCCTTAATCTTTCTAAAGAGGAAATGGAAGTTTTTAACGTTTCTGTCACTTGTGTGCTATTTTACCATCCCTGTGTAGTCGTACACCTCAGCATTGCTGCACTACTCGTTTTACTGTCTGTAGTCACACCAGTCATGCATTTTCTGCAATCTTAACCTTTTGGCATCTTCCTGACATTTTTTTCCCCCTCATACTTCTACCTTTCTACATTGTTCTGTATGGTGCTTTTAACTTCTGAGCATTTTCTTCACCCTGCTGGGTCCTACAGCCAAAATTGACAATTTTGTTAATTATGTAACCATGACTTTTGGCCTATGGAATAAGATCATAATAATTCTCATTTACATTTATATCTCTATTTTCAAATCATATTTTCCTTATAACTTCTCTCATCTTGATGGAGATAGTCTTTCTGAAGGGTCTGTGTGTAGAAGAATATTTCCCTGGCTGGGACTGTTAGAATCAAGTTGTGATTGCCATCTCTTAAGGAGCCACCACATTGTTTTGTCCCATGATTAAATTTTTTAAACATTATGGTTTCCAAAATACTTACTCTGAATAGACTGGAACGAGTTCTGTCACAGAAAATAAGTTTCACAAAATCTAGTGAGATGTGGCTGATGGCTAGTTGAGGTTTTGTACAGCTCCAAACTGAGCACACTTCTTGTACACTGGAGGAGTAAGTCTGATTGTCTGTACCCATCTCCATTCCATTGTACCCCTCCTCAATAGGGTGAATTATGACAAGTTACTATCTCTGCATCTCTCGAGTAGTGATGGTGATGGTTAAAAATCTATTACCTTCTCACATGTCCAGATTTCTTTTATCCTGCCTGTTTCAGTAATTACGACAGTTTAATCTCACTTCTCCTCATCAATGAAAATAACCAATTCTTCTTGGACGTTCCCCACACTCAGAAACTTGTATAGACCACTGGAAAACATCTTCCTCTTTCCCTCAGAGCATTGATTTACCTAGAAATGGATCCAGTCGCATGGTTCTGGATCCATTTGTGGTTTTCTGCAACATTAGCATCCTGGGGTCTTATTTTTTAAAGTTACTCTGCCGACTTTCAGGCCCCCAATGTTTATTGGATTAGACTGATGTGAAAATTATGGCTGTTCCTGTTCAGGGCAGCAGGCACACTGACTTCTTCATCTGTAGTTACACCTCACAGGTCTGGATCACTGAGAAAGAGTCACAATACAAACAATATTTCTCTTCAGAGATCCCAGCCTACACTTTGCAGGTTCCAGCTTGACTTTTTGTGTGTATGATAGAAGTACATATGTGAAAAAGTCTGCATTAGACTTCTACACTGAGCCACCTGTCTAATCAGACCAATTTAATGCTATTTAAGAAGTGCTATAAGTGTGTGTGAAGTCTTTTTGCTGGATAAAGTGAATGTCCCTACTCAGGTTTTGACAGTCCAAATTAGTCTTGGCATGCTAAGGGATGATAATAACAGGAAATAGAAGAAAGTGATAGAGGCTGACAACAGGAACAGGCTTGTGATTAGCTGCATTCTATGGACATGTTAGAGCCTTCTGAGATTTTTGTTGTACATAGAGCAAAGTGTTTGGATTTGTCAGCAATTATTTAGAAGAAAAATAGTGGCAGATGGGTGAGTGAAAAAGGTAAAATCCTGAAAAGGAGCTAAAGGAAAGTGAGTTGACGTGGGTCTGGGAGACAACATAGGCTTTGTCTGCACAAAGGCTCTTGTGAAGGAAAAATACCAAGGGAGAGAAGAAACAAACGTGGAGCACACACAGAGCAACCAAAAAAAAAAAAAATGGGGGAGAGACCCCATGACAGAGAGACCTCAGTACAAGGAAGACCTTTTTCAAAGAGTAGTTGGATCTGGAATTATTTTATTTGATCAATAGTGATCTGGAATTACTTATCTGCTTCATTCCACTTGTCTATGCATTTTAGTTGTAACTGAATGTTGAATAAGCTTAAGGCTAGGGTTTTGACAAAGCAACACTTGAGCCACTGTGACTTTGTTCTGAGAAGGCAAAGATCTATCTAGAAAGAAAAAAAAAAGATCAGGATGCCAGTTTGCTCATTGGTGCTTTTTTTTTTGTTGACACTTGTGAGGAAACAATAGTCTGAACTTGTTTCATTTAAGCTTGGAAATCTTGAGTAATTCCTGTGTGACACAGAAATCAACTTCACTCCTAAGTCTTATGCTTAGAACGATCAGCTTGTGCTGTAAGATAATTGCTAATATTTTCTTGTTGCAATTATTTACTCACGGGAACAAAATGATCTTCATTTGAGTCAAGCAGAAGGACCCTCTGAGCGTTTGGTAAAACTGCATCAGCTACATAATGAGTTCAGGATACATTTGGTACTAATATTTTATGTGATCATGATTAATTAGCAAACTTCAATTGTATCTTGTTGCTCAGCGATTCATATTGAGCTATGGAGATATCTAGCGGTGCAAAGCCCTCTGGAGAGAATGTGTTGTATTAAGAGACTGACAGTCTTTGGCTGGCCATTTGAAGGGTATTTTGACTTTAAAATAACTTATCAAAATAATGCCACAGTGAAATTTGCAAAGTTGCAGCAGTTAAATACTGCTGCTGCAGCTGTCTAATGCTAGAAACACTTGGGATGGGGATGCAGCACAAGAGAAAGATATAAATTATTTTTCAGAGCCAGTTGGCATCTTGAGCTTATTGCTTTCCCAGAGAGATGGGCTGTTAAGGCACCCTTCTCTCCTGGAGAAAGACAGGAAGTGCTCTTTCTGTCTTCCACTGTGCCCTCTGTCTGATGTGTGAAATGGTATTGACATGTCTCCAGAACTGTAGCATGTCCATTTTTAATGGCAGACAAGCTGTTCAGCGTAGCAGGGGGTGCATGAAGCTGAACAGGCAAGTGAGGGTAGAATGCTGTTGGTCTCCACACATCACATGCCTATCATTTAGACTGACTAATTTGTAGTTCAAGGATATGTCAGAACAAATGATCAGTGATCTAAATGGAGTACTTAGGAGAAGGAATATTTCTTAGCGGTTAGATCAAGGGACTGGGAGTGAGAATTGTTGAATCTTGTTTTTTTGTAGTTCCATTACGAACTCACTGGATGACCTTAAGCAAGTTAATTAATCTATCTGCCATTTCATCCCTCTGTAAACTGGGGATAATAATGTCTGCTTCAGAAATGGGTTGTGAAGAATAATTGAGTCTTAGAAAATCCTTCAGCTTCTCCTAGAGAAAAAACATACTACAGGAATAAAAGATTGCTTTTACTTTACCAGCAACATGCACATGAAATTTTAAGGCAACAGTAAGAAAGATGCATCTTTCTGGGCTGGAACAAAGTATTGCAGAGGAGAGGGGGGAAAAAAGGAAAAACATTAAAATGACAGAATCAGTTGAAAAAAAAGAAGAAATAAGGGAGGCATCTGGCACACTGTTGATAAAAGCTCTTGTAGTTTCTCTTCCATTGTTCTTTGCAGAACTCATCTGGAAGGCCCTATGAGGAGAGGCTGAGGGAGCTGGGATTGTTTAGCCTGGAGAAGAGGAGGCTCAGGGGTGACCTCATTGCCCTCTACAACTACCTGAAAGGTGGTTGTAGCCAGGAAGGGGTTGGCCTCTTCTCCCAGGCAACCAGCACCAGAACAAGGGGACATAGTCTCAAGCTGCGCCAGGGGAGGTTTAGACTCCAGGTGAGGAGGAAGTTCTTCACCGAGCGAGTAATTCGTCATTAGAACGGGTTGCCCAGGGAGGTGGTTGAGTCATCGACCCTGGAGGCGTTCAAGGGGAGATTGGACGTGGCACTTGGTGCCATGGTCTAGTCATGGGGTCTGTGTTGATAGGTTGGACTCGATGATCCCCGAGGTCCTTTCCAACCTAAGTGATACTGTGATACTGTGACATCCACTAAGGTTTCAGATGGGGTCAAAACAGCTGTCCATCTCTAACTCTGTTTGACCAAGTGTAGAAATGAAGACCGAATAAGAATGTTCCAGCAGCAAAATTTTCAGGAAGTCATCAATCTCTTAATCAGCAGATCCGTGGGGATTGTGAGGGCTGTTTGAGTTCACATTTCTGTTTCTGCATCCTGAGCTCTTGTCAAGATACTCTCTTGGATATAGGCCTCTTGAGCTTATGAGCTGTTGCCTCACCTAAATTTCAGCAGACTTTGATACTGTATATCCCTGTTGAATGGTGCATTCCAATCAAGATTTCTCTCCATGTTTTCTTGATTTAGGTCCTTTCATGTCTTAGGTTGTCTCAGCCAGTGCTGACAACAGGATAGTCATTAGGGGTTTGAGAGCACTCAAGATAAATACTCTCTGACTGCCTTTATTGCTTTTTGGCAAGTTTTCAAAGATCTGGTTGGACTCCCAGGTACCCACTCATCTCAGCAGTATTCTTACTAGACCTAAACATCATTGTTCAGCCTTTCCTCATGTAGTCTTTTGGAGGCAGAACCATGGGAACAGCTAAATTTTTTTTGGTCTTAGTTTGTAGTTTTTTGCCCCAGTCTTGATGGGTAACATGAATCTGCCATTTATTGTCAGGGTAGCCTCAGGATACACACAGCAACCTTGTACAGCACTAGTAACCTGCCTGGCCCTTTGCTTCAGAATTCACCTGTCTGGAGAAACATAATCAGTCTTGTGTACACTTCCTAGCCTCAGTTTCTTCAGCCTGCAGGATCATTCTTCTGTGGCAGGCAGGATTTGGAGAGTATCCAGGATCTTCTTGTAGCCTTGTGTTTTGAGCTAGAGAGGGTTTTTTGATTCGGCTCATTCTCTCTGACCTTGCCAGTACTCAGGCTTCAGGAACTCAGCTCCTACATGTACTCTATGGGCATCTGTTCCCTTTTTCCTGCAAAAAATGTCTTCAGATTTTATGGCTGTGAGTCCCAGATTTCCTTTTTTTTCCCCATTTTGGTCCTTGGGAAATTTTGTTCCTAGTCCATTTCTCTGGAAACAGTCAAGAGAATTAGCTTCTTGCAGGCTTGCCTCTTTTAACATACCTGTTGGACAATCAGAGTATGGTCATTAAATCTTAGTACTCCACTGATTCTTGTTTGGTGGGAACTTACTTGAGACCTTCACAGTAAAGGTGAATCAAAGAATGTCTTTTATGGCACAGCAGCTCTCACTGAAAAAACTTCAGAGTGTAAGTCATAATTACTATGTTGCAGATGAGTGAATATCCCAAATAATTACCAAAAGCATGTCAAACTACCCACATTGCTGTTGTGGGTAGTCTGCACAAACTGTGCTTTGTAGGTACAAAGGTGTTTTGTTGTCAGTTGCTTTCCCTGAGTGGTTGAGGCCTACTTCTGCTCTGTGAATGACCCTGTTGTATTCAGGGGTGACACAGTATTCATGGCAGGGCTAAGTTTGTTGGCATGGTCTTAGAGATATCCTCTTGCTGAGTTTTTGTTACACTGAGCTTCCTGGAAGTTCTGGAGGTGCCTTGAAGTGCTCTTCCATCAGTTAAGCAGACAAGCAGCTAACTTACATGGAGCTTCAAAACCCATCTGTGTCTTGCCTGGCTGCAGTGGCCCCAGTTTGCCCTAGTAATGGGTCAGTTCTGCTCTGAATAGGATTTCTGAAGATGGCAACAAGGGGCTGTGCCTGGGGAACTGAACTTTCCATGAGGTCTTCACAATTGTAGCTGCTGCTTCTGTCATGCAAGTCACCGGCAAATGGTCATCTGCTTCATGGGGTCTCCAACAATAAATCCTCTTGAATACAGGACTGCAGAGATCACTCCGGCCTTAAGTCAGATACATGGGGAGCAAAGCAATTTATTATCCTGGCTGGACTCTCCAAACAGGAATTTCACTCCAACAACATTGTACCTATATAGTTTGCATCCATTCACTGCACTGTAATCGTCTACACAGTTGCTGTAAAGTGCTTTGAGACACCCAGCTTCTGAAAGGTGCTCTAGAAGGGAGGCATCAAGCCGTAGGTTTCTATTAAGTGCCTCATTTGGTGTTTCAGATTTAGTGGTATAATAGATTGGATTGCAATTTCCAGTGCAGCATAACAATGGCATGTGAAACTAACTGGTGTTGTGATTTCAGCTCAGTGTTGACAAAGAATAGTCCTTCAGGGGCTGCTACCATCTCTTAGAAAATGAGCATGGGTAGCAGTTCTGCCAAAATGTATAGATTTTCTTTCCTCCTCTTATTCTTTGTTAAGACTAACAAACCAATGACAACAGCATGGAAACTAGGTCTTTTTGCTTAGGAATTCATCTCTTTCTGGTGCATGTTTTACACCTGGAGCTCTAATCCTCTCTGTGGTCTAATCAATTCCTCAACAACCAACTGCAATATCGCAGTGCTGAAATTTCATGTGGGGAAATGAATTGCACAAATGATTGAGTGAACTCTGAAGAACCACGTACTTCATTCTCATGCAAATACTGTTGGTCATAGTAAAGGAGCAGGTAAATGCAATACTGTTGAAGATGACAGCATACTTCTGTCTAACCAGATGTCAGCTTCTTATAGAGAGATGCAGAATATGTATATATATATATATATATATATATAATTTATTTTTATTTTAAACAGATCTGTTCTGCTAGGACTTCACTGACAAATGAAATACATGAAAACTGTGGGCATATTTCTGAGTCATGTTCCAAAATGGAGTGTTTTTAGATAACATAATTTTTTTCTGAGCAGGTGCTATTTTTGGTTTTGCTTACTGGTTTTCTTTCCAGTCCCTTCTATGGTGAGTTCTTATGGTCTATGAATTCCAATTTTTGTCTAATCTTTATGCTTCTTTTGTGACTAAAAGAAGCAGCAAATTGAATTTGCAGCTTGGAGCCAAACACAGAAGTGATACATTCATTACCAAAGACTGTGTTATTGGTCTGCAAAGACTGTGGCTCTGTCTTTCAGTGGATTAGTTCAGAAAACACTGCTGATTGATAGAACCCATGTGCAGAAATCTCTCTGGGCTCTCAAATCTGTCAGAATCTTAGATTGTGCAGTGCAATTTGCCATGTCAAGCAGACTAACAGTACTACAGTTATACCTTCATGTAAGACTGGCCATATGAACTAAATATTGATGCACTTCAGCAAAATCAGAATTATTCAAGCTTTAATGTATTGAAGATCAGTGTGTTAGAGGTAGCTTTAAGAATGAAAGTAACTTCTTACAAAATATGCTTATTATTGGCAGCCAGAAGGCAGTACTTGCTCTGAGGCAGTACTCTTTGGCCCTAATATCTCATCTCTGCCATCCTGGATTATTCTTCTATTTCTGTAAAAGTTGCAAGATCTATGAATTTTAATGAGAAGTAATATCTCCTGTTTTCAGCTGAGCCAAATGATGGTGATGTCAGAGAGCCATCTTCCTTTTGTAGCTGGCTTTAGGCAGCAAGTAACCATGCTATATAACTCCTGCATTTGCAGCAATGTCACCTTCATCACTGCGGCAGGCAATGGGTTTTCCTGCAGCAGGAATTAGGGTGGCAGGCTGGCCCTGATGTATCTGTAAAGTAAATGGGGAAAGCACAGGGGGATTTGTATGAAACTGTAGTGATCTTAGCAAGGCATTTGGGGAAACAGTTCTGCAGGAGCAGGTCTGCAGGTTTCGTGTGAAACCTAGTCCAGCTCAGAGGAGAAGAAGCTGTAGAATATGAAGATGCTGGCTCCCAAGTTGGCAAGACAATAAGATGCGTAACAGAGTGGCTGCTGTGGTCACACGGAGCACCAGAGTGATGCTAAACCTCTGCTTGGAAAAGCAGGGTCTGAGATGTGTTTTCTGTTGTAGGAAGAAGAACTTGAAATAGCCTTGTGGGTTAAAGTTTGCCTGTGTGCTTTGCCTGAGTTCTCTCCTAGCTCAGCAGAACTCCCTTTATCAAGAAACCTAGACAAGTGCAACTTAGGTCTTTTTCTTAAATATTTTCTTGATGCTCTTCTGACACTGCAAGATCTTGAGCATTTACTCAGGACTCAAGAGAGACAGGGACAAGGCTGTCTTTCCTGAGTCTCTTTAGTGCTCACCTGTGAGCGTGATACACATTTAGATCTTACCACCTGCTTGAAAAAGCTGGAACTCATGACTGCACTTTTCAAGGGGGAGTGATGGGTTCCAAGTTTTCTCTGCAGTTTATCATGATGCCTGTAAACATTCAGTCTGCAGGGAGCTGGTGCAGGGATTAATGTCTTCAGTTGACTTGTTTGATTGCCAGTTCCTTGGTTTCAGTAGTTTATAGCTCTGCTAAACTTAAACAGTTTGGGCTGATATTTTCTAGGCATGGTGTCTACGTTTGGCAGTTTGGGGAATAGGTTAACTTACATTTTGAAAGTTCATCCTTGTTTTGCCTATACTTAAAAATATTCTTGGAGATGTTCAGATGAGAAGCAGTGGTTATCATACATAGTTAAGTGTGGTTATCATACATAGTTAACTGTGTCCACAGTGTAGCCTTAGGTTGATAACAGTGATGTGGTTTTGACAGTTAACAGGTAAACAATAAAGAGAAGTTTTCACAGGAGGAAGCCATTTTAGTGGAAAGGCTCAAGTGATTTTTGTTGTTGTTTTATCTCTGGAAAAAGGATGTCATGCTCTGGTTCCTTTTAGTTGGGTATTGTCTTTTACTTCATTCACTGTAAGGCAATTTGGTGTTGGCCTTCCCCTCAGCTTTATTGTAAAAGATGGTATAGGACTGCTTACTTACATGCCTTCCCACTTTCTGCTCAGCAATGCATTTTCCTTCCTCTCCGAACAAATCTGTTCTTTTGATGCTACACTCCATTCAGCTCCTGACCCCGTGATTAATTCTGTCTCAGCTCATGCGTGCTTCTCTTGCTCTTCATAACTTCAGGTCACTAAATCAAGACTCCAAGAAAAGCAGAATAAACATTTTCCATGAATTTCCATGCACTTGTGTCTTGTCTTAATGAAGTAAAATACACGATTGAATTCTCTGTTCAGACAAACTCTTATTTCCATTCCTGATAGGTGATGGATGACCTGGAACTCTGCAGTCCTGAAATGGCAGCTGTTTGATGAGGAGTTTGGAGGCTGTGTAGTGAGCCTAGCAGGTAGGAGCAATCATGGTCACATGGTTAAGACAACTGAATTGAAATTGAAAATTGGATTTTGTTTCACTATTTGTGACATTTGCTGTTAAGAAGTTGGGTGACTCAAACAGATGACATTCTTCCCAACTACTGTCCACGTGGTCCCCATTTTCTGTGTATTGAGTTTCAGTCACCCCTGCACTAGTTTGTCAAAACACTGCCCACTGTGTCTAGAGCCAAGGTGACTGAAAGCTGTTCTCTGAGGAAGTGCTATGCACTCTGAAAGTTTTGGTTCTAAGCTTTTTTAATTGAGCACCCAAAATACACTGACATGTTTGAAAATATTGGCTTTTATCTCTGTTGCTCAGCAGGGAGCTGTGAAGATAAATTCATTGATGTCCATAAAAAAAACACCACCCTACCCTCAAACACCACAGTGAGAACACCACTACAGAAAAGCCCATGAGGAAATTAATCACTCTGTATTCAATGCAAGATCTGGATGCTCTGCAGTAAACAGTACATGCACCACACATTGGATGATAAGGATAGGAGAAAATTTGAATAGTGTTCATTAAGTGAGCACCATCCATCCTTGGCTGTGAAAAAGGCAGGAGACCTGTGGAAACAAAAATAACATAATTAAAGATTGTATCATAATATGTTTGCATAAGGGGTGAATTAATGTTGCATGGGTGATCTTAAATCTGGCATTCACCAATTCGCTTAACTTTGCAATCCAAATGTTGGGGTTTTTCTTAGAGCAGAAAAATCCCTTTGGGGAGCTGGCAGGGAGGACACTAGAAGACATCCAGCTAGGTGCTGGTGTGTGCAGCTAGATACTACTGTGTGCACAGCTAAGCATCAGTGTGTACATAGCTGTCTGCCTAATCTCTGTGTGTCTATGTGCGTGCGTGTATGGCTACCTCATGTTCATGCAGCTGGCTGATAGTTCCTTCTGAAAATGCCTTTCATAATAGAAGGAGAATTAAAAACTGGTTTAGATACCCAGATTTTAGATGACAAACTGTTGTATGGTGCTTTGTGGTCCAGATCACAGGATGTTAGAGCCTCTTCTTGGTTCTGAGTCATCTGAGCACCCCAAAGTGTTTAACTGGTGGATGAAATGTTTGTACAAGTTATTGTAGGATGCTTCTCTGGGATAGGCAGCATCTTTTACGTCTGTGTTAGTAGAAGGTCTGGTATGCTGAGGATTCACCCACACCACTATCCAAGGTGTGTTGGAATGATAAAAAAATATTAGTAGATATAATTTGTTATATCTGTGTTTGGTTTGATTACTGTCTCGTGTTTGAAAGCCTGTAATTAGTATGGCAAACTGCCTCCAGAGCCAGTGCTACCCCAAGATATACAACTCTAGTATGAGTTCCTTTGGCTTCAGCAGGTGGTTCATTAGAACAAATGAAGTCTGGAGCCCATATAAATTAAGCATCGCCCCTTGGGAAATGCAGATCACAAAAAGAGAAGGGAAATAACTGAAGATCCTCTTCCTGTTGAATAACTGAGTGGTACAGATCCCTAGAAATAGGGAGCACGTTGACGTGCTCGATCCCCTCCCCCACTAGATGGCACTGAACTCTCTTTCTTTAAAATACATGTATAAAAAAAAAAACCCACAACAAAACAACAAAACAGGAGGAGGAAGAAGAAAAATATGGTGGAGGTAATTTTGATGTAAAAACAACAACAACAACAACAAAACACCCCAAAAAACCCAACCGAGGAAAACCAAATTGCAATTGGTTGTCCATTAACTCTGCCCTTCCCCCTTCTAGCCCATCGCTCCCCCGTGTGTACCTTGGTACAGGCGCTCCCTTTGCTTTTGTATCTGAAGCCTTCTTGGAAGGCGGAGAGCGATGGTAGCTGGAGGTTGCTAGGGAAAGCGGAAACAATCCTGGGAGGGAACAGAAAGGAGAATGGCCCTATTTGTAAGACAGCATCCGTGGTGAGGTCTAGCAGGCAGCGCACGGGGCTTGTCACAGGGAATTTGCTCTGAACAGAGTCACCAGGCTCCACCTTTGTGTCCCATGCCTTCAGACATTTTTTCTATGCACCCATGTGCTTTAGCTTTCCCCTTGGTTCACTGAAATCGTAACCTGCAGAAAGGAAAACCTCAGCTTTCAATCCTTCACTGAACCTGTATTTTCACTCCCCAATTCTTATAAGACCCATGAATTACCTCCCTTTACCAAGATGCCTTTAGTTCACTGTGGGGAGCAGTTTCCATGTAACGTGCTCAGGTGTGCACAGAGTATCTATTTTTAAAATGTCTTTCTCCCAGCTCACATTCTTCTGAAGATCTACAGGGATTGTTTTTTACCCCCTGTGGTGAGGCGGGGGTGGGAGGGGAGGAAGAGAATTTAATGATGATCTGTTTGCGCTGAGAAGGGGCTGTCTGTAACAATCCTGGGAAGAGACAGAGGAAAGGTTCCTAACCCCTGCAGCAACCAGTGTTCTGCCCCTTTGTGGTAATGATGATGAGGGAGAGAAATATTTATTTCTAAGTGTTAAAGTGGAGCTCATCTGAAAGCCAACACTTTCTCCTGCATTCATGTATTTAAGGTCACTTGCGGGAGGATGTAGATTGCCTGCTGATCAAGCTACAAATACAGGCAGAAAATTAAAAATGCATATATGTGTGGGTGCAATGCAAGAAACGTGTTCACCATCTTCTGCAGGAGCCAGCAGCGTTTTGATCATAGACATCTAAATTTTCTCTCCAAACAGATGACAAGTATGGCTGCTCCAAGCCCACTATAAAACTTAATTCTTTTTATGTACTGTCATGTAGTTGCTTGCAAACTCCAGTTATAGAAGTGGATCTGCCTGTGCTTAACTGTTTTAAAATAGTCTTAGCTCCTTTAATATTTGCCTTTATTCTGAGAAACAAAGGGAAGTTATTGCTGAAAAAAAAAAAATTAAACTGTGTTTCAATAAATCAATTAACTTTCTCTAGAGCTTTCCAGGTACAGTTAATATCCATAACACGATTTGAATTTTGCCATAGAGCTATATTAGTGCATGATCACAATGCCTGTGGTTTGGATGGTCAGCTTTCCTTTGTGAGCTTTGTGATCATGCAGGAGGGTTAGACAATAGAGTACGTTTGAAAACAAAAGTGGTTTAATGGGAAGTGGTTTAATGTGGTTTAATGGCCCTTGGGGCCAAAATCTGTTAAGATCCAGATGTGTGGGGTTTTTTTTTCTGATGCAGCTGTTTTCCACAAGCAAATCCTGGTATGTATTTTTGATGCAGGCAGAGCTGCTATATCCTCTGTTCATTCTTCCCTCTGGACCAAATGCAAGTTTTAAGGCTAGGGTTAAAAGCTAGCAAAACCCCAGTACTCTTCTCTTGGGGTCGAGGGCTATTGCCAATCTAGTGGGTCCAGTGAGGAGACAGATGACACAGCTTGGGCTTCAGGGGCCAAAAGCTAGAAGGATCCAGCATGCAGCCCTTGTCTGTGTAGGGGCATTGGGCTATGGACTTTTTGGTGCAGCAGAAGCAGCTGCATAGTTTGCTATTCATGCTGTGGAATAACTGGTTTGTGTGACCCAAATGGTGGATGGGGTTAACTAGGTCTCTGTCAGCTTCAGAAGACTGTAGTACTCATAGACCAGGATGTTCAAGAGCCCAGAGCTATTTGATGCATAGGGAGATGGCTGTGCAGTACAGTTCAGAGTATGGAGGCCTCAGTTTTCTGGATCACACTGAAAGTCATGAATCCAGGGTTTTTTCAAGCTCACACTCTATGTTACATTGTAGATTGGGATTTTTTGGTGCAGTAGCAAACAGCTCTGCTTGTCATGGATTTTGTTGACACAATATAAGGGCTTGTAACCAAGAATGAACAGGATCCATTTAAATCCAGGCTTTACATTTTCCTCTCTGAAGAAAGTAAGGCTTTGACATTTCCTGCCTGGAAAGTGGTGCAGTTTATCTTTAAGGAGGCTAGAGAAATAAGAAATGAGTCTCACGTTGCATGGGTGACATCACTGGCTTTTGGCTCAGCGTTCTGTATTCTCCATCTGTAGGCTTTAGCCAAGGCTGCAGGGCTCGGTGTTTGAACAAGGAAAGATTCCCAGGTGTACAGAAGATTGGATTCGCTCTTATTTGGGTTAAAAACGGTGAAATGAGATTTCTAAAGCTTGGGGACTCCAGCTCGCCTTCTGTTGCACTTGATCTCTACAAGATGGGTGAGTTATTCCCACTAGAGAGAAAGGGAGTGGAAATTTAAGGAGAAAAAAAAAAATGTCTGAATATATAACCGCTGATGCTGGGGATACAATTCGTATGAAGCTGCTGAGCTAAAACCCAACGTGGAGATCAGGCCATATGGCAGAGAAATGGTGCAGACCGAAAGCTGTTGACAACAGTTAGGGGCTGCTTTCCTCTCCCCGTGTAAGGTGTGTAGCTCCTCTTCCTCTCCCTCCCCGGTTTGTTTTGGTTTGATTTCCTCCGACCTCCCTCCCCTCCCCATTCCTTCGCATCCTCTCAGTCAGCCCTAGCCCAGCCCGCCCGCCTTCATCTTGCAGATGGCTAACGTGCCGCCGTGTTAGCGAAACTGTGCACAGCACAGACCCAGCGACGGGCACCGAGAAAGCTTGTCGGATACCAGCGGAGGGCGGGGTGGTGGTGGGGTGCGTGTGTGTGGAGAAACGATGCTGGGGCCGAGGACTGGTTCCAGTGCTGCCTAGCGGGAGGTGCGCGGCCGGCGGCGGGTGCTGCCGGGGCTGCCTGCGGCTGCCCTCGCTGCCTCTCCCCGGCCCGGCAGCCGAAGCGCTGCTAGGGCGCTCCGGGGGAAGGGATCGTGGCATTACGCTGCCTTGATGACAGCGCAGACGACAAAAGCAGGCGAGTGAATGGCAAGGCTTGCGAGGAGAAGCTGAGGTGTTTCCGAAGCCAAGATGTCAGTGACTGTCAGCCAAGTCTGCTAAGGGAGAAACCTGTGCATGCCTGCGTTTCCACATCCAGCCCGGGAGGTTACATTTTAGCCACGATTTGAAACAGCAGCAGCAGCAACAGCAACAACAACAGATTCCTCCCGCGTCTTGCTCCCTCCCTTTCGACCCTGCTTTAAACCCGAGCAAACGACCGACCATCCAGACGATGATGCTCTGGCTGAGCCACTGACAAAGAAAAGGCAAGTCACCCATTCCTGAAAGCGGGATAACTGGCAGCTTGCAAGCGGGAGATCTCTAGCTGTTGAACTTTTCTGTCCTGTGATGATGCCGTGGTGAGCCTGCTGATGTGAAAGCCCTGTCTTCTGGATTTCCGAGCTGGCCAGATTAAAAGAGATTGATGGACTGATCAACCGTAGCTTTCAGGTCTCCTCAGGGGGATATATCTCTTCAGCCCCTGGGTGCTCCTGGTGAGGGGAGCAGGACATCTTTGCATAGGTGGATCATTGGCTGGATTGTGTTTGAGGCTCTCACCAGCTCTCCTCTGCAGAGGAGAAGAGGCAGATGAGACTCCTGGACTGCCTCCGGGGCAGAACTTTGTAGCACTCTCAGCATCCCTCTGCAGTGTTGATGTGAGCCACAGCGTTGGGAATGTTTGAGATGGTCTCTACCAAGTGACACCTAGCAGCTGTTCCAGAGATTTTTGTGTGGTCTCACACTCAAGGGCTTTGCCTGTTGTGAAGATGCCCATGGTGTTTCTGTGAAGCTGAGGTATGGCTGCTGGAAGGTTGCTGCTGTATGCTGGCCTCTCTTTAGCTCTGTGTGCACTGGGCATGCTGGCTGTGGCTATCTGCTCAGACCATTGGTATGAAACTGATGCCAGGAAGCACAGAGAGAGGTGCAAGAGCATCACCACTAAGAGAAATGATCCTGGCTTCATTTATAATTCCAACAACAACCTGCCTCTCAGGGCCAGCAGGTCTAGGTTGGACCGCTGGGAAGGGAAACTCCTCTTGGCACGGAACAGGAGGCAGATCTTTGCTATGAGTGCAGTCGATGAGTGCAACAGACAGTACAACTCGACCAACATGGGGCTCTGGAGGAAATGCCACCGACAAGGATTTGACCAAGAGCTGGAGGAGCTCATTGCTAAAGGTAAGGGCTGTTTTTTACCAAATGAACATGCCAGGCCCTCCTGAGTTGGGCAGAGATTGAGCAGAGCCATTTGTGCTCGTAGATGGGAGCTGGTGATTCTAACCTCTCCTTGTGATGGGTGGACTGGCCTTGCTGGTCATTGCTTCTCAAAGCACTGCCAGAGAAGTTTCCCATGGGAACTCTGCTGCTGAAGTGAGGGGTTTGAGAGCAAGAAGACAGTGGAGGTGAGAACAGACACACCCCAGAATGTCTCTTTCATGTCTCTGTCTCTCCAAGCTTAATATAGTGAGCCCATCACCATGGTAGTAGATTATTTTCTACATACAAATAAAAAGCATCAATAAAGCAGACATTGGGGTTTTATTTCCTTTATTTATTTCTAATTTTATTTGACCCTAGTGACTCAGGCAAAGTATAGATTATTTTACTGAAGCCTACATATGTCTATATGTCATAATTTCCATACCAAATGGCCCATCAGTCCCAAAATACATTGTTTGCAGTGATCAAATGTAGGGTTTTTCTGTCCTCAAATGGAGTAAACAAAGAGAAATGGTCAAGAGCAGGAGGAAACCCAGCTTACTGTTTACACTGAACTATGTTTTGGAGTATTTTCCATGTCTACAAAACATGACACACATTTATTAGGTGTGTTAGAAAGGAATTTTCTCTTGGGGTGGAGATGCATCTGTTTGCCTGTAGCATTTTTGTGCTGTTTTTTCTTGTCTTTCGGTCCTTCTTCTCCTTTTTTTCCACCTAAAGTATCAGTTCAAGGTGATGGTCAGCTTGCCTCAAATGTTTCTTTGACTCAAAGTGTAGGAAGGGGAGATATGCACAAAACCCACCTATAAAAGATACATGCTTTTGAAGGATTCTGAGGGTTTGAGGAAAGGATGTCAGCATCTTTGCTGCCCCACTGCATGGTTACTCCATACAATGAAATAACATTTCCCTCCCATGATTCTTCTGCTGCATTTAGATGATTCCCCAGTGGTTTATTTCCATCACAGTGAAATCATTGCTTTGTGCACTGTGCAATCTTCAAAAAGACTTGTTTTCTAAGTGTGTTCTCTGTCCCAAACTCCCTTGATAGCCTGTGTTAATTCCCTCTTCAGACACTGTAAGCAGAATTATTGCTTAAAGCTAATTATTCATGAGGGATATACTCTCACATGTGTTTGCCAATGTATATATTTTGTTCCATATGTTTTAAAAGTGAGCAGTAGAGCTGAGTAGCGTGGTATAGAGTTGCACTAAAATAGTACAAACAAGTGGAGTAGCAGGGAACTTAGATCACTAGTTGGGATCCAGCCTGTGTTTATAGTGACTCTTAATGTCTAGCTGCTGTTTAATGACCTCTTGTGAAATTCATTGGTGACTTTAGTCTCATTTGTAGTGGATATATGAACACATCCAAACCCTGTCAGCACCCTGGTACCCAGATGCTGGTTTCAGTGCTGAGGGAAGGATTCCACTTCTCCATGTAGGTGAGGGTGTGGACATGCTGGGCTGGCTGTGGAGGGCTGGATTGCTCTGCCACGTGCATAGATAGAGAAACTCAATCTTAACAGCAGGCCAAAGTGTCACTGGAGCTCACCTTTGGCAAATGGAGTTTCAGTTATTAGAGAGGTGTTTCATCTTGAAATAAGTAAGATTTGTTCCTCTTTCACCAGCTGCCATGTCCTGGGCTCAAGAATGTCTGTTTCTCTAGCCAGAAACTGCTTAAATTGCCTGGTGCTGGATTATGTGTAATGGAAACTCTGCTGCTAACCATAAAGAATGTGGCAACTCAACTGAGGTGGATAAACACAGGAAAAGAAATTCTTTGAAAGACCCTGCTGTAATTTTTGTGTGTTTGTGTGTATGTTGAGTGTGTGTGTGCAGTGTACTGACTCTAAATATAGAGCATTTAGCTGGTAGCAAGAGATGAGTGTGAGATGAGAAGAGTGTGCGTTCCAGCGCACATATTCCTGGACATAAATGCAGATGGCCAGGTAGCCACTTCACAGAGATGCTGCCCAAGGCCAGAAGTGCAAATTGTGCACATAAGGGAGGTATGTGCAGATATCAGTGTACGTCACACCTTGCCTTCTCTAAAGGTTTTTTGATACAGATTCAACAAACTTCATTGTATGTTGAGGGAAATGTTAGAGGAGGGAGACTGGTAACTCTGAATACCAACATTATAGTTCCTTTGGTGGTTTTTCTGGAGTGAGGATCTGCCTGTGCTATAACTCTCAGCCATGATGAAGAGTCACATTCATTAGCACTAATGCTACAGAGGTGTGTTCCTTTGGCATCTCCAGATTAAAACATAGAAAAGCAAGTACAATGGAAATCTGATAAAGTATTTGACTTGCTCAAATAAAACTGGAGGTATTACAGAATTACTTGTCCACTTCAAGCTCTGTTAAATCAAAAAGAACTAGTGGATTTTACTCTCCCCTTAGCAAAAATGGGATGTAAAATACTAATTTGTAAAAAATCTTAGTGTGCTGGAATTACTGAATTAGAAGGAGGCAGCTTTACATGGGTAGTCAGCTAGCATCCCTGATCCCACCTAAGGCCAGCTACTAGACTGTTTCTTTACAATCCTCAGCTATATGATGAGAGTGGAATAAATTAGTTTGCCATCTCTGACCAATGTTGATAGCAGCTATGGGTTCCAAATGAGGCAGGTATTTTAGGTCCATCCTGGCAGTATATTTTTGCTTTTCCAGTTTCAATTCTATGCTTGTCTGATGTTAGAGGTTGCAGGCGTGGATGCCAGGGCAGAGCTTGCCCTGTGCAGGTGTGAAGAGCTGCAGATGTTCTCTTCCTGTAGTAATCAAATACCCTGACTAGGGTACACATTCCTTCTCTCTGTATGAGCTCCAGGGCAAATACTGTATAAAAGAGGATGTCATTGGTACATAGGCCTTTTATTCTGTCTTCTGACAGCTGTTATCTTAATTCTGCACATCTCTTCTGGAACTGGATAAACTAAAGCAGGTTCTGGCCCCAAATGTTGTGTGTGCTATATGTAACTGAATGTAAATACTACTGAGGGTTGGTAATTCTGGGTGGTTTGTTTTGTTTGTTTGTTTGCTTGTTTATTCCTTTTGCTTTTGCTTTTTGTTTTCCTTAAGCTGGACAGGATCTAAGTGATCCATGTCTTTTGAGACAGATCCTACATTTTTCCCGAGGCAAAACTTCCAGTATTGACAATGGTAGGTTTGTCTATCAAAGGATAACAAAAAATGGTCATTAAGAGCTTAACTAGATTTGCAAATACCCTGCAGTTATTCTGCTTATGAACTCTGCTGAAATTAATAGAAGCTGTAGACAATGGCTTGTAGCAGGATCAGGTTCCAAGGTATTGGCAATATTCTGACACTAGTGGTTTTAAAAGCCAGTTGTTTCAGAATAGTCTGGGTCAATTCTGTAATTCTATATGTATTACTTTTTACTTTCTGGCAAATAAAGCAAAAGGTCTATGTCAGGTTTTCCTAGGAAAACTGTAGATCTGTTACTTCAGATTTCTTATTGGGAGATTGACAGACACTAATAGCCCTGTTTATATTTCTTTTATCCCCCTTTTTATATTTGCATAGAACTCAGTTGCATATTTCAAAATAATAAGGCTAGATAAATAGGCAGTGAATTAAAACAGATTGTTGCAAGTGAGCACTCTCAGGGAGAGGCAGGCAGGTATGAGACCAAAGGCCTGAAGAATATTCTAAAGCTTCATCAAAATCAGGCAGTTCATTTGTTCTTTTTGTTATCATGGATGAAAAAAAAATCAAAACAGAAACAACAGAAAATACAGTAAAAAAATGATTGGGGTTGCATGTGCAAACCCAGGGCCCAGAGTTACGAACTTTTACTCATCTGACTTATCCTTGATGTGTTTGAATGGGCTATTTGGACTGAGGGAAAGTACTCTTGTACAGAAGGACCAGTAAAAAGGAATTTATGAAGCTGGTCCTCTGATTCTACTTTTGTATCTGCTCCAGTCTTTTAGCATCTCAGGAATGGATTTTCATTCCTGATCCCTAAAGCCTCGCAGAGTCAAGAAATGCTGGCTCTGGGTTTGTTCAGCACAATACTCTAAGGCTCTTCTGATTCTTAGGTGTCTGTCTAGTCTCCTCCATAAATCAAGTACCCCTTCTTCTTAACATTCCTTTGAATACAGTGTTCTCTGTATCCTATTAGAAGCAGTTTGTCTGTTTACCACTGAGTTTCTAGTTTAAGTGGCATTCTCTCACATTACCACAAAACAGTGAACTAACCACCTCCACCAATAAGCAAGCAGTGAGTTGAAATGCAGGTAAGTGTCCATTTGTGGCAGGGGGAAGACAGAGTTTATGTCCTGCTTTGGCAACCAGCAGCTCACTGACTCCCTATATATGACTTGTAGTGACCCAGAAAAACCCTGGAAGCCCCAGAGTTCGTCTGCATCCTATGGCAAGCTGCTCAGATACTTTCCTGCACTAGTCAAGAGGAAAATGAGAAAGGATAAAAAGGAATTACATCATTTAATTATAAAGGTACAATAAAGTAGATGAAGAAGTTGCACAATAACCAGAGGCTGTTCCATTTAAGCAATTACTACTCAGATGACCTTTCATCTTGCTTTTGGAAGACTGCCAGTGAAACCTGTCTGGATGGGGCTCTACTGCCTGCCATTGGAATCCAATTTTATAACAAAAAACTCCCAAACCAAACCAAATTACAATGACATTATTCCAGTCCCCCTTTTACCTACTTTCTTCCCTGAAGATCAATGGAAGTAATAGTAGATCCTATTTAAAAAGATTTTATTGTGAATACACTTAGCTCATGCCATTACTGAAAAAAAAACCAACCCAAAACAACAAAACAACTAATTCCTGTGTAGGCTACCTCCACTCCAAATAATATGCAAGATTTGTGGGATAAAAGCATTCTGTTTTGGTGTGTCAGATACACGGCACAACTGAGGAAGAAAGGCTTACCAGGACTACTCTGGCCGTCACTAGGGATTATTTATACACAGAAACAGAGCATCACCAAGCTTGGAAGAGACCTCAAAGATCATCAAGTCCAACCTGTCACCACAGACCTCATGACTAAACCATGGCACCAAGTGCCATGTCCAATCCCCTCTTGAACACCTCCAGGGATGGTGACTCCACCACCTCCCCGGGCAGCCCATTCCAATGGTGAACGACTCTCTCAGTGAAGAACTTTCTCCTCACCTTGAGCCTGAACTTCCCCTGGTGCAGCTTGAGACTGTGTCCTCTTGTTCTAGTGCTGGTTGCTTGAGAGAAGAGACCAACTCCCTCCTGGCTACAACCACCCTTCAGGTAGTTGTAGACAGCAATAAGGTCTCCCCTGAGCCTCCTCTTCTCCAGGCTAAACAATCCCAGCTCCCTCAGCCTCTCCTCATAGGGCTTGTGCTCAAGGCCTCTCACCAGCCTCATTGCCCTTCTCTGAACACGTTCAAGTGTCTCAATGTCCTTCTACACAATTTGAAAAGTCTGAAGAGAGCTATTTGCAGCTATTCTTAAGAGTACAGAGATTTATTTTCATAAACCATACCTTACAATGCCGTAGGTTGGACTTTTGAAATGCAGTGATTTTGCCAGGTAAATTAGGACAGCCGTTTTCTCATGCACCCCTCAGATGCCAGAGCATCCAAATGCTCTGTTTAAAATGTGGCCTTGAAATCCCAACCGTTTTTCAACCAGGTTCATTAAACAAGGGACTTTGTTTATGTCTTGCTTCTAATCCTAGTGAAGTCAATACTAAATGTTTTATTGCACATGGTGATGCAGCAAGTTCAGGCCTTCAGTGTTTCCTTTGAGGTTAAAACTGTCCCTGGGTAGAAAGGCCAATGCAAGGTCCATGCTCCCATCTGTCCCACCTGGAGGGATCCAGTGAAATTTAAGCAGTAGACAGTCTGTGAGTTGACTCTTAGGCTTCCCAGGTATTTAGCCTTCACTGGTTTTAATGTCATAATTATTCTCAGTCTGTTGATGTAGATTGGAAGCTAAACAAATGTATGTTTCTAAGATATGGCAAAGGCATCTGCTCATTCAGAGATTTTCTCAAGTAGTTTGAAGGATGAAATCAGTGGTGTTTCATGCATGTGAGTTCCAGGAGGATTTGCCCCATGGTATTTTAAATAAGCAATTTTAATATTTTAATTGCATCAAACTTAAATAGCAATTCATTAAAAGGTATCTTTACCACAAGTAATGAGAACCTGACATGTTCCTCTGACACATCTGAGATAATTAGTGTGATAATATATATCTGCTAAAAATAATAACGTATATGTAATTTAACAGAGCTGCAACTGTTTTTAATCCTGCTGTTCTAAAGAGCAAATTTCTATCAAGCTGTTGGCTTTCAAGCAGAATTGCGAGCAAAGACAAATGGAAATTTTGCCTGAGTAAAAATGACAGGATCATGCCCTTCTCAGGGGAAACTGATATTTGCTGAGCTGCCTGCAGGACTGCATGCTTAATTCCTGTTCATTTAATTGAGCATCCAAATCCTTTTGAGAAATCTCAGCATTTTTATCCTTTCTCTCTACGGCTTGAAAACTTTTAAAGCATTGTGGAAAAAAGATTTAATATGAGTGCAGATGTGTTCTGTTTGCTGTAAAACTAAACCCAGGAAAGATTATTTTACTTAAATAGAGATGAAATGATCTGAACTATTTTGTCATTTCCAGCAATAAAAATCCATCTCAATATTGCCTTTTTTTTTTTTTTCTTATAGAAAAAAGTCTTTCAGTGCATTCTGAATAACTTCAAGAGTGTAATGAATTCATTAACTATTGCAGAGCCAGTGAATGAGGAAGAAGACTTAATGTCTTGTAGGTTCTGCAACAAAAATGACAATCATTTATAATGCAAGGTACTTAATGGCTCACTGCTGACAAAGTGTTGCTGGAACCCCTGAGTGCATATTCACCTCTTTAAGAGCAAAAGAAGGAAATGAGATGATGTTTCTTAGTTTTTAAGGAATAAATAAGTAAAGAATGTGGATTCTAGAATCCAAATGCCCCTAACAGGCCATTTAGAATAAAATTCACTTAAAATAAAAGAATATAAACTAACATATTTTCTCTGCAGGAAAGAAATCAGACTATAAATTGGGAATGTCCCTGTTTTCTTTCTCATAAAGCCTAACTCTTCCACAAATAAATATTCAGATCTGCCCAGACGAGCCTGCTGAAATGGCAATCCTTTGTAGGTAACTACCAAAAGCGATGGAAGAAGGAGTAGTGCTGCAGTTAGGACAGGGTTTACAAAGCCAGAATTCAGTCCAAGCTCTGCCATAGTCTTTGTTCATTACCTGAGGCAAGTGACTTAATCTCTTCTACCTTAGTTCAGTAGCAGTATAATAGGGATTTCATTCATTATTATTAATACCAGTTAGAGTTCTATCATGGGATTTATGAGCCTTAATCATGGATGAGAAACCATGGACTAGAAAAACATCCCCATCCTTTTGACATGTTACTGCACTTGAAATATTGGTGAATAATGCAGCCTTATGAGAGAATACAAGATGACAAGGTAATTATGTTCAGTGTGACCAGTAGTGGTTTTAAAACATCATCAGGCTAACCACATTTCTGTAAGCTCCATGAAATGCAGGATTCCTTGAAGAGTTATAAAGAAGGTTAATGAATAGGAGTTGCAGGTGTTTATGAGATGGTCTTCCAAAAATTGAAGGATGGCACCAGAAAAGTCATGGGTCATATCTGCTTGAAAAATTACTAAGAAGGTGATGGGAATTGACCTCTTTGGCTTACTGTAGGAAAAATGGAACATTTCATTAATGAAGACAAGTAGATTGCATCAATGAGATAGATACTGGGACAGCTGTCCACAGCTGCTAAGAGAAATGATGCAGTTAGAGTGATGTCTTTGGGATAATGATATTTCTACCAACATCCTGAATGGATACATGGAGAGCTAGATCACATTTGTAAAGGTCAGAAAAAGAAATATTGAAGTAATAAAGACATGAGATAATGAGAGCCTGGATGGAGAAAGGATGTGCAAAATTTAGACATCCCCTGGATCTATGGATGTAGTGAGAGACATGAGATGAAGATGTTGCTCCAATTGTTGACCAGAAAAACAAGGAAAGTAATAGTCGTGGCTGTGATGATCAAGAGGGGAATTACTGAAGAGAGCATATAGTAAAGAAGAGAGAAGAACGTTAGGAACTCTCTTTTAACTATGATAAGCTCTGTTTGGTATCTGTATGTCTGTGAGGGAGTATTAGAGAGACCATGGGTATGGACCTGGGGGGACAAGTTTGTATTGGAGGGGTGAATCTGAAAATTGCTGCATGGAGATAGTAGTGGAAACTACATGATAGAAATTACCAAGGAGTAAAATGCAGAAAGAGAAAAGCTCCATGAACTTCTGGCAGAGCTGAGAGAAGAAGAGTGTCATGAAGGACATGAAAAAGGGGCAGATTCAAAGGTGGTGCAAGACAAGTGATTGATGTCATAAAGACAGACACCATTTCAGGTTGAAACAGCACAGGCGACTACTGAAGGTAGCCAACATGCTGCAGCAGATGAGAACAGACTATCCAGACTATGCTGAAATCTGTCCAGTATGTTATGTAGAGACTTGGGCAACGGAAGTTGGAATGGAGAGGGAGCTGCACTGAACTGGTGGGGGAAACTCCAGGTGGTGTCATATTCAGAGAAATTGGTGATGAAAATGGAGGAGTGAAAAAAACATATTTAGAGAGGAAAGTAAATATTTTAAGATGAGACTATTTTAAGAGGAAAGAGATTGAATAGCAATTGCATCATGCGAGTAAAGAGACAGAGGAGTGTAAGAGGTTAAGATGAGAGAATGAGAGGACAAGAATGGCCATAAGGAAAGTTAGGAGACAGAATAAGACTGGCTCAGTGTCAGATCATAGGATGTTTTTTGTAAGTGGGAGAGAAGAATGAAGGAGCTGTAGGAAAGGAAGAAGAAACAAAACCCAAAACTATTGCAAGATGAAAATGTTACTTTGTCATTTTCCTCATGGAAGTCCTGAGTGAAATCCTGCTTAACAGATGAATTGGGGGCTGAAGGAAGTGGGAGGGTCTGAGGAATAAGTCAAATGTGGGAAATAGTTGGCTATGACTATGAGTCTGAGACTTAACTGTGTTGGACTGGGGTAGTACATCTAGGAAATGAGCAGCACTGAATAGAGGAACAGTGTGTTTATAGTGGAGAAAGTTAGCCAGGCCGCTAGAAATGCTCTACTATGTGAGATATGGCAGAAACAAACTGGTATGGGTCAGCTGGGATTTGGGATAGCAAGGCAGGAATAGAGAGGGGAATGCAGGACAAAAGGTCTGTGAATAAGAGAATGCAGCATGGATAACACTGGCATGTGGAAAGGAAAAAAGAAATGATAAAGAGGGTGATAAAAGATTGAAAGCAGACAAGGAGTTCCTAATACTCATGATGGGAGGTGGCAGAAAATCCAGGCAAGCTTAGTATGGCTAAGGTAGTGGCTGATGTTTATTGTCACAGGGATGGTCCAGGCTTGGAGCAGGAAGATGGAGGGAGAACACAGGATCCAGTGTGAAGCTCTGTCTTTTTGGTGACTGACAGGATCAAACAGGGTTGTAGGCTGAACAGAGGACACACTGAAACAAAGCTTAAGGGACAGAGAGGTCACCATTACTGACTCTCTCCTATAATTTTTCCCTACCTTCATGCTGTGAGTTCATCCTGTGTAACTGTACAGAATTGTCAACATGGTTCTCCACAGAAGTCTGGGGACATTGCATACATTTAATTTTATTGTTACTAGTTTAGTTAAAGCTGGTTTAGTTTCCCAACTCATAGGTCTCTCTCCCTTTCTCTTCCCCTTTGGGAAGGGAGAAGGGTTAATAGAGAGCATCTGTCACTTGCTTAGTGGCCAGCCCAGCTGACAACTGGAAAGTAATCTCTCACTGTTAGTCCCTAACTGCATGAGCTGGCATTTTGCTTTAAATTTCATCCCTTTTGTATTCACCAGTCCTCAAGATCACCCAGTTCTGCCCATATGATATTCCATAATGCTTAAGGAGAGGGGAAATGTTACACTGATCAGAGAGACAAAGGAGACAGCTAACAGGAACAGGGGAAATGGAAAAATTCAAATAGCTTAATGGGCTCAAATTGGGAAGTTAGATAATTTCCATCTCAGACTTCTGAAAGGTGTGATATGTAACACTGCAAGTCCAGTAAAAAGGATTTTCAATAAACCTGTCTAATTAGGATAGCACATTAGGAATGAGCTGTAGCAAATCTATATTTAAAGAAAAGAGAAAAAGTTGTCTGGGCCACAGTGGACCTTTTAGTTTAATCATAATAATATTAAGTAGAGTTTAAAGTAAGTTCTCAGAACTTACTTTAATTAATAAAATGCACAGGGGGAAATGGAATAAGCATACAACATATGTTTTTCTGTTTGAAGTGTGTCAAACTATTCTGATGTATTTTGCCAGGAAGGTTACTGGGTTTCGAGGCAAGGACATTCTGTAGACCTAAATTATTAAGATCTTGGTGACAGATTTTATATTCTGCCCCTAAGGAAATGCTTTGTAACAGCATTAAGGTAATTAGTACACAGTTTACACTGTGCTTAAGGGACTGACCAAAGGAAAGCAACAAGTGCTGAGAAAGGGAGTATCAAGAAGGTGGTCAACAGTAGATTTCCTGAAGTAGGAGACTAACCTTGTTTAATAACAGGGTTATAACCTTGTTTAATTCAGAACAAGAGGGCACAGTCTCAAGCTGTGCCAGGGGAGGTTTAGGCTGGATCATAGGAAGAAATTCTACACAGAGAGAGTGATTGTCCCTTGGAATGGGCTGCTCGGGGAGGTGGTGGAGTCACCATCATTGGAGGTGTTTAGGAGGAGACTTGATAGGGTGCTTGGTTGCATGGTTTAGTTGATTAGGTGGTGTTGGATAATAGGTTGGATGCGATGATCTTGAAGGTCTCTTCCAACCCATTCCATTCCATTCCATTCCATTCTGTCATTAATTATATTGGAGCAGGTGATAGCTCTCGTTGGGCAAGACACAGAAGAGTGAACTTAAGACATTTGCTGCTCCCACAAAAATGAGACACTGTCAAGGGAAAGAAGGCCTGGAATATTATATATTAAGAACTAGGTGATGTTGAGGCCTGGGTGGTAGGAAAGATGTGACATTTCTTTTAATGTGAACTTTTGGTCCTGGAGGATATGTTTATGTTGTGGGACAAATACCCTCTGTTTTGCACGCTGGAATTCTGTTCCTCTAGACATCTAGGCTATGAGGAGATTTGGGCTCAGATGGCTTTCTCCCCGCTCAGGTACTGCAGTGTGTTTCCTTTCAGAGTGGGAACAGTGCATACTTGAATCTCACCCAGCATGCAGTTGGAATGTGACCACAGAATACACTTCCATGGTGGTACGGGGTTCATTAATGTAGACTTGTCTTGAAGTGCAGACAGACAGTGGTAGAGCACTGACCAGGAGAAAGACAGGTGTGATTGAAGAACAGAGCTGACCAGATATTTCAAGTAAAGAAATGTTGAAGTCATGGGCAAGGTGTTAATCAAGTCTTCACTATTATAGTATTTGCTCATCATGTCAACTGCCTCTGAGAAAGATGAATTCAAAGTGGGTACAGAGTGGAGTTACTATTGTGAGGAGAGTCATGGAAAGATCTATTTTACAAATATAATTGTTAACCAGAAGAAACAGGGTTAAACACAGGAGAGGAGGAAGATCTGTTTGAGGACAACATCAGCAGTGTGTGTGTGGGCCATGAGTACATGTAGACTGGAAGCTATGCTGAAGTGGGGCTCTGGAAGGAGTGATGAGGCCACAGTACTTCTAACAGATTTTAAGGATGAAGATAGATATCTTTAGGAAGTATATGTGATATACTTACCTGCTGTACAAGAAAAATGAGCACGGTCCTTCCTAGTGCTGTGTCCTTGTGAAACATGCCATAGGACTGTGAAGGATTAATTTATTATTACTATTAATTCCTCTTTCTTTTTTTTTTTTCCTTTTTCCCCAAGGAAGAGCATATTCAGCTGTGTATCAAGCAGGACCTGCTCATAGGAGTGTTTGTCACTGGGCTGCCTGATACCAGCCATAGGTGACTGGTGAGAGGGGAAGCAATGTAAGACAAATCCAGTTGCACCATCCCAGCTGCTTTGTCTCTTTCACCTAGGTCTGAGCTGCACTTTATTTCCTTTTTGTGACATCCCACACATCTAGGAAGGACTAGGGATGAGGACTTTGTGCCTTAATGCACATTTTACCTAACTTTCCTTTAGATAATGCAGTTAATAGGTTTTTTGTTTCTTCACTCCTTTGTGTGCTTTCATTTCATGTTGCCTTAACTCAGTGACAGCAAAAGCCTGTTAGATTCTCAGCCATTTGTATTCACAAACCAGGAGTGTGCAGAGCCTTCAATTTCTTCATTAAAATACTTTATATAAAATAAAAGAGAATTTCTGTACTATATTTAAGCCTTCAAGATGGCTGGCAGCAGCAGAATTAAACTCTTATTTGCACATATTTAAATTACCATGGGATGTGTATTTCAGCTCACATAATGTTTGGCTATTTAGCTGGTGATGCTGGATGAATTACCTTATAGCCATTAGGATCTTGCCACAGGATCCATAATCTTATGAAGGCTAAAGTCACCCAGTCCCTGGGTTTTGTTCAGTTGTGTGTGCACCAGCAGACCACAGTTCTCACAAAAGTGTTGGGAGAAGATCCTACAGGCAACAGAAGGGCTCCACAGCACTAGAAGTAGGAAAACACCATCTGACATAGCCTTTTGGGCTATAGTTCAGCTCCCAGAAAAGGTGGAAGTAGGGTTCCATCGGTCAGGATGGAGAGAGATAAGGTGGGATGCCTTGCTTTTCTGGACATTTGGAAAGCCTTGCTTCAGACTCCTAGTAGCAAACCTGCTGTCTATGTTACTGAAGAAACTGTTGAGTACCTGGAGGAGCAGGGTTACATCTAAGGTGGATCAGAAAAGAGATTTTTTGATTTCTACTTTTGTGGAGGAATGACCTTAGCCTTACAAAGAGCAGCCTCTGTTCTGCTCTGGGGGAACTAGACAGGGTGGTGGCAGAGACTGAGGGAGGGAGACTGGTGACTCTTGTGCATGTCACATACGCAGGAGCAGCTAAATGTGAGGTTCTCTGCCTGTTCCCTGAGCTGTGTGAAGGTGAGGCAGCTGCTTTTTAGGAGGTGTATATCTATGGCAGAAGATCATGGTGCTGTATACTGCTGAGGATTGGTAACAAGGGCAGAGAGAAATGGGGCTTTGTGTTAATTTATGTAGATTTGAGGCATCTTTTTCTTTGAAATATCATTTTATATCCAAGAGGGTGGAAAGGTCTTTTCTACCTGGGGAGCCTCCAGGTTTCAAATGCTACTCCCTCAAATTTTTTGATCCTGGTGGGAAACTGCGAAAGGTAGCCACAGACTCCCAGCAGTGATCTCAGCCTTGTGGGGATGGAGCACGACAGTAACATGTCACACTGACTATTCCATAAAGTCCATGCTTTCCAGGGATGAAGTGACTCTTGCATCATCTTGGCCCCAGGGATTTGTTTCAAATCTGGGACAGAGGTCTTTAAACAAGGGGTTTCATGTGGAAATGTGGGGCGTATTGTTTAAATGTCCTCAAGGACAGGAGGCAGAGTCTACTTGAATGGTTGGAGGGAGGTGTATGTCAGAGTAAGGTCTGACCTTAAAGTGACAATGATGGCACTACAAAGATGACTTTTCTCTTCCCTCTCAACCTTTCCCTCTTATCCCTGCAGTCCAAAACCCTGTTCTGTCCTTGCCCATGTCCCCTGCACTCTCTGCCACATAAGAAACTGGTAGCATGTCTTTCCCCCTCTTCTTCATCCATTACTGTTAGCATCTTGCCTGTGACATAGCAACTAATTGCATTGTCAATGCCTTCAAATGGAGAAGCAGCAGCAGGGGCAAACAAACTCTTCAGCACCTGAGTCTTCTTTTCCTGTGAATGTACAAAGAGGGAGAAAAGAGAAAGATGCAGGATTTCTCTAGCAGAAGATTGCCTGTAGTGTTGGGGCATGGGGAAGTCTTCAGGCCTAAGCTTTTCTTCGCCTGCTGCCAACCTTGCTTTGAACCAAGAGGTGATGGCATCTATTTGGTAGTGTTGCTGTACTTCAGCCAGGGTGTAATTCTTCTCTGGTAGCATTAGGACAACTGGAAGGACATGTCTTCTTGAAAAGTTCTCCTCCCTTTGAACATAGCTCATGGCATTTTGAAACTTCCTGGACTTGAAGTTTGAGGTGACCTGCACTTAATTGCTGTGGTGAGATGGTACACTGTAACTGCCACTATGAAAATTAGGCGGCTTGAATTTCATCTTGGGCATGTGAGTTAGGCACTGAAATACCTCCTCTGGGTACTTAAGACTTTTCAGACTGTTTGTAGGATGCATATTTCACTACATGTCTTTAGGCCCCGCATTTTTAAACATGATTGAATTGTCTGTCTCTCAGAGGGGACAAATTGCCTCATTTTTATCTATCTTGGTGGTAATTTACACCAGGGTAGGATTGGTCTTGACATTTAGGGAGCAGATACGAGCACTCCTCCATTCATTTCAGTACTTTCTTTCCAGGGTTTAGATTTGTGCTAAAATGCAGTTTGACCTGCATCTCTCCTCCAGAACAGGAGCACAGCATTCTGTGTGGCATTGGAAGAGGCCACAGAAACTTCCTGGGAGGTTTGATGGATCCTGGTTGATGAATTGGTGCCTTTCCTTGAGCTTGTCTCATGCACCTTGCATCCCATCAATGTGCAAATGTATTAATCAAGGTCATTGGGGTCCATAACCTGGGCTGTCTATATGGGGCAATTTCACAGCCATAGCATTTATCACAGTCTACCCCTTAAGGCAGGGCAGTGCTCCTGAGGTTAAGTTTTCATTTGAGAAAGTTTTGCTATCCATCACAGCAATGACCTTCAAAGCTGACATCACAATTTAGGCATCTGGTGCACATCTGTTTGAGTCAGGAGGTAGAGGCAACATGTAAAATACGGGATGTGGATGGAGGAAATAGGTCAGAAGTCCTCACTGTAATCATTAACAGTTTCTCTTACCATCAGACTATTCCTGTTCAAAGGCTAATATATAAATTATTCTTCCTTTGTTTCTAAGGGCCTGGGTGCTGAGAAGTGACTCTGACATTTCAGTGGATTGCTGTAAAGAATATGGAGAAAGTTTTCCCATGAAACATGTAGGAGCCAGAGTTTACTCATCACAAATGCCAGCCTGGTTTCAAAGGATTTAAGAAGGCATATTTTCTGCTGTGCTTTGTTTGATGTTTTTCTGTTGATGTATTGTCTTCATAGCTTTTTCATCTGCTAATTGCTGTACAGCTGTGCACACTGTGGTCTTTTGGCTGTGCTTGAGTTTTATGTGAGACACAGTACTTGATGATTCTTATGGTTCTGTTTAAAGGTTTAGGAGGGTAGCTATGTTTGTAGCTCTCATGGCTTGAGAGGTAACTTCATTGAAATGAACCAAGGGAAAGCAGAGATGCAGTGGATACCTGAGCACTCAGGCAGCCTGAAAAAAATGTCTTGGCAAGATGATCTCTGGAGTCTGCTCTTCATCAGATTGGAGCATCATGTTTGAAGCCAGAAGGTGACAATTGATCTTCACTGATGAAGGGGAGGTCAGTGTGGGAATAAAATCACTGGAAATGAAAACCTGGAGAAAAGGAAATGGAATAGGATTAGATGAGAGTCACACAAAGAGAGAAGGGTAAGAGAGGAGGAGAACAGAAGCACTGGTGAGCTGTGATAGCAGTGGCTAGAAGGGGAGCAGCTCTTTTGTTGAGTATGAGGGCCAGGATTTAGCCTTGAACAAATATTGAAATGATAGCATGTGCTTAAAGATCATGTTTTCCTTTGACTGTTAGCAAACTGTTGTACTGACAGCATGTTTGTGGAATATGTGGGGAGAGCCTGAACTCCAATCCTGCCTGAGAACCAGACTCAGGATAAAATTTTTCTACTAAAGATGCACTTGGGTCCTTGCTGTAGTGTGGACTGGACAAGGGGAAATCTGTGCCTAACCCTGTGAATCCTAAAAGGGTAACGTTACCTTCCATTTATATCCATTCAGAGCCTCCTTGGGGGCAAGTCTTCCAGCAGAGCACTTTTCATCAAGTTTTCCTCCAGAAACTGAAGCAGGAGCCAGAGTCCTTTGGAAAGCCCTGCATATAAATATCTTGTTTAGTTAGTCTAATAAAGGTATTACTAACAGTGCTGCTTGGAGGATTTATTGGGGGATTTCACTAAGACAGTGTTAGCAGTGGAATTACAGTCATTCTCTGGTAAGACCTTGTCAATGGGGGAGAAAATAGCATTGATCCAATCAGAGATATTTTACAGGATCCATGTAATATTCCTTTGCATAATCACAACCGAAGGATTATGGGGCTGTGCTGGGAGTGACAAAGGATCACTTGACAGATCACAGCCTCATGTGTTCTCGCTGTTTTAGCTGGTGAAGTACAGACAGCTTTTAGAAGTGTGCATATATACCTCTGTATCCTAAATAAATCAAGGCTGCTTCAGGCCACAGGCACTGTTTTCAGTCTATTGCCTTTAAACAAAATTTTTGGCTATATCCATTTTTTGTCGCTGAGCCATGCTGAAGCATCTTGGTATGACCTTGAGACAGTTCCCTCTGCAATCCAGGATGCCAGTGTACTGGAGATGGGAGAGAAAACCTCGAGGTGGGCAGGGGGGAGGAGAAGACAAATCAGTGTACAACATAAGCCATGTAACCCAACATAATATGGGACTCTGAATTACTTTGTGTAATAGAGCTTTTGGATAACACAACAGTTCCTCCAAGGGGATATGAATGTCATAGATGACAGGGAATTCAGGAGGCTCAAGAGCTAACTGTGATATGCTGGGAATAATTTATGATAAAGCAAAACCTCCTTACTGTTTATGTTGCTATCTTTGCATTTTTCAAGATGCCAGCACTGCTTTATTGCTTTAATGACAGCTTTGTCATGCATCACGGAGGTCCTAAATCCCTCTACTGGCTGCAGTTACCTAGATGTTCACCTGACTTCAGTAAGACTTCCTTCAAGGATGAGGAGCAGTATGTCTGATAGCTTCACCACATTTGACTGTCTTTTCCTTTGGATCTGTGTGTGCATCTCAGTGAGTAGTGGAAAGGGAAAATGATGGCCGAGGCACAGAGCAATGGCTCGGCTCACTGATAACATCCAGGGCCATTCAAACTTCAGTCTTGTGGTTTCAGATCACTTCAGCAGCAGGGCTGCAAAAGTTATTTGGGGAAGAAAAACAGCTATTACAAGCAACATTTAATGTTAGAGGGGATACAGGTCTTGTGAAAGTACAGCATGGATCAGCTTGTTTCCATCACCAAACACGTCCCTTCTGCTGTTACAGGCAGAGTATAGCCTGTATCAAGCCATACAATTCTGCATGGATGTTGTGACTAGCATGGGGCACATACACAGAGCAGTATGTGAAAGGATGCAAGAGTCTGTTGGAATTAACCCCTTCGAATCAGCTAAGGCCAGGGGTAAGACCTACAGGAAACTGTAGTTTCTGCAGCTTTACCTTGCACCAAGAAGTGAGGGAAAGGCAAAATGAGGCATGGCCAGGATTACAGAGAAACACAGACAAGTTACAGTCTCCAGGCACCACCAACACCTGCCAAAGTTGCCTTCGTAGCCTTGCCCTTGGAGCCTCACCTTTGGCAATGCAGGTCTTCCACAGTCATGGCTGCAGGGTGATTTATGGAGAAAGACTGGCTTGGCAGCTCTCCTTAGTGCTGCCATGTACCTGTGTTCTGTGGCACATGGTGGGGGAGCAGCAGCACAACCCCTTCTTGTGTGGATCCTCTGCACTGCTACCTCTGTGCAGAGTCTTGGGACTCTGTGCAGTGCCCATGGGACAGCTGCTCCTGCTTTGCTGTCAGATGTTTCCATAGGACCTGAGTAACTCTGCCCTGCATCTAAGCCATGGACCATTGCTGTGGGTTTAGTGCTGCGGGTAGCACTGACATGACAGGACAGGCTCAGGTTGCCAAAATCATTAAGTGAGAGTAATCACAGTATCTTTTTTTTCCCCCTTGCTGCTTGGAATAATCAGCAATCAGATTGCTTCCATAAAATGCAGCACTGAGAAGTCATCTGTTAGAGCAATCATTTATTGTACCAGCTCTGGCTACCATAGCCCTTGGATGTATTTATGTCCATGCAATTCATGGCTGCCTGTCAGTTGTTCTGTTGGTGATCCTGTAGAAATTCCATATTAAAACAAGGTTAGGTGTGCAGACTTAAATCAAGAATAGCATGAAAAATCAGAGGAAAATCATGCTGATTGTTCTTTGTTGTGTAAATTCAGGATGGACCCTTACCTGGAGTTTTCACTCCTAACTCTCAGCATCCAAGCCCTGGTGAGCCTACTCAGATCATGAATTTTTCTGGACTGTGTATATTTCCATGTTAGTGGATCCATAGCCATATGATGAGCATGCTGGAGTAATTTGCATTTTAAAGTAGTCTTAAATAAGCTCTCATGTCTGCAGCTGGGCTTTGAGAGGATGGTGTTCTCTGGAGTTAGCCCAGGGCAATGTGCTGAAGATCACACATAGCTTTTACTCTCTTCTTGCTCAAGTAAAACTGCTTTTAAGTCCAGAAGAGAAAAGTCAGTCTTGCTGAAGTTGGAAGTAAGCATGCCTTCGACTTCAGTGGAACATAAGTTTTGCCCAGCATTAATTTCTGTTTCTGAAAAGACTTGAAGAAAAAATGGATAAAGGTGTTCTGGATCAGACCTCCCAGGGGTTTAGTAATCACTCCTTGCACAGGCTCACTGCCATGTGAGTTCCTTGAAATATTTCACTGAGTTGAACAGGTTTGCCTAAGGAAAATGGCCTAGCTACAAGGCAGGTGCCGTGTAACACTTGCAGTTAATATTTTATTTGTTGGTATAATAAAGTAAGTCAACAGTTCGGTCTTGCCCAATTCCACTTGCTTGGTTGGCTGGGATATGTATATGTTTTTCCTGAGGAGGGAGTAAAATGATGTTCATTTGTTTCTTTACTATGCTCCTGGCAAGGAAAAAGATTTTGTTCCTGGGCTGATAAATTTTTGAGTGACTTTTTAAGGTTGTTTATCTGAACCGCTGCCCAAAAAAGTCCAAGGAAAAAATTATCTTGAGACTTTATCTCAATTCATATAATTACCTTTGCAAATGAAAATGTTGGGTCTTTCCTTGAATAGTGCAATATGCTTCTAATGCAATTGCTATCTCTGCAGGACTCATTTCTTCTGTGAAAGCTGCAAATGGAAAAAGTCCCTTTCGAATGAACAGTGTCACTCACAAATGAATAATGTGGATCTTCCTTGATGCATGTTATGATGACAAAATCATTTCCATTGTCTTCTGCTTGTTACTTTTTCATTTTTCCCAGAGGGATTTGCATTCATTATGAGCTACTTTCCATTTTGACTTGTAGCCTAAGCAATTGAACACGGGTGCAAGGCTCCAGTAAGAGCTGCCCACTGTATTAAAGTGTGACCCACATGAATGAGCAGGTAAGGTCAGGGCTTTCAACTGTTCCCTCTTTGGAGGGGCTGATCTACCAGCCTGTTACACAGGCTAGAGAAGCATACCACGGTATTCCTGTCACTGAAGTTTTTATCTCATCCCGACAGCAGCATCTAAAGGCAGACATGCACATCTCCACAAGGAAATACTGCTCGGAAAGTGTCTGGAATAGATCTGCCATGTATTATTAATTACCCAGCTGAAGGAGCTGGAGTAATATTTGTACTATGCCCTCTGCAGTTCTACACCCCCCCCCATTATTTTAAAAACTTCATATGATTATTATTATTTATTTTAAGCTGCCTGATGACGCCCAAGCTTGAGGAGCTTAGTTCCTGCTGGAGGCAGGGAAAGTGCGACCCTCCCGTGCGTGTGGTCCCTGCCATTATGCAGCCTTATTCAGCAAAATGGCCGATGCGGGCAGGAGATGTGTAAATCAGCAAGTGCTGCAAGAAGAGCACTTAATTGAAGCTTTATCAAGTGCCTGCAGAGCTGACCTCCAAGCAGTAGCTGAACCACAGCTGGGATGGGAGCGAGCCAGCAGCTTTCACTGATGACTAAGCCTGTGTGCTGGGAAAGGATTTGCTTACAAAACTTGCCTGCTTTACCCATGGGTGGCAAAGCACTGCATAGCTAGGGGTGACTTAAATCGTTCTGCTTAACTCACTTAAATTGTTCCTTTCAGCGCAGATTCCTAGCTCTCAGTGTACTTTGATGACTCTGTGGCTGTGTACAGGCGATTGGAGTTAGAGCCAGGCTGCCAATTGTCAGGGTCAGCGCAGTGTGAATGGCACAGGGTGGGGATGGCAGACTGCATGGTAACATGATGGCACAGTCAGGTCTGTGAAGTCTTTTCTTGCTGGTCTAGCACTGGAGGAGCAGATCCAGCATGTTTCCTATCCCTTCTGCATGAGCATCTTCTTGCTCTGTGTGTCTGCAACTGCATATACAGACAGGCAAACATCAAATGGTTGTAGGTACTTGCTTATTGAGAAATGGATCCCACCAAACTATGCAAGCATACAAATGAAAACCAAGCCCTGAAGTTTGAAGGCAAAAGGAGAAAGAACTGTAAAGCATTTCACAAAGTTAAATATAATGAAGGACCAGTTTAATGTGGAGATAAAATCTAAACAATCTTAAGAGGTAATTGGGAACTTATTGGCAACATTCTGTCTGCAAAAAGCCATGGTGCTGTATATGAGACAGAAGACCATATTGTTAAAAACTACAATAACTTCACTATAAGGGGAAGCAAAAGTATCAGGAAATAAAAATTGTGAAAGTGTCTGTTCTCCCATGCAGGAAGAAGTGCAACATAATGAAATATCTGGCAATTAAAAACTAGGAATAGTAAAAGCTAAGTAGGAAAAGAAGTCAAAGAAGGGAACACTATGTGTAGCTGAGTGAATGCAGGAAACAAAGCTCCAAAAGCTTGTAAACACCACACATTTGAAGTCAATCATTGTTATATACTCTGTAATGGCAAAGCATATTAATGAGAGAAATACAAACAGTAGTATTTGTATTTTGCCACATGGAAATTATTTCAAAAAGTAGAAACCAAGGATGTGTTTAATGATAATTTAAATTCTTCTTCTGGGAAAAAAAGTGACATGAGTTATTCTTGCCATATTATGACAACAAAATACTTTCTTCTCCAACAGGACTTTGGATTGGCAGAGCACAGTTAATGAAGTCAGTCATTTTATTTAAGTAGATCTCAACAATTTGACACCAAGAATTTTAAAGCAGTTGGCTAAGGACATTTGCAGACTTAGTTCATATAAATAGTGATTTTCTAGAATTTGCCAGGAAACATCAGAGACCTAGAAGAAAGCTGATATTATTCAAACCCTTGAAAAGTGTAAATATAGCCATAACAGGAAAAGTAATGTAGCAGCTAATGCAACCAATTAATAAGTTAACAAAGAATTAAATGCAGACATGCTAACTAACCTTAATCAGTATTGATTTATAACAATAGATCTCATTAAACTATTTTTTGCTGATAGAGGTGCTAGCGTTGGGTTCCTTCTCTTCCCTTAGGCTCTTGACTTGGTACCAGATGACACTTTGCTTAATAAGCTACAGAAAGCAACAAGATGCACAGAGAATCACAGAAGGTTAGGGGCTGGGAAAGCTGGCTAAATTATAGAGTTTAAAATGAAATTTTCTATAGACATAAAATGGATTTCACAAGGTTTTGCAGGTAGCAGCTTTTTGCATGAGGCTAGTTACCATTTTTATGAAAGAGCTGGAAAAATAAAAAGAAGTGATCCATAAAATACCCTAATAATATTTTGATGAGCGATAAATCGTAATGAAAACCAGGTAACTCTGTGGAAATGGTTTAGATCTCTTTGTACAGGGGGCAGAAATAATGTGTCCTTTAGGTACCTGTGTTTGGGCCAGTAGGATGGCATATAGGTATAGCTATAGCTGATCCATTCAAGTGTGTATCCTGGAAGCAGGTGAAGTGCCTCATCTGTGCCTCTGATGCATGTCTCAGGGTACAGTTGGACTCGACCTCATCCCCCCATAGCATTTCACTGGCCTACAAAGGCTTCATAGGGCTGATAATATTTATTTTGCAATGATGTGGCTGTCAATGGCTCCATGTGTGGCTGTCAATGGCTCCATGTCCCAGTGGAGGCCAGTGACAAGCGGAGTCCCTCAGGGATCAGTCCTGGGACCTGTCTTATTCAACATCTTTGTGGGTGACATGGACAGTGGCATTGAGTGCACCCTCAGCAAGTTTGCTGATGACACCAAGCTGTGTGGTGCAGCAGACAGGCTGGAGGGAAGGGAGGCCATCCAGAGGGACCTTGACAGGCTGGAGAGGTGGGCACAAGCCAACCTCATGAAGTTCAACAAGAGCAAGTGCAGGGTCCTGCATCTGGGTCGAGGCAATCCCAGGCACAAATCCAGGCTGGGCAGTGACTGGCTGGAAAGTAGCCCTGAGGAGAGAGACTTGGGGGTGCTGGTGGACAAAAAGCTCAACAGGAGCTCTCAATGTGCACTTGCAGCCCGCAAAGCCAATCAGATCCTGGGCTGCATCAGGAGAAGTGTGGCTAGCAGGTCGAGGGAGGTGATCCTCCCCCTCTACTCAGCCCTGGTGAGACCCCACCTGGAGTACTGTGTCCAGTTCTGGAGCCCCTATTACAAGAGGGATGTGGAGGTGCTGGAACGTGTCCAGAGAAGGGCCACAAGGATGATTAGAGGGCTGGAGCACCTCTCCTGTGAGGACAGACTGAAGGAGTTGGGACTGTTCAGTCTGCAGAAGAGAAGGCTCCGAGGTGACCTAATTGTGGCCTTCCAGTATCTGAAGGGGGCCTACAGGAAGGCTGGGGAAGGACTTCTCAATATCTCAGGTAGTGACAGGACTAGGGGGAATGGAATGAAGCTGGAGGTGGGGAGATTCAGGCTAGATGTGAGGAGGAGGTTCTTCACCATGAGAGTGGTGAAGCCCTGGAATGGGTTGTCCAGGGAGGTGGTCGAGGCCCCGTCCCTGGGGGTGTTTAAGAGCAGGCTGGATGAGGCTCTGTCCAGCCTGATCTAGTGTGGGGTGTCCCTGCCCGTGGCAGGGGGGTTGGAACTAGATGATCCTTGTGGTCCCTTCCAACCCTGAATGAAACTATGAAACTATGAAACTATGATGTTAAGTTTTGTAGCTTTGGGCACTCACACACTCAATAAGGGTTGAGGCAAAGGACAGGGTTCAAGGCAGAAGGGGTAGTGCTCTAAAGGAGGGCATGCTCTGTAACACAAAGCTTAAAGAGCTCAACCAGACAGTCTTAACGAAGAGAAGATCGAGAGGTGGCTGTATCATAGGCTATAAAACTGCATATGGAAAGACAACCTGCTCAGAGAGCACTCAGTATTTAGCAGGCAGATACTGAGTTCATCATGAACAGAAGGCTGGGATTAAACCAGCCTGAATTCAAATGAGATATGAGGCCAACAATAGTTAATGTCTTCCCCAGTTAGCAGGAAAGGCATTAACCCCAGGAACAGCTTGCTCTTAGAGATGGCAAATTCTCTACTGAAAACACTTCGGAAACTCAGACTTTATCTTCCACACAGAAACATCCTGTGGGCTGTGCTCTACTGGGTATCTGAGTGAATGATCACAGAGTTGCCCTCTGGGCTCCTAATTGGTGATTTAACATTACACAGAAGTTGTGGCACTGGAAAATGGGTGGCTGACACCAAGACTTCAAATTTTATGTGTCAGCCAAGGGGTTTTCTGGCTTTCCTGGATGTAGATCAAAACTTGGAGTAATTTTTGTGTGTAAGTATGCAAAGCGATAAGCAGAGCTGCTTCACAGCACACATCCTTGCCACACCTTGGATAACTGGATGGATTTGATGGTGCAGCAGAGCACTAACCTAAGAATCCAAAATCAAGTTGAGAAGAATTTTGTTAACTTCAGCAACGTTTTACTGTAGCATAACTCAGAGCTGAGTTTACCTTGGCGAGTCAACACTGCTGGGTGTCCCGTAAGAAGGGGTGTGGTGAGTGATGACAGGAGCAGGTGATAAAAGAAAAGAATACAAGGAAATAATAGCAAGGATGGACAGATGGAGAAAAAACTTCAGGAGCATGATGGAGGCTAGACAGCAGAAAAAATAGGAAAGCTGCAATTGAAGCCATATTTTTGTGTACATGAGGAAAAAAAGGAGGGAGAAGTATTACACAAAAAAGGGAGATTCATGAGGGGGAGACCAGAAGGAAAAGAGCATGTAAATAAAAGATGGGAAGAGAGAAAAAGAGAGGAAACAGAAACATGTTTGTTCATCTCCATGACCTTCCGTTACACTTACTGAATTATTTATTCTCATATTTGCTGGTATCTTCCTGCCAGCTATTTAGTGTCACAATATAAATAAGCACAGAACCCTGTTACTGCTGTTCCTGGAGGGATTTTGATGTTGAACAGCCATGGTGCACCTCCCCCCACCACCCTGCCATTAGGCGATTATGAATTATATGCTGAGTGCCTCTAATAACTGAAGGGAAAGGGCTGCTCAGCACATTTGGAATGTAAATCTCATTTTTTTCTCTTTTGTAGGTCATGAAATGCAGCCCTCTCCTAAACCCCTGTGCTCACAAGCTCCCACTGCACACAAATTCCTCAACCTATCCTCTGCAAGGGTGACGTTTCACCCAACACTGAACCCCTCAGCTTTCTGCAGGCTTGTGATAAGCTTATTATTATTGTTATCATCATCATTTTAAACACAGACATGCAGCATCATGTCACTTAAAAATTCCTACATAGATGTTATACCATATGGCAAAGAGAACTGCTAAAAACCCAGAGATCTGCTGTATTTCCATTAAAGAGCAAGAACGTAATTTATGTCTCTCTTTAGCTTGCTGATAGTCACAGGATACAATTTGCAGGGAATCAGCACTTAATAGCCAGAACTTCAGGAGTATGAACTGCCCAGCCTCTCCTGTGACAGCACAAGGGGCAATGGATGTAAACTACAACGCAGGAAGTTCCATCTCAACATGAGGAAGAACTTCTTTACTGTAAGGGCCACAGAGCACTGGAACAGGCTCCCCAGAGAGCTTGTGGAGTCTCCTCTGGAGAGTGTCAGGACCTGTCTGGATGCATTCCTGTGTGACCTGTGCTAGATTATATGGTCCTGCTCTGGACTTGAAGATCTCCAGAGGTCCCTTCCAACTCCTAACATCCTGTGATCCTGCAAGCCCTTTTGGGCTCCTGCGTCTCCTTTGCTGAAGCAGGTTCTGGGCTGTTGCCTTATGAACTGTTGGCCTCTGGAGAAGATAGTGTCATGGTTGTGCTTTGTGAGAAGTGAAAGGGGTGGAAGAATCCCTTAAATGCAGGTGAGCTGAAGTTTTTGCTTTATGTCTAGGGTCTTTCAGTCATAATTCAGGTCATGGATGGTCAATTTTTGTGTCCCACTATACTGACATTATGGGACATGCAGTTCAGACCTCATTTCATTTGGAATGGTGAACAAGGTATGTAAACCATTAAAAGGAGAGGAGGCAGGTAAAAGGGGAAAAGAAGTTGAAATTATGTAATGTTTGTTTTGCTTTTGGGGTAGGCAGTTTCTGTCTCTGAGGAGAAATTAACTTTCTGTGCCACTTAAATTTTTCTTAAACCTTTAAAATAGAGCTCTGGGAGTGACATGGCATCGAGGCCTTGGTGCTGGCCAATTTCACCTTATCATATTCACTCAGAATATTTCCAACCCAGCAGAGTCACATTGCTGACAGCTCTGCAGAAGCTCCAAGATATTCCCCTGCTTGCAAATTAAGTTTTCTCAGCAAGCTACCCTGCTATTTCAGTTCTCACCACTGGAGAACGGATGTCCTTAAGGACTCAGAGCAGACTATGTAGTCTCACCCATGGGTTTTAATTTGACCTTGCTTGCATCACTAGTGACCAAAAGTTATTAGCATAAGTGGCTTATGTGAAATATATTGGTCTCAGTCAATTATTAGCAGACAGTTGTCTACATTACCAAACCACTATCACAAACAGTTCTTTTTTTGGGAAGTCTTAAGCAGAGTCAGGGTCAGGACAGGTGGACTGAAATCTCAATCAAACTGCAAGAAGAATAGACTGGAATTTTTGTGCTTATTCACTTTCCAGAGAGTGAAAATAGCACAAGCTGTAAAATAGTTGTAAAGGCTCTTACAGGCCTGCAGAAATTGGAGCAGTCTCTGGAGCTGCTCTGACTTATGCATGGGATAGTCCCACTCCCCAGCCAGTCTCCATTTTCAGAAGATAAAAAGGTGGCATAAAGCCTTTCAGGCAGCCTCTGCCTTGTCTCTGCTGAGGCAGGGCAGAGACTAGCTGTCTAGGCTGTGTGCAGCACATTGGTTTTTTTTGCCCACTGTGCTGATGTGACAACATGCTCAGCCTTGGCCTGCACAGAGTATCACACTGTGGACAAATAAGGATGTTGTCTGCCAGGCCTTTCCAAGCCATAGAGCATCAACAGACATGCTATGACTACCCAGAGGTTCTTGGCTTCACTGGGGTACAGATGGGGTGAGATACAGAGCCAAAACCATGGCTCAGGAGGAGGGAGAGCAGTTGGGCCATTTTGCTTGAAGCTACAGGCAGCAGATTTCCAAGCTGGAGAAGGCTTGCAAGAACTGATCTGGAAAGTCAAAATAGCTAATTTTTCTCAGGACCAAAACACTGATGTAGACATTCATTTTGGATCAGCTGAGAAACCTCTGATTTAGTAACTGAAGTATTTAATTTTGCTTTATCTATTCATTTATCCTGGATATCATGTGCTGTCTGCTGCTCAATCATGGAATCATAGGATTGTGTAGGTTGAAAAAGACCTTTAGGATCATGGCTACACATCTTTCAAATACCTCCAGGGGTGGTGACTCTACCACTTCTCTGGGCAGCCTGATCCAGTGCCTGACAACCCTTTCAGCAGAGAAATTTTTCCTAATGTCCAATCTAAACCTCCCCTGATGCAACCTGAGGTCATTTCCACTTGTACTATTGCTTGTTACTTGGGAGAAGATACCAACACCCACCTCACTACAACCTCCTTTCATGTAGTTGTAGAGAGCAATGAAGTCTTCCCTCAGCCTCCTTTTCTCCAGGCTAAACAACCCAAGTTCCCTCAAAACCTTCCCTCTTCCACCACTCCCCTCTCTCCAAGCCCCAACAGTTGTACATACTTGAAATGTCTCTACACAGCTATAACAAAATGGCAGTGGAAAGTGCATTTTTGGAGGCCATTATTTAATCATGTCTTTATAGCTCTCCTTACAGTGGGGGAAAGCTTTGCTCCATGCTTGCACTCTGGCTACTTCTGCAGCTTTATGTAGCCCTGCAGTTGTGGGAATGAATTTGGTCCTCCTGTCTGGTCACCCTTGTACAAACACTGCCCAGTGCTCTGTATACTTTTCACTGGGTTGATCTGGGGTACAAAATGCCTAACGTGGCTCCATGTGTGGCAATGCTGAGCAGAAGCCAACATGGCTCTTCTGCTCTTACTAGCTAGGTTATCAGACTGAGGCAGTCTTTGTTGTAGCTGAACATGGGTTGCACAGAGGTGTTTGTGTCCCCTGACCATCAGTTTCATGGTAGTCAGCAAGGGAAGTGGTATGGTAGCTTACTGAAAAGGATTCTCCAAAAGGAGTAGAAAATGTGGATAGGAGTCTTGACAGACCTCAGTGGAGCTGCAGCATGGTATAGACATACTGGGAGAGCCTGCAGGAGCAGCAACCCTCCATTAGTGTCTGCAGACAGCACATGGACCACATGACACTGGAATGTGGTGCCAGATGTGAACCTTTGAGGTGCAGCTCATCCAGGTAGCTGATGCTTAGGAGAAGCAGACAGTGGTTTCTGTAAGTGAGAGAGGCATCACCAAATTGGAGGAGTAAAGGTTGCCAAGGATGGTGCTGCCAGATAATGGTAGGCTCTGCTGGTAGGGAGGAATATGTAGCTTCCACCTTGAAAAGCAGAACCAAAAATAAAACAAATACACCTCAGAGGCATTAGAACTGTATGCAATTTGTACAAGGGGTCCCAGCAGAAGGCCTAGTCCTCAATAAGGACTGTGTATCTAATTTTGAATTGACTTATGTGGTAAGGAGAAAGACTGCCTCAAAGCATAAAATCTAAACAGAGAAAAAATACTGAGATATTACTGAGATTTTTGATGAGATCTAGAAACTTAGGATACCTCCTCTAAAACTGCCCAAAACTCTGAGCTAAAGCTGGAAATGTGTTCCAGTATCTTGACTCCTACTATTATGCCTTAGCTATAAAATCATCCTTGCTTCCTAAATAACACAATAATTCTACCCAGGAAATGAAGAGAAATACAGACTCTTGTCTCCAGTATTATAAACCTGACTAAAGCCTCAGGTCATTGTAATCAGACATATGGAAGGAGGAAGGATGATGGCTCTGTGATATGTCGAATTACTGGGATTGCAAAGCTGGTCAAATATCTTTTTTCATAAAAGATAAGTTTATCAGTTTAGGGGAGAGTGAAAAACTCTTGTGAAATTTTATCAAGAACTAGGACAAAATAGTCACTACTGTTAGAAGGTAAGAAAAGGTCAAGTGAAACAATGGGGTGAAAAGTTAATTCTTTTATTAGCATGAAAAATGTGACTGTGGAAACCAGGACAATTTTTAGTATCCTTAAAATACTTTCATTTTTTAGGGAATATTTCTTGAGGAAAAATGAATCCAGTTCAAAATATGAGGAATCAGAGCACTTCATCATGGTTTGACCAAAAAATTTTAGGGTGGCCTGAAATGAAGTTTTGTATTTTAACATTTCACCCATAAGATTTATTGATGTATTGATTAAAATTTCATTTTCCTCTTTTTTTTCCCCTATTTTTCGTTTTATTTTTTTTTTCCATTTAGCCAGCTGCATCTGATGGACCATTCTTCACATTTGCTAGCTTGCACACTTACTTTGGCATTAAACATCTTTTACTTAGGCATTAAACATATTTTTGTTCGACAGTTCCTAGTTTATATTTTTGAATGTAGAAAAAGGCAAAAAAACATACTAAAATTCAAGCCATTAATTTTTCATAATGTGCCAACTTCCTTCTGGTTCTGTAAATATTTCAGCTCACTTTAGGTTTCAGCTCACTTTAGTTCCTCTAAAATATCCTCCAGCCCATTGACTGTAGCAGCTGGTCAGGTAAACATCTTGACCTCTATCTACTCAACTTAATCTCTCTCTCAACAAAAAATCTCTTTTCTGTCCTCTGCAGCTCTACAGAATGTAATTGCACAAAGATCTCAATTTCCTTTCCTTTCCTTTCCTTTTCCTTTCCTTTCCTTTCCTTTTCCTTTCCTTTCCTTTCTCTTTCCTTTCCTTTCCTTTTCCTTTCCTTTTCCTTTCCTTTCCTTTCCTTTCCTTTCCTTTTCCTTTCCTTTCTTTCCTTTCCTCTTTCCTTTCCTTTCCCTTTCCTTTCCTTTCTTTCCTTTCCTTTCCTTTCTTTCCTTTCCCTTTCCTTTCCTTTTTCCTTTCCTTTCCTTTCTTCCCTTTCCTTTCCTTCCCTTCCCTTCCCTTCCCTTCCCTTCCCTTCCCTTCCCTTCCCTTCCCTTCCCTTCCCTTCCCTTCCCTTCCCTTCCCTTCCCTTCCCTTCCCTTCCTTCCCTTCCCTTCCCTTCCCTTCCCTTCCCTTCCCTTCCCTTCCTTCCCTTCCCTTCCTTCCCTTTCCTTTCCTTTTCTTTTCCTTTTCCTTTCCTTTTCCTTTCCTTTTCCTTTCCTTTTCCTTTCCTTTTCCTTTCCTTTTCCTTTTCCTTTTCCTTTCCTTTTCCTTCTCTTTTCTTCTCTTTTCTTCTCTTCCCTCTTTCTTTTTTCTTCTTATATTGTTTATCAAGTGTCAAATTGTAAGACAAGAAAAGTCAAAAGGGAGGTCTTCATTTAAATAAAGGTAAAATTCTGCTGTAGATGTAAAAGTGACTGGAGAAAAATGACATCACCAAGCTCTGTATTAGTCTCTTCAGTGGCATCCAGATCAAATTTGCTTAGTTTTCAAGGTGATGTTTGTAACCAGCCAGCCCTTAAACTCAAATTTGGATCTGAAAGCCAAGCTGTGTCCTTTTTGACTCGTGTATAATCATCCTTAATAGAATGTCTACATACAGGATTTAGCTGACAAATTGGTGTTTATTATACACAAGACAAAAAAGATTAATCCAAGCCATTCATCCATAGCTAGGCTGACTTCTCATTAATTGGTTAAATATCTGCTATCTGTAAAGCGGGCCAGAACAGGATGATCTGAAGAGCAGATGTCCTAAGATGGAGTTGTTTTTATGTAGTACTTTCCTCCACTACAAATGCTTTTCATTTTAGCAAAACATTTCCCAGACTGGTGGGCCTCTGTGATCCTAAGCCTGGTAGAAATCTCTTTTCCCTTCTTCTTTCCTCCTACCTTTGTGCCCATCTGCTAGCTTCCAAAGCAAAATGAGTTTGTAGCATCAAAAATGGGGAACAGGAGAGGAATATGTGGGGCTCTGCTCTGCAAAGGGATCAGCTGACCAAGAAAAGATGCTGTCAGATTCTGGGTTTTCCATCCCTGGAGGACTCTTTGTTGAGCACAGTACAGCATGACATTTGGCAAATGACACTGAGCACCCTCCTGAGCTCCTTGATGTGTTCATTTGTGTATTTAATGTATGTGTGTGGCAGCCTGACGTGGGCTGTGACAGAAACGGCCAGCATTCTGTGTGGCAAGCTGCCATCTTCCATCTCTTCAGGGTGAGGTAAGGATGCAGTTTGAGCTTGCTGTGAGATCTCACCTCTTTATAATGAGTTTTAAGTCTTGTCTTAAATGTTATTTTAATCCACTTGTTATGTACTTAGCATGCTGATCAGTCAGGCAAGGAGGAGAGAGCTGGGCTGCTGCAGGTTATGCAGGATGTCTCGACTGGAGAGGGCTCTGGTCCTTCTGCTTAACCACACCTACTTTTCCTTATTTCTGATGGTGAATGTTAAAGGGAAGAGCTGGCTTTTATCCTCTCACCAGTATAACCACAGGAAACCAGAGGAAGTGTATTTTCCAGTTTGAAAGAGAAGTCTTCCCTGTTAAGTAGAGAGGGGTGAGTAAGTAGAGTAGTGCTTACAGGAAGCACTATGCAGCTAGCACACTAGAGTAGAACAGTGGCTGGTCTCTACTCCCTGGTCTGCTGCCTTAGGAAATGGCTTCAATCCCCTGAGCCTCCACCTGCTCACATGTTACTGGTGATGGAGATACTTCCTTTGCAGGGTGCTTTGAAATCTGTTAGTAAAGACTGTGCTCTTGAAGGATGGAATATTACTGTTCACGATGCTATTGCAGTTACTGTTTCTGTCTGGAGAAAGATGGGATTTTGTTGGCTTCTGGAACAGATGCATGGCCAGGTTTTATCTCAGTAGAAAGGGCTGTTGGCTATTTTCTTCAAACACCTAAACATCTAATAGCTTCTCAGTTTGGGGCTCCTTCATGTTGTGTTAATAGTGTTTGAAATGCTCCTTTAGTCCTGCTTTTCTCAGCTCCCTTCCTTTCTGTCCCCTTCTCCAGTCCCATTTTGTTATTATTATGCTCTTCCTTTAAAGTTAACCTGCTATTTAATCCAGCCTTCATCCTCTGCCCATTTTGCATTGTCCCTGTACCTTCCCATGCAAATTGTATAGTGTAACTTGTAAGGTTCTCTGTCTTTGAAGAACCAAAACTGGCCAGCATGTGGCAGTCCTGGCTTCCCACAGCAGAAACGTGCAGGTAACTGGTTTCTCAAAGAGCCTCAGGACAGTGAGTGGTCAGTCAGTCCAGGGTAAGAGAGGAAGCATGCACCTTACCAGCAACACAAGGGTTTTAAAGAGGGCTGGGTCATCCTCCTCCATGTGTTCTTTGACTTGTCCTAAGTGTGAGTTGGATGAGTTCTCCACTCCAGACTGTTTCCTCCTCACTATTTCCTTCTGAGCCTCCTGTCTATTGTCAGCAAGCTTTTGTACCATGTGTCTCATGACTGGAGGCTCAACAGCATTTTTCACCATGGTAATGCAGTTATATGTAATCCAAGGCTATCTAGATTGTATATAGTGATGGATGCTGCTCCACGGTGGGGTCAGGACTGCGTGTCTGTGGTATTTTGTGGTCCTTTGCTGTCCCAGGAATAAACCTCTGCGTGCACAGAAAATAAGCAAGGATTTAGCAAAAATAGTTTTTCCTTTGAAGGCAAAATGCTATGGAGACTTTGGAAAATGTGTTGAAGCCTTCTTTTCTGATTGGTATAGTGTATTCTTATGCTACTCCTACTGAGATTTTCTGAACACATGTTCTCTATATCTATCTACGAATGCAAAAATCAAGATATAAAAATAATTTGGAACTCATGCTACTCATAAAGAAGTAAAAGCCTGCAGATCAACTTTGAGACTTGTATTTGGACATTACATGCTAGTTTACAAAGTAGCATGTTTGCAGAAAATTTGGAATATGGTTTGGACTGCATATGTGGAAGCATAGTATTGCAGCTCAAGATGGTAATAGATTTTACCTCTGCAAGTTCTGATGCATTCACACCTAAACCCATCACATTCAGCCTTGCACAAAATTGTACTAGCAGTGTTTCAACGAACTGAAAGTAGTTCTAAGAAGAGCAACAGAAATTATCAGGATGGCTTCAGGACTGATTTAGGGGCTTGATTTAGTGGTTATTAATGCCAAAAGGAGAAGAATTACTTTGTGTGATTCAAAGTGGTATATCACGAGAAATGACACACAAGGAAATGATGTATTAGTCTGAAAACTACAAAAAACTCTCTGCTGTCAAAGTACATAGTACTAACTTTCTTTTCAGTTTTTTTTATCAATAAAGTATCTACAGAAGTAGGTAACAGGCCCTGGAGGTAAAGCTTTGGAGGCTATACTGCATGGAGTCAGCCTGCGTTCGCCTGAGACTACTGCCATCTACCCCACATTTTGTTTCTGTGGCACTATCAAGTTTCTTTTTCACATATTGTGCTGAACAAAAACAGGCTAAAGTGTTGACTATCAGAGATGAGATTATAGAGACTGGTCAATACTAGTCAGTTCTATAAGAATGGAATGTCAGAGCGGTAGCAGTCATCTTCTTCAGGACTACCACCAAAGAAGCTGTCTAATGCCAAGAACCTTGTAAGGGCGTATTATCCCTGTCACACTTGTGAACTTCTGGCCCAACAGAACAAGATGATCAAGAAATATTGAAAACATCATATTTGTAAAGGCACTGTTTATTCAACCTGTCCTCTTCTAACCCAACACATCTAATTTCCATGTTAATTTATCGCTACATGGTTAATGACTTCCATATTATGATTCCAGTGAATGTACATATTTCAGGAATCTTGTTATCAAAGTTCAATCCTGCAAATGTTTTATCTAAACCCAATAAAATCCAGTGAATTAATCCATCATGTGCCTTGTCACACAATTAAGAAGAACAAAGGTTGTCTTCTTCCTCATAGGTGAAACTCTTGCATTGTGTCACATCACAAATCTTTTCATTGCCTGACATCCAGCTCCTCTCTAGCAGCATCTAGCAGGAGCCCCCTTGCACTCAGGGTCAAGATCTGCGTTCCTTTTAATTTTGGTTTCTTCTCAGATAAACTTCAAATTGCTTTCATTTTGTTCACCTACATCACAACAGGCTGTATACATCTGAAGACAGCAGCTCTAAATATTGCTTGCTAAATATTTTCAAGAGCATTTTCAGCAGATGTGAAATGTGCTTGGGTGCTGCCTCAGGGTTGCAAGTGAGTGTGAGGACAAGAAGCCAAAGATAGGAGCAGGAGGATGTCTTAGCTGGCTGTGGGTGCTGATGATTTCTGGAGGAATGAGGTGAGCAAGAGACAGAAGTGCATATCCTCCAAACACTGTTTCAGGGATGGAAATAGTGGGTACTTTTCTCTTTGCTTGACAATTCATTTATTTCAGTGGCTGTTTACTACTGGCTGGTGGGATACATAAGGTCCCTATATGTTAATTGCTTCTGCCAAGTGAACATTGCAAATAATCTCAAGGAAATGGCAGGGAATTTGTTTGCCTTTTTTCAGTTTGAAGTTTTCTTGAGGAAAAAGGAAACACTGCACTCAAGCCACCTAATGTGGTAATGCCCTCCAGAGGAGGCCTGGTGCTTGTGCTGTGTGATGCACAAGCACTGCCTTGTCTGGTAGAGTAGCTGTGTGTGATCCCGGTTAAGAAACTGCCTGCCTGTGGGCAAGGCCCAGTGAGTGCCTGAGGTTGCCAGGGATGGCAGAAGGTAGTCTGCATGCAGGCTGGCTCTTAAACTCTTTTGCTCTTAGTCTGGGGATGCAGTAGCATGGGGTCTCGATCTGCCTGAAAACTTCTACTGCAGCTGTCCTATTGCTGGCAGGCCCCAATGCCCCAAATCTTGTGGGCCTGAAGGAGACAAAGGACCAGCATGGCTAGGCCAGTGGAGCTGCTGAATGAGCAGTGAGGGGAAAATGCTTTATGTATCTGGTACACATGAATTTATAAGTAGGTGGAAGTAGATTTAGACAAGCAAGGAATTTACCAACACTGTCCCAAGGCACTTAGTTCAGGGGCCAAATGGATCAGGAAAAATGGGTTCAAGTGGGGACTGATCCTGTTCTTTAGGTATGTGTTCTTTTTCTAGTTGGGGGATTTTGAATGTTGTTGCTGATTTGCCAAGGGAGGTGGGAATGAAATGTTCTTATTCTGCGTCCTTGTTTAGGTCTTTTCTCAGCAAACACTTCTGCATTCTCTTAATTTAACACCTTTGTGTAGTTTCCTTTATTGCTCTAACTCTGCTTACTGGGGCAGTTGCTCACACAGGTAGCTGTATGCCGACACAGGGCCTAGGGATAGTCAGTCACTGGAGTTTCTGCTTTGCTGCAGTATGTGCAATTACTCAGCTTATGACTTGGTCAGCAGTACTGTATGTGTCAGCATGTAATTCTTCACTGCCCTAAAGTAATGGTCTTTGACCAATGGTCCAGGGACTATTTCTAAGGGTTTGTGAAAGGTAATGAGAAAAGTGAGCCTGTTGTCATTAGGCTTAAATTAATTATCCAGGGATCCATACCTTATTTGAGATGCTTTATAGGTCCACAAGTTTAAGTAGGTTGAAACTCAGGGCTCTAAGAGCTTTCTTAGCTTCTGATAGTGTGTTACATAATGCAATAGCAACACATTTTTTTCCCAGAGTAACAAATAGCAAGAGCACTAAGGTCATGCATCTGTAGAGCAAACTGTCGCCAGGAAGCTTTAATAGTAGCAGCCTAATTGAATTGACATTTTATGTATTTTAAGTGAAACTATTAAGTGAACCCTATTATAATATGCATCATATTGCATCAGATTTGGGGGGATAACTGCTGCTTCATGCTGAATGTTGCTGAGAGGAATATTATAAATGGGGGAGGATTAAAAAGGCCTCCTCTTTCATGTGGGATTTATGTCTAGCATCTAGGTTTTAATACTTTTGTTCACATCTGAATTTTATTTCTGTCCATTACTAGACAAAATCGACTTCAAATGTGCAAAAAAGTCAATCTAGCTCTGAAAAAAAAAGAGGATATTTAAAGTTGACTGACAACTATTGACTTAGTTTTTATTTTTGTCTCATTATTGATCAATAGTGAGGTATTCTGAGTATGTTTTTTACTGTCCTCTGTGAGTATAATAGTGAGATTCCTGGAGCTGAGACTTTAAGAATCAAAAAATTGTGGGAAGCAGTAGTAAAATGCCAAAGGCCAGCTACTCGTGTGGGGTGTCCCTGCCCATGGCAGAGGGGTTGGAACTAGATGATCCTTGTGGTCCCTTCCAACCCTGACTGATACTATGATACTATGATACTGTTTTGCTGTTGGGGCATAATACAGAATTCGGTGCTATTTTTTGTGAGTATGATGGTCTTACCAAAAAAGATCATTTTGCCTGGGGTTGGTGGGACTATCATCCATACTCTTTTCTTCAGAAAAGAATCTGATGAAGCTTGCTCTGAAGAATTGGAGCCTACTTCTGGATTTCATATTTGTATAATCATGCATATCCAAAAGACACAAGGCCCATGTGCCTTTTCAGCTTTATTTTTGATGTTTAAATTTATCTTAAATGGCTTAGTTGTTCCTGTGACTGCAGATTGTATAGGGCTATTTTTATTAGGAAAAAGCAGTATTATGAATAGCTGTAAAATTTGTCTAGACAGAAGAGAGAGACTAAAATAACACAGTGGAGCATGGACAGGAAGGAACAAAAGGCAAGTGTGTATGTTGGGGAACATACATATGGCTGCTGATAAAGTCAGGGTAAATCATCAGGAACGTGTTACCATTGGCAAAAAAAACCCAAAAATCTTCAGGGTGGATGGAGTCCCAGAGGTGAGAGCTGTCTGAAACATGAGAAGAGAGTTTTGGAAAGATAGTCCTCCTCTTTTTAGGTAAGGATTTTTCAGCAGTTCAAAATGGGCTCATTTTCTTTCATCTTTCCTCCATTACAGTGACATTTGCACATAATCTTTAAATTTATTATAATGAAATCCTAATTGTTAGATATAAATTTTCACTAATAATTGCATAAAAGTATATAGTCATGGAAAGCAACAGAAGTAAATAATATGGAAGACTAATTTAGTCAAGGTAAAACCCACCTTTATTAAGGACAATGATCCTGGGATCTGATTCATCGCTATCCTACACTTGTTGGTCAGAAGTGCTTCACAGATGCAAAGAGCCAGAGTCTTCACCATGGCTTTGGTCTTTCAAGCCTGGGCTCTGTAAAGCTCTTGTTGCTGGTGGGTGGAGTCCTGTCTGGGAATAGCTCTTTTTAGTGAAAAAATATAAAAACATGAACATTTGTAACCTTTGTGAGAACAGATATTAAACTGACAGGATTTTAAAATGTATTATAAGTGTAGAAGAGGGCAAGGCATCAGAGTACCCCAAAACTGTTGATAGCTATTCTCTGGCTGCAAAGCAATATTTCACTCTGCCAATAGAATAATGATAGGGGGAAATCAAAGAGCAGTGAAAACTGGGGCACTGGGATGATTGGCTTAGGAGTTAAATATTTTTTCTAAGCTAAATAGTAGAGCCAGATATCAGGGTTTCTATTCCTGTTAAGTAGTAGCCCCATTAAAGTCAGCACCCTTCCTCAGACTTTATGCACAGTTGAAAGGGTTACTTTTGAAAGCCAGATTAATGGTATCAAAATCTTGACATAAAATTGGAGGGAAAGACAGGAGATCATCAAGCTCCCCAAGCTTTCAGTGAGAGGAAAGTTTAGGGCAACTAAATAGAGGAAGTAATTAATAATGAACTGAAATGTAAAGTTCAGTACAAGACAGAGTTGTGATAAGATGTGAAATTGGATTTTGAGAGAAACAGTAAACCCTTGTACCCTGAAGCTCTTAATTTGTTTGAGAAACTGCTTAAATCTGTCTTTTGTAATGCAGTTTCATGTATTTGTCTTAAATCTCTGAAGTGGAGTGCAGTGTCAGGAAGACAGCATGCTAGTGTAACCCCAGCACTGGATGCAGGGTTTGTTGTGCTTGCTTTGTGGAAACAGGCAACAGTTTCTAGGTAAATTTGCATTTTCTGGAGTACTATAGGGAAGGTGGAATAAAGAAAAGCCTAATTTTCTGAATTTGAGAAAATCATGCTTCATTAGAAGTTTTTCTTTTAAGATTACTATGACAGCATAAGGCTATGTGGAAAACTCATTTATAGCCTCAAGGCTTGCACAATTCATTGAGTGTGGGCAGCACATCCTCAAAGGACAGATTTTATGCTGGCAGCCTAAACCACATGGCGTTCTTTGTTTCCTGGGAGGGTGATTCCTGTAACCACCCAATTGTTAACTGCAAGTATGCAGTTAAAAATGTGTTTGTCAGCTGTTTAAACTGTTCACACTAGTTACATAAAGTGAAGAAATTAATTACATAAGTTGCACCATGAATTGCAAATTGTATGCTTAGTTATGACAGTCATAGCTTAGGATATTTGTAGGCCAGGAGTTGTTCAGTCAAGATGTTTATGAATAATTTTGATTAATGAATAAAACTCAGAGTTTTTACAGCCTCTTAGTGAACAATTAACAGAGAGAAAAAGGCCAAACTTGTCAAAATTGTATTTCAGTTATTCACTCTGCTCCAGATTACTGGTTTAAGATGGGTAGCTAGGTTGGTATTATTGACCAAATTTGGCAGTTCATATCTTGTTATCAAACTCCTGAGTCATCTAGACTTTTGATTGTTTTTCTGTATAAATGTGTAATTATAGGGAGAAGATGGAATAAGTACCTTAATAAGGCTTAATTAAAACATGTATATGCACACATACCTCTATGCACTCCTGATTGAGCACTGGAAGTAGTAGTGCTCTGCAGTGCAAATTCTCTGCAATTTGTTTAAAGTTTGGTGGGTTTTTTTCCCCACCAGCACTGCATTTCAAGCAGTCTGGTGATGGAGTAGCAGTTGTGCTGAGAAATAATCAAAAAATGTAGATGTGGTCATAGTGCCAGAGTATACACAGGAGAATGAAAAGGTTTAGTTACTTATGTGTTTTCACTCTTCACTTCCAGGAAATCCAGATGATTCCTATTGCCTTCTCCTGACATCCTTGTGTAGGTCTAAGGAGAGTTACTTGAATCAATGTAGTTATCTGCTATTGTAAGCAACTGCTCTGTATAATCCCAGACATAAATGTCTTAACTACATGTGAAAAAGTAGAATTTTTGCCCCTTTTTTTCTCCCACTAAAATGCAGAACTGCACACATGTGGTGTTTAAGTTTCACCTCGTTCTTAACCTTCTGTCTTTTCATAGTTGCTAGTCTTGCTCCATTGATGTGAGTTTTCTCCTTTGCCATCAGAATGAGCTTTTTCTGCCTCATTGACTTTCCACTTCATCTCAAAGCACAGAAGAGAATGTACTTTTGTCTGTCCCTTAACTCCTTTCCATACCTGCTGTTGCTTATTTGCCTCAACAGGATATTTTGGAATTTAGCATGAAGAACGTGCTATAGCCAAAGGAAGTCATGTTTTGCTACAGATACTGGAGTAGATCATTCTTTACTCTTAAAGAACAAAGAGAAGCAATGGATACACTTTTGGTATTAAGCAATATAGTCCCTTCAAGCATAACTCTTGTGGTAATAAAGACGTTAATAGTAACCAATCTTGTGAACCTGTTTACAATGGCTATAGTAGATGTGTTTGTTAACATCCCACATTCAAATTGTGTTGTAATGACTTTGACTATTTAGTATTCGAGGTAGACCCTTTATTTAAATTTGGTTACTGAGGGACTTGAAGTCACTACAAAGAAACTCTGGTGATGCCAAGCCTAGAGAAGGAGCCTGTGTACCCACCCTGACCTGCATGAGCCTAAGGTAAAATACACAGATTATGTCTGGTCACAAATCACAAAGGTTAGAATAGTTTGTGAAGTGTTTATCTAGACACTTGCTCCAGTTTAGACTACTGACAGGAGTGTTTGGAGTGTCCTGAGAGAATTTGTGTGAGTTTCTGTGGCAGTTGGAATTCTCTCATATAATTTTTCCCTACTTGGTGTTTCTTCACCATTGTCACAACTATCTCACAGCTTGACTACCTCCAGCTGCAGCTCATTGGATATCAAAAATATTTGGTGGTCTATAAGCTGAAGAAAATATAAGCATCCTGCTACCTCAAATTGATATTTGACAAGGAAGAGGGCTGAGAAAGACCCAATAGCACTGCTTGTAAATGTATGAAAGAAACAGACAGCCACCTTGAAAAGAGATTGTCTTCCTGCCAGGGAGCCACAGAGAAAGAAACGAGCACAGGCTGTGTCCACTCATCTGAACATCACTCAGCCATAGTTAGTTGTGTGATAGCTTTGTAATATAACATTTCAGTTGCCTGTGGTCTGTGAGCTGCTCTATTGAGAGCTTTAAATTCTCCGAGGGTGGGATTTTTGGTTTGTCTTTATGGTTGGTGATTACTCAAATAGAGAGTTCTGCTTGGTGAAGAATCCTAGTCATGCCAGAGACTATGTATTGGAAATGGAGAGACATGCAGAAGGAGAAACCCCTAGTGCTGCTCCATTTTTCTTGCTCTCCTTAAAACAATCCCCTTTGATCTCCAGATGAAGCAGCTAGCTCAACAGTTTGTGTTGATTGATACTAGTCAATCACAAACAATCTACTTGGCTTCTGCAAGCAACATTACTTCAGCAGCACTGGCAGAGCATCAATGGAAGTTGAATTTAATGGTAATTGGGAGCCCGGGTTATTTATCTTTTAAAGGACTTTTATATATGTTTTTTAGATGAAACAAAATATTGTTAATTGATTTAATAATCAGCTGGTGTGGGTTCCTGCTAAATAGTGCAATTCACACAAAATATTCTTTCCTGGAAGAGGGAGAAACTGTTTGCCTTTCCTAAGTACTCATGGCTTTGATTGTTTTTTGTAGTGCAGGGAGGTGAACTGCAGGGCTAAGGAACCAAAGGTCAAACCAGTGAAAGGGCTATTTGTTTTTAATCTTGCAACAAGCTCAGCTTCCTCTGATCAGGTAATTGATGACACAGGAGACTGGATCGGCCTACCAAGAGACATTATGGGGTCTCTGACAAGTCAGTGCTCAGACTTTTCTTGTTGCTTTTCTTCTGACTGATGGGAGCAACATAGCCCTAACTGTGCTGTGACTCAATTATTTGCTTGGGTCAGATTAAGGACACTTGCAGCATAGGCCCATACAAGAAGAGATTTAATTGTTAACTGCCTGAACTCAAGTTATATGTGTATATATAGGATGTGTATAAAAGAAAGAGGTGGAGGGAAGAGCAAGATAAAGTAGGTGAAGATTCAGATCACCATCCAGAATTCCAGCAATGTCTCCTCTGGGCCATCCCTTGGGTCCTCAGTGGTGGGTACATATCTGCCAACGTGTTCAAGCCTTTTTTATTCCCTGGCAAAAGGGGTGTTGCTTCATGGGGTATCTCCTAATTTGTATGGAAAATTTTGGAAGGTGGTGCCTACCGATGTGTGCATGTATGAAGGGGGCAGCATTAACCCCTTGAGTCAGGGGTTGTGAAGACCCTTTGCACAGTGTACTGCAAACTTCCTTATCTCAGTGGAACATGTGCAAAATTGGCAAGGGCCATCCATCCTTCTATGCATTCCAAACCCTGCAGAGCTGGTGTATTTTGTTCCTTGTTGTAACCTCAAAGCACATGCTTGCCCTAACTGCAAGGCTACTGCCTCACACAACGTTCAAGACATCAGCTTGTTCAGATCAGTGTCTGATACTAACTCAAATGAAAGATACTCTCAGAACTTCCCATCTTGTTTCTAAATGAAGTGGCAGAGCAGTACAGCTCATATTTGAATTTCTCATCTTCCTGCCTAGGACTACCTGACTACATCTTTGATGTGGCACATCTGCACATAGGCACATTCAAGCAAGGATGAGTCTACCCATTTTTGACAAGGCACTCTAATGATTCTCCCTGTCCTTCTTAATAGTAGGCTTAGGATCCAGCAGGCAGCGACATTCTTCAGATAGAGATGAGTAACAGACTATCTCCTGTCAAGGGTATCTGTGGTGGCAGGAGCCTGCTCTTCTCCTATTAGAAATGAGACTGGCATCCTTCAGTCACTGTGCACAAAGGGCCATGATATTACTTATGGATTAGGAGTAATAGCAGAGGAGAAGTCATGGTCATCTTGATGGCCAGGGCAGCATATTTGTGTCTTTGGTTCCACAGTATCAGTGGTGAGAAGTTGCAGAGCTGCATAGTGCTGAAACGCTTTAAGTGTTATACTATTGGCATGGGTCTTGTGCAATCATTTGCAGTAACCCTCCTTACTGATTTTGTACTTTGTGGCACACAAAAAAGGCTAACAGAATGATCAAACCTTCAGACTTGATTGATCCTAATCATACAAAATGCATCTGTTGAGTCTCAAAGATGGCTGCAGAGGCTATCTGCAGCTTATGTGACCAGATCCTATTTCCACATGGCACTTAAACAGTCTACATATTACTTACTCTTGGGGTACGGGGCACCGAGTCTTCTAAACAACCCAAATTATTACAGACTCTGTTTTCTGCCCTGAAATACTATGAATAATAAATAATAGGTTTGTCCTCAGGGAAGTACTTTTGTGAGTAGGTGAGACATATAGTTGAGCATAATGAGGCTGTATGAGTAGGTGAGATGTATGGTTGAGCATGATGAAGCTGTTCCACCTGGATATGTCTTCTCTGTGACCTTGAACATCCATAATATATACAACTATTTTAACCTTTTTAAAAAGTACATCTCCCCACCCCAGTACAAAATCAGCTTATTAGATGTGGTATTGGAAACCTTCAGAAGCACTTGAAATTTTATAAAATGGTAAAAGAATTGGAGCTGGGACAGTTTTAATTTTATGGTTGCACAGAGCTTGACCTCACTGGGACCTGGTCCAAGACTGAGGTTTCTGGTTACTGCCACAGCGCTGCTGAAATACAGCAAATGTCACTAAGTCTGCAGGAAACCTAAATGGAGAATAAAGATATTTTCTTTTGTTCTCTCCTCATGATGACAGCCTAAGTGTTCTTAAATATTATCTTCTATATGACATGGAGTGCTGCACATTTGTCTTTAAATTGTCGTTGTGCGAGTTCATAGCCAAATCCTTCTTCCCTAGCTGAAAGGCTGTGGGGAATGGATGAATACTGTCATTTCTCACTCCTTAAGGTAACTTGGTTATTTACCTGCAGGTAAGATGCTTGCCAAAAGGTGAGAAGTACTACCTAGAAATGTCTTTTTTCCTACCTGCTGAGGATTCTACACTTCTAGGCCACTAGCTCACTCATTTTGGAAAAATAATTATTAAACCTTTGGGATCCTGTATTGATGAGGTATCTCTTCTCTAATGCAATCTGTTATGAGGTGCTGACATCCAGTCTCACCTCTGTGCTTGCTCCTGGCAAAGACTTCCTTTTGTGTGGATGAAGTTGCATTCATGCAAGTTCAAGCTGTTCACTTTCTGATATCCCAGGACTGGAATATTTTGTCAGAACTATGTCCCTGTAGTGAGGATGCCTATCCCTGCATCCTGCAGCTCCTGTAGATATCTTTAGAAAAGCTGTTTAATCCTTAAGGTGTAAAATCCACCACATTTGCAAATGATTTATACAAAGATAGAATAGAATAGAATAGAATAGAATAGAATAGAATAGAATAGAATAGAATAGAATAGAATAGAATAGAATAGAATAGAATAGAATAGAATAGAATAGATCAGGTTGGAAGAGACCCTCAAGATCATCATGTCCAACCTATCATCCAACACCACCTAATCAACTAAACCATGCAACCAAGCACCCCATCAAGTCTTCTCCTGAACACCTCCAGTGATGGTGACTTCACCACCTCCCCAGGCAGCCCATTCCAATGAGCAATCACTCTCTCTGTGTAGAACTTCCTCCTCACCTCCAGCCTAAACCTCCCCTGGCACAGCCTGAGACTGTGTCCTCTTGTTCTAGTGCTGGTTGCCTGGGAGAAGAGAACAACCTCTGCCTGTCTACAACCTCCCTTCAGGTAGTTGTAGAGAGCAATAAGGTCACCCCTGAGTCTCCTCTTCTCCAGGCTAAGCAACCCCAGCTCCCTCAGCCTCTCCTCATAGGGCTTGTGTTCCAAGCCCCTCACCAACTCTGTTGCCCTTCTCTGGCCACACTCCAGCAATGTAGGATGATGTTACCAATTTCAGAAATTGGCCTATTCTCTCTTATTCTTCTCCCCTTTTCTTTTAGTGTTCTGTGCTGGTAGCTTGTTGCAGCCTGTTGCATGGTTGTGTAGCTACAAGCTAAGTGCTGTAACACATTCTGTTAACCACGTAACCTTGAATGCTTTTTTCTCTAGGCATGATCCCGCTAATCAGTTGCTGGAGGAAGCCATGTTAGTGTTTCTTAGCTGATTCCAGCAAAGAAAAATCTATTGTATGACAGTCTGAGGCATTGTCTGTTCTGCCACCAAGTCTGGCACTTGTCTAACCGTCACTGCATTTCTACTGCAGTATGAGACTAGCTTTTTTGCTTCTCCTTCCTTAGTCTCCTTGTCCTGGGAGTGCTTCCCTGAATCTCAGCCATGTACCTGCCATCTTAATCTCTTGTTCCCTTTGAGTTAGGCTGTACTTAATATTTTTGCTGAAAGCAATTTGAATGTAGTTTGCCCACTGAACTTTTGCTGCAGTCACTTCCTACTGCAGCATTTGGCTCTTACTCTGGTAGATGGGGTCTCTGAGCAAGATCAGCTTGCAGCTATATCTCTTTACTATGATTTTTGTCACAATTGTTGTAATTAAACCTGATATTGCAGAACCCTAAGGGATAAGAATAAAGTTAATGACATATTTTCTTAAAGGTTTGGATGTTTCCCAAAGAATGTGTTTTCTGTTAAGTTGACATGCTCTCTTCTTGCCCTTCATCAGAGCGGCTGATAGTCCAGTAGAGGCATGTTAAGAATCATCCTGAATCTTCTTCACCTGATCCTGCAGTCAGTGGACTGAAGTCTCATGCTTTTGGAGTCTGAGAGGCTGAACATAGACCCTGACAAAATAAGAGGAAAGAAAATAAGGGGGGGTAGGTTAGCATCTGCCCAGCCCTTCTCTTAATCCATGTTGTAATTTTACATAGGAAGAATTCCACATTGCAATAAGACGTTGGTCCTTGGGACAAGCAATCACGACTTGCTGCCCATGTTCTTACTGCCTTAATTTTTAATTGAGATGTTTGGAGGGGAGAATAGAGATCTGCCATCTCTTAATTTATAGTTAATAGATGATAGATTAAAGTCTGAATTTAGATCTGTTGCCAAGGGGATTGATTGTACTGTCCATATATACAGTCTATAATAACACTTGGATTTGCAGTTAATCATACAGACGAAAATGAGTCCAGAAGCACATAGGATGCTGAACCAGGGTTGTTAATTTCTAAAATCAAATATTACACTTCAAAACTCATCTTTACATATTGAACAAAATTAGTAACTCGCTGGGAAAGGAAGGTACAAACCAGAGGAACAGCAGGGTACAGATTCTGTTCACTATATTTGTACAGCATTTTGCCTTGAGCATCTCTGTCCCATTGGATGTTGTCAGATGTTACCGAAGCACAGACATTTATTACAGCTCAGACTAGGAGTAAAGACTAAAAGAAAATAAATGCTGAGCTGACAGTGTCTGAGTAAATGTCTGTTTCCATAGTCACATCCCTCTGAATGTGAAGCAATGATCAAAACTGGTGAACTTCCAATGTGGAGCTTAAGGGCTATTCTTACAAATGGCACTAGGAAATGCTTTCTTCTCTGGTCCCATGCATAGTGGTGGGTCTTCTGGGATATGGTTGACACCTTCTCTGTCAGAATGAGAATCATACAGCAGGTTCTTGAGTTGTAGAGAGCTGACCAACACTTAGGGCTATAAGCTCTAGTGGGATTCTACTGGCCTTTCAGGCATAGGGTTGTGGGATGAGATGGATGGTGACAAGTGTGTTTACAGGTGTGGTGCTTACCTTTTAGATAATGCTTGGCACTGCCATCAGCAGAGTTACAATAACTAATGGTTCTCTGCGCCCACTGAATCATGTCTCTTAAGCTATGAGTCCTTTTTGACAAGCAGCTTGCCCTGATTTTCACACTGTGACCCTCAAATGATGCTCAATGTCTGAGGCCATATGATGGTATTGCAAAACTCATGAGTGGCTAAGGAAGGACACAGTCCAGCCAATTGGAAAAAAAAATAATTTATGACATCCACCAGCCTTTCCTATTTTGAATGCTTCAAGAATCATTCCTCCTGTAAGGGAGGAACCACTTATGATTTCAGATAGCTGCAGAGAGATTAACTATATCTGTACTTCATAGGCTTTAGAATGACCAAATTGTGCTTAGCACATTTTGGATTTCACAGTGCAGTTGTCTGATCTTCTTACCACCATCTTCATCATCTTCTCCCTTTCCCTTTAGTTGTGTCTTTCAGTTTTACTGTTCAAGGAGTGCTTTTTAAATATCTATATGACAGTTAATTTCTTAAGGCCTTTATAGGATTAGAGCCTTCATGTATGATAGTAGACCCAGTTACAATAGTGCAGCAAACCACCTTGCAAGGAAAGGGCAGTCAGCTGTGAAATCTTTTGTCCATCCAAATGCATACCCCTTTACAAAGGAAGATGGAGTATCCTTGTAATTTAATAATGATAACTCACCAGTTAATGAATAATTTCAACAAGGATAATCCAGGAAATGGCTTTACAGGGAAAGAGTGTTGTCAAATGTGAAACTATTCCTTACTTTGGAGAGCCCTTATACACACTATCTTTTTAATCTAGTGGTCTCTACTGGCCAGTAAATAGTCCCAAGGTTTATTTCAAGGTAGTTTTAGTAGCTTTTGTCCATTAGGCTGCTTGATCTTAGCAGATATTCAGTTGGTAAACTTTATGGGGCAAGAGACATTAGGAAATTGAAGGGGAAACTCTGCTTGTGTAGGGGTAGTCTGGTCTGTCATCTCTATACTGCACTTATGTTTAATAACTGCAGGGTACTTTTATCTAGGAAGTGCTTTGCTTTGTTTCTTCCAACCACACTACCCCATTTGTTATTTGAAATAACCTGAATGGGGACAGCACAGAATCATAGAATTGTTAGGGTTGGAAAATACCTCAAGGATCATCTAGTTCCAAGCCCCCTGTCATGGGCAGGGACACCTCACACTAGATCAGGTTGCCCAGAGCCATACCCAGCCTGGCCTTAAAAACCTTCAGGGATGAGGCTTCTATGACCTCCCTGGGCAACCTGTTCCAGTGTCTCACCACCCTCATGATGAAAAACTTCTTCCTGACATCCAATATGAATCTACCCATTTCTATTTTTGCTCCATTCCCTCTAGTCTTACCATTACCTGACACCCTAAAAAGTTCCTCCCCATCTTTCTTATAGGTCACCTTAAGATACTGGAAGTCCACAATAAGGTCTCCTCAGAGCCTTCTCTTCTCCAGACTGAATAGCCCCAACTCTCTGTCTGTCCTCATAGGAGAGGTGCTCCAGCCCTTTGCTTATCCTCATGGCCCTTTTCTGGACATGGTCCAGCACGTCCAGATCTTTCTTGTAATAGGGGTTCCAGAACTGGACACAGTACTCCAGGTGGGGTCTCACCAGAGCAGAGTAGAGGGGGAGAATCACCTCCCTCAACCAGCTGCTGGCTGTGCTTCTCTTGATGCATTCCAGGATGTGATTGGCTTTTTGGGCTGCAAGTGCACACTTGTGGCTCATGCTGAGCTTCTCATCCCCCAGCACCCCCAAGTCCTTTTCTTCAGGGCTGGTCTCAAGCCAGTCGCTGCCCAGCCTATATCGGTGCTTGGGATTGCCCTGACCCAGATGCAAGACCTTGCTCTTGGTCTTGTTGAACCTCAAAAGAAATCTTTGTGAATCCAGAAGATGGGGTGTTCTTATTAAAAAAGGGAATCTTTCCACCTCAGAGAAACTATGTCCAGAGTCTTCTGTTTGTATAGTTTTAGAGTCTCAGTAGAGTCCTTGATTCACGGAGATAGTGTCTTTCATCAGGAAAGGAGGTTACAAGCTCAGTGCACAGTAAATTGAGAAAACAGTTTGTGGGTATAGCAGGTTGCACCCTTTCTGGTCTATCCATGCTGTAGTCTTCTTTTGGGGGGAAAAAACCCCAGCCTGGCTGAAAAGCTGACACTGGAATCCTTCCTCACTTCTTTGTTTGATAGGCTGGTTGCCTGCTGGTAGTTTTTTGGAACTGCAATCCTTCCAAATCCTGTGGTTTCTTAGACCTGCTGTTTGTTCAAAATGTGAAAAACAGCATCCATACTAATGGTGTGGTACTTTCCAGAATTTAAAGCAAGTTAACTCACCTCTTAAAGTAACCATGTGAATTAGGAAAACACATCTTAACTTTGGCATATAAACTGAATGCTTTTTGACTTTGTGCCAGTCCTTCAGATAGGGGAATAATATAGTTATTCTTCTAAAACTTGGTCTCCTTAGTTTGATTCCTGTGAATCCCAAATATATGATGCCAAGAACTTCTCTCCTTCTCTCTACTTCTTCTCACCGCAATTTATATCCAAGTGAGAACTGTGAAACTTACCTTCTCCCCACCCCTAAGCTCAATTAAGGGGAAAAAACCTAGATCAAAATAAATAAGAGCCAGGTAGGTTCCATAACCCATATAAGCCCTTTCATTTAACTTATGTTCTTAAGAGACTGCTGTAGGTGCTGGATGAGGCTGAACCTGTAAGTGGGACTTTCTGGGAGATTACTCTATGTTAAGTCTCTGTTTAAGCTCCCTAATGTAGGATGAAACACATCTGACCGATTCTCTGTCACATTGTCACTTCTGCTGTTTAAACATGAGGTTGAAGTGCTACAAGAAAACTAAGTGCTTTCTCCTGCTCAGCAATTTCAAAAGTATAAAGACATAAGCACTTCTCTATGTTCCTCTCACTTTAAGAAGTAAAGAGCAGTAAATGTGTATAGAAAGGCACATTTATGTTGTAAAGCAGCATATAAAGCTTTCCAAGGTAGAGAGACAGGCATTCTTAGACTACACTGCATGTGATGACAGATCCTCAGCAGAATTAGTGGTATCAGTGGACTCATCCTTATTTTCTTCCTTACAGTCTGGGACCCTGCTTCCCAGACATCTTTGTAATGGACTTCAAAGCTGGTTCTATAAATACCAAGCTTCATGGGAGTATCTCTCTGAGAATCAGAGGATGTGCATTCATATAAAAGATGTACATTCATATATTCCATGGCATAGCCTTTTCTGTGCTTTTTCTTTGGCTTGACAGCAATGCTGACATAATGCTTTGTTCCATGAGCTATTGGGTCATCAGTGACTTTTTACTGGTAATTGCTGTCTCAGTGACTTTTTATTGACCATTTAATTTCTGCCTCCAAACAAGGGGGAGCAAATATTTTTCAGCCCTTTTAACCTCCTTAACTTTTCATTTGTGCTCTGCTTGCCTCTCTCCTGTGGCCAGCCCAATGCAAATAGGTGGACAAAAAGATTAATAGAAGCAAGGAGATGCCTTCCTCCTCTCAAGTGCCCTGTGGCTTGGAGACTGTTATTAATAGCTGAAGTAAAAAGCGTTTCATAACCATCCTCTTGCTCCAGCTTCCTTGCCAGCCCCCTTCCCTTGGTCCCTGGAGAGAAAGTGTGAGCTCATCACTTTCCAATGCAAATTTGGCTTTTGGTCTCATACTTGGATTCTTTTCTTATCATGGGTGGAATATTTATCTTCTGCCAGCTGGTTGCTTTAAGCAAGCTGCTATTTACTGGGATATCCAGAAAGCGTGCGGGGAAGAGGCCTGGCAGAAGCTGTTCAGGCACTTTCTTCTTCCTCTGCTCTGCCAATGTTGTTGTCTGGATGCCCCTCTACCTTTACTCACACAGTGATTGAAAAGGAAATTTAGATAATTTGTCACGGAAATAAGTTGAAATTGAAATGTAAGTGCTTCAGTCTTGTGGAATCTGGTGGCCCATGCATGATAAAGCTGTTGTGGGCATCTGGAGACCCACAAGCTTCATGGACTGTTTCCATTGCATGTGTGATTTGTATTTCTCCATAGCACTGAAAGTCAGCTGGCAGGTTTTCACCCCAGATGATCAGGGAAGAATGGGAATGGCTTAGTGTCATCTACTACCTCTTTGTATGGATAATACAGTGTAGTACACTATGTTGGATCCTTTCAGTCATCTCCCCTGCTATGTTTTCACTGGGGTTTACAGGACTTGTTTAGCAACTGAGCATTGTCTAGCAAGTTTTATTAAGTTAGAGGCTCTGAGAGAACCTTTGTTTGGGAATCAAGTGAGATGGACTGTAAATGAAAAATGGGAGGAAAAAAGAGCAGGAAGGTTCTGCCTGTTGCACTGAAAAAACCCTTTATTCACTTTCCTAATGAAAATCTTTAAGCTGTACATTCTCTTAATGTATTTGCTGGGTGTGTGCCATTTCAGGGATGAATATTTATCTTATGAATGTCTCATCCTTTCAGTGGCTGCCAACTTGGTCAATACAAGCAAGCTTTTCCTTCAGGTAAAACAGAGGATGCTGTTACTTCTGAGCATTTTTAGCTGAAGTTCTATGTTCATTAAATTTTCTGGTGGCCAGTAAAGGCATCTAAATACAAAAAGCCAACTTTCTGCAGACTTTTAATTGAACTTTTAAATTACTCTCTAAAGGTGTCAAAATAAGTTACAGATGAATACAGTTGTGTGACTGTACAAACTTTCCAATTGATCTGAAATTCTGGTTTGTTTATTTGTTTCCTGGATGTGCCAGTGTTCCCTACTCCACCCCTCCCAATTACTTTAGTTGGCCTGTGAAAACAAAACACCACCTATTTGCCCATCTATATTTGGAACATATGCATGTCAACATACCAGTGATGGCTGCAGCTCTACAGAATTTGGCTGCAGACTTATGTTTTTTTGCTGTGGTACTGTTCATGCCATGGTGGCTGTTCCATGTGCTTCCCCAGACCTGGACATCAACCATCTAGGTAGGTAAGGCATCCTTGTAGGCAGCTTTCCTGCAGCTATGGTCACCAAGGGCTGAACTTCCTTTAGCAGTCCTTTCTAGGATGATTCTAACTGCAGAAACACAGCACAGCATAGGTTAGATTTGCATTTGTAAGCAGTGTGGTACCATGGAGTCTGATTTGTAAGAAACAATTGGTGTTTTAGACCTGATGTTCCCTTTGTATTTTCAGGGAGGGGATGTTACTTTGGACTGACTACCCTCTTGTACCAGTAGTTGAATTCTCTTTAGCTCATCTTCCAATTTGGTTTTGGTTGTGAAGAATTTAGTTGGCACAGTCTTACAGTGCATGGAGTTACAAACCAAAGCAGGGTAACTAGAGACCATCAGGAGGTCATTTGCAAAAGAACACTCCTGATACGTGCTAAGTGTTGCCGCGCACACATTTGTTATGTCTCCTGGTAATGACCTTGGGTGGGTCTGTGAATGGGCAAGGGGACTGTATCACATCCCTCCCTCTGCATAAATCCTACATAGAAGCTGATAGTGCAGGTCTACCTACTTGTAGAGGTAGCAGCTACAGGGTAGCAACTTACAAACTCCAGCATGCCAACTCGAGGGAGGCATCAGCCCAATTTCCTTGCAGCCCACAGCATGCAACAAGCAGTGCCAGAAGATGATACACTTTATCTAGGACAAGTAGCAACAAAACCTGCTGCTGACCAAGCTGAATGTCAGTTCTGGATGATGTCAGAGCCAGCCATGAACAAATCTGATCTCCTGCTCTAAAAATTTGGCCCATACTGCAGCTGAAAATCTATCTTGAGCTCCATTAATTAGAATATTGGCTTCTATTTATGCATATGAGTTAATAAATATTCATTGTGCATGTTGATTAAGGTGATGTTATTTGCATATTCTTTATTTTATAGACCTTTACCCTTAGGTATTCTAGTATTCAAGTTATTTGTGGCACCAAGGGAAATTCTGATTAGGCATTAGAAGAAAAAAATTCATAATGAAGGTGGTCAAATGTTGGAACAGGTGCTCAAAGATGTGCAACTTCATTCTTCTAGCATTTAAAGTTTGAGTGAACAAGGCCTTAAGCAACACACACTGTCTTTCATTTTTACTTTGAGCAGGGGATGGGGCTGGTTGATGTCTGTAGGATCCTTCTAACATAAATGATTCTATGATACAGAAGAATTATGTTCCTGTGTTTTTGGCACTGATATATTTACAGATGGGCACAGACACATAACCAGTACTTTCATGGTTAGTATTACACCAGAGGTAATGAAATAATCCTGCTAAGTGTGTTGCAATACTTCCTAATGAAGTCTCTGCCTTCATTAAGAAGACAGCTACTTACTTAGCTCATTAACTAGTCAGCATATCTGATTGCAATTCTATCATAGCAGCTAGTCAAAGTAGAACCTAATTTCTCCTACTTTCCTCTGGGGTTTAGTTTGACTAGCTAACGCATGCTGAAACTTCAGCAGCAACCTTACCTAAATTAAAGTACCTGCAGATAAGTTCTGATGAATTCTTCATATAAAATGACTCAGGAGACTGAGGGCAGCAGATACAGCTGAGAGCAGTAATTCTCAAGGGCTGGTTTGGAGCCTGCATGAAATGTTAGCACAATTTAACAATGAACCTTTCCAAGGGAGGCAAGACTTCTAAGACATTAACAGATAGATGAGCCACATGCAATGGTGGTGTAACCTGATCCTAGCCCTACCTATGATTATAGCCCCTGGAAATCTTACTGAAATGTTATACTAGGAAAAAACTATAAATTTCCTTTGCCCTACAGATTTAGCTGAAGATAATGGGAGACAATTAGAGGCTAAATGACCAATCTCCATCTTCTGTCTGTTTGATATGGATGTATTTTCCCAGTGAAGAAACAGTAGGCTCAATATGGGATGAAGGCAGTCTCTCATACAGAAGGCATTTGGTCATAAGAATAGCAAATGCATGTAGTGAGTGCAGTTTGCAAGCCAGAGGCTGGGATTCCTTTTACTAGGAAATGTTTGTGTAGTAATTCTCAAACAGATTTGTAAAGATTAGAGTTGGCACAAAAGGTGAATTTTGTGGAATAAAATTGTGTGTTACCAACATTTCATCCAGAGGTATCTAGGACACAGATTGTTTACTGACATTACCTAACTGCTCTCACAGGTAATCAGTTTCATGAAACACCATCTGCAGGACTACTTTCTGTTGCCAGGTCTCAGACAAGTTAGCCTGTGTTATGAAGAAGACTAAACTATGTGATTGCAATGACAGTGTAAATTCTTGGAAACCACCTATAAACTCATCCTTTTCCTAATTTTATTGGCAGGTCCTGGCAAGTGAAAGCCTTTTTCCAAGTTTCAAAAGCTAATTCTCACTTCCAGCTAGAGATGCAGAAGCAGTTGCATTAACTCAGTGGGGTCACTCATCTGTAACTGTGTGAGCAGGTTTAGATAAATGGCTCATGTTTAAATGTCAAACAATCACAAACTTTATCATTGTGGGCCAATAAAAGCCTGAAGTTAAAAGTAAGATTCTGCCTGCCTCTCCTGTGAGCAGTGGTCACGCCGGGAAAGGTGGCTGTGTGCTATCCCCAGTGGTTGCTGTTCTGGAGTCTGAAGTAATTGAAGTGCTGAAAGCTAACAGAAGACAGCTCTGAAATACTCCAAGCTACATTCTCCTGAGAGTATTAAACTCAGCATTTACAGGAGAATTGAATAGCCTAAAGCCAAAAGTCCCCATTAGCTCACGCAAGCTGACCTTTGCTATGTCAGACCATTACATTTCACCTGTTTATCCCTTTACTGAGCCCAGTAACTGATGTATTTTGAACCCTGTAACGAAAAATTAATTTGGCTTACCTATTTTAGCAGTGAACCTGAACTTAATACTTCAGAGAAGGGTGAAAATCCAGGAGCAGCATCCTTGTCTGTCTGACCTGGGGATCTGTTTCCCTGTGTAAGACAAGTAGTCAGGACAATTGCTAGGTACAGGTGAATTCTCTGTACTCTGCTCAGCCCTATTGAGGGCATGTGGTGGCCAGCCCTGATGTCACAGAGAAAGGTATAGGGAAAAAGGAGAACATATCTTTCCATGTACGCTAAAGATCACTTTACCTTCTGGTTCCTACACATTCTTGGTTGGAGTTGTGAAGTTTATTATCTAACAGCACATTATTTAGAGTGGAGGACACTGTTGAAATACATTGTGTATCTGGAAAGGAGAGGTCATTGTGCCCCTGTACTCTGCATTGGTTAGGCTGCACCTTGAGTACTGTGTCCAGTTCTGGGCCCCTCAGTTTAAGAAGGACATCGAGACACTTGAACGTGTCCAGAGAAGGGCAACAAGGCTGGTGAGAGACCTTGAGCACAAGCCCTATGAGGAGAGGCTGAGGGAGCTGGGATTGTTTAGCCTGGAGAAGAGGAGGCTCAGGGGTGACCTCATTGCCCTCTACAACTACCTGAAAGATGGTTGTAGCCAGGAAGGGGTTGGTCTCTTCTCCCAGGCAACCAGTACCAGAACAAGGGGACACAGTCTCAAGCTGCACCAGGGGATGTTTAGACTCGAGGTGAGGAGAAAGTTCTTCACTGAGAGAGTCATTAGTCATTGGAATGTGCTGCCCGGGGAGGTGGTGGGGCCACCACCCTTCAAGGTGTTCATGAGGAGATTGGACGTGGCACTTGGTGCCATGGTCTAGTCATGAGGTCTGTGGTGACAGGTTGGACTCGATGATCCTCGAGGTCTCTTCCAACCTTAGTGATACTGTGATACTGTGATACTGTGATATTATAACGGAATTTACCATTCAAATCTGCCTGTACTTCAGCTACCTTTGAACCATGTCCACTTCAGTTGTGTTTAGTTCTAGACAGTCTTGATATGTGTACTTGAGTGTCACTAACACCAAAGGGATGTAAGCATAAGCCCCAAATTATATATATATAGTGAAGTGATGACCTGAATTGAGAGCAGACCTCTTTCTGCTTTAGGTTTGGTGCTACACCATAGTGAACAGCTTACTGCATTACTTATAACAGTACCTGCAGTAAGAATAAATAGATAGACCTTGCTAGGAGTTAAACTCTGGTGTACAAGGAAGGAGGTGCTTTCTGCTTATTATAGCAGAAATTATAGCAAGTGGAACAGGATTTTTTTCCTTCCTTCCTTCTGTATGCTTTTATTTTCAGTCTTGGCTCTGTGTCCTTTTCTGCAATTCTATATAAATCTGTTCCTTGGGCAGATCTCTGATAACTTAAAGATTATTTTCTGACAAATAAGCAGTTTCCATGTTCTTGCCAACGCTTCTGATCCATAAGAGCAGCAGAACAAAAGGGGGTAGGAAAACCTATACGAAGGCAAGGTTGTGATCTGAGGCTTTTTTAAAGCTCTTTGCACACTAGCTATCTTTTTAAAAACCCTGTTCTTGGTTTGAAACTTTAATTCTGGGCGTACATTTGGTGCCCAGATGGTGCAGACTCACACAGAAGCCCATCACGCTGTCAGGGCAGGCGGATGCATATGTAAATATTTTGCCTTTTTCCCCTATAATATTTGGCTTTGTCTAATCTAATTGCTGTCAAAGGCAGAATGTGGAGAATGCTTAAGAGGAGCAAACAATGAGGACCTCAAATGTTTATGTTGCACTATCTTTGGAAGATGCTAGTAGACTGTGATGTAATTAATGATTTTATTTCATGAGTTTTCTTCTTCATACTGTGAATTCATGGTGTATGATCTGATAACTTTTTTTTGCAACTTGAGGTAGAAACTTGTGTTTCTAGTGGCATAAAAGTGTATTTAACACATTGGAGGTGTTGATATAAGGCTAATGATTCTGACTTTTCAGTTCAGTACAGTAAGTGTCCTCTAGCTGCCTCTCAGTATAGGACTATTTCTTATTTATATAATTCACTGCTCCATTTAATTTTTTCTATTGAGTGCCTGTCTTAATGTATTTTTAATACATAAAAGCATTTCCAGCATAGCTGCTTCTCTGACCAGTGGTAGTTAGCAGCAATGTGGCTAACCACATTAAGGATGCTTATTTAGTTATTCAAGGCCTGATCCAAAACACCATAATATTAATGGGAAAATTACTTTCACGAGCTTTGAATCTGACAGCTCTGTGAGAAAGTCTTATTAAGCCAGTGTTAGTTGAGGATGCTGGCAAAACTGGTGTAGGAAACCTCATTGTTTTTCATCAGTGCAAAACTTGTAGTACTATCACAGGTTCCTGCTTAGATGCAAAATTTGGCTAGGCTATAATTCATGGAAAGCATCAGGCTGTGCCAGACCTATTGCTTTAAGGACACTAACTGCACAGAAAGATGCCAGGAGACCAGGGCCTGAGGTGTGATGATTGTAGAGGAAGGGAAGTGGCTGTAAAAGGAGAATGTAGTAACGTGATCAGAAGGCAAACAGAAGCAGCACGTGGTGCTTTTTTTACATGAAACAGAGATGAAATCCTGACTACAGGGGAAAATCTCCCATTTCAGACATTCATGCTACCCTCTGAGGCTCATTATTCAGGGGTACCAACAAATTCTGTTTCTGAGCCTGCTATGAAAGTATCCAAGTGCCTTCAGGATACATGTCATAACTTGTCATGTATCCCTCTGCTTGTCTTGCTTCTGTGGGGTAGAAGGGGTTCAGGATATCTCTATTATTTTTGTGTTGTTTTTTATTACTGAAGGAAAGACCAAAGGTGTTTGTGTATCTCCTGGAGGATGGGCACTGAAACACATTAGTGCACAATAAGCAAAGATGTGAATTTACAGTTCCTGCACAGTAAGTGCTTGTATACCTGCTGCTAGCTCATGCTTCAGAGAAAATAAACAAAAGCAGAGGTGATTTACTGCACATCTATCTCATGGTGACACTCTGGCAGCTACTGCAGGGCATTTGGTCTGTCAGAAGTTTGGATGTCTGCTTACCCTACAGGTAGTTTGTGCTTGTCATGGGCCAAACATAGCATTGGTTGTCACAATGGGATAGCTTTGTTCCTGGCCTTTGCTCTTAGTTGACAAATCTATGAGGTGTACAGCTGGGAGGACATGTTGCATTCATTTAATAACACTTTCTCTTCTGCATCTTGCCCTTCTCAGGAGCAATTGAGCGGTGCACGTACATCAAGTACCACTACTCCTCAGCGACCATTCCCAAGAACCTCACGTACAACATCACCAAGACAATCCGCCAGGATGAGTGGCATGCCCTGCGTAAGTGTTCCTGGCTTTCTTCTCCGTCACCTTTGTGTGTGGCCTAAAGGAGATGCTCACAGATGAATGGGAACAGAGGCTTTGACTGACAACCTGCTCAGAGCCCTCTTCTCACATACAGTTTGTCTTTGTAGCAGATTAATCGATTTGCTCTTAGGACCTACATCTCTGTTTTTGCTGCTGACTAGAAATTCTGCTGAGGCATTAGAAAGTGGCAGTGGGGAAGAGGCATTTGTATGCAGAGATTAATATTGAGTTAAATACAAAAATGAGTAACAAAATCAATGCCCTATTTTTTAATTCAGCAGAATGCTCTGTACGTGAGCATATTCTCATGCAGTTCATGCTGCTGCTGCCTTGCTTGCTTCCAGGAGAATTCATTGCTGGCTTTTATTGTAGAATATGTCCTGCTGCCAGCTACTCCTAGGTGAGTGTGGCATCACTCTCCTTTGAAGATCTAGAAAGAGAAATCCTTCACCCTTTAAGGCACAGGGAAGGAGCTTAGCCCTCAGTGATAACTGTAGCCAGTGGTCACCAACTTGTAACATTTGCTGAAGCAACAAGATCTGACAGGGATGGAATTGCCCTGGGATATATTGGCTGGCCTTAAAGCTTTTACTTCTTCTCATATTGGAGGTGGAAAAGAGTTTTCACTGACAAAATTTATGAGGTAGGATTTCACAAGGAAGGATGTCACTGCAGCTTGCTCTTGTTACTGCATAGTCATGGGGACCGATGAATGTCCTGAGCTTCTCTGTCTCAGTGGAGGCAGTTAACAGCTCCTTGAAGATTCTGGAAAATGACTGAAGGATTTTGATTCTGACTGAAAACCTGGAAAGGTGGTAGTGAGCAGCTACTGTCCAGACTGTCAGTCTGAAAACTGTGCAAGACCTCTGGTGTTCCCAGGGCTTTCAGTCTCTGTTTTGCTCCTGCCTTACGTTTCTGTGGCCTTGAGAGGGTCCTTTAAAAGCATTGGGAAAGGTGTAATGATATAGCTGATTTCCTGCATTGATAAGGTCAGGCCTGGTTTGATACTCTGGTGCTTATAGGCCTTCTGGTCAAATCTGTTAAAGGGTTAAGGAAGTTCTAGAGGAACTATCCAAATGCATCTGTGTGGATAAATATATACTTCTATTGGGACATGAGGAAGAAAAGGAGTATTGAACTCATGCTTCTCAGAAGATTGCCAAGAGGGCTGGTCTTGCAAAACACTGTTCTGGGCTCTTTTGTCTCTGAAATCAGATGATCAGGCAGTTCAGTTCCCTTCAGGTTTTCTGCTACCACCTGTTATCTTTGCTACTGTCAGTTTTATGATAACATGTGGGCAAAAAGGAATGTACCCCTCACATTAGACATCTTCTATTAGGGTTCATAGGGCAGTAGAAGGGTCTTTGGTTTAGGCTTTTGTTTGTGTGTGCGTGCTTTTGCCACTGCTGTGAGCAACAATGACCTTTATGCAACCATCCAGTGGGAATCTCACTATTTACTATAGGATTCTTTTTAATCTCAGCAATGGCTCAATAAAGGGTTATTGTGATGCTAGGTTTGTATTTTTTCCCCTAACTTAAATATAGTTATGAAAATACTTAGTCATGTAAGGCATTTGGCATGTACATCCCTTTGTGTTATCAGCAAGTGTCTGAACCTAGTGGTATTGACAACTGATGGGAGCCTTCAGTAGGGCATTCATCAATCTCCATAGTGGCAGTCTAGACACATTGTGCTCACACATTTACATATCTGATCTAGTCTGAGGCATTTTCAGGGTAAGGCTGCCTGTTCCCTCCCTGGGGAGGGTACACTAAGTGTGTGGGTGTGCATGCATATTTCTGACCCAGATTTTCTTGCTAGTTCATGAGTAAGATACGTGTAGGTAGATGTAGATAGAACTGAACTTTGAATCTCCCTATCTAAATATGGGGAAGGAGAGAAATGCTTTTGCTGAAGCTCACATCTCCACAGCAGTTAGGCACAGCAGTGAAAGCTTGATGTATGGGGTTAGCCACTGGAAGATCCAGGGGTCACTGCACTTAAGAATGAACTGAGCCTATATGGCTATTTCTGCATAGGAACAGTGCCTTTGCTGTTTTTCTATAAAACATCTGTTTCAAGAGAAGGGTAACAGCAACCTTTTTCAAAGTGTTCTTTGCTTCGGGAGGATGTTCCTTTGCAGTGGAGTGGAGACATAAAGTGGGGCAAGACTAAGTGCCTTGAGAAAGTCCCTGTAGTATTTGCTTCATGCAGGGCACAGTTACTTCAGCTCACTGCTGTTCATCCTGAGGTAGAACAGTGTTTCCACGTCAACCTGGCCATTATTTTCCTCAGAACAATTTCCTTTTCAGAGTTTCCCTATTGCTGAGTGTTGTGAGAAACAGCAAAAGGAGCAGGGCCCAGGTCCACTGTTTTTCCTGCTCATGCCATGGGTGATTTCTCAGATCTATAGCATGAGGTGAGGGGAAAAAAATATTTCCTGATAAAACTCTGGGGCAAAATGTCATCCTGCAGAATTTCAGAGGAAATGGAGAGATGAAACCAGGGTGTCAGCATGTCGTACTATAAAAACGTTTCTTCCAGGTTTAGGCTATTGCTGCCCTTTGCCATATTTGTATTTCAGGAATGGTTATTCTCCTTCCTTGGTGCAAGCGGGGCAAACCATGGTGCCTGGCAAGGAAATCTGTTTCTTTGCCTGTTTGCTGGGTGGGGGATCAGAGGAGAGAGGGCTCCAGCCATGTTCAGCAGACTGCATTTTTTCAGACTGGGAGGCAGGACTGATGCTCCAGCAGTTTCTCTTGAATTGCAGGACTGGATGAGGGGCAATTAATTTGAGGCTGAGGACCCCATGGCACCAGTCAGCACAGAAAGCAGATATTCTTCTAGCTGTGCTGTCAGCTATGCTAGAAGAACCCAGGGGAGCAGCTGGACCTGAAGGAATGTTTGGAGCTGACTTTATAATTTTTGATTTTATCTTTTTTTCATTCTGGTTGACGTTTTCAAGATGGGACCTTTGCTCCAAATTGATTGCCTATGGCAGCGTGAGCCTGGGAAATAGGACTCTGCTTCCCTGCAATCACTTCCTCTCAAATATCTCTGGTTAAACAGAGATTGAGGGAAGGATGATTGTAGTATTGCCAGCTCTTGCCCTGTCAGGAGATAAATGTTCATCAAATTAGACAAAACACATTGCCTATATGAGCTGGGAGGGGAAAGGAGAAGGAAGAGAAAGCTGCATTCGACAGCTCTGAGCATGAGTAACTGTCTCTTTATGGAAGCAGAATAATATGATTCAGTCTCTATTAGGCATTTACCCTGTCACATACTGACCCCAGCCTTGTGCACAGAAACTTGATCCATAGTTCTGGCTTCTGAAAAGCTCCAGCAGCATCACTGATGCTTTGAGACATGGAGGTTTGTATTATTTGAATAAAAATCCAAGAAAATTTGAACAGGTCTGTATGTATTAACAGACTCAGTTCCGAGTGTTTTGTGCTGTTCTTGTAGGTTTCACTTTCAGTATACTACAGATTTGTCTTCACAACACTTGGGCAAAGTGGTCATGGCAGGGATTTGAGCTGCAGAATATGCTGCAGGCATTGGGATAGGTGAAAGGTATTTTCAAGTGATGGAGTAAGCACTTTAACTGGATTCTTGTACTTTAAGAAGGTTGCCTATGAAAAGGAGGCTATGTTGTTGGGGTTTTTGTCTCTTGTCCTAAAAACTGTGTGAAACCATTAGGTGGTAAAGAAGGTGAAAGGCAGTGTTTGTTTTGAAAATATTGCCACCAATGCAATGAACAGATGCACTATATTTGTTTTGGCATCTTTCAGGAGCCAACAGTGATGTTCCCTAAAGCCACTGTGAGAGGTAAGGCACTCAAAGACCTGTATTTAGTCTGCTGGCTTACTCCTTGGAGTAGAACAGCCACTGTTGATGGTGTTTTATACATTTAGAAGGACTGGAGTAAGGTTTTTCCTGTTTGAGTGGGTTGTTTAGGGTGTATGGGGTTGGGTTTTTCTGGGTTTTTTTTGGGGGTGTGTGTGGATTTTGGGGGCATATTGCTTTTTGTTTTGTTGTTGCTGTAGTTGTCATCATTTTTTGTTTGCTTTTTAGAAGGTAAGTTATAAACAACTCAGGTTCTAAACTGATCTTCAGCTGGTGTCTTTAACAGACAACACAGAAGAAAAGTGCAGAGACAAATTCCTAAGTATGCTTAAGACACCTACATTTCATTGTCTTGTTGGGAGACTTAGGATTACAAATTTATTTTAAGGAAGCCAAATAGTGCAGAAAAGGGAGGAAGGTGCAGATAAGAGGAGAGAGGTTGTCTTCATACTTTCTTAGAGCCAGTCTAACATGATGTTTAATTTTTGCCTTCAGCTTTTTCGTTTAGACCTTTTGCTTTCTCATATCGCCTCTGAACATACTTGTATTTGCCTTGAGATTTCTTTGTGTATTCATCCCTTGAATGATTTCAACAAGAACAATTGGGGGCTAGCGGGCTGTGGGCTCAGAACTGCCTGGAGCCTTACAGGGCTGGCGCGTGCAGGTCACTCTGCAGTCTTCCTGTGTCCTTGACAAGGGAAGTGTGCAAGGAGGTTTGGCACACCAGGGCCACCTTCTCTCCAAAGCAGATGAAGGAAGTATTACGGTTTGAAAATGGTGCAAAAAAGTAAGTTGTCTTGTGCTCTTCAGGAGTGAGATTTCTCTTTCTCTCAGAGAAGAAGTCAAACCATTGCCTCTTCTCTTTCTCATGCCTTGGCAGCTGAAATGGAACAAATACTGCATGGTGCTTGGGGCCGTTGTGTGATAGAGCTCCCAGTAGCTTGTGCTATATCACATGAAAGTCTCCACATCAGAAAGGAGATGCAAAATTCTTCCTTCTCTCCAAAAGACTTTATTTTGCTGACTCTCAGAGCTGGGTCTTCAAGCCTGTTGTGTTGTTTTTGTTGTTGTTGGTTTTGGTTTGGGTTTTTTTTATTTGTGTGTGTGTGTTTTCCTCTCCCTTCCTTCCTATATATCACACACCTGAATTTGTGCTTTGAATTATATTCAGCCATAAAAGAGAAGTTTCTGTTTGTTCTTCTCCAGCTTGCTGTTGCTACTTAGGCCTGTCCTCCACAGCCACTGTGTTTTGTGTCCAGGAACATGGAGAGTGCTGTGTGTGGGCAGCAAGTGGCTGGAATTGCTATGGAAACTGATCTTCTCCTGCACAGCTTAGAAATTGTCACTAGGCAGCTTTAGACAGAACCAGTTCACAAATAGGTAGCTGATGCTTCCTAAAAATGTTTAGAATTTTCTGGGGTTTTGGGAAATGCTCCTTGTCTGGCACTGTGGGGCATCCTTTGTCTGTCTCCTAATGCCCCAGTTTTACCTGGGACCAGAGGATATGGGCTTGGAGCATTTGCATGGGGAACTGCATTTTCAGTGTAAGAGGAGCCGTAATGTCTTGTGTTAATTGGAATGATAGCGTTTGTCTGTGCTGTTGAAACCAGCAATAATCCTATGCTTGTGGTGATCTGAAAGCTGTTTGCATAAAAAACGAATTGCAAAGGCACAAGAAATAGTCCAGCACATTCTGAGAGGAGCAAGTACTGGAGGAAATGAAGGATTTCTACAGGATGCAGAGTGGTAATATTTTAATTCATATAGCATCTATTCTGAAAGCTGAATGGATTTTATCAATCTTAATGGTCTGAACTTAGCAGGAGATTAAGGCTTCTCCATTTAAGACTATAAAGCACTCAAATACCTCCTTATAACCACCATAACTACAAGTGGGGGGCAGGGAGCATGCTGGAAAAGTCTTCTTTTTGTGAAGGTCAGTTATGGTACTGTGGACAGTAGAGTGTGATGTCCACACTTGTAATTTCTACAGGTTCCCAAGCCTTCTCTTTCATGGAAAAAGATGTTTAGATCTGCAAAGAAGCTCAGCTGATAGTTTGACAAAGCATTAGTAACTTCAGTAGACTCATGATCTTGGCTCTGTCTGCTTTTATAAGCAATAATAAATATTTCATTGTTGTATCTGTATTAAGTGCTGACCTGAGAGAATTCTTGCCTGTTTTTTTTCTTTTTTCATTTCCTCTAGGTAGCACTGAAAGCAGTGTTTGACACAAATAGGCACCATCCCACTTTCCTTGCTTCTTTCTTTCACTCTCTCTTTCCCATACTCTCTTGGGTGTCTTTCTGAATTTCCTATCTTCCTCTACAAGGAAATGCTGTTTCATTTTTAATTAGCTACCTTGACCCCCAGATACGTACCCCCTGAAGTATGCCACCATCTTGCTGGTCAGTGCCATTTGGCTGACAATATGATGTCATTCCTTAATGCATTGGTTATTAAAGCAGACAGGGCAGCCATCCTGAAGGTTAGGCGGCAGGTGCTCGCATGCCTGAAGGTCTGCAGTTGTTGGATCTTCATCATATTCATTGTTCCCATAGCTAATGACCAGGTGGTAGTGACAGACCTCATTTCCCTCTCTGCTGCAGGGTTTTCTTCATATCCTGCTATTTCAAGCTAAGACATAAATGTGGGGTTTTGGCATCAAAATCGAAGACCTATTTTAAAATCTGTGAGGGATTTTATTGCCTTTTGCTGGGCTTCATCGTAGGATCTGTTCATATGGCTGTGACCTTAATACCTATACCTGTGAACAGCTTTCCCAACTGCATACTACTTTTTATTTCTGTACTACCTTTGCTTCTTAGAGACAAAAGAGCAGGGAAGGAGTAAGGGATGAAGTTAGTAGGCCTCCTGGTGCTGAGATGACAGGGATGTCTGAGTAGGAAATATGGCCAAGATCTGGAAAGGGAGGAAATAAGGCCAAGGAAAGGGATGAGATTTTGTACTGGGAAGTTGGGAGAGGTGAGACAAGATATTACTGACAATTGAGAATGGAATAAGGGATCAAGTGGTGCACGGAACAATTTGGAAGGGACGGTGTAAAAACGGCCAAGCTCTTTGGTGTTTGTTTGAGTTGCAGGAGGGCAGGGGATGAACAGAGAAGGATCCTTTCTAAAGCCCTTCTCAAAGTCCTGAGCCTTGCTGTACAAATACTGCTAACACACTGTGAAATGCTGGCAGAGGGAAATTCTCATCCTGCTTCTTCAGGCAGAAGGTTCTTCTTCCAGCTCACGTAGCAGGGAGCTCAGAGGTGAATCAGAAGTTTTATTTTGCTGATGAACCATTTGCCACATTTCTGAATTGGTAAGGAAGCAAACATTAGAATTCCTGCTTTTGCAGTTTGTTGTTTGTTTTAAAGTTAAGAACTTGCAAATCAGATGAGTGTGGTTTAGGTTGCAAACACAGACATGTAAAAGGTAGGAGATGACACAGTTCAGGCTGTATACGTGGCCTTCACTTATCTCCTCTGAGAATACCCAGTATCAAGTTTTTAATTACTGTAATCACGTACTTTGTTTTCCACAGGACCCCTGCCTCATTCCATACATTTGGGATATTCTGTTTCCATTCAACAATGTCTGCAATATTTATTTTTCATTGCTTAATGTATGCTTGCTGGCTGTTTTATTGCAGAATACACAATCCAAAGACAGAGTTAACCACTTCATGACTTTGTATTATCTCCAATTATTGTACTGAAGCATGGCATGTAAAGATAAACAGACTAATATCTAATAACCTTCTGAGGTGAGCTGTACATACCTAATTTCCTTTTTAGGGCTGGCAATCAAAATTAAGTGGTTTGGGTTTTTTGGGTGTCCAGTTGGAGATGAAGAAGGCTTGGGGCTTACAGTACTTAACATTAATCTTTTGTACGTTCAGAGCACAGCTCCCATGAACTTTCAGAGCAATTACTACGTGCTCCACACCCTGCAAATCAGACTTTGAATGGTCACCCAACTCACACAGTGTCAAGGTAAATGAGGAAAACATGGCTAGGGACCACTTCTAAAATGCTTTTTTAGAATAACTGATTTACTACCTAGGTCTCCTGGGGTAAGTGTGGAGGGAAGCGCTTGTGCAAGAGGGAGGGGCAGCTGTATGTCAGCTGACTGATCTCGGCTCTAACTAGAGCTAGAGGGCCCTGGCTCTTTGCTAAAGGGCTTGAATGTGTCCTCCTGTTTCACACCAACCTTTTCAAAGCCTCACATTTTGTATTTCCTAACTTTGGTGTGCTTGGCTTGGCAGCCTTCAGAAAGTTTTGAGTTTTAGATTTTGGTTGTTTGTTTGCTTTTGTGTTTTGTTATACTTGTTACTGCAGCCACTTAGATTCACCTTAGCTTAGCTGATGTTTAATGTAATTTCCCACTGTTATAATGGGATGAGGAAAATGTATTTTTATCTTCATCATTGAAAAGAGTCTTGGTGTATTTGGAGAGTGGGCCCTTCCTAGTGCAGGAAAACTGAGAGAAACAGCAGCCCTTCAGGCTTACTGGTGACTTTTTTGCAAAGGAATATTAAAGACCTTTTGCCTGTTGTAGTGTGGATGTGTTGACAGGTAAAATATACCATTGCTAATAATTTCTAGTCATCCAAGCAGTCAAAATAGGGTTGTATTAATATGCACACAGAGCTTTCTGTTTCCCTTCTCCTTGAGAGACGGAGATGGGGAGAGATGGGCGTTTTTCTGTGTCTCGTGGCTAATCAAGAGTGATGCCTTGTGCATTCTCAGGGTGAGAACACAGGAAAGAACAAACAGGATGATTGAATGGAGCTCTTCCAACTGACTTCTATAATTTTTGATTTATATACCAGTTTAATGACTGGTTTATGATGATTTATATCCCAGTTTATTAATACCCCAGTCTGATGCCCCACTCCACACTGTTAGCAAGATGAAAGCCAGTTAAATATTCCAAGGTGATTACATGCCACATGCCACACACAGAGTTAGTAAGGAGAAGTAAATGCTTCCTTGCTTCAGTGGAAGAAGAAAGACTTAAGTGGAACATTATGGAAATGAGATTGTTGTGATTTGTTCACAAAGCCATGCACCATTCACAACAGAACATCACATCATGAGGTAGGTGCCAACCAATTTTGAATCAAACAACCTGACTTTGACCCTAACAGAACCTTGAGGCTGAAACACGTAGATGATTTTTGTACATTGATAGCAACTAGGCAATGGTTGCCATTTTAATTACTGCTTTGCCAGTGATCTCTTTGTACACTGAATTGCAGAATAAACTTGATCTTCATGTAAAGCTGGGGTATTCTCCAACTTGCTGCTTTGGAAAGGTCTAAAATGTGTGAATGTTAATGTGCGAGAACTGTAATGCAGCTTTGTATCTTCAGGTGATTTTATTGTGAACTGGGCCAGAATGATTTTGGCCACATTTTTAGAACTGAATGTAGTTGAGGCCCAGGAAGACTGGAGGAAGCTGAAGGATTTGTCTTTGGGCCCTTCCCAAGACTCCTTAATTGGCAGGGTGAATCACAGTTTAGCTGTTCAATTATTCCCTGCCCACCTCCAGGAACTGATTGCACAGTTCATGAGGGAATAGGAAATCAGGAATATAAATCAACTGCAGGATCTCCTGTGGGACTTCAGAGTTCAGTCTTGCAAATCTCATCTGGTTCCTTTGGATGTAGGTTACATTTAATGGAGCTTGAGCCTGCGTGTCCCTCTGCATCACTGGAATTATGACAGCTAATTTGAGTGTCTGCTGCTAGTGTGTGCAATTGATCAATATTTCTTTCAGAAATGCAAACTCTCTCTCATCTCTGCCTCCATCAGCTTTGTCTTTCCTGGCTTGCCCTTTGCATCCCTGTTTCATTTGGGGTGCCTTTTAATTTTAGTTATTTTTCCTCCAAACTTGATTCTCACCTACATATTCAGAGAGAAGGAAATCGATGGGCCAATATCACTTACTGACCTAGGAGGAGCTTCTTTGCCATACACAACTAAGACTGTAAATAATTTAGTCGGGTCCCCATCTTTTCTTTCCTCCCATGAGATTAGGTTTATTAAAACTTTATGTGAGGGGACATGGAGGTGGCTGAATTACTGGTTTTGCCTGAGAGAAGCATTAGCAATGCATTAGCTAGGAACTAGCTGCTCTTCACTTATCATCATCAGCACCTACAAAATCAGTCTTCTTTGTAGAATCCCTTCTGCCACATGTTAGACTTGCATGTTTGATCATGATGTAGTGCCATTCTATAGAACTCATTCTCATGCATGATTGTGTTGCCATGGAAAGAAAAGTGTTAAACTGCTGAGGCCAAGGCTTCATCCTTTCTTTTTTTTCTTTTTTTTCTGGTATCAGAAGGAGGCCAGTGGTGGCATGAATGCATAAAGATCCTAATTTCAATGGGAGCAAAAGGCTGGGAACTCTACAGTTTGATTTTGCTTATATTTATATCAGAATACTAATTCTATCGAAACAAGAATAGATATTCTGAGAGAAACATCATATGAAACCAATATCTGAGTGCAAAATACTCAACAGATTTCAGAAAAATGAAAGTGCTCCTTGAGACTTTAAACTTTTTGGTATTGCAGTGAAAATGAACAAATTCTGCAGTAACACTTGGTTGTTAGTGCTGCTGCTGATGGCATGTAGTGCACCTTCTGTCCTAGCACCTTGAAACACTTGGGCAATGGTTTTCACTCTGTATCCTTCTGACAGGGTGCTGAAGGAGGAATACAACCCATGTGTACCCATTTCACATGCAGAAAGAGTTACAGAGAAGTTAATTGACTTGCTAAATGTCATGCAGAGAGTGAGTGGCAGTGCCAGAAACAGAACTCGGGTCTTTGGACTGCTACCGTTGTGAGTGCTAGACAATGCTGCCTCCTCTAGCGCTGGAGATTTTGTTGTATATCCTTTAGAAAAGACCACTGCAAACCCAACCCTCTATCAAGGATAGTGCTCTTTTTCTAAAGATTTTAATTTTTTAAGTGAAAGGTTACTGGCCAAACCCAGAATCTGCTATACACATTAGTGGTGATTTTCTCTTAGAAATAACAGCAAAAGAGCCTTCAAAAGTTGGAAGTGAATCGAGGTATACAAAGATGGGATTCCTCAATGCATTCTGAAAACTGTCCTTGCAGATTGATCAGAGGGTGAGCAACTAGAATAAATAATAACTTCAAAAATGATCTCCTTTAAAATGTATAGGCTCTGTGGATTTTATGGCATGTACGAATCAGGCTCTACACCAATGTCCTCACAGACTGGCATGCCAGCTGATACGTGCAGCGAGAATCACATACCAGCGCTTGGAGTTTTACCTGCAAGTTAGCTTAACTGAAATGCAATCAAATTAGTATGTTTGGAGAAGAAACAATGTTCAACCCTATTGCAGAACCATAAAATAATCTGGAAAAAGAAATGCACACTGAAAATGTCAAAATGGCCTGGGGAGAATCTGTCCTGTATGACAAATGCTCTTTGGCCAGCAGAGTGGCCACAGCCAGCACTGCACCTCATTCCAAAACAGCACAGTGTATAGTATATAGACAAGTGTAGTCCTGCATCATGATTAGGAGCTGTTAACTGTCCACTGCCAGTGTATGCTAGAGCTACCTGTGATTTATTCAAACACAAACCGAAGTTGAACTGGTCTTCAGCTTGTTTTGAGGAGGAGCTTCATCCCTCATGGAATGTGACATATCAGGACCCATGTGTTGACTGTTTAGGTCAGTGCTAGCCCTCTGAACTGAAAAAGTCCATGGTATCATCACTTCCCAGAAGGACAAGATTTTTCATGTGGAAGGCACTGGAAGTTTTTTTTAGAGGAAGACAGGGTTTGGTTTTGTTTGGTTTTGTTGAGGTAACAGGGCAGAGAAGTGCAACAAATTACCTGATATTGCAATAGGGTTAGTTTTTCAGAGTAATCCTCCCAAAGTTTTCCAGGAGGAATCAGCTGACTTGACAGCTCTGCTGGCTGAAACTTTTTGACAGACCAAGGGTAGCACAGATAGGAGCACTCTGAAAATTCATGTGATGCATAGATGGTTTAGATCATTCGATGCAGATCTTGCGTTGTTAGTTCAGTTCTCGGATTAAATGGTTCTGGTCTTGGCTTTCCATGAGAAGGTATCCCATATCTAAGTGAAAGGTGAAAGAGCCCCCGTTTTATGGCAGTTAGATGACACCAAATGCAATTTAAGGATATAAATAAATAAAAAAAGAAAGAAAACTCACTACTGGGGAGATACTCAGTGCTTTACTAGCCATAAAAGAGAGATCCTTTGTTTTCAGCTTATTTGATTTCATGGTGAATGTTGGCTGTCATTTTCTCACAGACCAGAAGAGCTGATAGGCTGCTTTACAAAAACAATGCTTAGAGAAGGCATAGTAGATACTTTGTAATGGCTAATCCCCTGGAAGCATGGTGTCCAGAAGACACACACTAGCTGAAAGGGTTTCACCTGAGTGGGGGAGCAGGAGAGCTAATCCCCAGGCAGCAATAGCCTATAAGAATTACAAAACTTCACTATGAAGTTGCCAGAAGGATCTTTAGCCAAAGAGGATAGAGGCAGGTTGGTGGTGTGGCCCCAAGTTATCTGCAGAGGGCTCTGATCCACACAGCATTTGTTGGGGTTGGGGGGAACTAGCTTGGGGCAGAAAGCCACCTGTTCTGACAGCTGACTTTATTTTGATGTTGATAGAATGGGAAAGACATCTGCTGGGTTGCTGTTTAGCAGCATGGTTGGCAGCTGGAGGAACATTGCTGCTTTCCAAGTCTTTTATTCCTGTATTATAGGCATGAGTAGAGAAAAATCCCAGGTATAGGAGCAGGCCTCTTGCAGCCTTGGAGTGTGAGTGAGGAGAGGAAATCTTTGTATGTCTGGGACACTGTTTTCTTGTTGTTGTGGTTTGTTTTTCTGGTTGTTGTTGTTGTTTCCCCCTCCTCCCCCTTTTCTTCTGAGGATGAGCTGCTAGCACTTTTGAGAATATGAATAAAGAAGCCAAGGCAATGTGTGTAAACACCTGGGAAGAAGCAAAAAAGAACACCAGAGAATAATGGCAAAGTTGCTGGGGGAAATAAATATGCACTACCTAGCTGCTCTTCTGTGTATAGAGATAACCTCTTCCCTGTTTATCATGCATCAGTGTAGATGCATTAGATTAATGTGAAAATAAAATACAGTAAAAAAATCCTGACATTGCTGGCACTGTTGAGACAATAACCAGAAGCTGTTGCCTCTGTCACTTTTCTTTTGCAGCAAAGCCTGACAGTTAATGAGACTGGTATGAGTTTGCCATCACTCACTCATTATTTTTGTCTGAAATTTACTTCTCAGTCTGTTTTTCAAGCTTTTGGCACAACCCTGATAAGCAACAGAAAGGTTGAGCAAAGTGAGCCTTTCCACAGATCAATAGAGATCAATCTCTTCATTTTGACTGAATGACAAAACAGAAACACCAATTAAAAGTGTGTTTGATGCCAATTGCTAGCAGACAGCTCCCCAGAAAAGTACCAAGGGACACACAGGAAAACCCTTGCCTGCATCTGATTGATACTGCCCCCCTCAAAGAGATGATGTTAGCACAGATGTGGAGGTCACGTAACAGGTACTTGTGCTTTCAGATGTGTGTGGGGGATCCTAGCCAAACTGTTTGACTAGGACTAGGTTTGTGATTTTATCTACCAGTGGCCCATGACACTGGCTACAGTGACACATGCCTTTGGGCATGTATATGTCCTAGACCACAACACGCAGGGCAGAGCTTCAGATGACACAAGGGTGGAACTGTACTTTAGTGTTAGGCAGCGTCTATAATGTAGATTGGTACCAGATCACATGTAGCTGTCCAGTAATACAGCACAGCTGGTGTACTGACTTACATGAAGTCTAGGATTGGGGTGATTGGTTTATTCAGGTGTCATTAGATCATTCAATCAACCACATAGTCACACCAGTGCACTCCTGGCCAAGTGTTGTGTGCTGAGAGGCTTGCTCACTGTTGCGTTCAAGTGTCGAAACACGGGTCTTGGTGAAGTAGTTTTAAAAGGTCTGTCAACACAGAGTATTGTCAAGAAACTAATTGTTCTGGCAGGGTCACTGGGTTCCAAGTTATAAAAACCTTATTGTAGGCACCACTGTGTGTACCCATCCTAATGCCCACCTGCATGCAAATGGCTGGGATGGATATAGAGCAGGTGACACAGGAGAACTTGTAGTGTAAATGGAATATTACTGCTAGAAGGTGTCAATAGCTGATGCTTCATTCTCTTTTACAAAGGAGTAGAAAACTGATTTCAGTTGTCCCAAATTCAATGTGTTGTTTTGTTTACTGTGCTACAATGCTGGCATCATCAATAAAAGTAAATGAAACATGGCTGGGTGTAACTCTTCTGGTGGACCACTGGTGTGACTGAGCAGTCAGTGGGAACAGAACATTGGCTCCTGCAGTGAGTTTTTATCTTTGGGCGCATGTGTGTGTGGGAAAGCTGAAATGCTGTATTAGAGCAAGAGAGACTTGACAGCACCAGCTAAAACCAGGCATATTGCGGGCAAGTGCAGCCACACCAGGGTGCTTCATCACCATGTACAAACTGTTGTTCTAGCAAGAGTTGATTCCTTGTTTTGGTGGTGTGGTGGGCTCTCTTGTCTTCAGACAGCTTTGCTGCTCTGTCTTGAGCCTTTCCCTGCAGTATTATTCTGCCTTTCCTGAAATGTAATACTATCATAGCTGTAGCCATGCAGCTCTTCTCCTGGGGCTGCCACTCGTGTCAGAACACATCTGGTTTCAGTGTCATGCTCTGCTGGAGGAGCTCAGATCCTTCAAACTAGCATCCATTTGTAGGGTATGAGTTCCACTCACAGTGTCAATCTTTAGGTTCTTGTCTTTATCCGGCCCCTAGTTTTGGGGCAGAGAGTGTCTGTGATGCATTTATGTGTTTCTCATCATACAGTTAGGCAGAAGCAGTTTGGCCCTTGATGCAAGTGTCTTGTAACTGAGCCTGACAGACATGGTCCTGAGAACTTGTTGCACTGGTACATTTCATTGGAGAGGAAGAGCCCTCTGGAGGGACTAGTCAGCTGTTATTCAGTTGTGAAGTGGGAGAAATGGGGCTAGAGTCAGTGATCTGGGCATTCTGTAAGCTGAAGGCATGAAAGCTTCCTGAGGAATGGTCTGAAGGTCCTGCTGCAGTGCAGCTCAAGTGGAGCAGAGGGGACATGGGCCTTTCTCCAGCCTCTGGGAGGAGAAGACTGAGGTTGAAGAGCCAGCTACATCTCTGCCATTCTCTTTTTACTGGTGGTGCCCCTGTGTGGCGTCCTTCTAGGGGTTTTACTAAACCAAAAGTCTGTGTTGGGGTGATGTACTGCTGCTGGACAGAGGAGAACAAAAGAAATGCTGCAGAAATGGAGGTCTAAAAACTTATGGAATCAACATCACCTGGATACCACAGAAGGTGGAAATTTCTCTCTGTAGCATCAAGTGAGACAAAATTCCAGCACCCCAGGCAAAGAATAACAAGCCTTGAGCTGATAGAGCTGCCCTCCTGTGAAGCCTCCTGATCTGCCAAAGATGCTCTGAGTCTGCTCAGAAATGATTACCTCTCCTCCCTCTTTTGGGAAATGGTAAGGGGTGGGCTGGGGGAAAGGTGCCAGCAAGCACAGAAGGGAAGAGAGAATAGAGAAAATTTGCTGTTGAATGTATTCATCACCATTTATTCTGGGGTCAGTTGTCTACTTTTTTTTTCATTTAAATTAGATGTTATTTTTAGATCTCCAAATTATTCTCAAGTGTTACAGCTTTTATCCTATGTTAAAAAAAAAGGGCAAAACCCACCCAGTATCATATTGATGGCACATTTATTGCATGTTTTTTGGTGTGATTTCTTTTATCCTTTCTTCTTTCTGCTCCCAAATAATTATCCTTTTTTGTTCCCCTATCTTGGCTAATAATACTGGAGATGCAAGAGAGAGCTAGTTAAAATGTTTTCACTTGTTGCTTCACTATTCTGTTAGAGTTACCAAGGAAATATTGGTGGGTTAAGAAGAGGTTTAGCCAGCAGCCCACCCACTTCCTTGTGATTTTTCTTCAAAGAGGAGTCTGACAAAGAGTTGTTCTGTTGCAGATTGGCTGAGTTCAAAGTGAGTGCCCTATAGATATGACTCTGTGATTAATCCTCAGAACTTGCACATAAAGCTTATGCTATGCCACTGCTACTAATGTTAATGGCAGTCAGGGAGCTTACTCACAGTGCACTGCTTTAAAGAGTAATAATTTAGCCAGAAAAATCCCGAGGCAAGGGAAATTACAGCAGTTTATGAATTCCTTTGTAAATCCTTTTGTCTGTGGTGCTGGCTTTGCTTTCCATCTGTTTTTAAATCATGACATTTTGGTGAAACTCTGGGCCTTGAAATGGGAAGGCAGGATAGTATTTTTTCTCCATGCCTTTGTACTCTTCAGTGCCAAGAGCAGGTGCATGCACTAGAATTCCAGCCTGTATGTAGAAATGAGAGACAAAAATCTCCTAAGTGTGTTTTACACCCTGTGTTGAACATACACAATTAGTGACTGTAGAGAAAAACATGACCTTTGGGCAGCCACCAGAAAGTTCATGGAGAAAGCTACCCTGTTAGCTTTGGTAGAAAGCAGTCCTGTATCTGGTGCATGGTTTTAGCATATGTGAGATAATTACTGAGAGAAGTATGTCCTTTTTTCAGAGGCAAATGAATTAGAGTACCTGATTTTGATGTCTGGCATGAAGTATGCCCAAAAAGAGGTGTCCTTTCGGCAGATTTGGCTGTATTTATTATTTCCATGTTAGACCTGAGATTTCCAGTGAAGATGCTGCTCTCTCACTGGAGCAGAGAAATTTGGCTAGGAACCAACTCGCAGAGAAAAGGCTGTGTGCAAAGCTGCGCCATAGTACCGAATATTTTTTGCTATGTGTGAAAAGTTTCCTCCACACATACAGTAGCTGTCGGTGTTCCAAAAGCAGGAGAACTCTGGGATACATTACCATACTGTGCTGATTTCTAAAAGCACTTGAACTACTTGAGATCCCAAATGACTCTGAGAGACACAGGCAAATGTAAAAAATGCTGTATTTTGTTTCTAGTGTATATGAACCAGCAGAGAGACTGCTGTGTGCAGGCTGTCTTGGGGGGTCCTGGTGTGAATTGGCTTTGGGAGACGTGACAAATGGCAGCTGAAGTCAAAGGACCTCCTGAATACTAAGTTTCTGTCTTGAGATGAGGAGTTATCATTACCACTAGCTATGTAACTTTCATTGCTAAATTCAAGATTCTTTCAGCAATGCTATCTGAAAAAATGATCCTGCAGTATGAGCTTGAGGTGGAGTGGATCATTCATTAGGTAGAATTCCCTTTCCTTCCCACCATCCAACAAACATTTTAAATTATGTTTCTTCACATTTTCTGCCTTTTTGTTCCTTCTTTCCCAAGTGCATCAATTTTACATTCTTTCTCACTTCAGATCATCTGGTGCATGTGTGCTTATCCCTGTTGTTTCTGTATGGAACTACAGGATGATTTCCCAAATGGTACCTGATCTTTAGTTATTTATTTATTTATTAAACAATGAGGCTGGTGCCAGGTACCTCTTGATAAGAGAATTTTTAGTTATTTGAATAATGGTCTCTCAGATGCTTGGATTCATTTTTTTGTCTCTGCCTGTGGTGACAGTCAAAGAATAGAGAAATTACTTTCTTTGATCTGAGAAGTTCACAGCAGAATGAATGGCTGTAGAGCTCTAGGTAATTCTTCATCTGAGCAATTTTAACTACCAACTGCAGCTGGGCAGGCAATGCTCAACTGAGAACACATTGTTCCTACTTCATTTGCTTGCTGGCATATCTTACAAAGGAATTTGAGGGACAGTTTTGAGTAGAATGGTGAATATTCAGTATTCAGTATTCCTAAGGTTGGAAGAGACCTCAAAGATCATCGAGTCCAACCTGTCATCACCACAGACCTCATGACTAGAGTAGGGAGGACACTACTGCCCACTGCAGGCTTGGCCCTTAGCGGGGCTGTAGAATGCTTGGTAGCAGCAGTTTCTGCTGGAGCAGCTGTCTGCTGACAGCTCTTAGCAAGTATAGAAGGACTAACAGACTTCAGTATTTCTTATTGGGAAGTGCAATACTTTTGTCCGCTTTCCCTGTTTTCAGACCTGGAACAGTCTCTTCCAGCCCCCTGTGATTACCAGCAGAGGCCTGTTTCAGATGGTGGAGTGGGTTAGTAAGTAATGCTACATTCCAGTTTGGTTCCAAATGGAATGTGATTATCCTGCAGGCAAAATCTCACTTATTCATGCAGCACAGGCTTTACTTTCTTGACTTCACATGGATGTTTTATGTGCCCTAGCAAGATGTTTGACAGTAACATCACCAAATCACACCATTATTGTATAAAAATCTAATTCCTGACTTTCATTTTTATGAAGCCATGCTGGAGGAATCTGGGATAATCTAGAATTGTTGGAAAAAACATAACTGCTTATTTTCAGAACTGCCTGTAGACCAAACATAGAAAAAACAACTTGTCTTTCAGGAGAAGATTGAGGGCTATAATTACACAAAATAGCACATACTGGCAATGAGTTGAATTTTCAAATGTATGTGTTTAAAAAAGAAACCATACTCATCTGTTGTCCTTCTCCAAACTGCAGCATGAGCTTGTACTTAGAGTTGTGGTGGTGATTTCCAGCCCCCCCCCCCCCATTATTGGATTCTAATCCATAGCAATTAAAGAAACAAATTCCTCTGTAACTCCCTAATAGGATTTAGAAGTTACCATGCAAAAGTCAGAGCAGCCAGACTCTAAAATGCTTCCTTTAAAAAGTCATTGTGAATCCTTCCTATAATAGTCACTATCGTTATTAGATTCTCATAATGCTTCCTGTCAGCCCTATTCCTGTGCTTTCCTTGACTTCATCATCTCTCTGACTTCTGGCTATCAGATACTTACCTGTCAGATAGGCATGTATTTTACTGAATAAGTTTCCCAACGGGAGACAGCAATATACTACAATACTTAATAGGGCAGTTCCTGAAAGCCTCTTGTAATGTGTGGATGGAACATGTTTGTATAGCGTGACTTTGCTGTGTTTCCCCTATGTCCTCCCTCCATGTCATGTCCTCTGTAGAAGGGCAAACCAGCACCTTGCTAATAAGGATTCCAGCACGAAGGCTGGGACATTTTCCAGGAGCTGCTGTCAATGCATTTGTTCGGCATGAGCCCTTGGTGAGATGTCTCTGAGAGGTAGCAGGAGCTATGTAGTGGTGACTGCGGCTGGGCAGGCAGTGGCTTGCCTGCACTGGAGCTGAGAAATGACTTGGTTTTCTGCTTGCCTATTAGCCAAACACCAGAGCACACCTATGACAGGTTGGTCCTTCAACAGTTTGATTACAAGATAAGTTTTTGAGCAGACTCTGGAATTGCACACAATACGATGTCAGCATTCTGCCCCTGTCCCCATGCTTTCAGCCTCAGGATCCTGTGGGCAGCAGTTACTCTGCATGTGCCTCTGCCCTGGATTGCTCAGGTCCTTCATGCGCTGCTTTGGCAGCACTCAGACTCTGTCCACACGGTTCTATCTTTATTGCTGCAGAGAGTCCAGTACTGCAGTGCCACAACAGCTTATGGTGTAGGGAGTGGTAGAGCAAGCTGTGATCGGGATTTGAAGTTTTTACAAGTTATTTCTTGTGTAGCAAAATTTGCCTGAGTTTGGGAACCTTAGGTTTAAAGGTGCATTAACTGTAAAGAAAGCTTTTGACATGTGCTTGCTGCAAAGTCTAGCAATGGGGAGGTTATCTGCATGATGGAATTACCTTTTGTAATCTTTTGATGTCATTTCCTTAACCTTGTGCTAGTTATATCACAGGGATGTATTTTGTTAGATCCTACTTACAAAAGAGAGAAAAAAAACCAACTAGTTAGTTATTATTGTAGTACAATCACTTCCAGAATAAAATTTGGAACTAGAACTGTCACATAGTTCTAGTATCTGAGAAACACCAGCATTAGGAACTGAATGTTATTAACAGACTTATTATTAATGGTGAACAGAAGTGATTTATTAACAGTAATGCACAGATAATTCACTCTTTTTGCTTACCCTTCCATTTTGATGTAGCTAATACTGAAAGAAGCTTGTCTTTTTCACCTTAAGTTAAAAATACTGATGATAAAGACCAAGTTAGTTTGCTGTTACTGTTGTGTGTCACCTCACACTCCCTTAGGGACAAATTTAAGCTTCATTTTCTTAATATCCTTTAAGAACATAGCAAGGGGGATGTTTTTTTGGTAGTATTGATTGCTGCTATTGAGTACTGCAAATTTCAAAATCACTTTAGTAAACATTGGATGTAAAACTCAAATCAACTTCTAAAGGCTGAAATCAATAGATAATTTTTTACCTTTGTGTTTTCAGTAACAAGAATATGCTCCCTAGTACTAAACAAATGCCATGTGCTGTGCTTTATACATTTAAATCACAAGAGCAAATTATTTTCATAATCAGTGAGGATTTTATTTGCTGCCAGGATTAAGACATAATGGCACAAGCCACACAAATACCTTTGGTTCCAGCTCTGGCTGCTCACAAATAAGACTATTCTGGGCAGTAGCAGGACCAAACTGATGGGTGAACCTGCTGATGTTGTATGTCTTTGGGAAGCCTTCAGCAGATGTGAGGTGATGGATGCATCCCTGGTTGGAAAAATTCCACATTTCCTTCTCCAGGGAAAGAAGCAGCTGCCCTCATCCTCTGGGGCTGCATCCTGCTCCATGCTAAGCAGTGTGATACATTTGACTGATGTTGTTGTTTAGGATTCAGCACAAGTCCCTTAATTCTTGCTGAAGAGCATCTTGGTAGTGTGTTTCAGTACATACTGCACTGGGCTCTTGTCATGGATGGGACTCTCTTGAAAGCTCTGTCTCTCACCTAACTCTCCTTCAAGGGGAATCAGAACAAGGGGTGTAAGAGGAGTTTCTGTAGCTGATTAACTTTGTGGTGGTTATTGTCCATTCAAGAGTCTTAACTAACCTTTTAACATCTGGAGAGGAGAGGGATGCTCTCTGGTAAGTTAGAAATAACATTGACCATTTGAGAGAGACTGTATGTCCCAGGAGATTTTGCTTGGAGGGGATGGTGAAAAGAAAACACAAGTCAGGGAGTTGGAAGGGTTTTGAGAGCTGTTCTCACTGCTTTCCTTAGATCACTTGTAAGTTCTAATTTTCTGGGATCAGTGTGTATTTTGGGTCTTTTAAAACAAGTGGCTAAAAATCACTTGCTTAATCTGTCATATAAGTCCAGATTCAGCCTTGGAGAAAGCAGGAAAAACAGAAGTGAGTTGGCCCATTTTATATAATGTCACATCTCCCACAAGGAGCTAGAGCCATGCTGTGGATGGAAGGAGAGAGATGGGGTAATACATGGGCATGTTTCTGCCTGTTAGCTACAGCCCTGCAGGGGACAGCTGGCAATTTTCTTGCCTGGCCCATTATCCTGAAGGGGAAAAGGAATTGGTATTTACTAGACTTTGCACTGGGGAGCTTTTTAGCTGATTGCTGTTAATTTAATCATTGGAATTTTTGTTAACTCTTTGGTAAATGAAGACAGATCTTGTTTTGTATTAAAAATCCATGAAGAGTGCATAAGCATAAGAATCATCAACTCTTTGCCAAGGAGCACCCAAGGGATTAATCTCTAGTCAGGAGTTTCTTCAGGACACTTGATTTAAGCAGGCTGCCTGCGCAAAATATCAAAGGTGTTTTATTTAGAATTAGGTAAGTGGCTAGAGGTAAATTTAGAAGCATAGGTCCTTATCCACAGACAGCAGTTCGAGTTCAGAAGTGTGTGTGGGGGTTGAGTGTTCTTGAAAACAGTCTGGCTGAGGCATTTCTAGTTTCTTCAGTCAGAAATTTTTAGCTACAGTCTCAATGGTTGTGAGTATGGACTGATGTTGCCCTGCTTCTAGTGAGCCTTACAGTGTCTGAATGTCCTAATTGTCCAGTGATTGCCTTCTATTTCAATTGTTTGGCTTTCCCTATCCCATAAATGTTCTTCAGGAGAACATCCCCTTGTTTTATTTTTTTTTTTCAACATTTTTTTTGTTCTTCAGTAGTCCTTTTTCATTCTACAAGTATTTGAACATGATTTCTCACAGTGCAGTGGAAACTGAACTGTACTGACATCTAAGGATATTCACTTGGGTTTTTCTCCTCACAGTTCACATCTCATTTTATCTCCAGGGGAGACGTATGTCTTTCCAACTGCACTTAGTCTGTGCAGAATGAAGCTGCCTTTCCTCCTGCATTTCTGCTGTTTCAGGTCCTCTTGAGTCCTGTATATTCTCTAGTTTGAGAGATGACAGTCACACCATGAATATTCTTGGTGTTTAATCCCCAGTGCTTTGCTCATCACAGGACTGTGCCGATAGTATTTTATCATTTCATGCAAGACCTCAAAATGCTCCAACTTTTCCTTCCACGTGTTGTGTTCACCTGAGTTGAAGTATGGCTGATAAATTGCCTCCCCTGAGCACTGCAACGTTCAGTTTTCATTCCTGACAGAATGTGCCTCTTTTCAGTTATCCTTGCTTACTTACTCCCTTGCATCTGTAGCACACCCATAGACATGCATATATATGTGTATATATATGTGACTGAGAGCAAACTCTTAAGGTTGACTGGATGCCCTGTGTGTGCATGAGGTGAGTAGAAATATTCAGTTGTTATGCTTTTACTAAATGCTAACTGTGCATTCTGTTATTTGCCCTGAAAAACTGGAAGTCAATGCAACTGGAGAGTCCAAGAGCTTGGCAGTATCTGTAACATTTGTCATATGTCTGTTGATACCTTGCAAGTTTTCTGTAAGCATTCTCAAGGTTTACTGCCCTTAAAAATGAGTGTCTTTATATTGATATACAAATGCTGTCAGTGAGAGCACAGTATCTGTGAGTTACCCTGTGCTCAGACAAAAAGAGCAAGGGCTTCATTGTGGAGAGACAGGAGCTTTCCCTTCTCTTTCATGAACTCCCTAATCATTTCACACAACTACCTATGCAGCTGGCACCTCGTAGCAGTCTCAGAAGAGAGGCCAAGAACTGAATCAATCAAGAGACTGTGCTGGTCTCAGTCTGGCAGGTAAGCTGCCTTCTGGTCACAGCTGAGATGAGTTCTTGTTCTTTTTAACTGTGCTTGCAAGCTGCCGCTCTCTGAGCTGCTTCTGCTGTGTGAATAAGCTGGGGACTTCAGTATGGCAAAATTTCACCCACGCTAAACTTCACAAGTAGCAGTTACTTGACAATGTTCTTTGGCATCATCCTGTACTTTTTGCAGGTATTTATGCTGCTAGGAGAGGTTACTTTCATTCTGCTGGCTTGTATAAAGAATGGACTTCTAATATATGGGGAGAGAGGGACTGGGCTTGGGATAACTTTGCTTGAGATGGACCCTGGAAACTGGCTTCTGAAAAGAGTTCCTAAGCCTTCTCTTGAAATGCAGAGAGCAGACTTGAACTGAACTAGGATTTATGTTTTAGGATTTGACCTGAACGTGTCCAGAGAAGGGCCACAAGGATGATCAGAGGGCTGGAGCACCTCTCCTATGAGGACAGACTGAAGGAGTTGGGGCTGCTCAGTCTGCAGAAGAGAAGGCTCCGAGATGACCTAATTGAGGCCTTCCAGTATCTGAAGGGGGCCTACAGGAAGGCTGGGGAAGGACTTCTCAGGATCTCAGGTAGTGATAGGACTAGGGGGAATGGAATTAAGCTGGAGGTGGGGAGATTCAGGCTGGATGTGAGGAGGAAGTTCTTCACTGTGAGAGTGGTGAGACCCTGGAATGGGTTGTCCAGGGAGGTGGTTGAGGCCCCGTCCCTGGAGGTGTTTAAGCCCAGGCTGGATGAGGTTCTGGCCAGGCTGATCTAGTGTGGGGTGTCCCTGCCCATGGCAAGGGGGTTGGAACTAGATGATCCTTGTGGTCCCTTCCAACCCTGACTGATACTATGATACTATGAAACTATGACCTGTCCCCCATCTTGTCCCACAGCAGTTTGCAGGAGCATGAGGATTTTTCTTTGTAGTGTTTAAGAGCAGGAGCTGGGAAGCAGAACTGGTAATAAAACAGTCCCCAAGTGACATATATGTGGCATATGATAGATATTTTGTAAAAAAAGTTTATTTTTCCCCACGTGCCTTGTTTTGTAATCTTTAAAAAGTACAATTCAGCTGGTTAAAAGAGGTTTCGGCACGGGTGCTCCATGCATATTGCCTTTGGCTCATGAATACTTGTGTGCAGGATCCTGGAATGGTTGCAGTTTTTGAGGCTTTTAAATGATGAGGAGTCAGCAGGATTGAAGGAACTTCTTAAGAGATAAAACTGTCATGGCGTGAAGGCATCATTCATCTTTCCGGTTGTTTGCAACTAGAAGGTATCTAATCTGTCTGAAAGTTTTTGGCAGGCATTCCAGTTAGTGCTGTTAAAGGCATGTGCAAGAAATTATATATATATATATATAAATAATTACATGCCTCATTCAAGACTATTCATTGCAAATTGTTTCTGTAATAACATAGGAGATCCTTCTCTCTCTTCACCAGTATCTGATAATTGACACAGATTGCCAAATGTGGGGAGAAGGAGAGGAGTAGTATGTGGTGGTGTGCTGCTCTGTAATCCCTACATCGCTACCTGGAAGCTTGTTGATGCCCAGGTTGTTTCATGGGAGGCAGAACATTGCCTTGCATTTTGAGTCTTGTGCAGATGAGGATGTTTGTTACTGACACAATCTTTGTGGAGAAGGTGCCTCTGTTTTTGTCACACTCTTTGGTGAAGGGTTCCAGTTTCTGATATTCTATCACTCCATTTTAATATCTTTATTGCCAGTAGATTTTATTTTATTTTTCCAGATAGGCTTTTTTAAGCACAGAGCAGAATTCTTTCCCACTGCAACTCTAATGTTTCCTGCTGTGATTTCACAGCCAAGCCTGATTTACAGTTGTTTAATGTCAGTACATACTTATAAAAGTTACACAAAGAAGCAGGAGGGGTGAGTGTGGTATTTTTGTGTTGGTCCAGATGTGCTTTAAGGACTGATTAAAGTGAATGTCTTCTAATAAAGGCTTGACGCTGTTGTCAGCTGCAGACTAAGCATGTTACTAATGCTTGGGAATTCTTGCAGAGGACCCTGGGTCATAGATGGCCATGCTATTCCTTCAGCCTTTTTAAGGGGTGTACACCAGAAGGAGCAGAAAGATATCTTCTTCTCTTGAATGTGCACCTGTTTTGTACAGCACCCCCAGCAAATCAGAAACTAAAAATGGATTGGCAGTTGACTGTTAGGGGTGGAAGGCTGGTACAACTTCCATCTTTCTTGGGGGAGCTAACCCTCAAGGTGCATAACCAGGTCATAAATTAATGAAAAGCTTTTACAATGTGATGCCTCTTTAAGGATTTGACATGGAAATACAGTTCACAGGGCTGAGATGTCCATAGCACAGTTAAATAGAGCAAATACATTTGCTAGCAGCTAAGCACAGCAAAGTGACATCACTGAATCTGCACACACTTACAGTGCCTTCTTGTCTGAGACATGTGTGGGGGAAAGTGTTTGCTTCAGTGACTATTTTTGACCTATTTTGTGAATAAATAGGGCTTATGCCTCTAGAGCTTTCAATCTGACAACTTCCAGTAGCACTACACTAACAAGGAGGAAAAACAATTGGTAATATATGCACTGGAATAGAAAAATTCTCCTGCAATAGCTTTCAAAATTCCATATTTAAGGTGATTTTGTATGAAATGCACCTCAGAAACAACCTTTTTTAAAAACAAACTCACATTATTCATAAAATTCTGATTCCAGGCTTTGGTTATTCAGTTACAAGTTGTTGACAACAAGATAGGGGATGAAAGAGCTGTAAAGAGGATTCTGTAAAGAGAAAAGTATCTGTGGAGAGTCTCAGTGTTCCCTGCCTGCTCTGGTTTTCCTATTGAATTTACTTAAAGATTTTTGCAGCTGGATTTTATCTTAAAGCAAACCTTTCTTCTGAAATATAAGGTGGGTGTTTTTTTTGCTTTCTGCAGAAAGACATGAAGGAGAGTTACCAGAAAGAGATTAGCTAATAGTTACTTTGATGTGTGAGGCAGAATACAGTTCACTTTATTCATTTTTACTAGTGTAGCAGAACAAAACTTGTTTTCATGAATAAAACAAGTGGGTAGTATAACATTATGTACAAGAGAAAACATGAATTGGAGCTGCTTGTTGAAATGAATTGAGTTACAGCTGCTCCAACTATGATTAATAAGAGTGAGCGGTGAAGGTTTTTTCATTAAAAGTCCTGGCAAAAAAGACCCCAAAAACCAAACCCAAACCAAACCCCAATACTTATTTTGAGAGGAAAATGTTGATGTTTCCCAGTGATACTTTTGTAGTCTTCAGGCAAAATCTTATTTGGTCTTGATCATTTTTTCACTAAAAACTGTTAAAATCTTCCAAACCTCAGACAAATGCTAAAAGTCTTTAACATTTATTTCTCCAACAAAGACCATTTTTCCCCCAAGGAAAGTGAGTGCTTTCCACATTTCTTTTTATCAAAAATGACTAGAATAGAATAGAATAGAATAGAATAGAATAGAATAGAATAGAATAGACCAGTTTGGAAGAGACCTTCAAGATCATTGTGTCCAACCTATCAAGTAAGCCAACACCACCTAATCAACTAAACCATGGCACCAGGCACCCCATCAAGTCTCCTCCTGAACACCTCCAATGATGGTGACTCCACCCCCCCCTCCCCAGGCAGCCCATTCCAATGGACAATCACTCTCTCTGTGTAGAACTTCTTCCTAACATCCAGCCTAAAACCTCCCCTGGTGCAGCCTGAGACTGTGTCCTCTTGTTCTAGTGCTGGTTGCCTGGGAGAAGAGAACACCATCCACCTGGCTACAACCTCCCTTCAGGTAGTTGTAGACAGCAATAAGGTCTCCCCTGAGTCTCCTCCTCTCCAGGCTAAGCAACCCCAGCTCCCTCAGCCTCTCCTCATAGTGCTTGTGTTCCAAACCCCTCACCAACTTCGTTGCCCTTCTCTGGACACATTCCAGCAAGTCAACCTCCTTCCTAAACTGAGGGGCCCAGAACTGGACACAGTACTCAAGGTGTGGCCTAACCAGTGCAGTGTACAGGGGCAGAATGACCTCCCTGCTCCTGCTGGCCACACTGTTCCTGATGCAGGCCAGGATGCCATTGGCCCTCTTGGCTGCCTGGGCACACTGCAGGCTCATGTTCAGCCTGCCATCGACCAGTACCCCCAGGTCCCTCTCTGCCTGGCTGCTCTCCAGCCACTCTGACCCCAGCCTGTAGCACTGCATGGGGTTGTTGTGGCCGATGTGCAGAACCCGGTGCTTGGATGTGTTGAATCTCCTGCCCTTGGACTCTGCCCATCTGTCCAGCCTGTCGAGAAAAGAGGTTTCAACAGATTCTTTTTTATTTTTGTTTTTTACCATGTCTGATTTACATTGAGTTAAAAGGCTCCCAATTTTAATACATTTTTTGTTGACAAGTGCTTTCCAGCAAGCTGTAACGACATGTATAAACAACCAGGTGTTCTGAAGAGCTAACAGAGGCTGCACAGATTTTTGGTTAGGATGACACATTTAGGTTTTTTTTCTCCTTTTCCTGGGTTTTGGTTTTAAGATGGTCAAGGTACCACCTGAATCCAAGATCATGTGTACATCACATGCTGGGGCTATGGTGAAGGCCCCCCAAGCAATACCAATTCCAGGTGGTGCAGCACAGTGGAAAAACTCTGTGAGTGCATTGCCTTGCACCTGCAGGCAGCAGAACTTCCTCCTCTTGGCACCATGCCTGTGCTAAAGAGCCCAGTAACACCCAGACCTAGCTTGTGTCCTGCTGCCTTTCACAGCTCTACATGAATTTCTGTCTGGGATTAATGTGAACATTCAGCTTGGGTCTCTCCATCCCTGGCATGGATTTACCTTAAGTCTTCTACAGTTAGGCTGCTTCTAAACTGCCATGTATCAGGACTGTCAAGGCCTTAGATCCCTCTTCTAGGTCAGCTCCTTGACTTTCCCCAGTCGAGTATAGCAAGTGATACCTCCCACTGAGCTCCCCATATATGCTAATAAGTTGCTCTTAGTGCCACCCTCTTCCTCAGTGAGTTGGATGAAGTAATGGTTTTGGCAAGCAGGGAGTCCAGGCTTCTCCCCCAACACTGACACTGCTCCTCCAGTGGTTTTCACCAGCTCAGTCACTGTCTCTGACTGAATGTCTGTAATGTTAAAATTGAAATCACACTTCCTTACCTGACAGGCTGGAGATGAGAAGTGGTTGTGAGGATTAGTTACCTAAAGGCTGTACCATGCCAAACCTTATTAATAATGCAAAGCAAGAAATGTTCTGAAACAGAAGCAAAATTCTTGCTTTTGGCTTCAAAGGAGAGATTTACCAGAACTCTGTGAGGACCCTGCTTTCTAGGCAGGTGGCTTGGCTGCTGTCTTAGGAATGAGCAGATACAGGAGGAGGGAAGGACAGTAAAGGACAGAGAAGAAGCCAGTAAGTATGTGAAGTGAGACAGAGGGGAAAGGGGAGCATGAAAAGAAGAGAGAAGGAAGGACAGATTCAGTATCACAAGCTAAAAATAATCAGTGAAAGGAGTGAAAATTGGTTGCAAAGGATGGAATGTCAAAGTGCAGAAAGCAAGGGAGAGTGAGTCAGGGAATAAAGAGGAGAGGAAGAAAATGAGTTTATTATCTCTCTTATCTGGCAGTATTGAAAGTAGTGTAAAACTTGACTGATGGAGTGCCAGCAATTACTCTGTTCGACACAAGCCTCTGCTTAAACATGGTGAAGAAACGAACCTGATTTCTGATCAGAGACAGGGCTCTGTTCTGCTGTCACTTGTGTACTGGAGCAGTTCCTGCATCTTCTCTTGGTTCTCCACTCTTGAAGCTGAGCTCCTAGCATGCCCATCATCTAGATGCTAGTATTATGCAGGGCCTAAAGGAAGTCTCATCCATGCCAAAAGGGGAAATACAGCAAGCACTGGAAACACTGCTAGGAAGCAAGTAAGAATGAGTTGCTTGATTAACTTGTTTGTCAACAAGCCCCCAAAACCTACATCTTGCACATCACATCTCTGTTTACACATCTGAGAGGCATAAGGGATTTGGTTCATGCCTCTGAGCTACTTCCTTCAACACTGACACCTGTGGAGGCTTGGGGGATTTCTCTGGACAAAATCTCATTTTACTCTGCTGCTCTGCTGCAGTCCCACTCCCTGTGCATGCTCATTAACACTCTCTGCAAGAGGTAACATGCACTTCCATGTCCCTGCTGTAGCTTTTGCAGTCATCTGTGGTCATTGTGTTTGCTGCTGCTCTAAATAGGTGATACGGTGCCAGGGGCCAACTCCTCTCCTGCCAAAGTCACCTATGAATTGGAAGCTTGCAGCAGCACACAAACTTCAACCAGAAAGCAAACAGAGAGGATGATTTTGTAGCCTGACAGGATTTAGGGTGGCCCTAGAAGCTGCTCTGCTGCTACTGAATCTCTTTTACCCCAGGGACCACCTTGTCTGCAGCTCCTTATGTTCCTTGCACGTTCCTTACGATGGGACTTCAGCTTGGTTTCTCTGACAATGGTCTGGCACCGGGGAGTCAGCCTCGGACTACTTTGTTTCTCTTTCATGGCTCCAGGTAACCAGTGCAGCAATCTGGACATTCTGGGAGAGTGTCCCTGTTGTTCATTTTTCACTGGGGTTGGTTTGACCTTTAATGAATGGAGATAGTGATGTAGCAGAAAAATAGGGTTGGCAGCTGATGCTATCTTTATATTTCATTTTCAAGGATGAAGAACTTACATCTCTATGTCTGTAGCTTATGTTCAGCACATAGGTAATGTGTGCCAATCACTACCACTTGATAATTTGGACAGATATTGTTGCTGTCAGATCCACTGCATTTCAGACCATGCTGATTGCATAACTTTCTGACAATCAGCATAGAAAGTAGAGAACTAGGAGCATAAAAAAAGAATTGCTTAGAAATGAACTGGAAGGAGAGGCAGTGCACAGGTTTGATTTTAGTCTTCAGTTCCAGATTTCATCACTAATGCCTACTGATGTCGCTGCATACAAGCCATGTAACTGCAGAACCTCAGCTCTTAACTGTAAAACTGGGATAAATGTTGCTTCCCTGATTGATGTTATAAATTATAAGGTACTTAAACACTATGTAAATGAAGGTCCTGTAAATAATGCAGAAGTGTAACTGGGGGAAGATGAGGAGAATGAAAAGAAGTTCAACCTGAAGGAGAATTTTGGTCTGCTGAGTGAATCTATATTTGGATCCATAAACTGCACTTATTTTCTGAGTAGAGCCAGTTGGTTAGACATAAATCTCTAGCACTAAATCGTTTGAAATATTTACCTAGTTGCTTCAGTTTAATTTTCTGACGTTTGAATTACTGTTTAAGACATACAGCTTGAAGAGTATGCCTTAGGTTCAAACCCTACATTTTGATCCAGGCTTGCTTCTAAATTGGAGAGACTAAATTCTGCTGTCAGGTGCATGAGCACAGATCTCTGGGATGTTGGTGGGAATTGGAGCTGCAGACCCGAATTTGCTACTTACTGTGGTTTTCATAGTGGCAGACTTTAAAACATAGCATTTAAAAAGTAAGCAGGCTCAAACACTGAAGAACTTGAAGTACTCTCTAGTTTCCAGGACTGCACCAACTTCAAGTTGAAGCTACATTTCTGCTTATGAAGTGGATGTGGGTTGTGATAAGCCTCATTCTGTGCTGAAGGGTGAGCTGTATGATCTCAAAGCCTGCCAAAACTTTGGAGACAATCTGCAGTTGTTCAACGTATTGCAGCAGTTAGAACCTGATTATAAACCTGTGACAGATAAACATAGTCTGTCATGTAGATGCAGTACATGGAGTGTGACAGTGGGAAGCATCCCCTGTGAAAGCTTCCACTGGTATGCCAATAAGAGATCCAAATGTTGCTGCTTTGATGTTTCACTGTGGGCCTTGCCATTTCATTGTAAAAACTTCCTGAAAGGGAAGCTGGAAAAATCTAGCTGCAAGTGTAAAGGAAGAAGCAAGTGCTTAACCATAGGCAGACCTATGTGAAGGTGATCTGAGTATAATCTATGAACAGCACTCAAATACTCTTGATAATGCTGATTTACACATTAGAGGTGTGCAATATCGAGTCTTGAGGAAGATCTGGAGAAGAGGAGACTTAGGAGAGACCTTATTGCTGCCTACAACTACCTGAAGGGTGGTTGTAGCCAGGAGGGTGTTGGTCTCTTCTCCCAGGCAACCAGCACCAGAACAAGAGGACACAGTCTCAAGCTGCACCAGGGGAAGTTTAGGCTTGAGGTGAGGAGAAAGTTCTTCACAGAGAGAGTTGTTAAGCATTGGAATGGGCTGCCCAGGGAGGTGGTGGAGTCACCATCCCTGGAAGTGTTCAAGAGGGGATTGGACGTGGCACTTGGTGCCATGGGCTAGTAGTCATGAGGTCTTGGGTGACAGGTTGGACTCGATGATCTTTGAGGTCTTTTCCAACCTCACTGATTCTATGATTCTATGATCTTTAGAAAGAGGTCATATCTCCTGCTTGGAAAAGCAGTTGTGTGCCTGACTGCATCTTGGTATTTCTATCAGTGGCTCCAACTAATGCAAAAAGCAGTTATTTTTAAGTTTTCATTGCCCTTTTACTGTCATGGGAACTTCAGAAAGTCCAAAGAGCAGCTAGTTAAATTGGTAGTACTTATACATGGGCGCAGCAGAAACCAAACTGGAATTACTTTGTCATTGAAGGCTTTGGAAGAACAGGGAAATAAAGCTGTTTGCCAAGTGTTCAAAGGAAAAAAACCTTTAGAGGCATTTTAAAAATTGTTATTATTATTTCCCCCCCCTGCAAGCAACACAATCTTGAAAGAACAGAAATGAGTCAGTTTAATCCCAGTGGTAATTTGCTAGTACATCCTTCAGTCTGATTTCTTACGTGCATTAATATAATACACAGTGCTGGCAAGAGTGCAGCACTTCAGACTGAATTTCTGATTATGACTGGACAGCCAGAGAGAAAAACTCTAAATAGTTTTATGGGCACTGGTGAAATTCTGTCTCTTGAACGTGAAAGGAGCTTGGAAACAGCTGTATAGCTAGCTATAGAAGAGCTAATATGAAGTGGAGTCAGATTTTTGGCATGAAAATGAAGATTTATTTGCTTTTTATTTTTCAGGCTCTATATTTTCTCATGTTTGTGAACTTTCTCAAGGGAGAGAAATAACATTTCCATCCTTTGTCATTGTGCCTTGAGGTTTGTGTGGAATAGAGACACATTATGCAAGTGTCATTTGAAGTCTTTTCCGTAGCCTAAAAGGTGTAAAATTAACCTGGCTTTTGTACATTATTGAAACACCTGCACAATGTTGGATAACACCTTTCTGCCCTGGGAACATTCCCCCTCCCCCCCACTTAACAGATGCTTCCTCTGCTTGTTTTGAAGCTGGAAAAGATAACACAAGGTAGGACCTCCATAAACAGAGAAAATTAGTCTTTCAATATGTCTTGGCAGCAGTTGTGTCTTAGATACCGTGGATGTCACCTCACAGATGTAGAGGTGATATTAAACTGAAACATCATGTGACCAATTAAGCTTGTATGTCAGCTGGCTGCTTTTCAGTAATCTGTTTGGCTGACTGCATTCCAGCTTCTTAAAAAAATAATAAAAAATAGATCTGACACTAAAGAAAAAGTAACCATCATGGCAAAATAGTGTTTCCTCTCCTGCTAAGAGCTCATATTTTCTTACCTTCAAGCTTACTAACGTGGATTAAAATGGTCATAATTTTGTCTTTGATCCTTTGGGCATAGTCAGATAACTTGAAGCCACGGAGAGCTGAAGACAAGAGTTTTGTGCCACTGGGAAGGGAAGTCACCCTCTTTTCCCAGTGGGACAAACTCTTTCCTACAGCTTTCACAAGATTTGGGATGTGTTAAGATATTTTGGGATACAGGAAAGCTATTTTTATGTATCTCTTTTCCCCAGTTTTAATGGCTCCCTCTGAGCCAGCAGTGGCTGGGCGGTTTTAACTAAGGCACCTGGTGCCCAAGCTGAAAAAATGAGTTACCAGTCCTAGCAGCACTATAAAAAGCTCTTTGTATTGTTCCAGAAAGACCTTTTTTAACATGTAGCATATAGACAATGTATGATAGAATAAAGCTTTGGAAGTAAGCTGTGAAGTCTACTGATGGGGAATAGAGACACTGCACAGTTCATGGTTCTGTCACTTCAGAAGTCTTTTGATGTGCACATTTATGTCAGGAAGATGCTGTTTCCTGTCTACTTGTTCCTTCCTCTATACTGTCTCTCAGTGGTGCCAGGGCAAAACCTTGAGTGTCTGTCCAGTGATCTAGATTAGGAAGCTGATATTCCTTCTTAAGGACCCAGAAGGGGCAGGGGGGTAATGCTTATTTTTCTTCTGAGTCAGTTTCCCAGCTCAAATGATATCAAAAGACCCACAGCCCATGGGATGTACAATGGGGCAGTGGTATGACAGCAGGGGGAAGTGACTTTGTGGCATCAGAGGGGGGCTGCTCATGCACACTGACCTCTGAATCAGTATTGTCCTGCAATATCTGCATGCTGTTTTTCACTGGGCTATGTAATCAGATGAACAAGGGGAAGGTATAAAAACCCATCCAGAATGTCATCATTTTCAATTAAATGAAACTTTGAGCTCACATAATGGAACCCCTTTCAGTAAAGGATTACAGCCACTTACTCCCAGTAAAAGAACACATTTACTTTCATCCCTAAGGGCCAGTAGGACACAAAAAAAATCAGTTTAGTCTCTCTATACCCTGAGTCAGGCAAACAAATTCATTTAATCTCCTCCTTGAAGCTATATCTACTCCATGCTTTCCTTTGTATCTAGTAAATATGTAGGTTCATATTTACTTGAGGTGCTTTTTGCTCCATATTCTCCAACCTTCACAAGGGGCAACATCACAAAGCCTGCTAGGGCAAGGTACTGCACTCACTCCAGCATCGTGTCCTTCCTCTGTGACATGAGCAAAAGACTGATTAAGGCTGTAGCAGAGGGACACCATCCTGTATGTTCCTTGTGTCCAGATTGTTGTGTCTTGTGGATCTCCACTAGACTCGGTCTCTAAATCTGAACTGTGCTTAGGACAAACTTCTGACAAAACCTACAGATATTCAATACTGTAGGGTGTCATTGAAACTGGGGGGTTCTTTTCTGGTGAGGGACAGTGAGATAACCTTCAACTGACTGAACTTCAGGTATTCATTAATATGGTGTACATGTATGCTAATGTAAATGGAGGAACACTGTCTAATTGCGTTGTTCATTCAGAAGGGAGGTTTATTTACTGTTGCACTCTATAGATTTTTAAGCTGTTACTGAGAGCTGAAGGAGTCCTGAGCCTGATTTAGGAACCTTCTGTGAGTGCAGTCTTTGTCATCATCCTCATCCTTCCTTTGGTGATTTTTATATATATATTATGTGTGTGTGTAAATATATATGTATATATGTATGTATGTATTTTTTAGTATTTATATAAGGAAGAGAATAATGACAGTCATTACTATGTTCTCTTATTCCTCCTCTGGCTGCAAGCCTGATGAGGCTCAGAGGCTGTATGGAATTTTTTAAAGTATTTTTCCCCTGAGTTCTTGTACCCCTAAGGTACATAAGACTGTGTCTCTTCCCAGCACAAAATCCAGGGAATCCTTACCTAGAAGCCTACTGTATGCAAGATCTGATAAACTCGAGATCATGTGCAGACACCTGACAGAGTGTATATGTGTTTGGGTGTATTCTTATGCACATTGTGGTCATTCTGTCAATCCCATTCCTCCAGTAATTATGTGTCTTGTGCTCTCACTTGCCTCTGTCCCTTTTGTATGATTCATGAGCAGTTTGCAGGACCTTCTGAAGAACATTTCAAAATGTTAGCTTAGAAATTTCATTTTTAACCCTATGCCAGTGCCACAATTATCATATTTATTTCATGTTTATTGTGTTTTTTTCTGGCTTTTTCATATCTGAGTTACTTACACAGATCTTGACTGATCACTCTTTTACTAGCATGTGGATTTTTGTGACACCTTGAAACAATAGGTATGCGAATATATTAACAACACATTTGGCAGTGAGTACTGTGCCTGAAAGGGAGAAGAGAGAAGCAGTCCATCTATACAGCCCTTTGTAGAGTCTTTCCCCCCCTAAAGCATACTTGGAGCCATATTTGTGCTAGGCATAGACAAAAAAAAAAGTAGTAGCATCTGCTCAGGGTAGATTTTGTAGGCATATTCTGGAAGAGGAGGAAATGCTTGGACACAGTTCATGCACTTTGTCATTTTCTGGAGAGTAGCCTAATTTCAGGCTACTGGGAAACTTTTTCTGCTTCTCTGACTTTACCATCTGCCTTCACTGATCATAGAACTTCCATTAATGTTACGTTCACCCCTTCACAGGGAAGTCTGCTGACCCACAAAAAGGGATGAAGGTAGAAAGATTAGTGCTGGATGGGCAAATGTATTTTCACAGAAGCAGAACTGGGTGTTGTGTACAGGTCTATGAGGGTCTCACTTGTGAGATTCAGAATTCTGGTTTCCCTGTGAAGGTGAAATGAAGTCTCCAGGGCTGTGTTAATTTAGGATTCAGCACCATTCCAGCAGCTTGAAACAACAGAGCATAACCAAAGCATATGTGCAACCCTGGTTCCTGTGCACCCATTCATCTGGTGTTGATTTTGAGGAGGAAAAGTATACAGAATAAAGAATTAACTCAGTTGGAAAAGACCTTTGAGATCATCAAGTCCAACCTATCACCCAACACCATCTAATCAACTCAGCCATGCCACTAAGTGCCCCATCCAGTCTCTTCTTAAACACCTCCAGTGATGGTGCCTCCACCATCTCCCTGGGCAGCCCATTTCAATGGCCAATCACTCTTTCTGTGAAGAACTTCTTCCTAACATCCAGCCTAAACCTCCCCGATACAGTCTGAGACTGTCCTCTTGTTCTGTTGGTGGTTGCCTGGGAGAAGAGACCAACCCCCACCTGGCTACAGCCTCCCTTCAGGTAGTTGTAGACAGCAATAAGGTTTCCCTTGAGCCTCCTCTTCTCCAGGCTAAGCAACCCCAGCTCCCTCAGCCTCTCCTCATAGGGCTTGTGTTCCAAGCCCCTCACCAACTTTGTTGCCCTTCTCTGGACACATTCCAGCAAGTCAACCTCCTTCCTAAACTGAGGGGCCCAGAACTGGACACAGTACTCAAGGTGTGGCCCAACCAGTGCAGTGTACAAGGGCAGAATGACCTCCCTGCTCCTGCTGGCCACACTGCTCCTGATGCAGGCCAGGATGCCATTGGCCTTCTTGGCTGCCTGGGCACACTGCAGGCTCATGTTCAGCCTACCATCAACCAACACCCCCAGGTCCCTCTCTGCCTGGCTGCTCTCCAGCCACTCTGACCCCAGCCTGTAGCACTGCATGGGGTTGTTGTGGTTAATGTGTAGAACCTGGCACTTAGATGTGTTAAACCTCCTGCCCTTGGACTCTGCCCATCTGTCCAGCCTAGCAAGGTCCCTCTGCAGAGCTCTCCTACCCTCTAACAGATCAACACCTGGCCCCAGCTTGGTGTCATCTGCAAATTTACTGATGATGGACTCAATCCCCTCATCCAGATCATCAATAAAGATATTGAACAGATGGGGCCCAGCACTGATCCCTGGGGGACATCACTAGTGCCTGGCTGCCAGCTGGATGTGGCACCATTCACCGCCACTCTCTGGGCTCGGCCCTCCAGCCAGTTCCTAACCCAGTGCAGAGTGCTGCTGTCCAAGGCACAGGCTGACAGCTTGGCCAGGAGTTTGCTGTGGGGGGTGGTATCAAAGACCTTGCTGAAGTCCAGGTAGACTACATCCACAGCCTTCCCCACATCCACCAGGCGGGTCACCTGATCCTAGAAGGAGATCAGGTTGGTGAGGCAGGACCTGCCCTTTCTAGTAGTACTAGGAAGTCTTTGGGATCACTATTGTATCCTAGAAAATAATTTTTGCTGCATGAAATTTAGTAAGATGTACAAGGCTGCTTCTTTAGGCAGCTGTTGTTTTATGTACTGATGATATAATTATATGCTAGTACTTTGTTCCCTCTTTGCTGCTGGTTTATATTAACTCTGGATCTTCAGAATCTCAGAGAAGGAAGGTGCTATCTTTGAAAAGTTTCTCCACAGATGTGGTTGCAGTTCTAGGGCTCTGGGCTTTGAATGTGCTCCTTGTCTGTAATCATATATGATTAGAGGCAGCTTTAACACAGTGCCACAAGGCAGTTCACATTCAGTTTTATGGTAGATAGGCAGTGAGCAGAGCATTGCTTACTATCTGGAATAAATGCAGCCTGCCCTGTGCTGTCAGATATTGCCTGAATTCATGTTGTTGGTCTTGGTCCTTGAAGGACCCCTGTGTGAAGCGGAAGGCTGTATTTGCTTGGGTGTGTGCCTGGTGAGCTGTCTGAACAGGAGGGTTGAGATCTTTGTGAAACCATCTGTTTCCACAGCCTCTTACCACTGCTCATGGTGATGGCAGGGGTTGTCCCACTGTTCACCCACATTGGCTTTTTGCTTGAGGTCCTGAGTGTTACTGCTTAGGCCCCAGCACAAACGCAGTGTGATGAGCTCCATTTTGACATCTGTTTATGAAGCTTTTGACTGCCTTTTTACTTAGCATGAGTCATTCAAAAGTACCACGAGATGGCACTGCACTAGTTCTGCTGCAGGCAACAATCAAAAACCTCTTCTGAAGGGAAAATCACTGCACTTTGCTCTCAAGGTAGTGGGGCTGATAGACTTTTCCACAGCATTACTGGTTTAGAGCCAAGTGAAAGCCCATCTTCTTGCTTCCCCTGGAAGCTAGCAACAAGTCTCTCACCTAGCAGACTGTATTTTCTAGGTTGTTTTGCTGGGATACAAGTGGAGAGAAGGAGAGGGAAACTGGGAGGTGGTGAAGGTTGTTTTGAATATTAGTTTGTTGTCCAGGCCACCATGTTGTGCTGGCTAGAAAGAAGGTGCTCCTTTCCCCAGCACTCTTCTTCCAAGGCTGCCTAGTGTCATTGTAGCAGAAGTTTTGCCTTGTAAAATTGTCTGCAGTCCCCTTTTAAAAGTGCTTTGTGCTCTTTTCCTTTGTGTGCTTGTGGCCCTATAATGGTGACAGGTTGTTCTCTCCTCCCTTGCCTCTTTCTGACTGGCATCTTTAATTGCTTCTTGTTTCATACAGTTTCTTTGCTGCTTCTGATATTAATTGATTTCACTTTACAGCCCCTTTAGCAGAAACTGTGACAAGGAGTCCCAGACTGTCTTTTGAGCTGTGTTCTTTTGCTTAATAGCACGGGGCTTCAGTTTTCATCCTATTCTCTGAAGAAGATGACTTTGACAGTGGAGCAAGCTTGGGACAATGCCCATTGCTGGATACAACTCTGGAGCACCACAAGTGTAACAGCAAAGCAGGGAGATGACCAACTGGTGGCCTGTCTGCTCTGCCATGTGTGTTCCTTGCCATGCCATCTGTTAGTATTACCTAGGGCTAATCTGTTGAATTTTCAGGGCATCTAATGGTACAACTGTGTTAGTTCTGGGAAATGTAGGTGCCCATGATTTTTAGGACAGATCAACTAATTTCGCTGTCCTGAAAGAAGTTTAAAGCCAAGAACTGACCTTCAGGTTCCCAGAAAACAAAAAGTTGAATTTGGGCTCACTATGCTTTTGTGAGCTTAATGCCATCTTCTTCACTTCTTCCAAAGGATTTGAAGATTGAGGTACAAAAGTCTTATCATTTACTCAGGGGCATCCAGAGAACTAGTACTGAACCTGTGAATCCTTTTAAGCCTTATGCTTAGTCCTTTAAGAGGTGTATCCCTTTAAGGGCTATACCACCCATATTAAAAGTGACCTGCACGTATTACACAGCAAATGCACTGACACTGCCATCCTCTTGCTCAGTTCAGTAGATAACTTCCCTTTTCTGTTATCTCTTTCCTCCCTTTTTCCTCTTCCTGGAACATGGGGTTCCATTTCTTGATCTCTTCACAGTTCTTTTGTCTTTCCACACTTGTCTTAACTCTTTCCTGCTTTCTTGGTTTCTTTCTCCTTTTCCACTAAATTTTGGGGTGTATTTCCCTTCCCAGACATGGTCCCCTCTGGGCCACGAGCACTGGAGAATCTCCTCTGAATTTTTATTTTTTTCCTAGCCTATTTTCCTGTTTTGGGAATAGGAGCATGGAAGGAAGTCTGAAACTGCAGCAAAGGGCAGCAAACAGAGCTCAAGCTGCCACATGTATGCATTAGAGGAAAGATGGGGGAGCAGGCTGCCTTCAAAGGGGTCTCTTTGCTTGAGTACTTAGATGCCATTTCAGCATCAGTGAAAATGGTTTTCTCTTGTTTACTCTTGAAGAATATTTGTATTTAGTACTTATGTTGCAAAGTAGTCTGCAAACATTAATTAAAAAGACCCATGGAAGAAGAGAAGCAAACCCCTTGCTTTCTGGAGCTAGGGAAACCCAGTAACATAGTTTAGACATTTTGCACACTCTCATAAAACAGATTGATTGTAGAGGTAGAAGAAAAAGCAGTTGAAAGCTAATGTGACTGGATGGTTGATGCCAGCTTCTCTGTGATGATGGTAAGGTGACAGTTGATTCCTAGCTCTGGAATATGGCACTTGAGATTGTCTCTCTCACCACACAAAAAGCTTGGAGGAGCTTCTGGAAAAGCTGGCTGTCTTCTGTCTACCCTTTGCTGTCTTTTGATTTCTCACAGCAAGTTCTATCTGCGTAAGCATCTGTTCCTCAAGGGATTGCTTCACAGCACTCTGTGGCCAGACTCAATCAGAGCTGGTAATAGCTGTTTTCCAGTAAGTTCCTGGTAGTCAAGATGCAGTTGAGTTATTCTGTTTTAATACGATGCCCATCTATCTCCTGCACTGTGTAGCCCCCATTGTAGAGATGCCTTCTGTTTGTCAGGCTTTCACTTGTTGCTTCTTGAGCCCAGTGGTTGGTGTGTACATTGTGAGCTGTGCTTGGCACCAATCCCACTTGGTACTGTGGGGTACTTTGCAGAAGCAGGTATTCACTCAAGGCTGCGGTGTTGTGGAATCCATATTGAACTTCTCCAGAGCTGACCCAGGGCAGCAGACAAGTAGGCAGCTGGCTGAGGTGGCAACTGAGCTGGTTTTCTGGAGAAATGGTGAGGAGCTCTTCCATTCTTTCCCAGCCTCTGCATTGCAATGCCGTTTAGGAGCTCTTCTTGGCCCCATACTTCCAGCTCCTGCCTTGCTGTGCTTTATTCCAGTGACAGATCCTAGAGGATGTCATGAGGCTGGCCCCACTCCTGGCAGTATACACCACCAGCCCTAAAGTAAAGCAGCCCCTTTGCTGTAGGAAGCCATCTCCTAAGCAGAGCCCAGGCTGTTCAGACTGCCAGGGAAGGGAAAAGGTGGAGTTGGGAGGGTTTGACAACTGGTGTGAGATTCAGATCTCCTGACTGTAAAAAATTGCAGCCCCCACATCTGCATTTGCCCCTCTCATGACATGAAATCCCTGCTCTATGGGGACCCTGTTGGCCTGATCCTGCCTTTTCTATGCCCTGTATCATACAAGAGTGGAAGTGAAGGCAGCCCTGCCCTTTCCTCCTCTTAAGCCCTTGCTAGCAGCCAGCAAAGCAGGGGACAGTAAAAAGAGCTTTGTGTGGGGAAAAAAGAATGGAGGAGGAGACTATTTTGCAGAAGTGGATTGGAAGCAACACCTTAGGGGTCTCAGGTTAGACTAAGGGAAGTGCTGTACTCCAGAGAATGGGGTTAGGACGAGAGGGCTAAAGAGGAAGAGCAGAGTGAATACAAATAAGGAGCTCCTTTAAAGCTCTTTTCTTCTCCTTGCCTAAATCAACCATGAGAGTCTTCATCTCATTCTCTGCCCTCTTCACTACTCTGCTGTCCACTGCATCCCACTCCCCAAGCCACAACCTGCTCTGTTGCTGCTCATAATTTAAATTTTACTTACAAAGCCAAGGACCTTTAAACAAGCTCTGACCTGTTCATCATAGTTTCTATTATGTGTTGTGTTTCTGTGGTTCATATTGCAGAGCTGTGGTTTTTAGAAAGTTTTACTCATGGACTTACTTCCTCTTCTAACTTCTGAACTATGTGTGAGGTCTCTGGTGGGGAAAGCAAGGTCATTAGCAAACTGCTGTTTAGAAAATACAAGTTTTGTTTAAAACCTCTTCCTTGCAAAGGCCTAAGGTTGTAATGCTGGATGTGCAAAACAGATTGAAACCAAAAAGCTTTCTTCAGTTGGTTAAGAGCTGAGAAATTGTTTCCTGCATTGCAGACAAAGTGTAGGTGCTCAGAAGGAAACAAATAGCCCCTATTACAAGAGGGATATGGAGGTGCTGGAACATGTCCAGAGAAGGGCCACGAGGATGATCAGAGGGCTGGAGCACCTCTCCTATGAGGACAGACTGAAGGAGTTGGGGCTATTCAGTCAGAAGAGAAGGCTCCGAGGTGACCTAATTGTGGCCTTCCAGTATCTGAAGGGGGCCTACAGGAAGGCTGGGGAAGGACTTCTCAGGATCTCAGGTAGTGATAGGACTAGGGGGAATGGAATGAAGCTGGAGTTGGGGAGATTCAGGCTGGATGTGAGGAGGAGGTTCTTCCCCATGAGAGTGGTGAAACCCTGGAATAGGTTGTCCAGGGAGGTGGTTGGGGCCCCATCCCTGGAGGTGTTTAAGCCCAGACTGGATGAGGCTCTGGCCAGCCTGATCTAGTGTGGGGTGTCCCTGCCCATGGCAGGGGGGTTGGAACTAGGTAATCCTTGTGGTCTCTTCCAACCCTGACTGATACTATGATACTATGAAATATTAAGAATTTGAAAAGTAGTAATGACCTAAATTACATACTTCAGCATATGTGCTTCTTCTGCCACCCAGTCCAGTTTTGCAGCACAAAACGTAATCTCTGTTGCCTTGAGCAATGCTAACCTTTTAGCCCCTCTCTGATCTCTGCTGGTGCCAGCAATATTGAGGTAAATGCTCAATGGATGTTACCATCTTCTTCCTGTGCAGTGCTGTTTTTTGACTGTCCTAATAACCTTTTGGGATCTCTGGCAATTCATCTGACTTAGAACAGTGTTCAAGCTTACCTGTGGTAGTCTGGTGCAGTTGTGAGAAATATAGATATGAGAAATATAAGTTCTGATCTTCTCTAAAGACACCGGTGCATGTCCAGAGTTCAGCCCGTGTCAGGACCACGTACGTGACCCAGTGGTCAGCAGTGTGCTAGCTGTTTTATATGACGGAATGGAGAAGCACGCAGAATCTTTCAAACTGGCTTGCTTTCCTTCACATGCTATGTAACTGATGCTATGAAGTACGTTAATAAGCAAGAAACCTCCTTTGCACATCTGAACCCAAGTATCATAACCACAAACCCCCAAATCCCCAAACTTTTAAATAGGTTGATTAGAATATCTTCTACTAATCACTCTCACAACTTCCCTGGTGTTAGACTTGTGATAATTGAAGTTTCACAGTTTTTCAAGCCATTATTTCATCATCCAGAAGATATCTAGGTTTCACATGCAATATGCCAGCAAGGAAATACCTTGTAAAATACAAATGCATTTTAAAAACAAAAATCTTCTCATAGTTTATAAAGCATTAAAAAAGTCTCCAAACTAAACTGGTTGTCCCTTTACAGGTCACCTTCAGGGTTGCTGAGCTGTGATGAAAGGTATTTTCTTCCCACTTGATAAGAATAATGTATTTATTGCATGGGCACAATGCAATTTATGAGCTCCTTAGCTATGTGTTTCCTGGGGCTTGCATTGAGCTGGGTTGTATTTGTCCTGTTTCACACCTTTGTTTTTTTTAAAAAGGAAGTCACTGATCTTCCTACCTGTGAAGAAAAGGATGAAAATGAGTCAGCAGCACCCACCTGAGCCTGCATGCAGCCTGAAACCATAGCTTGTGAACGTGTCAGGAGCTGACTTGGTAGCTTACAAGTCTCATGTCTGGTTACTATAATTTCAGTGATAACATCATGAATTGCTGTGCTGCTGCTCAGTGTGTGGTGCAGTGGTGCAGGGAAGGGATGTGCATACTGAAACAGGTGCTTTCCTGACATTGTTATTCTTTCCCTCTGTAACAAGGACTGCCAGTTACTTATTTCAACTGCTGTATCAGGATCACTTTGTACTCCAGAAAGGTATTTTTCTACTCACAGGCCAGTTTTAGATAATCCTTTATTTTAATCCTGTCTCTGAATCTCTCCCAAGAGATGCCTGATAGAACATGTATGAAAGCAGTTTGAGCAGCTGCATAATTTGTGCCTGATGCTTTCTTGCTTTGTTGTCTCAAGTATGTGACTGTTTCGTTCCAAGTTAGATTAGTATTACACTTGGTGAGTGATGCCTTAGAAAATATCACTGCTCATTTGTCCCAAGTTCAGCCCCTGGTATCCATGCTTTATGGATTAATAAATACTTCATTGTCACTTAATGACATTAACTGTTGCTTAAGTCAAAATGTTTTTGTTGTATGGTTTTCCAAGATTTATAATATTTTATAAAGCATTTGACCTTTTTTGTTGTTGGTACTTAACCAAAGAGACAGTGGTGCTTAAAAATACTATTAAATAGTAATTCAGTTTAAGAATTGAGTCTTTCAGTCTCAACTAGTAATTTCTGGAAACAACTTTGATGTGTCTGCACTGGCTTTGCAATTGTCACAAGAAAAATTCTGCTAGTGACAGAATATTTTGTAAAAGATCCATTAGCCCAGTATCTTTCTCTTGGTCACAATAAAGGATCTGCAGGTGATAATGGCTCTCAACAATCTGTGCCTTGTCTTTTTTACATCAGGTTCTGGTTTGGAAAATTATATTAGGTGTTTGGATACTGGCAATTTGCTGAATGTTTTGCTGTTCCTCATCTTTGAAAAGTGTCTTTTGTGCTAGGAAGTGTCAAAGTCCATAGATTCCATTTGTTGTCCTTTATAAAGTACTTATTACTGTGGTATCTGTGGATTGTACATGGAATAAAGAATAGCAAGGAATTTGTCTGGGAGGAGTTGGTGTGGCTTGTTATGCTGGCTGTGCTATGATGTAAAGCTCTGTATGTGGCCAGGAGGGGGTTGGTCTCTTCTCCCAGGCAACCAGCACCAGAACAAGAGGACACAGTCTCAAGCTGCACCAGGGGAAGTTTATGCTCGAGGTGAGGAGAAAGTTCTTCACTGAGCGAGTCATTAGCCATTAGAATGTGCTGCCCAGGGAGGTGGTGGAGTCACCATCCCTGGAGGTGTTCAAGAGGGGACTGGACGTGGCATTTGGTGCCATGGTCTAGTCATGAGGTCTGTGGTGACGTGTTGGACTCGATGATCTTTGAGGTCTCTTCCAATCTTGGTGATTCTGTGATTCTGTGATTGCTGGGATGGAGAATAGACACAGGTAATAAAAATAATTATTGCCAGGAAGATGTAAAGTGCAGATACTTAAAACTCAGCAACCCAGGACTGTAACCACACCAGGGCTGGAACAATGTCCACGCTGTGACTTCTAGCTGTACCCTCATGTCTTATTTCCCTCTCCCTCCACTTTAGATGTCACTGGCAAGAACACATTACAAAAAAGAAAAAAAGAAAAAAGCTTCAAGCAGGTCTGTATTTAAAAGGCAGGACATTTTATTGTGTCTAGGTTCAAGCACAGTCCTATGCCATGTTCCAGCCATTTGTTTTAACAAAACAAGTTTAAGCCCAGTTTTTGGGAAGACAGCTGAATCATTAGTGAGTGATCTGCAGCCCATGCTAGGGCTGGATCATGGCACCAGCCACCTAAGGCCCAACTTCAGTTTTTGAACCCAAGGCAAGGTGCTTCCCTCTGCTCTCTGGCTTATACAAAGGCTTTATGGACCAGCACCAGCTTTCCAGTTGCCAAACCAGCTTATTGTGTCTAAGCCACAACATCTTGTCCCAGGCATTTGTGTGTCAGTACAGTGGAAGAGTCCCCTGAAATAATATCTGTGTGACATTCTGACCTTATGCCTTTGCTTTCCCTCCTTCTACCTGCTCCTCCTCCATGGTTCAGTTTTTCATTAAGATGTAGGGACTGGATCAATGGACAGAAGGCAGGTGGCTGCTTAGATCCCATGGTCCTGGGTGGAATTGACTGTGATGATGAAGTGGACCCTCATTTTGTATTAAAGGCTGATGGTAATCCCTCTCACCCATTAAGATACTGCCGCCAAAGAACAAACATTTTCTTGTGTTTTGACAGAAGATGAGCAATTGCATTTGCAGAAGCAATTTGGAAGAGCATAAAGCTGTCAGCACAGCTGGAGGAGTCTGTGTGTGTGTGTTCATAGGCAGAAGCTTTGTCATGTGAAGGCATCAGGGATCCACGAGACTTTACAAGAAACCAGCCAAAGAAAACAGTGTTCAGATGTGGCTTCAGTCATAGGCATTGCTCTGCAGCTTGCAGAGCTGCTGATTAACGCAGATCACACTTTTCAGTAGTCAGTAAGAGCCACAGTGTGCTGGGGCCATTGGTCTAGCTTGGTCTCTCTTTTGCCACATAGTCCTTCTTCACAGACTTCTTCATTGTGTGATCTGAAAGGCTAGAAGTGGTCTTTTCCCCCTCTTGTTGATGCAGATGATGTGGTAGCTGTTTTGTGCATTGAGTTGTCATGGGGAAGCTCTCAGCAGCTGGTTGTGCACGAGGAAAGGCAGCTGTGTGTTCACACAGTACATGAAAGCATATGGGGAGTTGGGGATATGTTTTGAGGTGTGAATGTCCAAGGTGAACTGTGCCTGTCATGGAGCTGGCATATTTGTGGCAGCAGGCAGGGCTGGGGAATTTGATTGATTAGGGCTAAACTCATGGCACATGTGGGATGCAGTCCTATTTTTTTTCACAGCTTTGGGTGCCAGGAGACTTTGATTCCATTACTAATCCTGTGACCATGTAACCCAGTAGCGCAACATTTTTGTGCCTCTGTTGGCCTTTTGATAAAAAGGGACTGCATCTTTTTGCTGTATTGTGCTGATACTAAAGCCAAATTCTTCTTACTACTTGAAAATGGGTTTGAGATGAGGTGAAAACTATTATGTAAATAAAAGTATGTTTTGTTGCAAAACAAACCAAGAAAGTTTTAACTGTATATTGAGCACTCACTTTCTTGCAGGAATACAAATAAAGATCACAGCTTTCCACATCATCTAAAAGAGGCAGTTGGTAAGCAGTGTGACAGAAGAATACTTCAGAAAATTAAAGCACAGTCATCTCCACACAAAATACTCCAGGTTTTGCCCTTTTATCTTTTGTTTACAATTCTAGGTTTCTTTCTCACATGCCCCACAGATAGTATCCCCTTCCCAATGCCCACATCAGGGGATATATACTAAGGGGAGTGAATGGTAGAGGGAAGGATATTATTTGACAGCTAATATTGTAAATGCTGACTAATATGGTTTGTATACTGGAACAGTAATAGTTACTGCTGCTGTGGTTTTGTTGCTGCAGGGGAGATGCAAATAGGAATTTCAGGGGAAGATCTGGCAATGTAAAAAGCCCTTGGGATTTAATTTGTTCCTAGTGTGCTGCCACTGTTAAATCTCCCTTTTCATGTTACTGGGATAAAATAATGATCTAACAGATCCTGGCATGCTATGGATGTACCAGACAAAGGCAATATACATACCTGTTCCCATTAAAATTCAGCTGTATGATCTTCTGTGGAAAACAATGACATTGTGTTTCATAATAACTTCCATTTCAAGATCCCAAAGCACTCTCCAAAGACTAATCACTCATTATGCTCTCCTGTGTTAAGTTAGCATTGTTGTTCTCCTTTCATGGGTGAAGAATGTGGGATGCTCCATTAGTACATCATAAGCCAGTAGCAAAGCTGGGAAGATGCACATTTCTGACCTGCTTGCTTTATCCACTAGGCTGTACTTTTTCCTTGCAACCTCAGCAGTGTCTGTCACTGCACATCATTTCTTGGTTCCATTGCTCAAAGCTCCACGTTTCCTTCCTTTACTCTTCCCTTTTGTCAAGGCACTGAAGCATGTCAAAAACTGAGCACACATTAAGGAATAAGAGTTTAAGGGAATAAGATGCAGCTTCTTGGCTTATTAAGATAAAGGAATGCATTATTAAATGCAGTAGAAAGAAATAGGATAGTGTTCTACCTCCTTTGCACGTGTATGAGGCTGTGTTCCTGGAGATCTTGGAAGAAACTGCTGCCTGACTTCCTACTGGGGTGGTAACAGAACGTAAACCCAATATTTTGTTATAATTCCTTTTCCAGAATCACTGAGGACTATTTGATTAGCCAAGAGGTTGTCTGACATAGCCTAGAGATGTCATGAAGGCACCCCTAGCTGGTCGATTGCCTTTGCTCTGCCTGTCCATTGCTGTGTGTCTGAAGGCAAGCAGAAAGGACAGCAGTGTTTCTCAGCTAGTGAAGTGTTCTGTGTAATTATCTTGTGCTACCTTGTTTTCCCCGGGGATACTTGGGTATTTTTCAGCAGTGCTGAGATGCTTCTACATACTTTACAGTGAAGCATTTTTGATAGTGAAGAAGAGGGCTGTTCCTTAATGCTGTCCTGACTCAGGCAGGCTTAAGAGATATTTTTATTACCTGAGACTGTTGTGACTTGGCCTGTAATGGCTGGAATGAACTGTGGTACTTGAACATTTAAGGACATTGTCCAACACAAATTGCGCTCTGCCAGAATTTAATCTTTCTTTGTCAACCCTGAGTGCTACCCATGTATTACTCAGTACACAGATAACATAGTTTACCTATGTATAGTTTAGCACATTGTTTCCATAGTCTCTTAACATGACCTGTCATATCCTCAGCCCTGAATCTTCACGTGATCTGCTAACCACACCACCTCTGACTGCTTTCTCCCCTTTCTTGAATCCAGACAGTCATTCTGAACACCTCAGAAACATTTCTGTGAGACCAAATGAATTTGTTTTAATAAAACTTCCAGCATCTCTGAGCTCTCTTAGCTGAGGTTTTCATGAAGGCTACCTGCGTTATCTGCATGATGGTATCCTACTCCTACTGGCTACCAGAAGTTTGACCTTTTAAGACTCTATTCCTAGTAGGATGGGAAGTCAGTAAAATAAATCAAGAGGAGTCTTGGTGTAAACAAGGTTCTACTTAAGATAATTAAAACAAATTATCTTTTTCTGGCTAGGATGAAACAAATTACAATGGGAGTTTTCAAAGCTTCCTCATCATAAATCCCCAGTGTTTTTCCCTCTGATGAGCTCTGTGCCTAAGGAGGCCTATTTACTAACTCCACTCAGCATTTCTCTTGTGAGGATTTTGACTGTGTTCTATCTCCAGTGCATCATCTGGACACTGGTTTATGCCCTGACTTGCAACATTTGAACCTGAGAAACCCTTCAGTAGAGCGAGCTGTGATCTAGCCTGTCTCCTGCTCTTGCTAATGCAGTCTCTTCTGTTGTTTTTTGGTTTAATTTCACTCTATGAAAAGGCTTGACTGCCTCTGCTGACAAGTCAGCAAGATTATAGTCATTGTTTTCACATGGTGGCTGATCCCTTTCACACTGCATCCAGATCACCCTTGTATCATTTGATCCTTCCTGTGGCTAGACTATAAAATGTCTATCTCAACTCAGCTGTGCTGAGTGGACCTGCAGAAGGGTGTGCAGCCATGTCCCTATGCTTCAAATGTTTGTTGATCCTAGTGCATAACTTATCTCAGTGAATGACTATGGGTGCAGAAGGGTTAACAAGACGTGGGCTTCTTCTATGAGTTCATGAGACACAGAGGCCCAGATGGTGTGCTTAATTACTCTGGCCAGCTCTGGTCCTGTCCCACTCCAGAGGGAATTAAATGAGAAATGGTATGTCAGAGACAGCTCCTTTTCAGTATCCCCAGAGCCCTTCAGTGGTACAAACTCCACAGTACATTAGGCCTAGCTCAAATGTCCCCAGGATAAAGTAGCTTTGGGGTGGTGACTACCCCTGAGATTCTCAGCTGGGCTTTTACATGCTATGCATGCCATTAGGGCTGCACTGGGAGTGCCTCATTACAAGCGACTTCAGGACACCATTTTCTTTGCAGAAGCAGTCAAATTCTGATCATCAGCATGGCTATAATGTTCACAGCTTGCAGGGCCTCAAATGCATTAGGAGAGCTTGCTCTAGAAGTTTCATTGTTAACCCAGAATCCCCACTGCTTGCTATCACATGCATGGAAGCACTGTGTCTTAGTGACTTGCTTGGCAATATACCTGCCCCTGGACAGAACTTACAGAATAAACCTTTATTAGAATAAACCAAACAAGGTTGGAAGAGACCTTCAAGATCATCGTGTCCAACCCATCAACCAATCCAACCCACCCAAACAGCTAACCCATGGCACCAAGCACCCCATCAAGTCTCCTTCTGAATACCTTCAATGACGGCGACTCCACCACCTCCCCGGGCAGCCCATTCCATAGCGCAATCACTCTTTCCGTATAGAACTTCTTCCTAACATCCAACCTGAACCTCCCCTGGTGCAGCCTGAGACTGTGTCCTCTTGTTCTGGTACTGGGTGCCTGGGCTAATCACCCTTTGCTGTCAGGTGGGAAAACCCAAACCACATCCACAGGACTCTGTATTCACTTCTCCGTGTGTGTCTCTGCAAAGCAAGGCTGACCTTGAGAAGAATGCAGATGGCCTTATGAACCCAGATGGTGCAGCTCAGCCTTTCCCAAGGAGTTATGGCCTGGCTGCAGTGGTTGAGTCCCCAGTTGGATCTGCTCTTGCCTGCAGCACCAAGTCTGGTAGCCAGCTGTTAGGAGGAAGCTGGCTGGTTTTTGCTGACACATGTATGCCTTAATGCACTTCCCACATTTCTTCTAACGGGAGTTTGAAGTGACAGACATGATAGAGAATGAATGTTTTGTAGCAAGGGCTAGTGCAGTTAGAACCACACTTAAGATTATCAAGGTACTTTAAATTTTAAAGACCTTTTTTTTTCTTCTTCTTTTCTCCCAAACTTGACCATAGGAAGTATCCAGTGTTTGGCAAAGGTTTGTCATATTTGGTTTCTGGTCTGAAATATAGCTTGACTTTCTTTTTGCTTGGTGGTGGTGGTGATTTGGTGTTTTTGCTATCACATCTTTTCAAATAAGAGCAAAGTTAGTTTAGTTACTTCTGAGGAAAATGAAAGTGGAAGATGGGGAACATATCTTTTAGGTGTTGGTAGATTTCTTAAGCTGTTTTTCAGCAGATGTTTGATTTAAGGTGGAAATGTTCCTCACTGAAGTGAGCTGTGTGGCCTTTTTCCAGAGGAAGCTGGGTTTGATCTTGTCACACTATTAGCAGTGAAAATCACGTACTGAGCTCACACTGCAGAGTCTTTTACCTGGGCTTAAGTGTACATCTCAGGAATAAGGCACTGTACATGAGTGAATAACTTTGCTCTTGCAGTCAACTAGGTAGGCCTCAAAAGGGCTTTAAAAGCACAGTCTGCTTTTCACATGGCTTGAAAAATTTAAGGTAAGAAAATTGTGTCTCACAGTGCCTGCTGTTCCACCAGTGAAAACGCCTCTATTGCCTGGGGAAATGCACTCAGCTCTAGAGCTGAGAGGACATGAATCCTATTTCCAGGTCCGTGCTTCATAATTTTCTGTGCTCCACAACTCCTATTTAGTGTGTCTGGCTGGTGCCAAGGTGGCTGGAATTTGAGAGCTGCTGTTCATTATGGAAATAATTCCTACTGAGGAATAGTGTACGGCTCCGTTCCAGTGGCCACTGATTGTTATTTGACCAGTTTAAGGGGTTTTGAAAATCCCATGCTGAGTGCACAGAGAAGAGGTTTTAGTAGGCATGTTAGCACAGCTCCTGAGGATGGCTGTGTTCTGCAAAAGTGCCTTGGCTGAGGTCAGAAGCAGACTGAAGTTCCTGATCTTCTCAGAAGTGCCACTAACAATCCTGCAAATATTTTTTAGAAAGGTTTGGTGAGAAATAGCATCATTCTGGGCTTCTTCAAATTTGTTTCTGTATTTTTGGAGCTTTATATCCCTGCAGATTTAAGATTATCTCTTTTGATATTCTCCTTTCTTATAAAGAAAGCTGTTACAAATGGTGTAAGAGAGTAAATGGAGAAACACATATTGCATTTGAGTTCAAATGCATGCATCATCTTGAGTCATACATGCACTTGTACCTCTGGTCTGATTGCTGTCACTTGGACACACGCTGCCCCAGGGGTGTCACCCTTTGGTACAAGGACATGAGAGGGAGGTGCTTTTTGATGGGATGGCATGAGCTGTTTGATGTGCCATTGCTGGCATCAGGCAATAGTGGGGAAGGGGCACCTGTGTCTCCTCAGATACACCTTGATGGCTTTGTCCTCTGCAGGTTTGTCAGCTGGATCCACTTGCAGCCTGAGAGGGACAGGCAGGATGGCTGAGAGGCACGTAAAAGCTGGCAGTCTCCTTCCCTGCCAGACAGAGCCTGGGGGCACTTTGCAGCCAGCACTGGAAGGCGATAATCATGAGAGGGATAATGGCTTGTTTCGGGTTAATAGATCCTGACAGCCTAATTTCCCCTGGTGAAAATAAAAGGGAATAAATCTTACAAATACTGTAAAATCAATAGCTAGCAGTGAAGGGGCTGACAACAAGACCCTATATCCACAGCACATTTTTTTGGTGAACTACTCATTTTATATTTCAAGCTGATGGCTTCCCTGTGGCTTTGCTAGAGCCAGGTAATCCTCCATTCTCCTTTCCATCATGCCCATCTCTTCAGTGCTTGTGTTTTACTCACCTTTGAGTAAGGAGTCTGAAGCCTTGAGCTCACTGCTCAGGGGAAATGCTGCTTTCCTTAGGAAAGACACATGATGTTTGCTTTCTAGACCTTGGAGCCTGCACTTCCCTTTTCTCATAGGAGTGCACACCTAACCAAATTACAAGTCTTTATCTGTAACTAAATAATTGTATCCTGACCCTCCAAAGTAACCCATCTAGAGGAGCCTTCGCTCACTGCTCTGTGGCTGTGCTCTCCAGAGGAAGACCACAACCTCTGTTATATTAGTGACCTGAAATATTGACAGAGTTAAGATGGCACTACTTTGCCTTCTCAAGGCCAGAGTTTAAGCTTTGTGCACTGAGCAGCCAGAAGCTTCACCAGATAAATCTTCAAGTCCACTGAGGACATTCCGCAGTGAGTGTGGATTTGCAGCATTATAGAAATAGAAGAACATGGAATGTGAAGTGGTTAAACAGTGTGGATGCCTAAATGAATGCTAGGGAGAGCATCACTTTGTTGGTCCTCATCTGCAAGCTCTTGGACTGCTGTGAAACTAGGACTGGCATTTTCCTGTTGATCCATTCTCTTGGTAAGTGATGGGAGCCTGCTGAGAACGGCTCCTGGATCTGTGCTGACACACACTTCACAGACAGAGGCACAAACTTCTCCTGTAAGAGTAAGCTTGAGGGGGACCTCAGGATTTGTCTTGAGGAACTGCTCGCTCCTTGGGCTGGCATGAGCATGGACTGAGCAGTCCTCCCAAAGAAATGTGCATGCAAGCTTGAAGAAGCAGACTTGGGCCTGGGTGATTGTTTTCTTGCTATTGGCTTCCCTGTGAATAAAGATCAGTGGGAGAAAAGGTCTCTGTTCAATACTCTTATAGACCCTTAGCTATTGTAAAGCTAAGGGGCAAAACCTACATATTTTAATTTTCAAATACCAAAAATATTCAAGATGGTAAAAAATGTGGTATAAACCTCTCTCCTCTCAGAGATAAAAATCACTCCACAGAGATTTAAGAGAAGCCTGTGCACGTGCTTGATACAACCTCTCAATTATAGCTCTTTGGCTTTTTTTCTGTCAAGATATTTGTCTTAGAGTCTTTGTTTGAAATTATGTCCTTCATTCAAAGGAAATAAAATTCCTGCTGTCTTTGTTTCCAATCTTGGACAGACCAAGGGAACTTTTTTCCTCAGTCTGTCCCAGCTTCCCCCTTGGTGCAGGATGCTCAGAGACACACTGTGCTTCCTGTGTCAGGGTGCTGTCTAGAAGTGGGCACTGTTCTGGGTCTCAAACTCCTACCTCTGAAGCACGCTTCCTTTGTGATGTTGAACCTGTTCTCTTGGCCTCGGTCTTTCTTCTGTCAAATGTCTCCTTCCTTCCATTTCCCTTTCTTGTCTCTTCATCATGTAGTTTTCAGACTTCTCAGGCTCACTGTCCTTGCTCTCTGCACGTGAATAGTGCCCACTCAGTTAAATCCTTCCCTTTCCTGGCATCTCAGTTATTACTTGTAAAACAGAAATATTGCTGGGAGAAGTCTCTGAGGGTTTCTTCACTGATAGTTGATGTTCCCATGGAGATTTTTCTTGCCCCCAAGGTGTGTTCTTTCAACCCACTCTTTGCCATCTATAATGCTGATAACCTGGTGCAACACATTTTCCTCCATTTTGCTGCCATCTGGGGGTCTGGGGAATCTGGGGATCTCCCTGGGTTGCCCAGGGAGGTGGTTGGGGCCCCATCCCTGGAGATATTCAAAGTGGGGCTCGACAGGGCTCTGGGCAGCCTAATCTAGATGAGGATGCCACTGATTAATGCAGAGGGGGTTGGACTAGATGACCTTTGGAGGTCTGTTCCAACCCAGACCATTCTATGATTCTATGGTGTTGCATAAAGTAACTTAAACTGAAATATATTTTTAAGAAGAAGACATATCACTCTTACTGTATCATGCTAGCAGTGGCTGGAATTGCTTTCAGAAAGGGCTGGTCATCTTACTGTTTACTGTGGACTTTCTCCCCTCCAAGCAAGAGAGAATCTCTTCTCTCCCATCCAGAATGCTGGATTTTGGTCAATTGTGGAGAAGCCTGATTTAAATTGTGCAGGTAGTTCTGTTTCTTTGTAACAGCTCTTTTTTTTTTCTTTTTTTTTTCCTTTGGTGGAAAACTCAAGAAACTGCTGCATTAGAGTTCTACCTCTCCATTGTGAAAGGGAAACAAACAGCAGTGTGCTGCAGGCAGTCTGTGTTTACAGAGAAGAGGCTGATACTAGGCTAAGCAGAGACTCCCTTAGTAACTCCTATTCATAGTCCATATGTCCCTCTGTTGCAGGTCCAAAGCAGGCAAGGGCAAAGCAAATTAAAGCAGCCTGTATATGTCTTGCCTGAGACTTAGTTGGGCCAATAGGGCAATTGAAGCCAGCAAGCAGTTACCCAGTGCAAAGGGACTCTGCCAGGCTGTGGCCATCAAAGGCAGAAACGTAGGCCCGGACAGGAAGAAGCAGTGGCCAATGCACATGCTCTTGCCCCAGGAGCAGGCTTGTTCATCAGACAGGTTAGGTCCTGTCCCTTTGTCCCTTTTCCCGTGTTACCCTGACTCCTGCAGGAGGGAGGGGGGAGAGGCAGACCATGTCTAGGCACACTGGGACCTGTCTGGGTTTGTGCTGGGCCCGTTTGGCCCTACCATGACAGGTAACTTTCCATGTCAGTGGAGCTGGTAGAAGAGAAAACGAAGGCCTACAAATGGAAGTGGATTTCTTGACTTCCCACATCTCTGTAAGATATACACAGGTGAATACTGAGTGAGCACAGCTGATGATGGTTAATGAATTGCCTTCCTGGACACGTGGAGCCTTGAGGCATGGAGACAGAGCTGAGGTAGGTGCTTCTGGAAAACGTGTCTTGTAGCACTGCACCTTCTTCCCTCCTGCTCTGGAGCTGTACCTGAGGCTGGCATGTCAGGAGAGGGCTTGTACAAGGGATCCAGACGATGAAGAGAGGCCATGACTATGCTGTGTATATGTGGGATGAAGGTAGTGTGAAAGGACACCTTGGGGGGTGGGGATGGGCAGGGCATGTGAGAGTGCAAGTCTCTCACTTTTTCTGTGAAACTTGGCAGTTAGGTTGAAGTAATTTGTCTTGAGTCGTTGGGTGGGTCAGTGGTAAAGCCAGAAATAGAATCCAGGTCTCAGGTATACCAGGGCCACTACCATATCTCCAAACCCATGTTGTTTCTCCAAAGTAATTTCAGAATTATACAAATTGCCAAGTGATCTTGAACTTTTCTACCTAGCTGGCTCTTTGATGTGGCCAGGCAGGTGCTCTTTGATCATAGCTGCATGCTCAAAATCTGTGAGGGGTCAATATTGCACAAGAGTTAAAAATGAGTTTTTCATGTGGTGAGGATCTTTTGCAGAGGCAGGAGTGTGTCGCCAGAGATAAAATGACTTAGCTCTTTACACTGCAGCTTTCAAGGTGACCTTCACATTAAAAATCCCACCTTGAACATAAATCAGGAAGTCTTACAAATTTATTTGCTTATGATTTAGGGAGTGCAGTTTAAATATGTGATGCTTTACAGACGCCTAAGAGAACACCTCTAGGCAGCTATTGTGTGTTTTGACTCATATGCTATGCTACATAACGGTGTTAAATCACACAGACCTGGCTGATGTGGAAATCAAACCTACAAGGGTTTGCAAAGCAACAGGCTGAGCCAAAGCCCTCTGAAGTCAGTCCTCTGGGGTTTCAATCAGACCTTGCTTGTGTTTTGCTGTCTCCTCATCCCGACACTGGGTCTGACTGCAGCTGTAACTGGTGTCTCACCTTGGATCTCCAGCAGTTTGCTGAGGCTACATGCTAAACATACTCTTCTGCCAAGGAAACTGCCTTCATGGAAGAGCTTTCTCTGGTGTGACACCTTTCCATACAGCATCTTTCCTTTCTAGGCCTCCCAGACATTCTCAAAGAAACCTAACTGCAGCCAAGTGTCAATTATAGCATGAATAATAAAAGTCCTAATTTAAAGGGGCTTGTAGCTTTGCCATATCAATAAGAGTGCCACAGTGAAGAGCAGGCACCATGGTACCTTAAACATGACTGGCAGAGAAATATGGGAAGTGCTGATTTTTCTTTCAGCAGTGAATGATGTACTTGGCAATCCTTTGACATCGGCTATCGGTTTTTCAGTGATGTCCGGTACTGACCACTTCCATTTCAAGGCGGCAGAGTTTGAGCACAGCCTGCAGGCAAGCTGCAGAGCCTGAACTCTCCTACCGTGCTACAGTCATGTCAGGAACTGGTAGTGATAGGGCAAAACCTGGCCTTTGCAGTGCCTTGCCTTATTCTGTGCATCCCTGAAGTACTGGTTGTTCAAAGAATTGGCTTCCATGCTATTTCTACATGCTCTCAGAATGTGTGTGTGTGTGGAGGGTGAGTATGAAATACCTTTTGTATATTTGTGATTCTGTTATTATCCTTATTGTTTTGCTAAAGGATCAACTTCACAGTGCAGTCAAAACAAAAACCATAAAGAAATCCTGAAGTGCCAAGAGAATCTTGAGTGTTCTGGTGCTGTCAGGCCAGTGCACTCTGAGTGGGAGCTCATGTGTCATTGGCTTCTGCTGACTTGAAACCTCTTCTTGACATTTTCAAGGAGATTTTTCTTGATTTGGTATTTATTGACTATTTATTATTTAAACACCCTTAAAAAATCCTAAAATGAAACCAGCATTATATGAACATGGGACTTCTAGTTTCAGCAAGGGCAGGAATCAGCAGCAAAAAGACAAAAAGCTCAAAAGTAGGGACAGTGTCAGTATGAAAAATGTTCCCTGTCTCACTAAACACGTCACAGGCTTGTCTCTGCACTGGCAGCAGCAGCTCCTTTGGGAATGCAGAGCTGTTCTGAGCTCTTGTGTCAGAGGGCTGGTTACAGCCCTGACAGCACCACTGCCTTGACTATGATAGAGAGGAGTGCCAGGCAGTGATGGCTCCTCTCCCTTGGTCTCTCTCCCTATGGATTAAGTTGCCACCGCTGCCACCCACCCACACTGGCAAGTCCTCCTTGTCAGGGATGCGGTAGAAGGTGCTGATGACATGGCCTCTGGCACAGCAATTTTCATCACTTCACAGTCTCCTCACAGTTTTAATTTCTTGCCCTGACACTCTAAGTGGTTCCTTCAGACTTTCTCCAAGCCATTGTTTATCTCTTGCTCTTAGAAGCCAGCTCTCTGCTCTGGCTCTGTTTGGGTAGAGCTCTTTCTGAAGACAAATTCCTCAAGCCCCCATGTCCCTGCTGCTGCACCTGTGGGTCCCACTGATGCAGGCACTTCCAGCATGAACTTTCTAGCTTCTCACTCACTCTGTGAACATGGGCTGTCCTGGGAACTGTTCTTTCCAGATGTCCCTCAATCTAGATCTACTAGATACCCTGAAAAGATCTCTACAGCTGTTCTGCTGTCCCTTGGTGTTTGTCTGAGTGTTCACAGTGGCAATAAATGGAAATTTAGTTCAAAAGCCTCACAGTCTAGAAAGTGATGTGTTTCTGCACTCTCTTCAGAAGGTTTATAACAAACAAACCACAAAGAGAAAATACTCTGTAGGACCACTCTGCCTTTAATATGTTAGTTCTGTGTCATGCAAATTTACTCAGTGGGGCATGAAAAATTCTCAAATTCAGTGCAAGAGCCAGTAAATTCCTGTTTAGGAATAAAGACATTGAGATGGCTTTTTATCAGGATGCAGCTTTGAGTGGTACAGCCACTGTGTACCCTAACACCTGGTTATCACCTTTGTTTTCCACCTGTGCTTTCCAACGTACTGTGTTCAAGTGTTTAGTTGTGCATCTTTGGAGTCAAGATGTGCAGTTGGTAGTTTGAAATGGCTGCTTTCAGGCCTCTGGTCTGCAGATGAAAAGCTCAGTATAAAAGGATAAGATATGGTCCCATGTATCTAAGCAGCAGGATCCAGAACTTGTCATAGGATTTTGCAGTGAGTGCTTTGTAGATATTAAAACTATCATGACAGGGCCTCAGCTGACATAATTTCCCAACCCATTGTTTGCTTGGGGAGCAAACCCAGGCAGATGGGAATGACAGGGCTGCAATGGTTTCCCCACTTAGGTGGACCCCAGAACTTTCAGGGGCACTTCAGAGTACACCTTCCCTGCAGTGAAGATGAAGCCAGACAGAAATAATTTAGATATGGTTGAGAGTTTTTGTTTGTTTGTTTGTTTTGTGGTTTTTTGGTGATGTGTGTCAGTTTCGTGGGTTTGGGGTGTTTGTTTGTTTAATAGCTACCCAAACGATTTTAAAAGCACTGTGCCCATACCCAAATCCAGTGATAAATATTTTCTTAGCTATTTACCTATGTCCTGGTGCTGGTAATCCTGTCAGTCAGACTAGAGAGTGTGCATTCTGCATGCTGAGCTGTGGGCTAGAACACCAAGCTGCAAAATACATATCCTGACTTCTGTGCAGCTACACAGTGAGTGTAGGGTGGGAAGGAGCCCACAGTATAATAATCAAGTGTTTAGCAACCAATGCTCAAGAAGCAATGTGGTTTCTAAGATCAAGGAATGAGAAACTACTCCCAGCTTAGGGAGAAATTGTGGTAGTGATAATGAAAGCGTTAGTGGTTGCTGATGTTTTGGACTATTCAGAGCAACAAGGAAACTTCTACCAGTTTGAAGTTCATATGCCTAAATACAAACCTTAAATCTCAAAATCCTTGGAGGTTTTCAAGAAGTTTAGATTGTGATTTTGAAGATACATTTTAGAGATTCGAAACCCAGTGCATTTTGATGAGACCAAAATCTGGGCTTTGAAGCTTCCTTATGCATTTGCAAAGATGTTTCCTGTCCCCTGTGCCCCACACACCCATCAACACAGGTCACCCCCTGTCTATTGATACTTCCTTTCCTATGGTTCTGCAGCAGGCTTTGTAATGTGCTTTGCTCTCTGTTTGGTGTAGCTCACAATAGTCCTGGACTGTGTTAGGTTTGAGAAGAGCTCTGGAAAAGCATTTGGCTTTCTGATAGTATGTTAAGAGGGAGTTCATGAGGCTGTTTCCCCACTGTTGGGTACTGCCTGGCTCCCATGCTTAGTCAGAATTACCATTGTTACAGCCCAGATGACACGCAGTAGCAAACTGTGCTAGTGATGTGTGAAATGTAAAGGGGCACTGACAGTGATGATGGGAACCAGGTATCTAGGTTGATCCTCATTCTCCACCGAGAATTTGCTTAGGTGAGTCTCACCTAAGTATGTTAGAAGGCTCTGAGACAAATTAATCTATTTTGTGAACTGTGGTCATGTATGGATGTCCTTTTGCTCCCATTCCACAACACAGCTTATTTTTGGTTGGATGTGTAAACTATTGCCTTTGTCTGAAACATCGCTCAACAGTGAGGCTCAGGGAACCAATTACCTGTCCAGAGATGACAAATCATGAAGGAAGAGGAGCTGAACATGGAATGATAGAATCATGAAATAGTAGGGCTTGAAAGGGACCTCTGGAGACCAGCTAGTCCAGCTCCCCTGCTATCACAGGTACACCTCCATCAGGTTGCACACAAACACCATTAATTTCTACTCTAATATCTGAGAATGTGAGAGCTTTGTCTGATTTGTCATGAGCCTTCATTTTCCTGATTGTAATTTCATTTTCAGACACTCTCTCTGGTGTTTCATTCTCTTTACAGTCTTGAACTCTGGTTGAGACACCACTGTACCTGGGAGGATGCTATTTAATGCCCTGATATTGCAAAGGTCTGCCTGACTGTTATGGAAAACTGTTAGAACCTAGAATGACAGGGATCAGAACATGCTATGTTAATGACCAAAGACTCTAAAATGCTCTTTCCCTAAGTATGTACTGCATAAAATGTGGTACATTTTAAGGATATTCTTAAAAATACTTTGCTATTTTCTTGTGTGTTGCTGCTAATTTATGAGCTGAAGTAGTTGAGTGGTAGTTCAGGAACAACTTGTCAAAGTTTCTTTTAGTTCGTATTTATTCCTCTTCCACGCTTTGCAAGTTTGGTTTTTTTCCCTTGCAATTATGATTTTGGTACCTGTTGACAAATTTTTTTTCTTACATGGAAAAACAATGCAATCTGTCAGTAGACAGACTTCAGGGATGACAGACTTTCCGCTCTCTTCCGTTTCTGTCTTTAAAACACTCTTGTTTATACTTAGCATTGATGTTCATCTTGTTGAGAGATCTGAGGCAGCTCTGTGGGGATAAAATGATCAATCATATAAGTGTGTAACAGCTGTCCAGGAAAGGCATTTAATAAGCACTTCTTAGGTCAGATTTGTTGGCACTGAAACTTTGCCCATCAGTATTGACTGGGAAACGTATTTTCAGGAGTTAGTCTGTTTACAACAATAACATTAACAACAACAAAATAAAACCTCTAAATCAGTTATTTACTTTCACTAACTCACATAACTCTACAAGACTGCAAGCCAGCATCCATTGGTGGTAATATAAATTTCCATGATGTCAGAGGTCATTGCTGAATGTTGTTACTGATTTCAGTGGGGCTCGTTGTTTTGTTTGTGTGTGGGGATGTCTGTTTTTTTCTGTACTTTTCCCATCATTTGGACTTTCTGAACTAGCTGTTCTGGACCCTCTGTGCCTTGTACTAAATAGAGAATAGAGCAGTTGTGGTGCTCTTTGCTGCACATATAGACTTAGTAAGCCCCAATATAGGGAATAGAATTTTGTATTTTTAGCTTGTGCCATAAAAATTGTCCTTTTCTTTTGCTGAAGATGGTGATCTCACCATCTATCTGACAGGTGATGACTGAGATATCTGGGTAGCCACATACTGAAATTGTAATGTCATGGGAGTTGCAATTGCCACACACCTGGTTTTCACTCAAAACTGCCAGTAGTAGGGAATCTTTGATGTGCATTCTGATAGTCTCTCTTGGGCAGGGAAGGGCTGGACATGCAGAGAAAGAGGTAAAAAAGAAGAAAGGTTAGATTTCAGTATTCTTCCTCTGTTCCACTAGGATTTTGTGGCAGCCTCTTTCATGATTGAACAGGCTGTGTGCCAAAACAACACCAGTGTGCAGTGGTTGCTTTCACAGGCCTGAATATTACAGACTCTTCCACCTGCCTTTACTTAGTTTTCGCAGGCTGAACTGATACAATTTAAGCCCCTTTCACTTGCATAGATTTCTTTACTGTCCTCTTCTTTAGCTCCTCTGGCACACATCAGTTTCAAGTCTTCCAGACCTTCAGGACCCGTTGTGGTCCTTACAAAATATACCATGTAAACTCATCTTTTACCAAACCTTCAGCTTTGTGATTACTCCAGCTGATGACTTATTGCCCTGGGATGTTTGAAATACTGAATACACTGAGGGATTTCAGGTCAGTTACCCTTCAGCTCACACATCACAAGAGATGTGACAAAGTCAATAAAATACTAAAAACATTTCTCTGCCTCAATTTTCTTATTCCTTTGGCATGTTCTTTGTGTTTTGGGCTCTTTTGTAAGACCAGAATCCTTCCTGTTTTCCTGTGCGTGACCTCTGCTCTGCAATGGAGTATCTGTGGCATGTTCTGCCTTTTTCTTTTTAAGGTGATAAGCAAAATTTGCCTTTGAAACTTGCTGTCCCACTTGACAGTAACATCTTGGCCAATATGGTTGACTGATCACATTACCTCACCAGCTTGCTTGCTGTTTAATTACCAGCTTATCAAAGTGGATGGGTTTTTTTTTCCTGATCTAACTGTCGTTTTGGCTTAAATGTTTCTTCTAGCATAAAATTATCAAGCTTTAATGGTTCTTTTTTTTTTTCAGTCCAGTCCTGCCAGGCTTACAATTTCATTTAAAGACAGAGATCTAAGAAGAAAAGAGGCAAGCAAGCCTCTTGCACAAAAGCTGTTTGCAGTTTGAAAGCAGATCTCCAATATCAAGCAGAGCTCTGAGACAGGAAGCGGATTGTCACTGCTGCTGTTAATAAAACAGTTAAGAGACACCACACCAGTCTCAATGAGTCTGGAGGCCTAGGGGAAGTGGCACATGAGAGATTTGCTTCCTTTTCTATTTTGTAGTCAACCACAGCTTTATTTTTTTTAGGATAGTGACATACTGGTATGCCTTCCAGCATTATCCTCCTGTCCTTTTTTATTGGAATTGTAGTTGGTGATAGCTAATGAAATTAAGCACTGGCCCTTTTCTTCAAAGCAGTCCAACTGGGTATGCAGTGGTTAACGTGAAGGGATGTAAGGAGAGAAATAAATTGCCTAATCATTGCTGATGGCTGTCAGTATGCTCCAACCACCCCAAGCACAGTGAGTGCATGTGTTCTCTCCATTTCTGGGGGGGGTAGCTGGCTTCATTCATCTGCTGCTTTGTATCTGATGAAAGGAAGAGCTTCTCAAAGAATGCACACCTCAAATAGGCCATGAGATTTGAGGCAATATTTTTGCCTTGAAGCCTTCTTTGGACTGTGAGGAGTCAAAAAATAACGGTGAGCAGGGTTAGTAGAACAGCTAACCTTTCTTCTACATTTTCAGGAGGAAAAAATAGGTTTGTGCTCTTAACCTTATCTCCTATTCCTAGTCAGTGCTTTTGTTAACTCTTCACATTGTCAGTGTGAATTTTCTCACAGCATCCATCTTCCTTGAAGTCCTTTTTTCATTAAACCAATTAAATATAAGGGAGAGAAAAAGGGAGGTGTTTTAGTTTCTAGCCAGTGTTATCTCTAAGATGAGTTTGGAGAATGTGAAATGAGCTAGCTTTGTAGGGGCACTGGCTGCTTATAAATTACCCTTTTTGGCTTTTGGTGCTCTCTGACATGTAAAGAGCTTTACCCTAGAATTGTGCATGTCCACCTGGAAGGGAGAAAATATTAAGTAGGCAGGACCTGATATTACAGGGAAGCATTGTCTGCTCCTGCCTGGTACTCTGCACACCCTTTGTCTCTTCCCCTGTTCTGTGGTTGCTTCAGTGGTGGCTTTACATCCCCAGACACTGAGCCTGATGCTTTATTCAGAATGAGGACAGCACAGGCAGCAGAAATGCATGGTTCTGCCCCCTGCCAGAGCACCTCCATCCTCAACTAGAAGATAAAAGGTGAGAAACTAGTTTAGTTTTCACACTTGATTTCATTATTGATGGTAACATTGGCATCAGATGACTGCACTGTTTTCAGTTTATGTATTTTATGTATTTATTCTCTGAGGCATGGAGTTCAGTCTGTTATGAAATTCTTAACTCCTTTCTCACAGTTGACCAAAAAGTCACTGAAGTGGAACAGCTTGCACTTTGCTTTCATGTTATGTTGAGACAATTTGGATTCTTTCTGATGACCAAAAGGCTTACTGTCCCATTACCACTCACCTGACTTGTGCAGTCACTCATTCTTACATCATCTCTGTGGTTTTCTTTGTGTGAGGTGATGCTGTGGATGCAGGATGGTCCCAGGATAAATACAGAGAGTGAGTTCATTTTCAGCTGTGTATAACAGAAGAGGAAAATAAATGCATAAATAAATTCAAAAGAATGGAAAGATAATAAACTGAAAAAATGGGGATGAACAGCAAAGCCTAGGAATGGGTTCCTTGTGGAACTTAGAATAGGGTGAACTTCTCACTAGTACATTGTAAGGGCAAACATTAATATCAGGACGTCTGCAAGTATAAAGGGCTTAGTAGCCACAAATTACTTGAGTGTCATTTTTTTTTACTTTACCCTGTAGATGCTTTCATACCTATTAAGTTCAGGGCAATGTTTGTATAAAATACTCTTAAATTAGCATTCCCTTTTCCTTCACTGCAGACATTTTACACCTGCTTGATGCACAAAATGTGTGGATGCAAATCACTATACCAGGCAATCAGGCCCTGTACTGCTTGAGAATTACTTCAGTAATTCGCAGTTTATTTCAGCAGTGTTCATGGAAGTGCACAGGTTTTTACTTAACACCATAAGATCCTCTAATCAGAGTGTGCAAGTCCCTGGATGAATTGTCTGACTTTAATGTCTAAAAGCTGTGAGTTCACATCCTTCTTTGGGGTTGTCTTTCAGCCAGAATGTGCCACCAAGTCTGTTTTCCTCTGTGTGAAATGAAGGACTAAATTTCCTGCATGCTGTTATTCTTATCAGCCCAAAACATACTGCATAGGACTACAGCATTTGAATGCCTTTTTGTACTGAGGAAGAAAATCATATGAAGTCAAGTCTGATTTTCCAGAAATGGTGTATGCATGAAGAGAGCTTTCCTCCATGTGAAGTAACAGGATACGTTTTGAACTCTCTATCCCTTTGCTTGCAGAGCACTCATCCCTTCATATTGCTGTTTCCGCAGGCTTCTGTGCAGACCTTTAAAGCAGCTATCGAGCTGAGCCCCATGCAACAAGAGTATTTGCCAACATATTTGCAGCAGCCCAGGAGATGCTGAGCAATGGCATGCTTCTAGTGTGCAACTGGCAGAAAGGAAACTGTTAATTAGCCTTTTTTTATGCCAATGTCAATAGGTTTCTATTACAATCGTGGGTCCATGTTGGTACCCTCAGGTGGCTAATTTACATGAAATTTATTGTGTGCACTGAGCTTTAAACAACATTCTGGGTAGCCTGGTGAAGAAGGTTGTTGATGGCTTTTACACAAAAGATTGGAAATTCAGCCCCTGTTGGGGCCATGCTTTCAGCTGCAGCACAAAGTTATGAATACCTGTCTTTCTCTCCTTGTTAATAAACAAATCCTTATCACTGTTTTTTCCCCCTAAACAAAAGAAATGGTACAAAGCTTTTAAGCTATACAAAGGCAAAATGTGCTATTTTTAAAAAGAGCCAAGGTGGATAAAGAATGATTTATGATACTTGTAGAACACTTTTCTGCCAGCTAGGTCACAGGACATTTTACAGACTGATTGTATACACTCTGAGTGTCTGTGTTTGTTGTGAGATAAATGAGCAAAGTGTAAATTTTCTCCCAAAATAAAGCAAGGATATGTTATTACAACAATAGGTTAACAAATCTGCACAGGAATTGCAAGGAAGCAGAAAACAACTGAACAGAAGGAAGGATAAATGTACCGTAGTTGGGTGGGTCTTGAAGCCAAAACCTTTACTTCAGCAAGGAGCAATGTGTTATGATGAATGTCTAGCACTTTGGATATATCCTGTTCAGAGCTTTGGCTACTCAAAAGTCAGGGGATCTGAACCAGTTTATGCTGAGCTGAGCATCTGGCCAATTTGCATTAAGTTCATTCAGATTAAATGGATTCCTGAAAAACACAGCCAGCCTATAGCTGTTCTGGCAGGAGCAGGAAAGTTTTATTGGAGAGGTTTCCCTTGCTATCCTTTCTGTGCTCTGTTCATTATACAACTTTCCTAGAAAGGAACCACTAACTCTTTCCTGTGGTGTCTCCCTTCACTGATCTTCATGTCAGGATGTGATGCTGACTGAAAGAACCAGCAATTTCTGTTGTAAGGAACATTGTCATTGAAGATTTCTACCTGAAAATGGAAGGTAAGCCCCCTTCACCCTCCACTCTGAATGCAGTAGTTAGAAATCCAAAGATGATGGATGGACCTGCCATCACTTCTCCATGTTTCAATTTTTTCCTGGCACTGCCAAAGTGCCAGCCTGTGCCCCAAGTGCTCTCCTTTCACTGTGAATTAAGGATCTCATATCACTGCTTGTGTTGATGGCTTCTGCTGCTCTTCACCCCTGCCCTTTGCAGATCCTCCTGTTTCCTGATTCTGTGAGCTTCTGCAGAGCATGACTTTCCTTTGGAAAGGTATCTTCAAACTATGCCTCTCATCTGCACCACTGTGTTGCTGTTCTTGAGGGTCACAAACCCTCTGTAGTCAAATAAGTCTATAGAGGCTTTGGCCTTTCAGTGCCAGGGTGATCCATGGGCAGGATGTATGGAGTGCATCCTCTCTCTTTGCCTACTTGCAATGTTAGAGGAAGAAAGGTCTTTGATGTGTTTCCTTCCTTTTGCAAGCCTACATCTGTGTTGGAAAAGGTGGGAACAATAGTATTTCTTTTCATTATAAGGAAGGTAATACAGCTTGGAATAATCTACAGTTCATGCTGGATGACTTCATTACTAATACTAGCAGCCTGGGTAGGAATGGACCCAAAGGGGCTGTTGGAGGTGGAATTAAAAATTAACCATAGTACCTATTTGTTTAGATCTGTAATGAAGGACCCTAAGCCATTTTGGAGCAGATAAAATAAACACTGGTAGAATTTCTGTGGTCATGATTGTCTAAAATACATAAGTAAGGTAAATTTTGTGGGGAGAGAATATCTTTTATTAGATACTGTTACAGATGAAAAAAAACACAGAGAGGTTTTTCAGGCTGAAAGGTTGTCTCTATATTTCTTCCAGCTTTATCAGCTGGTCTAATAAAAGATATTATCTCTTTATAAACTTTGCCTCAAGGATGGCCCTGTACACATCTGCAGCCTCTCAGGACAATGTAACCCAGAAGGATAGAGGTGCACTTTGCCTGCCCTTCATATGTAATAGAGTAGAGTAGAATAGAATAGAATAGAATAGAATAGAATAGAATAGATCAGGTTGGAAAAGACCTTTGAGATCATCCTGCACTGCAGCAGGTTCTGTCTTTGCCCTGTGCATTGGTCCAAATATGACTAAACAACACTTAGTGTCCTGACATGAGTGTGAGCTTGTGCCAGGTTCTCAGCTCTGAAAAGGGGTGGCTTGAAAGCTTACTAATATGGATTGTATTTTCTGTAGTGTCCACTTGCCTAATGGTTAATACAAGATTCTTCAGTTGCTAAATCAGGTAGCCATCTCTGTTTGGAGAGACATCTAATACCTTCTCCATGCCCACACAGCTAGAAGGAGGTCACAAATGTTATCTGTGGTTAGCCACTGTCCTCTGGCCTAATCCATGAAGTATTTCTGGGTGCTGTGATCCTCTTCATGAAGTATGACAAGTACTTACAATGATGCTTTCCAGCTTCCAGAGCTGAAATATGGCAGCCCAGGTTTATAAAAGGAATTCTGAATTAAAAGTTAAGTAGGGACATACTTCTGTACGTTTGTCTAAATGTCACAGGCTTCTAAAGGAGCTAAGAGGACCCAACTCCCATAAAGAAGTTCGCAAAGGAAATTCAGACATGTTTTTTGGGAGCGCTCGTCATCTAGTAAGCTCTGATAGAAACTTCTGACCTTAGAATTTTCACAGTCAGTTTCTGAAACTCAGAATGGTTTGCTTTTAATATGCCCAAGCATGACTCCCACAAACCCCCATACAGTTTCAGGGTGCTGTCAAAATAAGGACAAAATTTCTCTGCAAGCAGGCAAGTTAAAAGGGTAAAAATCATGGGGCGACTGCTGTGCCACCAAGCTGCTCCAGCAAATAATTTGTCTCTGTATTTAAAAGTAATAATAACACATATGTATGTGCTTTGTTACTTAAAATAACCTTAGAAGATTGAAACTGAAGATTAAAGTGATAGTTTTAATTTGCCAGTACCCATATTGTTTAGCCACAATGCAGTTTCCTCTGTTAATGAGGTGCTAGTGATTTTCATTTCTGCCTGTATAGCCATTTTCTGCTTGGTTTCAATTTTAGATTTTGTGTAGCATCACAGAGATGCAATCTCCAGAGCAGATTGTTAGTTTATATTTAAAAGGCCTCCAGTATTGTGTTTCTTTTTTTTTAATTAACATATAACCCCATGGAAACAGTTCTGTTGGGCTTGAGCATTGTAGAAGTCCTTCAGAAGTGACAATGTAGAAGAAATGTGACTTCCAATGCACTATTAATTTGGGAAATTGCTTGTTTCCTAATAAGCTCCAGAATGACCTGTAGATAAAACCCAATAGTTATGCCACTGCAAGGAAATCAAAATGTTTTCTTTGTACACTGAAAATTTACAAAGCACCCATTTGAACTTACTTGACTGTTTTAAAATGCACTTAACAGGTTCTGGGCAGCTTTTTACATCAATACAACTGCACAAATACTTGAGAAACTGCTTCTGCTTGCAGCTTGGTGTTTCTGGGAGTAGACTAGAATTAACTCTCCAGTTTGAGAGTTTTGAAATGACTAATAACCTTCAGCTGTACTTGACTCCAAACATTTCTAGCCATTGGGAACAAAGCTTTATGGATGAACTCTAGTAGTCCATGTGTATATACTTCAGAATTCATTCACCGTCCCTGGAGGTGTTTAAGAGGGGATTGGATGTGGCACTTGGTGCCACGGTTTAGTAGTCATGAGGTCTTGGGTGACAGGTTGGACTTGATGATCTCTGAGGTCTTTTCCAACCTTATTGATTCTATGATTCTATGATTAATGACTTATGTAGATTTTGCAGTATTGGAGTATTGAATGTGGTGTAACAGATGTGTACGTGAACGCCAAATCCATCCCCATTTATACTGAAGCAAAGATTGCTACTTGTTCCTCCTACCTTGGCAAACAGTTGCATGTTAGACAAATAAGTGATACAATCTGATTTTCAGAATTGAACTGGCTTTCAGGAGTGATGAATATGTGGAAAAAAAAGTCTCTTGTGTATGGAAATAAGTGCAGGATGAAAAACTTAGTTGCCTTTTCTACTAGAATAACTTGAAAATAGCTATATGGAAAGCACAGGAGTCTCATGCCTATTATGTTAATGCAAGATGAAGTGAAATTCATTGTTCCAATCAAAAATATCCATTTAGCAAATATGATGTATTAAAGGGAGGGACACTTTCATGCTGCAAGAAAGAGACTTCTGGATGATCTTGAAGGTCTCTTCCAACCTGGTTTGGTTTATTCTAATAAAGGTTTATTCTAATAAAGGTTCTACCATGCATGTTCCAGTTGGGTGTTTGGCAGTACACACCCTGCCGAGGCATCGCAGATTTAATGACAGGGGGCCAAAATGGCATAGGACTTACAGATCCATGCTCAATTAAAAACATCCATTAACAGTCTACTCTTTGCTAGAAATCTCTAGAATTAATGTGTTTTACACATGCTGGTAAAGACCAAAGGTGAAGAAGCTGTTAAAAGTAAAGTACTGGGTACATTTATGCACTGATAAACTAGGAGCAATCAAGTCTGAAAAATTAACAAACAGGAGGTATGAGCAGTCAGGTACATGTCTGTGGACACTGAAACCCACTTGGAAGCTGCCCTGGGAGTGTTGGAAAGATGTACCAGTTTATTACTATGTTTATCTGTTGCACAAAATCCTAGCTGGCTAAAAAAAAAAACAACCCAAAACTCTATCAAGGGTTTTCTTTGATGTCAAATTTGATTTTGCCTTAAACTGTGGTTTTGGTTTTGCTTCCAGAATATATGCACATATATATATGTATATATGTTTACAAGTCATTAGCCCAAAGCAAAAACATGTAGACAAGCATTTAAACCAAAGCTAAACATTTTTAAGCTTTATTTTCTCATAGAAGTTTCTAATGAGATTTTTTTTTCCCCTGCTATGTAATTACAAGTGTCCATTGGAAAAAAAACCCAAGCAAAACATGTTTCAGCCTCCTGCAATGTTGTAGAGCTTGAAGGCTAAAGAACTCAGTGAGGAGCTCTGCCTCGATCTAAAAACTGTGTCTGTGGGACCCCATTGTTTTGGGAGCTTTTGAAGGCTTGGTGTATGGGGGAGCTGTCAGGCTGTATCAGCAGAGAGTGTGTGCATATGCTGCCAAGCTATGAGAAAATCAGCATCTTCTCAGAATGCTATTTCAAACCTTCTGCATCACTGACACCGTAGCCTAGGCAGTAGTCTCTGGGGAAATGAGCATAAATATGTTGATTCCCACCTGGATTTCAACATGGTAACCAAGACACAGAAATAGACAATAGACAAGATACTATGGTCTTTATCTCCTTTTCTGTCTTATTTCTTCCTTTTTTTTCACAGAACCAAGTTGGTAGGTGTAACTGAGTGCCAGCCTCAGCCAAGAGAGTGTTCTCTGTATCACATTGTTTTGATTACCATTTATGAACATTATTCTTTGAGATTTTGCAAAAGCTTGGTTTTGCTGAGCTGCTCCTCTGCTGACCATGCAATCAGTACCAGTAGGGAGGAAAGCTGTGCATTGTAGTTACAATCATGTCAAATCTCTGCCTGCTATGGTTCAAATTTGGGGACATTTCTCTGTCTTGTAGGGGTGTATGGAGTATGGTTTCTGTATTTACACTTGTCTGACAATCTGTGGCATGCCTGCAAGAGATGCAGTGTGAGTATTGCAGACCTGGGAAGGAACTCAGAGCTTCATGCCTGATTTGATGCGTTTCCAGTTTCTGCCAGCAGTCTGTCGTGAAGTATGACAGTGCTGTGCAGAAACTCCATCACACAATGGGCCTGTCTACTTCAATACCCATCACTTTCTGCCTTCCAGCATGCTGATGGCTGTCTGGCATCCTACCTAGGTGAAGGAGTCCTCCTGTAACCTGTGACATTCAGGGACCAGACTAACTTTAGAAAATCCAACTATAGAATTGTTTTCTGGTGTTTAGCTGACTTCTTACCCCAAGAAGATTAATACAGTTACAGGCAACTCTAACCTGCTGGGAGTAGTAAGGCAATGCTATTGATAGACAGATGTAGTAAGGGTTGATAGGCCTCGATGTTACTAAGTTTTTACATGCCTAAGACATTTAGGTCCATTCTCATCAGAGAATGTTCTCTCATCAGAGAATGGTTTCTCATCAGAGCTGTTAAGGAGCAACCAAGGCTCGTGAGGACTTACCCTCCTGTTAGAAGTTAGCCACACTGACCAAAGGCACAGACACGAGCCATGTTGGTAAAGCCTTCCCAGACTTTAGCTTGAGGATGAAGAGAACAATCTTGCAAAGTGATGAACATCTCTTCAGAGAGGCTCGATGCACTCATCTTCCATTCATAGCTTTGAGAAGGCTCAAGTGCTTTCAGGAGGCACTCAGCAGCTTGCAGATTTAGGCACAGAAGAGGTTTGTCTGTCAATCTACCCTGTCCTGAAGTAACAAAATTGTTAAAGAAAGAATAGTATGTCTGATTCTTCCTGTTTCCATTTGTAGATGTATTTATATATACATTCAAATGATTTTTGGAGTCTGACTATGAGTGGCAGAGCGAGAAATTTGCACGAGCTTGGATTTTAACGCAGTTGCTTCAGCCAGAGAGTGGAAGAAGTAATGAAGCCTGTTAAAAGGAATATCTCTGCTGCTTGTTTCACTTCATAAATATTCATGAACACCCCTCTCTTCTTTCTTTGCCCTTTGGCTGCTTCTATTAACTGGGAGCCATTAGCTGTGGATGACGCTTGAACCTCATAAAACACTTTGTGGTCATCAGATGCATTATTGGAGGAATTTGCAGATACAGATACTCTTGACATTCACATCTGTTACATCTAATTATTCTTGAATTTAAATTGTAAGTCCCTCTTTGTCACAATACAGAATATTTCTGTGGAGCTGATCGCATTATTAGAAGCAGAGGTTTACAACTTCAGCCAGGGAATGAGCAAGATACTGATGAAATTTGAGGTGTTTTTATAGTATTCTTAGTAATGTTAAATTTGATGTATGTACAAGCCTATGTAATGTATAAAAAATAATTATTTTTATGTGAATATTTTACTGAGGAACTCAGAAAGGAAGAGTAGAGAGCTTTGAATAAGAGGTGAATACCCCTCAATCATTCATTTGGGTAGTAGAAAGCATTCTGTGAGGAGTGAGTCTGCCATGAGGAAGGTTTAGGTTTTGAAGTAGCTTCATGCTTGGAGACTCACAAGGAGTATGACAAACCATGCACAGTTCAATCCCTTGGAGGAGCTCTATCATAGGAAACTTCCCCTGTGTTCAGGTCTCTACGTTTTGGGTGGCCAAGTAGCTGTGTGGAGGGTAGGGACACAGCCATCAGCAGTTTAGTTGTTTGGATCCTTTGTAGGAAAAGCAGTCATCTGAATTGCTTAGTCCTGTTTTTCCCTTTTCTCCTTCATCCCACTACCACCCCAGTCCCCCATTCAGTGGGGTTTTTTTTAGCTCATTTTTTATTTTTGGCATGTCTCCATGGCCTGATAAGTAATACTTGCTGTAAAGATTGCTTTTGTGAGGTAAATATCAGTCCAGCAGGAACCAGATGAAACCAGCTCGTTTCACAAAGGATGCTAGAAGTGTAGTGAATGTTAACAGACTTTGTTCAGCTCTTGACTAGAGAACAAGTGCTCAACTGGGGGTAATTTTTTTCTGAAATGGTACGTTATTTTATTGTGCTCTCACTTTCTCCACATCCATTCTTTGCTCCACCCACAGACTGTGGGACATACCACCAAAATCAGACATGTCATCCCATAACGTTGAGAAGAGGTGGAAACTGATGCGGTTCTTTGGTAGAGCAGTTTCGCTTTGGGGATTTAAGGATGAAGCAATAAAATGACCAGCTGCTTGCCTGAAAGGAAGATCCACTTCATGTCTCATTAAAAAAAAATAATTGTTTGTTTATTTATTGCAGTTATTTACAGACTGCTGATTCACTGCCACACTTCAATTTCTATTCTCCACGCTCGCACATGCACATACAGACCACAGCAAATATGTTACAGAAAAGCTGCAAATTACAGGATGTCTAATTAGAAAGCTTTGAGGAAAAAATGACAAAGAATCATTCACCATGGAGACAGAAGTTGCTTGCTGGTTTATAGCCAGCTAAACAATGCCGGCGACTCTGATAAGCTATTCCTGGGGAGAGTAGGAGTTAGCCTGTGTGAAAAGCACAGAGCAGGTATGCAGCACGTCACTGAGGAGCAATGCTCTCTACTCACAAAGAAGAACTAGAGACAAGATTATGTGAATACAGAGTGGTGAATACATTGGCTACATCTTAGACCTGTTTTATCATCCAATATAGTGCCTGATTCAGACCTCTGAAGATGGCAGGAAAGCACTCTGCTTTCAGTGACGGTTGGTAGGTCAGTAGCACAATAAATCTGTAGTTTCTCTGTAGACCCAATCATCGGAGATGGTCTGGGGACAACAGATATGAATCTACATTTTTATTTGTTTTAACCTTCAGCTGCAAAATCGAAATGTTCTCAATCTGTATTCTCTCAGCCCTGTGGAGCTGGTTAGAAGAAAGGATATTTGGTTCAGGGCTATTTTTACTTGTGAGGTGTTTGTCACTAGCAGAAAATTTGGCGTGATAGGCAGCCTCTGCGTAAAACAGACTGGGGACAAGAATAGCAGGAAATGGTGCAGATGAAGACTAAGGTACATTGGCAGTGAGCTGCTGTTACATGTAGAAAAATTGTATGGTGCTTGTAACGTAAGCTTCTGTATCCATTTCAGAGATGTGCCATTCTGAATCTTTCAGACTTCTGCTTTTAACAGAATCAGTTCCAGATTCTTCCACATCTCTTACATTTCAAGAGCTAAGTAACAACTCCTATTCACAGCACTGTGAGCTGTGGGGCGTACATGTTACCATCACCGTGGCTTGTCATGCACAACAGCATTGCACCCAATGCAGCATCAAAACAGTGCTGCATGTGAGGTGTCAGATCCACCACAGTACTGTGCAAGACACCCTACTTTCCTCAGAGATAAGGGAGGTAGGGAGACTTGGTCCAGTCATGAGGTCTGTGGTGACAGATTGGACTCGATGATCCTTGAGGTCTCCTCCAACCTTGGTGATACTGTGATACTGTGATACTTTTACTATCAATTCAGTTTAGACTATGTTCAGGCTAGGGACTAATCTGATCAACCAAGACCTGCCTTGCTGTGAAAAACCCTAAAGCAACCAAACCAAAATAATTAAACTTTGCTGAATTATTGAGAGAATGAGTAAATTTCTCAGGTCTGAAAACCTGACAAAACCCCTACTGTGAAAACCTTTGGGGTCTAAATTTATACCTTTCTACTCAAAGCACACATCTGCCTCTTTAGAAGTAGGTTTTGATTTGCACTTGGAAGCGATTATCAGGCTTTAACTGAGTAAGAGCCGAAGTCATTGAAGGTTAGGTAAAAGGGTTCTTATGATAACTAGACGAAATTTGGTTTCTGCTTCAAACAGATTAGCTGAAGGAATAAATTGACTGTGTTTTCAAAAAACCCAAACAATCCAGGATATTTTGCCATTCTGACTTGCTAAACAAGCGTCATTAACATACAAAAGAACAGCTTTGATAATATCTGCAGTCAACTTTTCACTTCAAATGCTTGTACTCCTGGATTGCTAGTTCTTGGCAACTGTAGAGAAAATCTTATTCAGTACACTAATAAGCCTCAGAGAAATATTTTGTCATTAAAAAAGCCACAAATATTTCAGCTGTTGTAAATGAAAACTAGGGCAGTGATGTTCCTTGATCACTAAGGCCTCCTCGTGAAAATGTGAGACCATGTGTCATGAAAACTTTGCTACCATATCTCATGCAGAGAAGAAAGGACAATTTCTTTCAAATACCTAGGCTAAACTTCAGCTGACTTTGGTTCTGCCTTTAGGTGCAGAGCTGCCATTTCATCTGGTCATCAAAGGGAAATCATTGGCAGGAGTCACTTAGAAATGTATGCAAAGTGGGATCTTTTCACTCCCAGAAATCTGAATGTGAGTTAGTTTACATGTGCACTGATTAATTTTTCTATGTTTTAGAGCTCTGGAATATTCAAAAGTCAAAGTCTGTACAAATCTGTATGAATTGTACTTACTGAGACTCCTACGAGTGTCCTCACGTTCACATGCCACCTTCACTTCATGTACCTGTATTCAGCACTCTAGCTGGTTCCTAGCATATCTTTCACTGAGATTATACAATTTGAAGCAGGCAGCATGGAATAAGTGATGCAAGAACTTGACCTTGAAATGAGAACTCCCTGGCTGGGCTGCGTATTCATAAAGAGATTGCAGAAAGGCCAAAGCAAAGTCCCAGTTAGGAGTGGATGTTGTCCTAAGTACAGGAGGGGATGCATTGCATTTGGCAAGGATGGCTCATTTGACAAATGGCAGTATGTACACACTGAGATGGAAGATAAAAACAGAGGGTAAATGAGGGTTTCGGTACCAAAAATTATTTTCAAACACAGCTGTAGTCTAAAAGTTGTGAGGAAAAAAGTGGTGAATTGCTTCTGTATAGTTAGGTTGATGTATGAAGAGAGGTCCTGGACACTTGCCTCTACAAAGCAGTAGTGGGTGATACAACTCTGCCACTGCTGTTTGGTCAAGAACTCTCTCCAGGGTAAGTGGTACTACCATAAAATCAATGGCAACAGTAATCTGCTGAGCTAGTTAAGACATGGGCTTTCTTTTCAGGTCCTCCTCCTTTCCTAAAAATCCTTCAGGTGTCAGGAAGGCAAAGACAGAGCCTATTGAAGCTGTATGGGCTAGAATAGAAATAGAAATAGAAATAGAAATAGAAATAGAAATAGAAATAGAAATAGAAATAGAAATAGAAATAGAAATAGAAATAGAAATAGAAATAGAAATAGACCAAACCAGGTTGGAAGAGACCTTTGAGATCATCATGTCCAACCCATCATCCAGCACCATCTAATCAACTAAACCATGGCACCAAGCACCCCATCAATTGTCCTTCTAAACACCTCCAGTGATGGTGACTCCACCACCTCCCCAGGCAGCCCATTCCAATGGGCAATCACTCTCTCTATGAAGAACTTCTTCCTAACATCGAGCCAAAACCTCCCCTGGCACAGCTTGAGATGGTGTGGACTGGGAGGACAGTGTCAGAGAAGTCTCTAGACCAAATTTTCTCCCACCCCAAGATTAAAAATCTTCTCTGTGTTTGTCCACGTTCTTGGCTGGGCATACAATATGCTGTAGCAAGAAAACTCTTGAGCCAGGTAATTAAACATGTCAGCTCTTTATCCAGGAGAGTATTATATTAAATTATGTACAGTAAATATTTTTGGAAGGTGGAATTCTAGAGAGATCTTATTGATTTATGGCAAAGGGCCAAGCTGCTGATGGGGTTGGCAGACGTGTTCAGCATCCAGGGTGAGTCTGGGTATGGTGCGTGCTCAGGAGATGCAGTGAGCCAGGCGTATCGGCACAGGGGGAGGTTGCTCTGTGCTCTGTGACTCTCCCTCATTTTGCAAGCACACAGAAAAATTGTGAGCACCCCTCGGCTTTTCCTACGCCTGTTGAATCGATAATGGTGGTGTAGAAACCCTTGCTCAGCACTACTGTCTCAGCTGTTCTTGTAAATGGCAACATTAGCAGGACTACCCGACCATAGCAAGCAAGGGTGGCAGTGAGGGGAGGGTGGAGAAAAATGTCAGCAATATGGATGGCCTTGCCAATGCTGTCAAGGACCGGAGGCATTAAATGGCCAGCTAGAGACGTCATTTCAGCTCCCCAGGGAGACCACAGTCAGGTGTTCATCATATGTCTTTATTCCAGGGGGAATGCTGCATGTGAGAAATAGGCGGTGTGCTTTGGTATATCGCCTTCTGTAAGTTCTGATAGGTGCTCTTGGCTTTTTGGTGTTTGTGAGCTCCCATTGCTCCTCAGGAGTGCTTCATGTCTCTGTGTATGGTCAGATGAGCCTGTTGGTCTTCTACAATGTAAGTAGGAAGTAATCTAGAACAAGTCATACTAGAGCAGTAGAGAATGGGTTAGGTAACTGGATTGATTTCTTATTTGTAACACTTTCCTTTTACTCCCTGGGGATTGCTTGCATGTGCATGTTTTAGCAGTGGGCATAGAATCCTTGCATGGTGTTGTAGGAACATAATGCCATGTATGTCTGTTTGTGGCTGTGGAGCACACAGCAAAGTGATGCTTTCTCGCCTTACAGCAGGGTCATCATAACATGGTGCGCTAGAGATGTGTGTGAGGAGTTAGACAGGAGTGCAGTGTGTTATTGTATAGGCATGCAGAACGTTTTCTGTCATGTTTACCGATTGGTAGAGTAAGGTATATATTTCAGAAACAGGTTCTATGTTAGTCATGGATGTGTAGACATCTGAGCCTGTGCTTGTAGGTTTCTGAGTTAGGGGTTAAAATGTTGCATGCAGGAGATAGCTATTTACACTATGCATTGCACTCTAATGTGTCTTCATGTATTTCTCACAATGCCATTTATTGTGGAGCTGGAAAAATATCATTATACAGAGATGTACATTTTTACTGTAAAATAGAGACGTGTATTTTCCTAAGGTTTTCATTTTTCTTTCTGCTGGGAAGTTCATAACGTCTGTGATAGTTTCTCAAAGGAAGAGATCTGGTGTAGCAGAGTGAATGGCATTGTGTTCTCCACAGGGAGCCCTCACTTGCTTAGTTAAAGATGGCTCTTCATTTTGCAGCGTAAGGTCATTGCACGTCTAAATGATGAGAGTTGATTTCACCTATAAAGATTTTGATTTAAAGTTCCCAGTGCCTCTCCTCAGATGGAAAAGAGCTAGCATTGGATCTTTCTGTGGCTATCATATGCAAAAAATGAACCAGGGAAAGCAGAGAGCCTTGTGTAGTGCCCCTCTTATGGGTATTGTCTGCATCCAAAAGGACTCTTCTCCACTTGGAAAACCTTCAGAGATTTGGTGTAAAGAGATGTCAGACTGTTTTTTGGAACACTCTTTACTTTTTTTCCAAAATTAAGGTGAAGTTTCATGAAGACATACTTTTGAAGAGGCTTGTCAGTATTGCCTGCCTGTGGTTGATAAAACCAAGCAACATCAGACTAGACTTGAAAAGTAATGCATGCAAATTTGGAGAATGTTTTCACTTGCATAAAATGGTGAAATTAACCCAGAGTTTGGATGCCCAAATACCTGTTTGCTGCAGCAAAGGCACATGCATGAAAATGCTGCAGTGGAAGCATAACAGGAAATTTTCATCTCATGAGTTTGAGCTGTTGCCTTGAAAAGCAGATTCCTTTCTTCCATCTCAGCTTAACAAATTGTGGTTTACTGGGTATCTTTTCCCAATACAATTGCAGAGTGTTTTCTGCAGTTTGATGGAATGCTCATGGGTGCTGCCAAACAACCCGGATAATATTTGCATTTCCACTTTCTCTCTTCCACAATACTGTAGGTGAGTGAGTCTTGAGGTCATATTTTCTCTGCTGACTTCACTGGAGTTGTGCCAAGTTAGGCCAGCTGTGAAAATTTGGCCCCAGGTCACTAATGAGAGTTCTGTCACTGGAGCTCCAACCTGACAGTGGTCTTAGTGACACTGTTGGCATTTCTCTAATGCAGAAAATCATGAGGAAAAAAAATCAGTTATGATGCAGTTAAACCCTCCTTAATTTGAAAGTGATTATAATCAGTGGAGAAAATCCTGTTAATTAGGCAATTATATACTCCACTTCTCTTCCAGCCTACCTCTTTCTTCATTCTCCACCTTGTTTTCAACTTTCAAAATCAGAAGAACAGACATATTAATCTTGGTTTCTAATTCTAAATTCAGGTCCTGGGTTAACCTCATTCTAGTCAGCTCACCTCTCCCTTCAACAGCAGGACAATTAAAAACCTCTACCATACCATTGTGATTATTTAAAAGTGAAAGGTGACACTCTATGTGTTCCTGTCTTTTAACACACCCTTGCAGGACATCCCCAAATGCCTATTACAACAAAACTTTCCAAGATAAATTAACATCTGTTTCCCTTGCAGCTTGAAGATGCCTGGAAGTGAAAGTTGTACTGACCAAATGTCCAAGGTTTTCCTCTTCTTGAGGTTACTAACTGGCATGCCAGATGTCGGGCAACATTCACACTTTACTTTCTAAGCAGCATCACTGCTTTTAGCCAAAACTTGAAAACTCATGCTAGCTCTTGAGTTGTCTTGAATGCTCTAAAGGTAGCCCTGGAGCTTCATGCAGTGACCTCTGGGCTAAGGAAATAAAGACTCTTAAAACTTCTCTAAAGTGTTCTCGAAGTTTCTGCCATAATGGTTGCTTGTGAAGCAGAGACCAGACAGGTAATCAAAATCAGTTATGCATGCTTGTTAGAGAAACAGGCCATCAAGACAGTACTTAAGGGGAGATTAAGTGTATCATCAATATAAATAGATATGTGCAAGGTAGGAAAGTGAAGGGAGGGGAGCGGGGAGAGGCTGCAGTAGCTCAGCATTGAAGTTGTCAACCCTTCTGCACCCCAGAAGTGTGATGACGCAAGGAAGTGGAACAGGAGTGGGTCGGGCAAGTGGAGACAGAGAGGAAGCAAAGGGGTGGCAGGTGGAAGCTAAGAAAGACTATGTGGGACCTGTGGAAGTAGAGTAGGAGTGGGTTTGACATGTGAAAACAAGTTGGAACAGGTGGGATGAGTGGGAATGGAGTAAGAGTGGTTAGGGTCCACAACCAATTGAAGACCACCATGTTTGTATTTCTGACAGCTTTCTTCCCTTTTTGGTGGGACAGCAGTGTCATCTCTGGAGCACATCTGGTGATGAGATGATAAGGGAAGGCAGCTAGCGACATCTCCCAGCCCAGAAAGGGGAGAGTGCAGACACTTCAGAAGTATTTAAATACTTTGCTCTTCAGCAAAGAACCAGACACCAGGATGGGATGCTGTTTTCTTGGCAGCAGAGCCTCACAGCATCATGTGTGATGACAGCATTAAAAATGTTTATTTTACGGTTTTTAGTCTCCTGATGCCTGGGGGTGGTTCCCTGTCATGCGGATGGGTGACAGTTAGTTGGCCTGAGGCTCTCAGGATTTTGGGCAGCAGCATCAGCTCTTCCTACCCACCCCTGCAAGGATCCAGAATGGGATAGAAAACATCTCAAATTTGGAGCTAGGGCAGGCCTAGACACATCTTCTAGCTCAAGCCTTCTCTGTAGCACCAACTCAAAACTGCAAAAGGCTTTGGTAGGGATTAGAGGGCTGGTGAATTTATAAAAGCTAACGGGGAAATGAGAGGGAAGGGGCAGAGAAGCAAGGTGCAATTTAACCACCCTCATCTCTCCTAGGACTCTTTTAGATAAAGCAAGATGTTGAACAGCACAGGGTCATGTGTTTTGGACACAGGACTACTGCTGTTCCCATATATTTATATTCATGAGTGCCCTATGGTGACAGAGGCTTTCAGAAGACACTGAGGCTTTTAACTATTTATCTTTATGTCTCTGCAGTCTTAAGCAAAGCTTATTCTCAAACACAAAGAAATCAGAAAAAGCACTGGGAGAATTTTTAGTGTCAGATAAAATATTCCATGAATATGGTTAATTTATGCTTGCAAACTGATTCTGATTATGGCTAATGAATTCTTTCTGAATACTGTCCAAGTACTGAGGGACATTTTGCTCAATGAAGATTGTTGCTCTCTGCTCTGTGACTGACTCACCCCTGGAATGGGCTTCTGGTAATGTTTTTGTTCTTTGACTGGGTGTCTGAAACATTTTCAGTGGAGGAAATGCAAAGAGAGACTAGAGAATAACAAATGTCTGTTGTCAGTTTAGACAAAGTCTGTTGAGCTTCCTGGGTTTTCATACGATATTTAAATCACAAAGCAGCAAATAACAATGCAGCACTTATTAATGGCTTGGAGGTGCATCTCCCGCTTTTATTCATAAATGAAGTGTGGGTGCTGCTTAGGCAGCCCTCCCACAGCGTGCCACATGGCACATGTGTCCTGGCAGCCAGGCTGGAGCCCACTGTCCCAGTCTGGGTTTCTCTTGGTGTGTGTCTCTGAGAAGCATCCTGACGTGCATGCAATATGGCCAATCAGGCTGTCTGGAAAGACGCCTGAAAGAAACCGCGTTTGTCTCTGCCGTTTTCTGAAGAAAACCAAGTGTGGTAGATTAGCCCCCTACCCCAGTGCACCAAAAGAAAATCTACCAAATTGGAAAAGAGGAGGGCAGTGGAAAGGAGGAGGTAGGAAGACAGCACATTTTCTTGATTTCCTGAAAGCAGGGACTGCATTTGACCCCGTGTTGCATTTGTCTGTGTTGGAGCCAACGAGAGAAGGATGCTTCTGCTGTGCTGCTGTTGCCATGGAGATCAGCAGAGACAAGAGAGGCAAAAGACTACCAGAGACCACGACTTCTGAATTAAAAACAGGGTATTCCTGCCCTTTGCACTCCCATAACCCAATTCCTGCTGGTTTCTGCTCTTCAAGGGCTGTGGGTGCAGTAGCTTTGATGGAAAGGGGGAAGCAGCTCTTTACTTATCTTGTGGAATGGTTGTTTCCACATCATTCACAACCCAACAAAACAAGTACAGGTTGTTGTTGTTTTTTTTGTCTCACACTTGGTGCATAAGGGAAAAAAAAAAAAGAAAAGAAAAAAAGGCTGTGTGAAATTGCTCTTCCCACCCCCAAAGCTCTCCCACCCCTGGAGACAGGACGGAAATATCATCGTCTTAATTGGAACTATCGCTTTCAGCTCCAGTGGGTAGGTGGAGGTGGGTGAGACCTGAATTTCTAATTTTTCTCTTTGCCATCAAAAGTGAGTATGTGGATCAGGAGCTGACAAAGTCTGTTACCTGCCTTTTCCTGTCGGATGTGTTTGGGGGAAGACGAAGGAGGGAGGTGAAGTGTAGTGAGTGTGTTTATCCTTTGTCTCTTCTTCAACTTTATCCTGGATTTCCTGTCATTCCAGAGAAGTTCTAATTTGGTTTGTTTTGCTTCTTTTAAAACCACATGCATTTTTCATGTACCCCTCTTCTGTCTTGTGCTGTCAGGGTAGGAGTTGCAAAAACAGGTGAAAGGGCAAAGTGACCTTTCAGTGTTTTGTAACAATTATGCTTTCTTTTTCCATTTAGGCTTCTATACTGTTAAGGCATTCTATATTTATTCTTTTGGCATAGAATATCCCAGGTTGGTCCTTTGTGCTTGAATTCCAGGGCTGGATGGCAAGACTCAGTTACTGACTTGTGACCAGGCTCCCCACAAGAACCACACTTTGCCATCATTTTATCAGCATGCAGCATCCTGTGGCAAAGGATTTATGGCCTCAGCCTTCAGCACTCCTGCAGTTGCACTCTGCTGAGAGCCAGGCCCAGTCTTCCTGCTCACAGCTTCAGCCAAATGCACTCCTCCAAATCCTACTTCTCCTCTTTTGATCCCTACACCCTATGCATCTCTGAGTGGGTATTTCAGGTAGCAGATTGGTAGCACAGAGTTAATACTGCATTAGTGCACATTATTTTAGTCACCTGGTAAGCACCGGCTCTAAAATACCAAGGAGACAAGAAAATTGTTGTACAAGAAGGTGAAATAATAGACCAGAAACCAAAGTCTTTAAAGTTTCCCGTTTTCCCAGGCCCTCAAATGGCTCTAGTTTTCTTCTTTCACTGTTTCTGACGAGACCAGCTGCAGTCCTATCAAAATACAGTATTTGGGTTGAGGAAAGATTTCCTTAATCTGTTTGAGATCTTTGTTTTTGCATTCCCTAATCTGTCTTTTCCTACCCACCCCCAGGAACCCCCGTCCTAACCTTCTCTCTGTGAGCATTGTGCAGCAGTTGTTGGAGGGGGGGATAATCAGCACTGGTGACATTTGGTGTCTGATCCTCAACAAGGCCATTCCTGGAGCTTCACTGTCCAGTAGTGATTGAGAACATTTGCTGTCTACAAGGATTGGGGCTGAAGCAGGAAATAGAAAATTCTAAGAGACAGATGCATTTGTTATTGACATCTGTTCTTGTTTTAATGAGGAGAATTAGAAAGAAAGAGGACCAGTTCCAAATGGAATTAAGTTACCCTTTTGTCCAGCAGGAGACACCATTACAAGTCCTTCCAAAGATACTGCTGGGTCTTTAGCAAAGGAGAAGGAAATCATTTAGACGCTGATAAATACTCAAAGAGCAGTTAAGGACTGCTCCCCTCTACACTCTCTTGCCTCCTTTTCTGCCTCCATTGGTCAGTAGTTCCTCCCAAGTGAAGCAAGAAGTTTTCTGGCACATCACAGGAATAATTCCTTCACCTTGACTCACCTGCTACTTTGAAATGCAGGTTTTTCTCTGGCTTCTTCACAGAGTTCCTTCCATAACTGTTTCTCTAATAAAGACTGACCAAAGAGTGAGATTGATGCCTAACATGATAATTCAATCACCAGCATTTGATGAACTCTTAAATCAACCTGTAATGTCTTCTGCTCTGCCTCTTACTGGAAAGAGCCCTTGCAGCAGTGGAATTGCTTGCTGCCTCCATTACTTTGTAAATAACCTGTACATTTGGAGGTCAGTTTAGTGTGATGCTCTTGGGCTCAGCAGGTGGCCTGCACCACTGAGCCCCTTTGATTTTTGATTTTGAAGGCTTTAATCAGAAAGAATAATAGATAGAAGAATTTAAAACAAAACAAAACAAACCCCAAACCTCCTCCCTCCCCATTTGAAAGGACAAAAGAGTGGAGTGTGGGAGGAGTGAAACAATGAGTTCCTGCTCCCTGTCCTTGCCCCTTCATTTGCCTCCCTTGCTCTGTTATTCCCATTCCTTTCTTCCCCTCACTTCTCTCCTCTGACCTTCTGCTAGGATGGGGCATACTTTGTAAAAAGCTGTCATCCAGAGATAGGCTACTGACTTGTACTCATAGCTGTGAGATGAATGCCTTTGGGTAGCATCTCTGGAACAGATACATTCCCAGCACTGATGAGCTTGACAGCAAAGAACACACTGTGCTGATTTTTTTTCATTTTCCAAGAGATAAATTCCACCTTTACCTCAGCTTCATTTCTGCTTCTCTCTTCCACTTTTGAGAGAAGTTTGGGCTCAGCTTTGCCTGTTGGCAGGTGTTGTTTGGGGTCTGTAAGCATGCATGGAGTGGTTTTGGAAGGTTCTCATTTCTCTTTTTGAGTTCAGTGGCTGGGAATGCCCAGTCTTTCCTCTGTTGCTGCAAGGTGCAGGGCAGAACATGTAGGAAGGTGTTTCTTGACTTGCTGGTTAGCCATGATTTTGATGTAGAGGCAGCCTCAACCCAGGAAGGTTATTAAGTGAGGCACATGGTAGTGGTGTGCAAGAAGCTGAGTTACATCCAGGGCCATATCGCCTCTATCAAGAGTGCAATAGCTTGAGTGTTTCTAGGGTGTTCTTAGACTTAGGGGTAATAAAGAAGGGAGCAATGGCAGGTGAGCAGTTCTGTATGGACCAGTTGTAGGACCATCTGGTTTTAGAAGCTCCAGCCGGGCCGCACATGCAGCCATTGCTGGAGGCGTGGGGAGGCTCTATTCTCTGCCTGGCAGAAGGATTCCTGGCACCAGGAACACTACAAACCAAGACAGAGGTACACCCCATCCCAGAGGCTGTTTGGCAAGTAATCTAGTCCAGGAAGGATAAAGTTCACCTCAGCTTAGTAAGCCTATTTGGATTTAAGTTTCCTCCATACAGAGACCCCAGGTTGTGTCTGTATCATTGTCCTGAGTGATTTAATATGAGTCATTTTGTGTTATCTTTGATAACTCAACATCTCCCCTGTTACTCCTGATAGAAGAACACTAACTGTTAAATTTCCATGAAGGATCACAGATGTTGAATGGCCTCATTACCAATTAGGGATAAAAGGTGTCTCTTTGGCAAATACATCATGACTGTATTTAGTTCTCATTAAATTAGCTAGAGAAGAGAGGTGGTATCACTGATAGGCTACCATGTGGCAGACAGGTGAAAGACCCCACTGCAAATGCAACAAATCTGCCAGGCAACTTCACTTGCAGTACCTGCTTCTGTGCTCCACTCCTAGGTCTCGAGGAGAAGCTGCCATTCACCTTAGGTAAGGATGTCTGTTTGTGAGATGCATTGATGTTCTCTTAGGCTGAGAATGAAATGATCAGACTCGTTGTTCACAGTTCAAGTGTGAATTCAAGTTCCCAGAGGTCAGTGTCCTGACTCACCGGCCCATCTCTTTTCTGTAAAACAGCTGTTCATAAAAGCTCCCCACTAAAATCTATCTATCTTCAAAGAAGTATTATTCCCAACTTGTATTGAAACATTTAAATTGTCAAGTAAATAGGTTGTATTGAATGGAAAATATCTCGATACTGTTTTTAGTGATTGTGCTGTGCCATGAGAAAAAAACTTCCTTTATATTTGTGATGTCTTCTGCAATACTACAAGAAATATAGAAACCCCCAAAATAGCTGTACTGTAAAAGGAATATGGTAAGCTTGTAAGATTCTCCCTGTGGATAAAAACATCCTTTGCCTATACAAAACACTGATAAAAGATGAATTTTTAAAGTGTGCATTACGGACTTGCATCAGTGCAAACAAGACATAATTTGCTTTGCTATTTTTACCCCCTCCTTCTTCAGCTATGTTGCCAGTTAGGGCTATTTACAAGGAACTGACTCACCACTCCATTACTGCTCAGGTTTATGCCAGTGTAGAATTTAAGTGAATTGGGCTGTGTGGATATATATCAGCCCTGCCCTGGTTCTCCTGCCTCCTACCCAGCTCTTTTTTCTTCATTTTCATTCTCCTTTGCTCTTTCCACCCAACTCACATGCCTAATTCAGCTCTCTGCCTGTGACCTCTATTTGGCTCCCTTTTTCGAAGCCCTTTTCCCTGCTAGTGCTGCCTACTACACTTTGCAGGAATTAACATTTTGCTGCTTCATCTGGGCTGCAGTTGTTTTTCATCAGTCCTTGTTTTTGAAAAGCTATCATAAAAATAATTTTTCAGACTCTAGGAAAAAGCTGTTCAAGCAATAGGAGGGAGATTACCCAGCTTGGGTCAGTCCCTACTGAGCCCCCATTGCAGGGCAGGAGAGAGAGGTTTCACAGTGGGAAGTTGAAAACCTTTCTTATTTCACACACAGTCCTTCAGCATATTTTCAAAGAGCTTTGCCTTTCATAGCATCCTCTCATGTTTCCTTTTGATAGTCTCACTTCACACCTCATATTTTATTCTACCGTCTTCTCAAGGCTGTGTGTGGAGCCAGCTCATTCTGAGCTGTCATTACAGCAGCTGGAGAATTGACACCACAGGCTAGGATTGGTTGTTTTGATCACGGATTTTAGGTTACAGAGGTATGTTAGCAGTATTGGATGGTAAGTCTGCTGCTACTCTGTGAGATGTAGTTCCTTAAGAAAGCTTCTGAGGTGTGCTCAGGCTATCTTCAGGACAGCTGAAGAAAGGGGGCAGAGCATACTGCCTCTTGGCCTTCTCAGCTCTTTTAGGGGCTAATTGTTAGGGCTGCAAGCCATACATGCCCGCTGGAACTGCCCTTGGTTTCTTTGGCTAAGTCAAACCAGGAAAACAGTGTATTTCAGCTACGTAAATGGAAGGCAGAAGGAAAGCAGAGGAGCTGCATGAAAGTGACTTTGTGTCACCTACCTACCAGTTTAGAAAGCACACAGCATGATGTTCTCATCCGAACACTCAGAGTGGAAATGGCATTTAGGCTCGTGATCCATGTTCTGTTGTGTTCCACTTAAGCTGGGCTACAGCAGGGCTTGTTAATCATCTTGGACTACCTATAATTCATAGCATTGACCAGTTCTTAGCTACCTCACTGGATGTCTTCACAGTTTTGTTCACAACTGTAAATCATATTTTAAAGACAGTGGCTTGGGGATTACTCCTTCCAAGCTCCCTCAAATGCTGAAGAATGCATTCTTTCCTTGTGACAGCAGCAGCAAGTGCCTACCCAAGGGTGATTTTAAGAGGGCTCACAATGTATTTTTAGATGGGGGAGTGGGTGTGAGTGTATGCACTCCATGAGCAGGCAGCTCTTTGCAAACAGAGAACTGATGCTCAGCAAGGCATGCAAGGTTTGTGGCACATCTCTGGGGAATCTGTGTGCTTGAGTTTTTCACTCTGTATGGTAGTGTCACAGCTGGAATTCAGTATTTTTGGGAGACTCACTCAAAAGCCAAGAATAGAAATGATATTCACTCTAGCACTGAGAAGTGGAGCACAGTGCTGGAAAGGGACTCCCCAGGCTAGAGTCAGAAATGCTGTGGCTGCTATTCTTAACCACTTAAACGCAGCAAGGTACAAGGGCCAAGCTTCAAGAGAAATCCCTACACTGAAGGGCCTGATTCTCCTTTGAATTGTTCTGACCTGAAAAAGAACTGTTTTGAAGTGGAAACACCTAAAATAATCAGGGGAACAATACAGAAATCTTACTCTACTAATTGCACCAATGCATCAGTGCTAGGTGTACACTGAAAACTCCCCAATGTCTTGTTTAGCACGAATTCCAGATGCAGAAAACCACAGACCATATTAAAGTTTCCATTCTCAAAAGACTAATCTTGGGTGTCTTTGACCTAGCTTGTTGGTCTGCCCTGCTCAGTACTTGCTACCCAGGGACAAGCTAGTGCTTAGGGATGCACAGACCTAGGGAAACAGGATGCTTGTTGGTGGATATCCCGCTGCTGGGCAAGACTCCCCAGAGCAGTGAGACTAGAAGAATTAGTTTAAAAGAGTATAGTGAGTCTTGGGAAAGCAATTAGGACAGGCTTCACCCTGCAGGGTGAACTCCTATGCTTGACCAGGCTGTTTGGCCTGAAAAGACTGAGAGGAGATCTTATCAGTGTTCATAAATATCTAAAGGACAGTTGTCAGGAGGATGGGGCTGGGCTCTTTTCAGTGCTGGCCAGTGATAGGAAAAGGGGCAAGAGGCACAAACTGGAACACAGCAAATTCCACATAAACATAAGGAAACACATATTTACTTCAAGGGTGACAGAGCACTGTAACAGGCTGCCCAGAGAGATTGTGAAGTCTCCTTCTCTAGACACTTTCAGAACCCTTCTGGACACGTTCCTGTGCAATGGACCTGCCTTAGCCAGAGGATTGGACCAGATGATCCCCAGAGGTCCCTTCCAGCCCCTATCATTCTGTAGTTCTGTAAGTCAGTCTCACTATATTGCAGGGATCCTCACGTTCATGAGCCCATAGGAGGGAATTCCTACTCTTTGCAACAAAAAAAATGAATGATGACTGGTGTGTGCATAATATATAGCCATTGAACAACTGAAAAGATGCTGAGTAGAAACATATTTTCTTGCAGTTGTGTAGAAGAATAATTTCAGTTTGCATTTGAGGCGGTTTAAAAAGTGCAGGACCAGCCACTTACCTCCTGGGGTTTTGGCAGACACAAGTCACTGTAACTAACCAGTTTATCATTTTGTGATAGAATGTATTGACAGAACTGCAAAACCGAGGTCAATGAGTTAATGCATTAAGAGAACTAGGACATGCTGGATGTTTTCAGTATTATCTAAAGGAAATCACAAATCTGGTGTTTGGAGTTTGGTTCATCCCAATAGGACGCAGCAGAGTAACTTCAGTGAGACTTCTGAGAGCATTTTCTCAGAGGCTTCCATCTCTGAAGACCTAAACTAGAATGATAAAAGCAGTTGTTCTAATGCCCCCACAGGGTGTGATGCCGTTGTGCTGCTTTGCACCACAATGCCAAAGACTCTGCTTTAATAACGTCTTAGTTGGACCAGTGGCTTAGTAACTGTCTTTTACGATGCAGCAGATGCATCAGGGATTTGGGAGCAAGTAAATCAAATTAACTCTGTCAGCTTATCTTTGAGTGGAGAGCATGACTTGTCTTTGCACTCAAAGATAGCTTCAGAGGTGGGGGAACTTGGAAGAGGAGAAATAGTCAAAATGGGAAATTGAGTGCTACGTACACGTGCTTTTCAAACTCCTCTTGTCATGTCTGTCAGTGACAGAAGACTGATTTATTCTCTCTTCTGTTTAACTCCAGGCAATATAATCATCTCCGTAGTCATGATGTGTCAATGCCATCTTTATTTTTCATCATCCTCAGCAAAGAGACCATTGTCACTGACACCAACATTTTTCTGTTTTCCTCCTGCTTCTCCCAACACATTATGGTCAGAAGGCAGAACGTGGTGTCTAGTAGCCAGAGAAATTTGGGGCAGAGATCACAGACATTATTCCTACCACTCTGCTTCCAGGAGCACTTAGTCCCAGTGGCAGTCACAGCAGGGGTGATGGTGGCACTAGTGAAAATAAAGGCTGGTAGCATTTCTGGTATCAAATGGGAGCTCTATCAAACTGGGGATTTTTGTGCTCTCAGGTTTTTTCCATTACAGTTCTCCACAATGCATAGGCAAGTGGATCCAGTTTTCCCATGGCCAGCCACTGTTCCTCCAGCTGCAAGTGATCACCAAAGTCTGTCCAGCTACATCCACAGAGGAAAGGGAGACAGCAAGATTTTGTAACCAAGTAACTGGGATTAAGTTGATGTCTTGTAGGTATGTTAGGCATAGGGTTCATAACTAAAAGGTAAGGACTACAGTCCATAGCCACCAAGTGCAGTTCAGAGCTACCTGGAGATGCCAAGGTTATGATAAGGCTATAGAGAAATGTAGAGAAGTTCTGGACAAGTCTCTCTTTCAGCTGTGACCAGCAATTTTGTTGGGCCAGACTGTGGATTCAATGTCCCTGGAGTCCAAGTGTCCTTTGTTGCATCATAAGCCATTTTGGGGAAGTATTTCCTTTCCCTTGTGGTTTGGTTCAGACTTTTTTAACGATCACTTGCCATATTGTGCATTAGTTGATCTTAGTTCTTTTGCAAATAGACAGATGGCAACCACACTAAAGTGCAAATTGCACTGGCTAGAATTTCTCCTAGCACTTTGAGCAGTATAGGCAGAGACTGACTGGCACAGGCAGACCATAAACGTTGGTGTCTGAGAGTCACAGGAAAAAGACCTGCATCAGATCTCTACTGGCCACACAGGCCATTGCCCTGCATGTAGGCAGGACCAGCCACATTCACACATATTCTGCCATACATTTGCATGACTCATTCTGCCTTGAAAGCCCTGAAGTCAGCCTAGACAGTCTGTTCCCATGGTGAGCTCTCACTGGAAACAGTTTCCTAAGGTCCAACCTGCATCTCACACACTACAGTCAAACATTTCTTGTCCTGTCCCCTGTGAACAGGGAGAATTGATTGTTGCTTGTCTTTCTGCAGTCACCTTTTACATCTGAAGACCACTGTATCTCCTTTCAGTTTCTTGGAGAATGAACACCCTGAATTCCCTTCCGACTCTGACTCTCTTAGTCATATTTTACAGATGTTTGATCTTCCACTACTGCTTTCCTATATTACCTGTAATATGCAGATGGCGGGCTTCTATCCCTGAGGCTATCAGCATAGCACTTTTCACTTGCATTATCTCATCTGAAATAAAAGGCATGAGAAAAGCTGCACTCTGACCCACAGCATCTGTACTCTTCTGTTGAAGAGTGAGGGTCATTACTGTCACCTAATGAATGTTGGTTTTAACCTAGATTGCATCAGTCGCTCCTTGCTATGCATTGCTCACTGTGTTAATCATCAGAACTGGAGATAAACAAGGTCTCAAGTGAATAAGCTTCTTGGCTCTGTTCTTATGGACTCCTGGGAGATGATGATTTATCCTTCATATGATATCGAGGACTGGCATCTTTGGAAGATGAAATGACACGAGCGACCAAAGGACAGATTTGTCATTGCATAGTTACCTCTTCCTATATAAATGCATTTGGGAATACTGAGCTGGGTGGCTAAAATTAAAGAAGGAAAATTAATCTTAGTAACAGGGCTACTAGGTGTAGAAAGCTAGTTAGTTAAAAAAGCAGCATGAAAGCTTCAAAACCATAAGTCATAAAGCTCCATAAAACCCCATAAAACAGTAGGGATTTAGACCTTAGCTGGGCTGCTGGTCTTGTCTTTTGCCTCCTTGGCAAATGCCTCCTTTTATTTGAAGTTGTGACTTCATAGCTTAATGCAAATAGCATTGTTCAAAGGTTCTCAAGTGTTTCTTTGCAGAGACTAAGCCTTTGCTGGTATTTGTCTGAGTGTGACCTGTGGCTGGCTGTCAGCCATATGGTGCAGTTAGGAAGTGTTGTCATTTTGGAACTACCTAGAGAAAAGCTACAGGTTTTGGGACAAGAGAACAGTGTTAGGGTAAAAGCTTGAGCAGGAACAGATTTAGATTTCAGCCTGCTTTAACCAAGTGTTGCTTTTATGCAAAAGTGTGCTGTGCCATGCTGTGTGCATGTGTGAAAGCAGGGAGCAAGAGCTTGACTCACGGAGAGAAAGAAACAGTGGAGGAAATGAGGGAACTGGCACTCAGTGGCAGTCGTATTTCTGCTTCAGCCTTCTGTTTTGCAGTCAGAGGATTTTACACTAGACAGGAATGTGGTCCACACGGGAACCAAATAGCCACTCATGAGGAGGAAAAAGAGAAGCTGAAAGCAAGAGAGGAGAGAAGAAAGACTGTTGTTTCCCATTGTGGGAAGGGGCAATGATAGTTTCTCAAAAAAGGATTCACTCTGTTAAACTTTTCAGTTGCAGGACAGATTTTGCATCCATGTATGCATGAATGGTTTCTGTTCTCTTCTTAACCTGGCTCACATGCTCCAGATGGCCACAGTCAGTGCCCTGTATTTTGTTTCCTTCACTGCATTTAGAGGTATGTGTGAGTTAGCATTTCCTCTAGAAAATAATGCCCTTTTCCTGTTTCTGCTCCTGAAAGGTTCTGAAAGAAAAGTTTTGCACAGTCTCTCCCATGCTAGTGGAGAGCTCAGCAGTACTGGGATATTCAGGTAATGAAACTCCATCAGAGAGAAAGCACCACACAAACAGAAGTCAGTTACAGTACTTTATGTCTCTAGTATTTTCCCAGTCATCCAGTGTCAGTGTTACCATCATGGTACTGCCTTTCAGTACCTGGAAGGGCCTACAAGAACGCCAGCAGGGACTTTTCACAAGGGCTTGTAGTAATAGGATGAGACAGAATGGCTTTAAGCTTGAGGAGGGTAGATTGAGACTAGATATTAGGAAGAAATTCTTTACAGTGAGGGTGGTGAGACACTGGAACAGGTTTCCCAAGGAGGTTGTGGATGCTCCTTCCCTGGAGGTGCTCAAGGCTGGGTTGGATAAGGCCTTGAGCAACCTGGTCTAGTGGGAGGTGTCCCTGCCTATTGCAGTGGGGCTGGAATTAGATGATGTTTAAGGTCCCTTCCAACCTAAACCATTCTATGAATCTATGTGCTATAGCCATATGTGACTCTTTACATGGGTATCAGAAAAGGCCCCTGCTCTGAAGGGTGGGCAGCCTGAGCACCATGCCAGTGGTCTGTTTGGGACTGCACGGAGGAGACAAAGCCAGAAGGCAAACAGTGCACCTCCTGGAGCACTGTGGGGATGGGGTCTCTCCTGATGTCACATCACTGTGGCCACCACTAACCTAACCGGAAAAGAAGTAGTTCAGGAAGCAATGGGGGATAGTGTTGTTTGTTGTAGGAGTCCTGTTGTATCCTCACCAGTTTTTGACTCTCCCATTGCATTTTCTCTAATGCTTTTGGTGATGGGAACATCATGCAGCCCAGTGTAATAAAGCAGTGTGTGCTTGTCTCAGCCTCTCACCGTTTTATAGGCAGTAATGCACTTGTAATGAAGTGCTGGTAGATGCCACCAACTACTGCAGAGAGGCTAAACTGCTTATCTGTGGTTTTCAGGTCTCACTTAGGGAAAACTACTTCAGCTCAGTTTGCAAGAAGCTACTTCTGGCATCAGAAGGGCACGGGTTCTGTCCTCGGTGACTTTGTACAGTTTTGAGTGGCCAGGATGTGTAGTATAGATTGATAATGGTTATGTCCCGGTAAGCTATAGGTTGTTTGGGAGGGATACTCTGTGCTCACACCGTTTTCTACAAGGTCCTACTTATCTGGTGTAAACTCAGCATTTGTTCTCATGGGTTCAGGCCTGGTTTGTGAGGAAGTGAGATCTGTGAACATCCCAGTTATATAGACACTACAGCAGCAAGCTCAAGAGTCATATGCATTGAGCCCATACATAGTCAGTGTTGTGGCTCTGAAGAGTTTGCTTACCTTGCCTGCCAGTCTGGGAGCAAAGAGAAGAGGCTTAGAGAATGGATCCCCTGGGTGAGCTTGCCTGGTTTCAGTCTGATAATTTTTTATGTGTGAAAAAGCTACCAGATCAATGCAGGGTACATAAGGTCAAGCTCCTCCATCATGGGAAGTCTGAAGACCTCTAGCTTCCTGGATTTGCAAATCTGTGTGTTGTAGCTGTCTCCCCTGACCTTCACCCTCAAAGAGAAACTTTCACTCCTGTTTTGGTAGATGCAAGGAAGGGCAAAACATTGTTCTAATTTAATTTCTGTTTTCTTTATCTCCTTCACCTCTTTGCTTCCCTAGGGTTAGAAAGAAAAAAAGAAGACATCTGGGAGATGGCTTGTAACTAATTTTTGTAGCGTGTTTAGCTTTTTCAAATCCCTCCCTCTTTCCTGCCAGTGTTCACTGTTACTTAACAGCTATGACTTGAAGACAGCTCACTGAAATAAATTGGAATAGCCCAGCAAATAATTTTGACACAAATAAAATGATATTTTCAAATAAAATGTTTATTATCTCTTTCTCCTTTGTGCCTTCTTTCTTCTTGGCAGTTTATAAATTCCTGATGCAATCTAGCCTGGATTTTTGCAGGCATAGAAGAAAGACCCAACTACCTAGTGTTTTATTTCTGTTTGAAGGCCTCTATAAAGTTGCATGTTACAATATATTGTGTTGCTCTTGTGTAACTGCTTATATTCTGCTTTATGGAGCTTAATGCCATCCATTCCTCTTACTCCCCAAAGATAGGTGTTGAAATTAAATTGCCTACAAAAACTTCTTTACTTTGGAAACTTTGTTAGGGCAAGCTTCTTTATTCTTTGCATTTGCTTCCCATCCCCCCCCCCCCCCCCCCCCCCCCCCTTTTTTTTTTTCTTCCTGTTTCTTTTCCTTCATGCTCAGATGACATAAACCAGTTGCTCTGTTCCTCCAGATCTCCAGCTTTCAGTTCTATGCAGGGGAAGGTGGGACAGGGACGAACAGCAGGACGAGGCAGGGGAGTGTGTAAGATTCTTGTTTTGTTTGTACAGCAGGGCACTGTATGTGAAGAGCTGGTAGCCATCTACTCCCCAGGAATGATGTGCAGCCTTCACACTGCATGAAACAGTGCATATCAGCCTGTTCAGTGGGCACTAGACAACACGGTATGGACTCCATCTTGTGTCATATGCTGCAAGCTAAACAAAAGGCCTCCAGGCCCCAGTTATGCCAGAGATGTGTCTATAGGGACTTTTCAAAGGTGTGCAATGAATTGGAATGAAATCTGCTTAATACCTTAGCTCCTGGGCAGCTCCCTACTCCTGCTGCCGTCTGCCCCTGTCCTTTGAACTGGCTCACAGCAGAAAGGTCTCTAACTGTTGCTGTTCTTGCTCAGGCTGGGAAATTGTTCTTAGTTTATTGCAATCTAAATAGGAGGCAATGTCTTCAAAGTGCTCTAAAATTGTGCTCCTTTTCATCTTCAGCTCCCTAATTGGATATAAGAAACTCCAGTGTTTTTCACTAGGCTTTTCTCTCCTAAAATAACTCTGCAGGTGGACTTGCAGATTTTTATTTAAAAATAGAAGGACTCTTGCCAAATTCCTTGTTTAGATAAAAGCATGCTTGCTAGCTGAGACACTGGACTGAGTGTAAGACAGTTGGATTTTACTTAGACTTCTCCTATGCTTTGTTCTTAAATGCATTGTTTTCCCTTTTTACAGGCAGAGTTCAACCCTGCAGTATGTAGCAGGAATTTAGCTGCATTGAAAACTCACTTATGCTGTAGCCAGGTTTAGTGCTGCCTTGTAATTTTCTGATCTGCCAGCTAGGGATAAGAGACCATGCTCATTAATGGAGAAATATTCCCATTTAACAGCCCAAGGATTAGAAGTCAGAAGCCAACCATGCAATAAGAGAATTTACTTTAGAAGCAAAACTCTTTTTCCACCCTTTCCCCCCCAACCCCACACACACACTTAAGTGGAAACTATCTTTCAATTACCTTCAGATTTTTTACTCTGAAGGCTTGATTTTTGCCAGTCTCTGCCTGGTTATGTAGCTACAGATCTTGCATATCAGTTGACTTCTGAGAATTAGGGCTTCACATAAAACAAGGTAGAGCAAGTAAAGTTGTGAGATGTGATAAAACCAAGAGGGATGATACCACTGGTGCTGTAGAGACAGCTTAATTTGCTACTATTTGTAAACTGTTCTGTGAGCCTTGTATGATGTGAGCATTAGAAAAGAAGCATTACTGTGCCATCTGCATCATCAAACAATGCAGCACATCTCTCAAAATGTGTGTGAAGTGGGGTGGTGAAGTATTTCCATCTTCTAGGCTACCTGCACACAGATTGTTCTGTTGCCACACTACCTCTATGTTCTGCTTTTGTTTTCAATTTGATAACTGCAACCAGATGTAAGAAGAAATATGACTAAGATAAATAGCCTTTGTTGCTGCTTCAAGTATTATATTCCCATATGAATCCAAGATCTATAACAGTGATTTTCAGCATTGTAACACTCAAAAGGTAGAGATTGTAACCTGTCATGTATCTCATCCACATTCCACTACCGCCAGTGAGATTTGCAGAGCTCAAAGTGAATGTCTACTGACCTGTAAGAACTGAATCTTCTTTACACCTACCGTGACTCTAAGTCCTGTAATTTCTAATGTGGAAAAATTTCTTGAGATGTTTTGCCCATTTCATTACTGAAAGATTTGTGAGCTCACACCTCCTGTATTTGGAAATATCCTGGTAAGCCTGTCTGTTATCTTCTGAGCAAGAGGATATGTGGAAGGGCAATGATCAACAGGCTTCAAAAGACTGGGTCAGATTCCTTTTCTAGGCTGCTACAGCTGCAGTTCATACAGATGTGGCCACACTAACTTAATATAGCTCGATGGTGTCTTCCTAGCATGGCATCTGTCTGGACATCAGTGTGAGCTGCAAGCCTACCCAAGAAGCAGAATAAACATTTTTAGGTAAGCTATATTGAGCTACTATGAGTAGGTGCTAGCATTACCCAAGTGAAGTTAGATACATCTACACAAATGTAGATAAACCAGCCTCTTAAGGAAAGAAACTGGCTCGTGCTGACATGCACAGGTGGCTTCTGAAGATTCCTGTACGTTGGAACATGATATCAGCAGAGAAGAAAAAATTCTTTTTCTCCATTCTTCTAAATGGTGAGCTTCAGGCAGTTCCCCTTCCCCTCCCCTCTAATATTCTCCTTCTCTGTTCATTTTTATGCCAGGTCACTTCTTGCCAAAAGTCCCATCTGCTCATCAGTGGCATTCCAGAGCAGGAGGTGTACAGGGGCTTGGTGCTGATTAATAGCCTCAACATCATTCACAAGCCTGTGTGTGAAAGAGGGAGAAGAGGGAGACAGTGCCACTCAGAGCTGAACTAGCAAGGAGGTTCCTCTCTAAGGGCCAGTGGATCACTCATGTCTTTTCCTTAACTAATACATGTTTCATGATTCGTTTCCTCAAATGCAGTCTTTATTCTAGCTTAAATATCCATACTGAAGCAAGGGAGATCATGCCTGGGTCAGAGACAGGCTTCAGAGTCAGAACAGCTTCCATGGAAATCACTATGTCTTTTATTATGCTCTTTTTCATCGTTCCTAAATACTTGCCTAACTGCACTCGGTATAAAAGCCCCATGCAGACAGAAGTACACCTGCTGTGTCAACCCAGGGACCCAGGGAATTTCTCTCATCCTCCACCAGCCATTGCTTGCCTTTTGCACTCCCTTCATGCTTTTTATGTGGTCACCTTGTGTGTAGAGCATTTTGAGGTCTGTGTTTCATGATTTTGCACAGTGGCCTTTAGCTACCTGACTAGCATCTTCTGTGATCCTGCTGTACAAAGGGTATCTTATGTATGTGCCTTTTTGGTTTTTCTTATGTAGCCATCTTATATAGCATTTTTCTGGTTTGCCTATTAAATAAATTAGGTTGGGTGATAGTCCTTCTCTTTCCTTAATCATCCTATGAAACATTCCAAAATTACCTCCTTTCTGGAGAATGAATTGCTCTATATCTGAGTACAGTAGCTTTGTCACTCTGTCCTCCTGTTTTCCATCTTTGCATTTTTCCCATCTCTGATACATTTTCTGTGTCTTCCCTTTCTGTCTCCTCACATTCCTCCCCCAGTCTGGATGAGGGCAGGGAGAGGTCTTGTTCAGCCACCTCAGTACACCTGTAGCAAGAAGCTTGAGAGCCTGGTCCATGACCATTAGTTTTAGCTGGAGAGAAAAGCACAGAGGGAAGTAGAACCAAAGAGATTTCAGTCCCTTCAGCTTTTCCAAGTAAATCCATGTCTGCCTTCCACTGTGTTTCCCCTGAAAGTCACCTGCAAATGTTGCTTTCTGTCTTTTCTCTCTATTTGCCCTCCTTTATCCATCAGTTTTCCTGTCCATTAATAGTGCTTTCTCCTCTGCTTTTCATTCTTTTCATCCTGTCTCTATCCTTCCTTCCTGCCCCTTGGGGTCACCTAATCAGCTTCCTTCTCTCTCATCTGCTTCTCATCCACCTCTACTTTCCTCTCCTTCACCTGACCTTTCTGTCAGGCATCAAAAAGTCCCTGCCCTTTGGGGTTCTTTGTTCTGTAACCATTTTGTTTTCCCTTTGCTCCAGGAGAAATATAATTGAGTACAAAGTGGGGAAATTTGAGGGATGAGACTCTTACTCCCTTACCTATATATACCACATGTGTGTATATGTATATTTGGATACAACATGGGTGAGGAAGGAAGAAAAATTGTGTTGATGGCTTCTGCTGCTGCTGAAACACTTCTGTGAAGCTCCAATCTGGAAAAAGATTACATCACTTGGGACGGTAGATCTGTGTTGCTTCTTCATTAGAGGTGACTGGGATGAGTTGGAGGGCAAGAGTTGGCTAGTTCTGAGTTGAGTCATGTTGTTCTTAAAGGTTATGATGGAGGTGTGTTTTAATTAGCAGACTAGTACAGATTATGCATAGTTAATTAACTAGCATGCCCCTTGACATGGTAGAAGTAAGCTGTCCCCATCTACTGGAACTGGCTGGTGAGCACAGGGGTGACGACACGGCGAAGGCAGTTGCTGGCTGCGTGGGTGCTTGCTTGTCTCTCTGGCTGCTGACACCACCTTTGTCTGTCATCATAGCTGCTAGAGCATGCATCACCCCTCACCTTAAAATGGAGAGGAAAAAAGGTAAAATGGGGGAAAAAATTGCTATGAAACACTGAATTATCTACACTTACAAATTGGTTTGGCTCCTTTCACTTGACAAGGTGATCTTCCCTCTCATTCTTACTCATCATTGATGCCAATTTTTTTTCAGAAAGGTGCACTTAATAGAGAAATCACTGCTAATGTTTGTATTATTTTACTTCTGAAACACAAGTTAAAGTTGGAATGGTTGTCTTGCAAGTCTCGTGGGGACTCTCTCAGGGAACCAGTGCTGCTTAGCTTGGAGAAGAAGAGACTGAGGGGAGACCTCATTACCCTCTACAACTATCTGGAAAGAGGTGGTAGCAAGATGGGTGTCAGTCTGTTTTCCTACCCAGCAAGTGTTGGGACAGAAGAAAACAGCCTCAAGTTGTGCCAGTGGAGGTTTAAATTGGTAATTAGGAAAAAGGTCTTCTCTGAAAATGTTGTCAAGCATTGGAACAGGCTGCCCAGCAAAGTAGTGGAGTCATCCCTGGAGGTATTTAGAAGACATATATATGTGGTGCTGAGAGGCATGGTTTAGTGGTGGACTTGGCAAGTGTTAGGTTAATGGCTAGACTTGATGATCTTAATGGTCTTTTCAAATCTAAATTATTCTGTGTGTCTCTGGGCTTGTGTGTGTGTGCTTTTGCATGTGTCCGCTGCTTATGAGGCAAAGGTTTACTGTCCCACCCTCATTCCTTCCTTTGAGATATTTTCCAGGCACTTGGTTCTTCTTAACAAAGATTATTGTTTCCTATACAAGCTTATTAATACTGAATTAAAAGAAGGAAATGTGTAAATGTTCCACGTTAGTTACATGTTAATTGAACAGACTGCATATGAGCACAGACTAGAGGCATCTATGACTCTCCAATAGTTTCATTTTGCTGTTTTGTTTTCTAAACTATCTTTAATGAAATCTCTTTTATGGACAGAACCCCATGAGACCATAATAATATCACAAGCAGGGATTAATATACAGCTACAAAAAAGTTACTTGTTTCTGATCAGTAAGGCTGTGATATGAATAGCTCAAAGCTACAGGCAACAGCCAGTACTAGAAATGGGAACGACCTCCTCATTATGCTAAAATCAGATTGCCAGAATCCCTTATAAATCATACAAATGAATGCTGATCAAAGTCAGGTTGGGCAATGCCAAGGAAGATGAGCTCAAGGGCTGATGGTCTGGTGTTGGTATGCTCTCTCCAGGTATCCCCAATTATGTCCTAAAGAAATCAGCTTAAAAGTCCTAACATTCTCACTTGTAGAGACCAGCAAAAAGGCAGCATACTTAGAAGCTAAACACAGGAACAAAATCAAAGCACTCTTGGGCAAAGGGCTGTACTGATTTGCTAGCCCACAGCTGCTTTGCACAAGTGAAGTGAAAAAGAAAAAAAAAAAAAGCAAGCCCAAACACTCACTCTGCTGATTAATTATCCTTTGCACTTTACATCCCTTGGCCTTCCTGAAAACATTCCATCTGTTAATTGCTTGTCTTTTCTTTCTGTAGATACATGTTGTACTTCATAAGAGGTTTGATTCTTAACACTCTGGGTACTGTGCAGCAAACACTCTGCAGACCAGAAGAGGCTGGACTTGGTGATCCTGAGGGTCTTTTCTGACTTGACGGTTCTGTGATTCTGTAGGTGAAGAGAGTATCTCCATTCAGCTCTCCTCCTAGACATCCTCAAGCTATGATCTGGAGTTTTGAAGGCTATGAGCTCCAAGCATTTTGTGCATATCCCAAAGGCTTGACACAGTCAGCATGCAGGCATGCTGTTTCTGAGTCTGAGTTAATATTTTTGATGCCATGATACTCTCACTGTCTTTCATCCCTCACTTTCAAAAAGTGAGAACAATGTGCCCTCGTGGCCAAGGAGGCCAATGCTATCCTGGGGTGCATTAAGAGTGTAACCAGCAGGTTGAGGGAGGTTCTCCTGCCCCTCTACCTGCTCTAATGAGGCTACCTGTGGAATATTGTGTCCAGTTCTGGGCTCCCCAGTTCAAGAGAGACAGAGAACTACTGGAAAGAGGCCAACAGAGGGTTACTAGGATGATTAAGGGAACAGAACACCTCTCTTATGAGAAAGGTGGAGGGACCTGGGGCTGTTTAGCCTGGAAAAGTGAAGGCAATGTTTACAACTACATTAAGGCTGGGTGTCAAGAAGATGGGGCTAGTCTCTTTTCACTGGTGCCCATTGACAGGATGAGGGGCAATGGGTACGAACTGGAACACAGGAAATTCCACCTCAACTTGAGGAAGAACTTCTTTACTGTGAGGGTGACAGAGCACTAGAACAGGCTGCCCAGAGTCTTTTCTGGAAACTTTCAAAACCCAACTGGATGTATTTCTATGTAGCCTGCTGTAGCTAAGCCTGCTTTGGAAAGGGGTTTGGACTAGACGATGTCCAGAGGTCCCTTGTAATCCCTACCATTCTGTGATTCTGTGAAAATAAGTGCAAATCATTCCTATGCACTAGTTTTGGTCTTAAACCATTTATAAAACCCACCAATTTCGCAGTGCTCTGGGATGTGCTGCACATAGAAAGCCTTCACTATTCACAGAATTGTTGGTAGCATATATTATAGGTTTATGCTTGCCTCCTCCTGCCTGTCACCCCATCTCCTAGATATGTCTTGTGCACCTTGCCTGGTACCACTGGTTAAGTAGCACTGCTCTCAGCTTTGCTCTATGTTTGATGATTTAAATCCCATATCTTCATATGCACTAGATAAGTGCACGGAGATGCCAGATCTCATCAGCTGCAGAAGGCAGCGCCAATCACCCCAGAAAAGGATGTTTTGCTTCCCAGTTTTGGCAAGAGGCAGTTTGTTGTGCACATCTCTGCAGAGCTAAATCGCTGATGCTTCAGCAGGCAGGCACACAGGCACACAGATACACAGGCACGTGTGTGTGCACAGGCAGCCCTGCCGGGACCTGGCACTCCATGCTGTCAGGAGATTAAATTACACTATTGGAAAATGGTGTGAGGGAAATAGCTTCAGACAGACCTCTCAGATATTGACCAGTTTCCTGTGAGACCTGTTAGTGTTAATTCTCTCTTCTTTCACTCCAGAGTTTTCCTTGGTAGCAGTGAGGTGCAAAATGTAATGAAGTCAGCATTTTGGGCGTGACTTGTCCAGAGCATTAGCCGTGAAAAGGCAAGTCTGTTAGATTAGTCCCCAGCTCAGGAGAAGTGTTCCGGCTTCTAGAAATGCTGAGCAGTCCAAAACATGGGAGAAATCAATGGGAGCTGTGGGGCTTCAGCTTGTCTGCAGCTCTGCTCCTCAGTGTACTGCTGGTTTAGCAAAGATATTTGTTGTTTGGTTTTGGGTTTTTTTTGTCTATCCACTAGTAAACACAACAGCTTTCCCGTCTTTCATGCTTTTCCTCCAGTTTCTGCCATTTCTCTGCCATCACACAGACTTCCCCTTCTATTTTCTCTTCTATCTCAGGTGTTTCATGCTACCTTGCTTTCATTAGCTGGAAGCTAGGCTATTAATTTAAGCTGGGTTTGAGGCTATCTTGACAGCTACCCCATGTGACACAACTATTTATTATGCAATAATATGTACTTTGGAAGGCTCCCCTCTGTCTTCCCTTTGACTATAGCACAAACGTACAGCAGTGAGCCTTCACCCATCCTAAAGCAACCCAAAGTTAGGGGTATTGAATCCTGCACCGATCTATCCTTTGCACATCCATTTCAAAGCCTGGAGCACTGTGTAGCCCCAGTCAGATTCCTGCATTAGATCCCCAAAGATGCTGAACATTAGGTGCCAGAAGGTGATGCTTTTTATTCTGGTTCTCTTATGACTGGGAACTGAAATTACTGGCCTGCAGAATAATGTGCCACACTGGAGGCTCTATAGGGCTGGCTGTGTTTCTAAATAGGCTGGCTGGCTCCCTTTATGGCTCTGTGGATGTAGAAATACCTTGAATATTATTCTCAAGCACTTCTTTGGATGCAGGTTGTGGAGGGTGGACTGAGTGAGGCAGGACATGGTAGCAGGCAGATATGGCAAAATAGAAGACTAAGGGAAAAATAAAAGAAGGGAAAGTATAGATGGAGAAAGTAAAAAAGAGACATGAAGAAAAAGAATAAAGGTGGGAATAAGAGAGACAGAAATGGGATACAGAGATGAGGGAAGAGAATGAGGAGGGCAGATGGAGGGAGTACATATGGGAAACTGAAGAAGAGAGAAAATGTGAACCTGACAAAGTACAGGAGAAATGCTTGTTGAGAGCTAATTTTTAACCCCCATGGAATAGTCCTGCTAGGAAAAGGCAGTCATCTAACAGACAGCATGTCAGCTTGAAATAACACACAAAAATTAATATTACACTGTGTATGATTTGCTAAATTCCATCCCCTGGGGGACATCTTCTGGTGGAAACAAACTTTGGGTTTGGCTTTCTCTTTGAAAGTAAATTGTTCTGTCTGTGTCGTGTGCCTGGCAGTGATCCAGAAGCTGACAAAAGCTCACACTGGGGACAGGTAGAGGTCAGAGGTCTTTCTTCTTGTCATGCTTGTGTGCTGGGGTGGGAGAGAGGTGGAGGGGCAGGCACACAGTGAGGGAATCTGTGCAGATTAATGCTTCTGAAAAGAAACATCTATAAGGGACTAGTAAGAATAGAAGGAGGTGTATGTGAGAGAAAAAAAGACAAGATATAATGGAGATGTATAACCACTGAGCAGAGAGGGAAAGATGTCCTCTTTCTATGTTTTCATCAACTGTTCCCCTCTGATACTTGTTGTTTCACTTCTCTGGCTTCCCTGGCATGTCTTTGTGTTCAGCTCCTTCTGTAATTTCTTTTTTACCTCTGTTTCCCCATGTTCTGCTACAGCCAAAAGCCCTTTTCCAAACCTTTTCCCCTAACATAGCCTCCTTTCATTATCACAGTCTCTCTGCACATAATCAGTGTCTCCCTTTCTCACTTACTCCCTTTTATTCTCATACTTCTCTTTCTTAACCATGTGTGCTCTTTTCCTGGACTTGTCATCTCCAGCTATTAAAGTTTCTTGCTCTGATAATTTCTATGGCCACTGCCCCACTGATGTACACACACCTACATTTATTTATATATACACAAAGATAGATAAAATGTATTTATATGTGCATATCATAATAATGTTAAATGTATGTGTATCTCTCCCTCTCCCTCTCCCTCTCCCTCTCCCTCTCCCTCTCCCTCTCCCTCTCCCTCTCCCTCTCCCTCTCCCTCTCTCTATATGTGTGTATATATATATATATATAAAATATTCCAAACCAGTACTAGTTAATCTGTCTTTCAGCATAAGATGAAGCCTGGGTGCTCTTCTTACAGTAGCTGATGAGCTGCCTGCTTTGATGTGGGGATTTAGACTGAAAGATGTGATTGCATTTCTCTAGTGCCTTCTCACGACAGTCCTTTCATGCTTAAAAACTGTCCATGATTTGGCAGGATGGAGTCATGGGAATGGCTTAGTCTACCTCAGCAGTAACATCATGAGATAGCACTCCTGAAATCCAGCTGCCCCATGCTGATGCATGCAGTAGCAGCATAAAGGTTGTCAAAGGGATCTGGCAGAATAGGACAGGGCAGTGTGAATTGTCAGGATGAACCATACCAGCTTCAGACATTCACTGTAGACCCACTCCTTCCTCTTGCCCACCTCTCATCATATTAACCTCTTCTTTACCCTCACAGCTATCAACAGAGGTAACTATTCTCTGTACTGTAACTAAGGCATACTTTTAGCATACATGTTGAAGTTCTGTGTGTCTTGTTCCTTGAATTATACTTGTCAAAACTGTGTGTAGATAGCTTAATTTGTATTTGAGGTGATTGTATTCATTGTAAGTAGACACATGCTGTTTCTAGGCATTTACTCTAAGAGTAAATTACATCTGTGGTCATTCCTTGGCCACTTTACTTTGTTAGGGGCATCCACTGCTGGCCAGGTCCCATTAGTTCCTCTGGTTATGGAACTATGGTGAACTTCCTGCTGGGGAACAGATATGCTCTCACAGCTGCCCCAAGGCTCCTGTTTCCCACTCATCTGCCTCAAGTGGACCACGTGCTCAGCACCTTTCCAAAAGCCATGCTGCTGTGAAGGTACTGATTCAGTTGTGAGAGTGGCACTGCTATTCCTGTGCCTTCCCACTGCACTTCTTTCTTGACCAAAACAAAACCAAACCAAACCCAAGCTCTGGTATAATATGGCAAGAAAGTTTGGATTATGTCAGCCATAAGACCTGAGTCATAGCAGGTTGCAGAGGGTCAGGGTTTGCAAAGAGCAGCAGGTTTCCCGAAAGCCCACAGAGAGACCAGAACTGTGGGGAGTGCTGACTTTGAGGGTAGCAGAAGCTTACAATCGAGCAAGAATGCATGGAAAATGGTTTCCACAGTCTGAGTCTGAAAATTCCTCCTATTTGCATGTTTTAATTTGCTACCCTTTTAGTTCATTGAAAAACCTCCTTTTGCAGAGCCGAAGTGCTCAGGGCCAGAAGAGTCAGGACTTTGTATGGAGGGACCTTCTGTATAGCACAGTTTCATTGACTTCCACTTGCATGGCAGCTCATAATTTGTGTTTGGTAAAAGCACATCTTCCAAAAAGGCATCATCTCTTGATACTGTCCCACATCACATCCTGGTCTCCAGGCTGGTGCAGTATGGGTTTGACGGATGGACCATTCAGTGGATAAAGAACTGACTTGAAGGCCACACCCAAAGGGTGGCTGTCAGTGCGTCCATGTCCAAGTGGAGGCTAGTGACAAGTGGAGTCCCTCAGGGATCAGTACTGGGACCAGTCTTGCTCAACATCTCTGTTGGCGACATGGACAGTGGCATTGAGTGCACCCTCAGCAAGTTTGCTGATGACACCAAGCTGTGTGCTGCAGCAGACACGCTGGAGGGAAGGGAGGCCATCCAGAGTGACCTTGACAGGCTAGAGAGGTGGGCACAGGCCAACCTCATGAGGTTCAACAAGACCAAGTGCAGGGTTCTGCATCTGGGTTGGGGCAATCCTATGCACTGATATAGGCTGGGCAGTGACTGGCTTGAGACCAGCCCTGAAGAAAAGGACTTGGGAGTGCTGGGGGATGAGAAGCTCAACATGAGCCACCAGTGTGCACTTGCAGCCCAGAAAGCAAATCACATCCTGGGCTGCATCAAGAGAAGCAGGGTCAAGGGCGATGATTCTCCCCCTCTACTCTGCTCTGGTGAGACCTCACTTGGAGTACTGTGTCCAATTCTGGAACCCCTATTACAGGAAGGATCTGGACGTGCTGGAGCATGCCCAGAGAAGGGCCACGAGGATGAGCAGAGGGCTGGAGCACCTCTCCTATGGAGACAGACTGAGAGAGTTGGGACTGTTCAGTCTGGAGAAGAGAAGGCTCCTAGGACACCTTATTGTGGCCTTCCAGTATCTTAAGGGGGCCTACAAGAAAGCTGGTGAGGGACTTCTTAGGGTGTCAGGCAATGATAGGACTAGGAGGAATGGAGCAAAAATAGAAATGGGTAGATTCAGATTGGATATTAAGAAGTTCTTCACCATGAGGGTGGTGAGACACTGGAACAGGTTGCCCAGGGAGGTGGTGGGAGCTCCATCCCTGGAGGTTTTTAAGGCCAGGCTGGATGTGGCTCTGAGCCACCTGATCTAGTGTGAGGCGTCCCTGCCCATGGCAGGGTACTTGGAACTAGATGATCCTTGAGGTATCTTCCAACCCTAACAATTCTATGATTCTATGATGTGAGGAGACCAAGAGATGGAAAGATTACTGCTTCTCTTGGTAGTTTGTTCTAGTAGTTAAACACTTGAAGTGAAATTTTTCCTGCATTTCTAGTTTGAAGACATCTTGCTTTGCTTTGCTTTGCAGGCATGCACACACACATTTTCCCATAGTTCTGCTTCTCCACAGTGAACCTTAATCTTCTTTGAGGTCCCTGCTTTCCCATTTGCTGTCTCCTGCTTTGTAGATGTAGTCTGTGTTTCCTGGTCCTTGACATATTGCTCTGTATTTGGCTGAATTAAAACATATTCCGTTTGAACAGGGATAATTCCAAAGCGATCCACTTTGATTTATGTGCCTGCCTCTCTACCAATTTCTGTAAACATCACCTCAAGTATTTTTCTTTTATTTCCACAGCAGTAATGAGATGTAAAACCTCAATCCAAATCCTCCTACTGAATGATGATTCCATGTTCCTTGTTCCTTTTTGAGATTCCTCAGACAGTCCTCAATCCATTGAATAGGTACTTTATTGTTAATGTGGGATGCAATTTAACTCACAGTGTTATGAGGTAATAAGTTATCAGCTCTACAAAATCCCAAATTTTTGTAGGTGTTAATTTACCTTTGTCAATTGAGTTTGTAATTTAAGTATGAAACCATATTGTCTTTGAATTACTTTTTCTCCATAATCCTTTGTCTTGACATGAATTTTATTGACACCAATTAATTCTTTAAGCATTTGATACTGACTCAGCGTTTCTGTGATCTTTCCTGGGTGAATTGTGACACTAAGGACCCTTCCTTCTTCCTCTCTGCCTTTTGCAAATGTTGACTCAGCATTAGGAGTTTCACACTCATATCAAGTTTCTCAGTATCACAGTATCACAGTATCACTAAGGTTGGAAGAGACCTCAAAGATCATCAAATCCAACCTGTCACCACAGACCTCATGACTAGACCATGGCACCAAGCGCCATGTCCAATCCCCTCTTGAACACCTCCAGGGACGGCAACTCCACCACCTCCCTGGGCAGCACATTCCAAAGACAAATGACTCTCTTGATATTCTACAATGTATTAAACATCAGGAGACCAAGGATTTCTGCAAGCCAGCTTTTTAAAAAATGTGGGTATAGGCTGCCTGGCCTGCAGACCTTGTCCCTGCTTCCCCTCTCTTCATTATTTGCTAATGGAATCGCTTATTCAGAGCAGTTATCTTAAACAGCTACCACAATGGTTATAGGGCATTTTGCTACTTTGCCAGTAACAATTTTCCCACTTTTAACTAGCAGCACATTTTCACTTTTCTTCATATTTCTTTTGTTCCCAGAGTATTTTCAGACACCTACATTTTGTAATTCTTAACTCTGTCAGTCAGGCATTTTACCCTAATGTCTCCAGCTTCCCTTACCAGTTCCTTTTGCCCCATAGCTTTAATTTTGCTGACTGCTACCTGTAACTGCTCCCTTATATTTTGCCATATGTTGCTTTTCTTTGTAATTACTGCTTTATCTGCCATGAAATCGAGTGTTGTTTTCTCATCCAAGGATATGAGCTTTCTTGACTGTGAGACTAGCATTTTGACTAGTTAATTAACTCTTCTTGTATAAAATGTTTCTATTTTTCAGTCATGTTACCTCTCTAATTTTTGGTCCCTCTCAGTTTCACTCCAATTTTCTTCCAATACCTTCACTTGAAGCCTCAAGAGAATTTGTAGGCATATGTGTATGAGTGTGGGTATGTATACATAAGTATTACTAGTAGGAGCTGACCTTTTGTTGCCCTTATTGATTGTAATCTGGTCATGACAGTGGGTTTCCAGGCAACTGTCAGTTTTTCAACCCAGTGATTAATTCATATTCTTCTCACAGGGAGAAGAGAGAAATGGAATCTCTTAATTTAACATTTTGTCATCATTTCTTGTTTTCATCCTATTCTCCCCTCTGGGACAGGGTTTGTTCTTCCCAGCACAGACTCGCTCAGTCTTTAAAATCTCTTTTTTGCCCCCTCAGTGTTTCCAATCTTCTAACAATTGCTCTTTCTGTAACTGATCCACCCCCCAACCCCTGATTTTTTTCTGCCAGTCATGCCATTCAAAATTTTTTCCCACCAAGTTCTTCCCCATGCATGGATGTAATAAATTACTATAATGAAATTGTAGTATTTCAAGTGGTCTTTGCTCTTTTCTTCATGTACCTTGATATTTAATTTGGCCTGAAGATTGACTTTTTTGCACACTGAACTGTCCATGGAGTTCATAGATAATTTAGAAGCCAGTAATATGTGCAATGAGTTCAAATGTTTCCTTCAGAACAAGAGGACACAGTCTCAGGCTGCACCAGGGGAGGTTCAAGTTGGATGTTAGGAAAAAGTTCTATACAGAGAGAGTGATTGCCCATTGGAATGGGCTGCCTGGGGAGGTGGTGGAGTCGCCGTCATTGGAGGTGTTCAGGAGGAGACTTGATGGGGTGCTTGGTGCCATGGGTTAGTTGTTTAGGTGGGTTGGATTGGTTGATGGGTTGGACACGATGATCTTGAAGGTCTCTTCCAACCTGGTTTGGTTTATTCTAAATAAAGGTTTTATTCTTCTGGTACCTTGCAATTTTCAGCACTGAGTTTCACTTCTTGCCTTTGTGCTCATTGATGTATTTCCACCAGGCTCAGTTGAAATTCTTCACCATCTTCTTTGCCCTTCATTAAGTGAAATGAATGACATTGTTTCAAGGTTTAACCACCTCCCTCTTCACTGCTCTTCGTAGAACTCTACTAAGCATGTTTATGTAAAGCACTAAATGAATAACATAAAACTGAGCTCTTTTGCTGTGCAATGTTATTGCAACTTCAGAGACAGAAAAGGAAAAGCTTAAGGTTCCAAAATTTATTTCTGAGCAGTGTAAACCATGTTTTAAATCCCACAGTTAGGAACCATTCTGCTGGGTAGTGCCAAAATCCCCTTCTCCTCAGCCACTTAAAACCTCTGTCTTCTTCACTTCATTTTTTCTTTGAATTGATGTCCTGTTTTCTCCTAACTGTAAATTTCAGAGTAGTTCTAATAACAATGAGATAAACAGTGTCAGATCGACCAAGAGCACTTTCCTGTTAATAGACTGAATAGGCATTCTCACAGGAGGTCATCAAATATTGATTTGTCATTATGGACAATATGGACCAAATTCAGCTCTCGGTTACTTGACTTCAACAAAGTCATATTAAGGTAGTTGAGAGAATTTAGCTACATGTGCAGTTTTTATTCTCACATATGGCTATCCTTAGCTAAGCAATGAGTAAGAAGCCTGTGTGAAGAAGTTCTGATGATCCATGGGGCTTTTCCCTGCCCTCTCCTTCCTACCATAGCTGCAGTGATCGGCTAAGTGGTGCTAGAGTGATGAATGTCATCCTTTGCTGGGAGTGTGAATTGTCATTCAGACAGGAAAGCACTTGCTTTTAGCCTTCATTCTTTCCATGCTTGGATTTATGTGGGTAATTGTCAGCAGGACACCTTTTGGGTCTGAAATTGGGTCTGTGGAGGGCTTTCTCTGCTGACAGCCATGATGCATATTCAGTCAATCACAGTTAGAAACAAAGGACATGTGTATAAGCTAGGCCTCACAGTTCAGTATAACTGACATGAGAAGGAACCTTTAAAATGTTTAATTTGAGAGGAGTGGGCTGTCTATGGGAATGGAACCTGCATGCAAATAAATAGTCTGTGGTATATCACCATTGTTTGCTTCCCACACAGGATGGAGAAAGATAAGGAAAGGAAAGTGAGAAAAGTACACTCTGGCACATCTCTGCCAGCTTTCAAATGCAGTCAGGCAGTAAATCCATGCATGCATCAGTTCTGATGAGCTGATAAACAAATCTATCAAATTTGCAAAGTCTGTGGGAATGCCAGGCTATCTAATGGTAGATGGAGGTAGGGGTTACAGCAGGATGGAATTTACTATAGCTGGGAGCTGAAATACAATAATAATATAGTAATAAATATGTTGCTGCTCCAGCAGAGAGAGCAGAACTGCTAGGGCTGCATGAAATTTGGGCATGAAAGGGGCAGCAGTGGGAGACCTGGAGCATATTTAGCATAAGGCAGCAGGAGGTATTCAGGAACTTAGGGGATGTGGCAAATGGAGGAGGTTGCAGTCTGTGAAGCACAGTAGTCCAAAACTCAGCTCATACATTATATTTGAAATGAAAATGATACATGTTTTGGATAATGTTATAATTTATCATGGTGTTTAGTAACTGGATGAAATATTTGGCCTCTCTGTGGAGTAATAACCTCTTTAATTTACCATCTACTGAACATGCAGGCATGTACACACATGTACCAACAGTTCTCTTTTTGCTTTCAAGGGGAAATAATATTGAGCCAGAGACATTTTAGCTGATGTTTTATCACCTTGAAAAAATTTGTGAGATGTGCTTTAAATTATGCCTGTGCACCCCATGTGTGTATTGACTAGGGAAGTCATTGTACCCCTGTACTCTGCCCTGGTTAGGCCACACCTGGAGTACTGTGTCCAGTTCTGGGCCCCTCAGTTTAAGAAAGACATTGAAACACTTGAACGTGTCCAGAGAAGGGCAACAAGGCTGGGGAGAGGCCTTGAGCACAAGCTCTATGAGGAGAGGCTGAGGGAGCTGGGATTGTTTAGCCTGGAGAAAAGGAGGCTCAGGGGGAGACCTCATTGCTGTCTACAACTGCCTGGAGGGGGATTATAGCCAGGAGGGAGTTGGTCTCTTCTCTCAGGCAACCAGCACCAGTACTAGAGGACACAGTCTCAAGCTGCACCAGGGGAAGTTTAGTCTCGAGGTGAGAAAGTTCTTAACCGAGAGAGTCATTCATCATTGGAATGGGCTGCCCAGGGAGGTGGTGGAGTCACCGTCCCTGGAGGTGTTCAAGAGGGGATTGGACATGCCATTTGGTGCCATGGTCTAGTCATGAGGTCTTGGGTGACAGGTTGGACTTGATGATCTTTGAGGTCTCTTCCAACCTTAGCGATACTGTGCCTATGTGGCAAAACCCAAACTGGCATGCTCATCTGTGTGGGAACTAAAACCACACCATACAGAGGGCACTGTGAGGGTCTTCTATTCGAGAACATTTGGCACCAAAGTTGTTTTGTCCTTCTCTCTAAATATATATTAACTTAAACATGGGCACAAACAGCTGAGGAGAGATGTGACATGAGTTTTCAGTGCTTTGAGTCTGACAGGAAGGATCAGCAGCAGCTCCTGCACACACAGAATTGCAGAGACAATTTCCCTGATAGGAGCAAACTCGTGTTGATGACTTGTGTGGGAAGGCAGAGAAAGAGAGGAATGGACAACATGACATTTCAATTACATCAGCTTGAAAAAAAATAATCATTTAAGGAAGTAGATGGAAAAGGATAGGGAAAACAAAAACAAAGCAAAGAAAGTCCCCAGGAGCTCCATGGCGTTAATCTAACCTTCAGCATGACTGAAAACTGCACAGGCAGGTGAGCAGAATTATTGATGTTTCAAGTAATTACTTCAGCAGGCGCTGCTATCAAAATTCATAGTGATTGATTTCCCACTAGTCAGCTTATCTCTCTGAGAACAAGTTCACTGGAAAGCAGCTTATAACCCCTTCCTAATAAGCCATGGCACAGCACTGGAGAAGATGGCGTCAGGCTCATTTTGTTTTGCATTCACTGCTGTTAAATGTTGAATCATGCAAAATGTTAAGATGCCAGGCTCTTTTATTCTCCAGATGGCCTAGGAATACAAAGATCTGCACTCCAAAGCAACTTGCCCTTGTCATCCTAAGTACAATGTGAACTGATGAGGACTTTCAAGCTGAGTTTCTTTTAGTAACGACAGGGAAATGTCATATCTGAACACATACACTGACTGTAACTTTATTTTTAAAGGTGGGTCTAAAATATGGAATATTGCCTGCAGGCTGACTGAGAACTGGATAAATCAGGACACTGGGAGGATATTATTGAGGTGCCCACCCTTAGGCCACACCAGTTATGTTGCTGTATACACACTGAGCAGCATCAGCTTAAATTCCTGTTCCCACAAGCTGTGGATCCAGGTCTGAATCTGCAATAAAATCTGTAAGATTAAATAGGATGGGGGTACAGAATCTGCTGGGGCTGTTTGCACCAGAAGACCTAGAATCATAGAATTGTTTAGATTGGAAAAGACCTTTAAGAGCATTGAGTCCAGCGCAATCTATGTCATCACAGCTGCAGCAAAGGACCACAGTGTTGTGGCAAGAATGTAATTAAACATCTGTCGTGTCCCAGATATCCTGAGTGGCATTAGGGAAAAGGAGTTACTGTTCATGATACTGCAACAAATATTCAGGCTGACACAGCTTTCATCACACCTCTGGACATTGGTGGATGACTTACAGAGAAGGCCTGTCAAGCCAGAGTGGGAAAAGCTCTCTGTTCCCCCAGCCACTTTTAAAAACAGCTGTGGGCTGGAAAAGAGCAGAAGACATGTTGCTCTGGCATTAGTTGTGCATTCAGAAGATCTTGGACCTTTACCTTTGCAGCCTCCATTGATTAGCAGGCCTCTACTCCCATACATCATAGCACAGGAAAAAAATAAATGAGGGCCGAGCACGAGGAGGCTGAACTACCAGTCTCCTGTATTTTCATCAGCCTGTGTCAGGAGGCACATCATCTGAAAGTGCTTTTCCTTTTCCTTTTGGCTTCTTTCCCATGCCTAGAGAGCCAGAACATTTCCTTGTGCAGATAGCTGTTTCACCCTGCCATCTGGCTGTGTGCATGCACACAGGAGGAAAAGAGTGCTGTTTGTCAGGAAGCGAAAGGATTATTTGCTGGAGGAAAAGATAGGGGAAAAGAGGGTGCAGGAAAACCATTTAGTATGATTGGCAAGAATAGGAGCTGGGTGCAGCAATTTCCTAGGGCAGAGGTGAGCTGCTTGTTTCAGGACCCAGCAGCTGTCTACTTAGAAGCTGTGCAAGAAGGGGAGAGGTAAAGGCAAGGAGAGTATGTAGAAGCTGAACTTTCCTGGAGAATTTAAATGACCACTTTCTTAGAGTTCTGGAAGATTTGAGCTGCTTTTCCCTTTTGATATTTGTCCATTTAATGAATACCTGTGTTTCCTGGTCTTTGGTAGCTAACATGTGCAACTCCTGTGGGTGGCTGACTCCCTATTGGTGCTTCACTTTCCCTGATGTGCCTGTAGGTTCCCAGCCTGGAGCCCTTCTGCTTGCACTGGTGAAGTCTGACAGGGTGGCATCGCAGCAGCATCATGCTTCCAGAGTTATGCAGTATCCCACAGTGCCCTGTTATGAAGCACCGGTACAACTACACTTCTGCTGTGTGGACAGTGCTAATCTTGCCCTCTGTGCAGTGTCACCCTTTGGGGCATAGCTTGGTCCAGTTTGGTACAGGGTGACCTGAATGGGTCTCTGTCCATCCTTCTGGAGCTGAGGCAGCTGCACAACACCAGCTATTAGGAAGCCTGCTTGTGAGTCCTCCTTCCACTGCTGGATGTTCTGCCCGGAGTTGTTGTTTACTTCCCTCATCCAAGGCAGAGCTGCCCTTCAAGGTTGAATCTGCCTGGGGCTATTTACATTTCAAGTCAAGGGTGCTTGTTATCACCCAAGGCTGCTCATTAACACCAAGGCTGAGTCCACACACTGCCTCAGTAAATACCAGTACTGCCAAGGTCTCTGCATTCAGAAGGGCAGTGGAAGAGGCAGTGGGGCAGGAGGCAGTGCAGAACGGCAAGGGCTGTCAGGGACAGGCTCTAGCTTCTTGGCCTGCAAAGAGGGACTTAATAACGGAAGGGAGAGAGATTTCTACCCAAGGCTCCTCAAAATCCATCCAGCTCCTCATCTAAACTACCTGTGTTTCACAGCATACAGACACATGTCTCTGGCAGCAGCTACAGCATTCAGGGCTCCTGATGCACATCTGCACTGTTTGGGCAACTAGGATGGGGTGGAAAGTTCTGTAAACTTCTTTGCTAGAAAATCCCCTAGTATGTGGCAGTTCTAGTCGGGGACCTTCAGATTGGATGAATAACTCATCCCAGCAGTCCTAAGTGGCCTGTGACTCTTCAGATCCTGTGACAGCTGTGTCAAGGCAACCCTTTCTTTCAACTGTAACCAGCAGAGTGTAGAGGCATCAGAGGCTCTACTGATTTTTGCATGTGCTTTTATTCTTGTGAGCTATAGGGGCCTCAGGCACTGTTGATATATGCTACTACACACACCACTGCTCTTTTGTGGGCCTCCTACCATGATATGCAAACCACGACATCAGCCTGTGTTTGGGCCCACCTTCCCAATAGCTGCCTGTGCTCTTTTTTCCCTTCTGGGTTTCCAGTGTAGTGAGATGCAGGAAAGACAGAATTCCTGCATTGTTCTTCTGGCTTCCGTTTCAGTCCCTGGTACTCTGGGTAGTGCATGGTAATCCTCATAGCCTATGGGAGCATGACAAGGGTGGCTGAGCAGATGGTCACAATAGCACAATAGGGTTCTATGAAAACTGTCTCTGATGGGAACACATTTGTCATGGATACACAGAGATGTCTGCGTCTTATCACAGATAAAGAGGAAGCCAGATGAGGCTCCAGCTGGTTTCACTTGCAGGATACCCCCCATTTAGCCCCCTGAAAGCTTCAACATCTTGCTTGCATGTTTGTATTTCTTTCCATTCATTTAGATGGATGCTGCAGCAGCTCAGCTTTCAGAATCCTGCAGACTCAGGAGGTGAAGTGCAGAATGCAGACCGGATGGTTCCCCTGTGGGGCTGGAAAGCCTCTCTTTTTCTGTAATTGTTTCTGACATTTCACCTGTCACATCCTGAGCTGCTTCTGGGGGGTGATAAAATGTTTGGATCTCTGAGTTGTGTAGCCAGTACACTGTGTTCACTGTCAACAAGAGATCAAATACATCAGAGCTATGGAAAAGAAAATAAGAGAGATTGATATGAGAGAGGAAGAGAGGAGAAGGAGAAGGAGGAGAAGGAGAAGGAGAAGGAAGTCAAGTAGAAACAGGAACAATTGCCTAGAGACAGGAGGACAGATGCCCAGCAAACCAGATAGACAGGCAGCTGTGGCAGAAAGGCAGCATGCACCTTACTGTTCTTGGTCTGTAATTATCAGCTATTTAGGCAGTAAGCCCAAGCAAACCAGTTATTATCAGTATTCAGAAGCTCTGAGGTGAAGCCCAAAGCAATTAATGCCCTTTGGGAGCTGGGGACTAACTACAGTGAGCACAGATTTTAAGAAGAGTGTTTGAGGAAATGGATGGATTAAGTCTTTTTCATTATATAAGGAAGGGAAGGGGGAACCTGCAGCACAGTTGGTCCCCAAAGATGAAAGAAACAGGTATGAACCTCAGCAGAGATGGAAGGCATGGCTAGGGAGCAATGGCTGATCGCATCTTTACAAGCAGCTCCTTTTCTTTAGAGAAGTTGCAATCTGAACTGATAGAGTTGTTTTGAGAAAATAGAAGCACTCAGAAATACATAGCCAGGGAAAACAGGAAAAAAACAAACCTCAGACTGTGAAGGGCAGGAACACCTTATTCCTGGGTTTGGTTTGGTTTGGTTTGTGTAACTGTAGCATCTGAAAAAGAGACAGGCTTCATACTATAGGATGGAAGGAAGGAGAGAAGAAGGGATGGGTGGAGGCAATGAGGGAAGTGCACTTTCCTGAGTGGAGGCCTGAAGTCCAGGAGCAGGGCTCACCCCTCCCAAGTATTTGTGCCTTGCCTTAACTAGAAAACCATCCTCCTGCTGATCTGGTCCTACAGTGATGGATGGCACTTGGCATGGCACTACAAGACTCCAGCCAATCAGATTCAGGGAAGTGGAGAAGAGTATCCCAAATGAAATCTTTAAAAGAAACTTCTGAAAGACTGGGCACTCTGCAGCCTCCTGTCTCAGCCTTAATAACCATATGTGCACAGGTGCTATGTACACATACATGTGCACACATATCTAGCTGTGTGTCATGGGTCTGATGCTTCACAGCAGTGAAGCACTCTGGCTCTGCTGAGTCCGTGGAATGCTGTCTTTACTCAGGGTCTAGCCAGTCACTTGCAGCATCCTGGCCCATATGATGGCTCAACAGCTGGTGCTGGGTGCTGCTGAGTCAGAAAACTTGAGAAGATGTGACGTCCCAGGCACAGAAAATTCTGTCAAGGCAGCCTGAAACTCAGATTTTCTCCTGACACTGAGCAGCCACCTGCTGCTCTTTGACTTGGAAAGCCAAGTGTGAGCAACTGAGATAATAACTTGGTGGAGTTGTTACATTGGGATACTTTCCTCTAGACATCAAACATATTTGGGGGTGAACAGCAGATCCAGCAGTTTATGTTTCAAGATACACAAATTAATACTGTGGTTTTGTATTTCAAATTAGCCCCTCAATAGCAGAACCTGCTTGGAAAACCTGAGCTTATGAGTTGCTGCTTCACTGTGAAGCCTGCTCTGATAGTGAGAAGCAAAGTGTTTTGAAGAAGCCACATATGTGAAACGGCTGTTAATTCTCCTTAAAACCCCCACAATTTTTGTTACACTCCTTTGGAAAACACCCTCCTTTATACTTCAAGCTGTGTTTTTCATATACACTTGCACTTCTACATTTTAGAGTACAGGAACAGCCAGCATGAAGTAAGAGTGGCAGGGGAGAGAGAAAAGAGGCAAGAGAGAAAATCTGTTTCCCTGCAATCTGAAAGGATTGAGAAGTGAGAAGGTGGTTGAGTGAGAGGGAGCTGGTGGCCACAGCTGCTATGGAGCAGGCTTTTTCATCCCACAGTGGTGAAGCTGTGCAGAGAGGGGCCTGGTGATAGCAGATGCTGTGGGGGAAAAAGCAGTGAGGAAAATACTTCTTTCACCAATGCATTTTTCAGAAGTTCTTCCACCACTGCAAGCAAAAGCAAAGCATCTGTGCCCAGCAGGCCTGCTTCTGACTCAGGGGAGCCTTCAGTAGGTTCAAGAAGTGGGTAGTGTGCAGCTGTTTGCACAGCTAACCATAGCCTACTGAATACATCCAGTGACTGACACTCCTGGAATGTGGCGTGAAGCGGGGACACCCACATGTCGCAATAGGGTAGTTAAGGTACATGTTGGAGTTCTCTGGCCCACTTATTTGTTTGTTCAACATGCAGCTTTGTTCGAGAGCTACACTGTCCTGAAGCAGAGCTTTATGTCTGACTCACTGAATGATGCTGAGATTTGTTTTCTTTTTACATCTAGCAACATTAGGAAGAACCAATCAAAGAGGGAAGCGTTGGAGGCACCATGTTCCTTATGCCACTGGCTAGGATCAGAGCTGCTTTCTGAGCTGTGCAGCCTCTTGTCAGAAACCCTTAGGCTTTTTGCTACAAAAATTGTTGGAAACGCTTGAAAATGGAGTGTTTTCCCACATTGGTTTAGTCTTTAGTTTATTATTTTTATTTTACCACATCCATTGCTTTCCTCCAGATGTTTTGAGCACAGCTAGAAATTTATAGGTCTCAGTTGTTTAGTTTCTTCTTTACTTTAAATCCTGGCCTGGCATCGGTGCAATAATTGCGATTTATTATAGTATCATAGAATCAGTCAGAGTTGGAAGGGACCACAAGGATCATCTAGTTCCAACCCCCCTGCCATGGGCAGGGACACCTCACACTAGATCAGGCTGGCCAGAGCCTCATCCAGCCTGGTCTTAAACACCTCCAGGGACATGGCCTCAACCACCTCCCTGGTCAACCCATTCCAGGGCTTCACCACTCTCATGGTGAAGAACCTCCTCCTCACGTCCAGCCTGATTAGGTCCATACTGTTGCCTGACCAGTAAGACAGCCCAGTGTGCTTGGGAATATTCCTCCATTAAATGGAATCTTGCCCCATGTGCATATGGGTGCTTTTTTCTTCATTTGAGGTACTTAATCTAGTCACCTTTGAGGACAGTGGCACGGCAAGGTGAGAGGTGGCTTTTTCTGCTATAAGAGTTTCCATAATCACTACATTGGTTTTTAATCTGGCAAGGAGAGAGCTTTTTGAAAAAACACACATTTAAATGCCAGGGAAGAGAAGACCTGTGTAAAATGTTTGGAAATGTGATGACCTCTGGATGCCTCAGCAGACCTTCAGCAACAGAGCTGAGGCTGTGCTGGTTAATCCCATGTAGCTTTGTGCTGAGTCCGCTACGTGAGGAGATGGGGTTTGAGAAGTTTATTGAGTGCTGTGGGAATGCTCATGCAATAGAGACATGATAAATGAAGCTTGTAGATTGTGTCTCTTCTGTCAGCTTTGTGTCTTGATTTACAGAGCTTTCAATGTTTTAGAGCCTCACAGCATTATATATAATTCCAGATCGTGCAGAATTGGCCTGCTTTGGGATTTGATCCAAAACTCTTCCCGTGTACACTGAGAAGCTTGATATCTTTGGGAGCATATAGTTTGAAGCATTTCTTATTGATTCACTCCTTTGCAAGAAAATTGAGGAAAATCTGTTGTGCTGCTGAAAAAAAAATGTTTTGAGAAAGCTTTTTTTTAAAAAGAAAAGTGGAAGTAGTTAGAAAATCAGCCTCAGAGCAGAGACAGCAGGTGCTTCTGTCTGGTCTGTGGCAAACAAGGAGGGGCATGGGGGTGGGAAAAAGAATTTACTGAGAAAGAAAAGGATGAATTTCCCCCCTTCCCCCCCCCCCCCCAAAATTCTGCTAAGCACTTGAAAAATAGCTTTGAAGAGCAAATTAGGGATGTGTCTTTATTCAGAGGGCTGGGTAATGATTTTGGATGCTGACTTTCCTGGCATTTTGGCAGTGTTTTTTCTTCAGCCTGCCCCACTCTGGCGTTGTGTGGAGGGAGGGAGTAGAGGCTCCCAGTAGCATCACTTGGAGCTCTGCTTCACTCCCTATCCCTCCCTCCCTCGTCTGCTCTTGCTTTGCCACTTTGTGCTGCATGTTCCCTTTTCAAAAAGTAATTTCATGGCTCATGCACTTAAGATTCCATCAGAAAGTCGAGTCTTTGATCAGGCAGACAGACGTCCTGCTGGGATTTCATTGGCAAATCACAATTCCCTTAATTAAGACTATGTGTCTTTATATCACTAAACTGATTCCAGCTGGGTCCCTGCTCATTTTACATCCGGATTTACCTAGACTATGCCTTCCTGCCCCCTGCGACTCTGGAGAAACAAAAAGCATTTAAAGTCTTTTAGTTCCCAGTGTCTTCCCTCAGCTGCTTCTCCCTATCAGTGCAGCACTTGGTGTGGGCTGGGAACTAAATCTCTCCCTCGGTCTTGTTTGTACTCTCCTCCGAATCAGGAGGTAGGATCATGCAAGGGATTTGCTCTGTTTCTCTCTGGCTCTTGGAAGCTGAGAATCAGTACCACAAAGGGAACTGATCTTGCCTGGTGTTATTTTCTTCTTTTCAGAAGCCATGTTTTTACTGAGAGTCAAGAAATCAGCAAAACTCAGCATAGTTTTCTCCTCCTTTCCAGTTTTTTTAAAGCTATCAGTTAAAGATGAAGCAGGTTAAGAGTGCTCACTTATGGTAATCACAGGTCCTGTGTGAGAGGGACTCTGGTGACATTTCTGCTGTGCTGGGTTTGCTTGCTGTATTAGTCATGCCAAGGCAAACATTTCTCTGGAGATAAAATATACATTTGATGAGTCCTGATTTTAAAGTGTGTGGTCTGCTCTGGCCAAGGAGATAATGCTCCAGGGAGAGTTTTGATGGGCAATGTTATTTTTCCTTCAGTCATCTGCACTTTCCCTTCCTCCTCCTTAATTTCCTCTCTCCTCTGAGCTGTGCCCTGACACCTTCTCCAGGGAGAAAAAACTTCCATAGCAACCTGCTAACAGCACTAATTACAGGGATGGCAGCTAGCATGGTTGCCGTGAGGCAGCACCCAGCCTCTGACCCAAGAGCCCAGTCCTTCCTCTCTATCACAGTGCCTGTCTCAGGGGATGAAGAAGGTTCAGGGATGGGGCTTCTCAGTGCATCAACCCCAGTGGCATGAGTGCATTTGCCATGCACTGTATAGGGAAGTCTGACTTGTCTGGAGCAAAGCCTTCAGGCATTTTCAAGACCATCTGTGAAGAGATATCAGGGGCTAACAGGCATGTCCATGGTTTGAGAAACGTCCCTGCAAATGTAAATGCACATGGAATCAATCAGACTGCCCTAGGTGTGGGCAATAGCTGTCCTTGTGTGGGACCCACAAGGTGACACCCTCAAGCTCTTAACATTTCTCCAAGTAAGAGCTCTGTGACCAGCAAACCTGGCTGCTAGCTGAACGGTGGCAGGTAGTGCTACAGTATGTGGGAGACTGTTGGCTGCTTATGCAGTCATGCTTAAAATTAGAGAAAGCCAGCAAACAGTGGAGCTTTAATGGCTAGCAAACCTTGACCCAGCATTTCCTGAAGCTGAGCTGCCTGATTAATAAGTGAACTCAAATCTCCACTCAAGATGCATCCTCTTCTACACTTTTATCATAAGGCATTCTTCACCTGAAAATAACTACTTAATTTTGTGCCAGCAGAGCTTCCAACCCTGTCTTGGGGATGTGGTGGCTTTGTAATCACCATAGCAGAGCTTGACTTTAAAGGGGCTTCATTTTAAGAGTCTGGAATATTTCCAGCTGTTACTTCCAGCCAGGAGAGTTTTGGTTCAGTCAAACAGGCTACAGCCTGAGCTAGACCTTATTTACCTCTTCATGTGCTAACAAAATGTTCACTGAAAACCCTAATAGGACTTTGTACTTAGATGGGTCTTCAGTGTGAGGATTCCAAAGCTCTCATAAAAAGAATTGCTAATTATGACTCCATGGGAAAATCAGGTTAGATCAAAAGAGGTTCAAGATCTCTGTTTAGTTTGAAAGACAGAACAAACCTATCCCAAACATACAGAAAGTATATTTGGTGACCAGAAAATAAATTTCATGAACTTGTATGAATAACTGGATAATTAATTTATTAAAAATGAATTAAACATCTCATACTTTATAGAACGTTTAACATCTATGTTTATCTTTGTCTTGACCCACATTGTCTTGATGGAATGATAGAGACACATCAAACTTATATGTTGTTAAAGTTAATCTTGAAATCTTCCTCATAGACTCTACATAAAGAAATTAGGATGTAATTAAGCTAAGTTGTCCAGATGCTGTGGTTATCAGGATCTATGCCAGACTCAGGTCACTTGGAGGTGCAGACAAAGGAGCCCAAGCAGTCACTACATTTCCTCTATGGGTTGTTGAATGCAGAAAGACTTTGGGCTGCAGGGACTTCATGGCAGTAAGGGTGTCCCTCCCCTGAAGAAAGAGGTCTTGTTGGCAGAGGTGTGACATGACTCAGAAATCCACCATGGCATGGGGATGGAGCCTCATGGCTGCTTCAAGAATGGAGCTGGGAATACAGAGACACTGAGGCTCAGCTGAGCATCTTCTGCACCCCTCACTATTAGGCTCATTTATAGAGGCCCTAGCCAGAAATGGTGAGTGAAGGTGAAGGGCCAAAGTCACTACTGTGCTTTATGTGTGTGACATCACAGCAACAGAGTGAAGGTGTTCTAAAAAAAGGTTATATTGGAAATATCAGAAGGTAGGATTCTCTTTGGCTTTCCTATGGAGCTTGGTGTTTGTGATTAAAAAAACAATAATAAACAAATTTAAAAGCCAGGTAAGAAGATTGCTAAGTGAAATATCAACTGCTGTGACAGTTAAGAGTATCAGTAACTGATGAGAAAAAGTAGTAGAGGACAATATCAAACAGCAGGAATACAGGAGAATCATAGCTGAACTTATGCATAAGAGGAAGTAACTACATTAAGATAAGAAATGCAGAGATAAGGCACCCAGGCTTTCTTACCTCAGCTCTGGAGAGATACCACAAAGGGAGAACATGGAAAATCAATGATGTTGCATTTTATCAACAATTTAAATCTCATCTGGAACCATAAAGACTGATGCCACTCTTGTGTGCACTGAACTGTAATCATTGCATATGGCCACTGACTTCCCTCATATTTTCTTTTGACCTGATAAGGAATCTGATACCTGGCTGCAACTTTTCAGATGTCTTAAAAGTCACTGGGAGGGTGTTAAGATGTGTCAACCTAGAAAGGGAGAGAATCATAGACTCATGATGGGTTGCATCAACAAGGGCCTTACCAGCAGAGATAAAGAAGTCATTATCCCACTGTACTCAGCACTTGTCAGACCACACCTGGAGTACTGTGCACAGTTGTGGTCCCCACCATACAAACAAGATGCAGACAAGCTGAAAAGTGTCCAGAGAAGGGCCACAAGAACGATCAGAGGACTGGAAGAGCTGCCATACGAGGTAAGGCTGAGAGAATTGGGGTTTTCAGCCTTGAAAAGAGAGGGCTCAAGGGAGACCTGATTGCCACATACCAGTACGTAGAGGTGGCTACCAGAACAATGAAGACTTCCTTTTTATGAGGAATCACGTGGAAAACACAAGGGGCAATGGGTACAAGTTACTCCTGGGGAGATTCTGACTGGAATCCAGGGGAATTTTTTTCTCAATGAGAACAGTTAGACTTTGGAATAGTCTTCCAAAGGGATTCCCCTTTGGATTCCCCTCACTGGTGAGTTTTAGGACTCAGCTTGACAGGGTGTTAGGCTGTCTCATTTAATCTACACTATCACCTAGAAAGCTTGGACCAGATGATCCTTGGGGTCCCTTCCAACGTGGCATTCTATATTTCTATGAGGTAGAAGACATTTATAGGGGAACATTAGATAGGGAAAGGAGCTGAAAGATGATGACAAACCAGAGCACTACATGGCAGAGAAGAGCATGTAGAGAAAAGGAGATCTGAACCAGAGATGGGGATAGAGGGATAGATAGAAGGAAAGGCAGGGAGATAGCTGAAGGGGGCAGGTTGGCAGCTGTAAGGGAGAGGGGGATATAATTTCTTCAAATACAGATCTTTGCATGCACTGCACATGTGCCTTGAGAGGAAATGGAGACAAATTGTGCCTGGAGCCTAGTGGAGTGCAGCCGAAGTGAATTCTGGCCTCAGTATGCATCACTTCCTGATACAGCATGATTTTTCTGGGTTGTTTTTCTTACTGCTCGTGCATGAACACTACATGACCAGCAAGAAAGCTGTTCTTTTTCACTCAAAGCATGCTTTTTCCACCTATCACAAGTGTTCTTAGTGCATCTGTCTCCTGCTCTGTACTGAGCTGAGGAATGTGTTTTGATATGCAAACGCAGCAGACCGGCCTACAATCTTTTCATTACCTTTCAGTATTTCATGCTGCATGATGAGATCAAAGAGGATAACTGCATTAGGAATCTCCTAACCACAGCTTTTCAGAAATGTGTGACTGTGAGTAATGCACAGTGGGCCTTTCCCTCCATTTGTTCCCCCTCCTTCACATATGTACCTATCATAGCTTCAAACGCTGCATCAGATCTGGAGAGACCCATTAGGAAGTGAGCAAAGCAGCCAATAGAGGCGAACTAAAAGCTTCTTCTAAGTGAGCAAATGTGCTACAAGCATTTCACATCCCAAATCAATTAAGTCACTTGTAGATAGGCAAAAAATTAAACCATATGTCATCTCTGAAACAAAATAGTTGATAATTATTCCGGTTTTACGCGCCTGTCAAAGTTTGGCTTACAAATTTAGCCTTCTCATTCTTGGCAGTGATATTATTAGCCCTCAGGGACCACACTGGTGGACAGAGCTGCTGAAAGGGCTTTCTGTTTGGAAAGGCTAAAACAGCATGGTGGAAGAACTGCAGGTGGCCTGAAAAAGATTTGCGGCAAACTGACTGACAATCTATTTTAGAGCAGCCAAGAAAATCTTGTCTGAATTGAGATTCTTCAGTTGTATCACTTAACCCTTTTGAATATTTTCTCCTTTTGCTTTTTAATGTAAGTGTAATTTTTAAAATTGCTGTTTAAAATGGAAAGTCAGAAGTACTGTTATAAGAAAATGCATGTATGAGACATTTGTGGGTTTTATATGGAGCACATCAGCATTTCTGAATTTCCCTCTTGTGCAACATATCAAACCCGGTAGGAAACCATGGGGGCTCTCTGCCCATCAGGGAGGACAGAATCCAAACAGGCCTACAGTGGCCAGAAAGTTCCCAGCTGGGAAGTCAGAGGAAGAGCCTGGACTGACATTGAGACATAAAGAGGAAGTTCTCAACAGTGGGAGTGGTAAAACACTAGAACAGGTTGCCCAGGGATGTGGTTGAGGCCCGTCTCTGGAAAGATTCATGATCTGACTTGATGTGGCCATGGGCAGCCTGATATAGTTGTAGGTGTCTCTGCTCACTGCAGGGGTGATGGACTGGATGACCTTTAAGAATCCCCTCCAGCCTGATGGAATCTGTGAATCTGTGACATTTAAGTTGTCCTTGGCCAGGCCTAAGCCATGCTGTAATCTGAAGAGTCCATAGCAGTTGTGGGCTGGGGCTGTCACCCTTGGTGAAAGCAGCTCATGAGGGCAAGGGCTGAGCCCTGGTGAGCATCTCCCTGCTCACCACCCCCATCAGCTGGACTGTTTCTGAGTTGGTCATGTGGCTTTAACATAGAACCTTTTCTTCCCCTAGTTTTTAATAAAGTTTTTGTCATGAGGTGCAGTAGATGCTACATCTGGCCAAATAGGCAATTTGGCTTCAGCCCATTCTGACTTGCATGTTACCATCCTGGGGCTATGGCTGAGCCCTGTATCAATAAAAACAGCCTCCCAGCTGTGCAGGAAGGAACAGACCACCTATAGCATGTATGTGCATGTCTCCACATGCAGGACCATAGCACCTGAGCAGTATGAGGAAAATGTCAAGGTAGTTTGGCAGTCAGCTTCCAACTTGCATTAAAAATATCTCTGATCTATGTCAGTGTCAGAGACTCAGTCCTTAAGGTGAATGCAGAAAGAAAAATCCAGGTAGATTGGTGAGTTTCCTGACTTCCAAGTGCAGCCACCAGACCATCACCCAGTGAGAGGAACGTGATAGCTGTACCTTCCACAAAGAAGAGTTCCCTTGGGTGGAGATGTTGCAACTCCTTATGTCCTATATTGGTATTTCTAGACTTGGAAGCTTACTAAATGTCTCTCCTGGGGCACAGAATTCAAACACATTTTATGGAGCAGGTTTTGATCACTTAACTATCCAGTCATTTCAATATGCTTGTGAGTAATCGAGCTTTATATGGAGCTCGTTGGAGCTGCTCTAAGTCACGGTTTTCACCAAGTACAGGTCTAGTTCTCTTTTATTCTCTTATTTTTTGTTCCCCTGAGTAAAACTGGAGTCAGTCTGGTTTGTGGCAAGTTCTTCTAGATCACTGGGTGGTTTTGTGAAACTGCTGTCAAACGTGGTATTTTATTAGGGTTGTGAACAAATACCTAGTGTTGTGAACACCCTGCATACATATATTAATGTCACATCTAGGCTGCAAAACGTTTATAACTGCCACCTCTTTCCCTGTCTCTCTTTTTGTGTATCTTCAAATACATAACCAGCCCTGCTCCCAGCTGATTGATGAGGCAGAGAGGGCAAAGTCAGATAACACCTTTTGTCCTTGTGCTGCTGTGCAGCCTGCAGACTTCTTTGTGCACAGGGTCTGTTGTTGGTGGTTACGTGGCAGCAACAATAATGCACCATTTGGGATGGCAGTGGGAAAATACACAGTGTGAAACTCCACCACTGGGGCCTGTTGGTGGTGTTAAGAGAGTTGTTTGTTGGTTTTAGATGATAGATAATCTTGTAGAATATATAGTGGCATCCTCAGGAATCAGGGCCTTCCTATCCTGTTCATTCAGCAAGGATCAGTCCCTCCAGTGACCTCAAGCTACATCACATGGCTTCACAACACTGCCAGGCCCTAAAGCAATAGGCGGAGTGCTGCCTGCAGGACTCAGCTGCATTAGCAGCACTCACTGTTTTCCTTGCCAAAGCTTGAGGGATGCTTTCCACAAAAAGGTAACACGTCCTATGAGAACACAGAACTGCAAGACTCTTCATCCTCCTGCCCTGTCAGTCAGTGCACAGAGGCTGCTTAAACTGGCCACCCTCCACTAGCATGAGGTCATTTCTCAGGAATCTCTCACAGTTGCAGCAGTTTGCTGTAGGCTTTTGTAATGATAGCACCAGCAGGAGTGCTACCACTTGCTGTTGAAAAATCTGCCACTAACTGGTGCTTCACTGTGTCTGCCTTCAGAGGAGCCTGTGCAAGGATAGGTCTTTCCTGAAAAACTTGAATATCAGCACAGCTTGTTAATGGCACTCTGAGGGGGAGGATGTGGAGGATGTCTTCTGCAAAACTGGAAATGAGCTGACTTGTAGGGAAATGTTCAGATGAACATCTATGGGCTATTCTGTGTCACCTACATTGCTAGAACAAAGCGGGAGCTTGCTCTGTCCTGTGCCATGTGTGGAAGCCCTACCTGCCTGCAGAGCTGTGGCCAAATAATGACTAAATCCCACTGTTTTTCTCTGATGAGACTTGGTAGTCTCACATGCCAAGTTGGATCCTACCAGTTACTTTAGATGAAGCAATGTGTTGCCAGAAGTGGCCAGAGCTAAATATGGTATACTGGCCTTTGAAGCAATTTCATGCTATTTCCTGAAGCCTGACAGGTGAATGGTTTTGGACAAGCATGCCATGGTGAAATCCAGTGTGCTCTCTGCAATGACTACTGGACTACTGGACACCCTGCACTTCCAACCCACATTGTCCTCCCAGTCCCATCAAGCATAACCCTTTACAAACATCATACTGGTAGCAGTCATCTGTATCCTGCAATCACATGAAACACCCACACGTGGTCCAGCCTTGGCCACAGCACCCTGCATATCAAGGGACTTGGCTTCACAAAGTTCTTGGGCTTCACACTCCAAGTGAGTTTGGTTAGTACACTGATCCAGCAGCTACCCTACTATTATTTATTCAGTGAAAATACAATTCAGGCAAAATATCTCAAAAATAATAAAGCTGACCTTTTCATCAGGCTTGCTGTTCCCAGCCTAGGCAAAGACCCAGCTTTCCGGAGTCGTGCTTTCAGTGTCGGCTCACCTCCGTCAGCAGTTGCTGAGCTGTAGTTCCCACTACCTTTACTTAGGAAGCATTTTGGAGTTTGTTAGAGCTCTTTTGGGCTTTGTGCTTCTGGAGATATGAAGAGCATGCCCTATTGCCTCTCAGTCGCAAGTTGGGGTATGCTTATCTGGACTCTTGTACTGCCTCCCTGCCTGATCTGCCTGGAGGACCCATGTTGTCATAAAGAAGATTCAAACAAATCATTATATGTAAACAATAATTTTGCATCACTGGTTAACCATTTAGTGCAGCTATAACAGTACTACACATGATTATTTACTTATTCACACGCAGCAACTCCACTGCCAATTTTGCACCAAGTAAACCAGAGTAAAAGCCACAGTCCACTGATTTCAGAAGAAAAATCAAACTATTTCAGTGGGCATGGGAAAGAGAGCGATCACAGCACTGCTTACCACCACACAGCAATGACCCTGCCTGGAAGCAGCAACCAGGCATAGTCAAATGAACCAACAGGATTGTCTTTCTAACAGTGGGGGTTAATTAACCACCTGAGCAAACTGCTAAGTGCCACATTGTTCCTGCCTAAATCTCGTCACATGACGATCGGGCCACTTTCTGGCACTTCGTTTTTAGCCGAATATTATGGGATTCAGTATAGATGCAGTTTGGGGAAGAGGTGTGGTGCGTGATGTGCCTTCCAAGTAGCTGAGTCAATCTGTAAACTGTCAGTGGTGTTTTGGGCAGAGATATCTTGAACAGTAAATTCAAAGACACTCCACAAAACAGTGCTAGAAAATAGTCATTTCCCTACGGCTGGTCGCGTCGGTGGAAATATCGATGATTCCTTGTTAGAGCAGCTGCTGAGTCCTGTCACATCTGAGGTTAACCAGATAGTTTGTACAGATTGGATGCCCTGTCCTCTTTCCCTTCTGTGAAAAATGTTAAACATTCCCTAAATTTGCACATGAGAAGATTCTGTTGGGAGGCATCTCAGGCTAGACTGGGCTTAATGGGTGCCTAAGGCTTTTTTTCTGAGTGCATGTTTGCTGGGGAACATCCAGCTGTGGATGTGCTTTTCCTTTTTGCTGTGCTTAACATCTGTGCAGTGGGCTTTTGTTTGGCTGGTTGGTGGTTTTCTCCTCCTTTCCCCAAGCTGCTTTGGCTCCTTACCCAGCTTTTTCACCAAACTGCAAATTTATATTCCTTCTGCTTTCGGCAGGCCCATATGTGGAACTGTCAAAGTGTCACTGGCATCAGTTGGGAAAGGCTAGTGCCACAATGTAGTCAGCGAGCTTATTAACAGGGAAATGATTGGCTTTTGGAGAGGAGGAGGGAAGGACAAATGGGAATCCATTTTCCAGGCACCTGCTTCTTCTGCTAAACATTGTCATGTATATATTTTCACAAAGTGGTTGCCATCTGCATAAGGGAAAAGATGATCTAGAGACCCCAGAAAGAATGAGACTGTTCCTTGTAACATCACAGCAAGCTGTGAGGATGAGATGAAGGGTCAATAGGAGCAAGCTGTCAGATTTGTTCAGGTGATGAGTGGCAGGAGAGGTTCATCTTTATCAACCTGATGATGAGAGACAGGATCATGATGCAAAAATTGGGTTTGATGGGGACCCAGTGCCAAACTGGGAGACAGTGGATCCTTGAGTTCATCTTGGCCCAAGAAATAGTCATGAGATTCAGTTGCACTCCCCAGATGAAAGCTACCATTTTGCTTATTTTCATCTCTCTGCTTTTTCAGATTTAATCAGATCAAATTCAAAGTCACCACTGTATTCCTTACCCTACTGCAAAGTTTTTGGCTGTGCAAGAGATTTTTAGGGCTTCTGGTATCATCAGTGCAGGGAACATGGCTCACAAACTGTAATGTATTAATCGTCAAAAGTCAGAGAACTGAGGCACAGAAAACCTACCTTTTTTTTGTAGTCCGTGAGACAGTGCAGATTAGTAACTGCTTCATTAGAGCCTCTCCCCTAGTACCTGGATCACAGAACCATGCTTCTCATTTTTCCTTTGGCTTTTCCACTGTCTTTTTTTTAAAGTCAGCCTAATATCCAACTGGAAACACTGGAGTCATCCATTAGAGAGGAATGTGGAGGAGAAGGTCCTGGACCCTGCCAAAAAGTTGAATATGTTTGTGTTGTTACTCTTTAAAAAGAACCAAAACATGGTTAGGTGCTTGTCCTTCGGGTTTGCGTGGAGCTGCTATTTCACAGGAGCCACTGCTCAGCTTTTGAGCTGTAGCTTGCAGCTAGTGCCAGCCTGACCTAGATTCAGACCAGTGACCTAAAGGTGAAAGCCACCAGAGTCCGGAACTGAGCCTTTGGGGCACCAGCTGTCCTTTGCTCCTGATTATTCCCTGTTTGACATGGCAGAAAATGCCCTTGAGGTGGCTGATAATGTATTGCTTGGGGGGTCGTGCATGTCTGACCTTTTCTGTAGGAATGAGCTTGAAAATGAGGTGGAAAAGGGGGAATTAATATTAATAATTGGATTGTCCTGGAGATTCTTCACTGATGACAAAGCCTATTGTGCCCTGAAATTGGAGTGAGCACCATGCACAGGTGTCTCTTTGTTGCTTCCTGAATGTTGCTGGTAGATGAAATTTAGTTTCACAGTTCACAACAACAACAAAAATGGAAACAGAATAAACCAAATCCCAACCAGGAAATGGGGACTCTGTGTCAGATACAGCCAGTGAGAGGTCCCTCTCTCACAGGTCAGGAACATCCCTGCTCCCCACCATGCTCCTGCCCATCCTTCCATATGCAAGCTGCCAGCCAACATCTGGAATGTGGGGTCCTGGCACGTGACAAGGCTGAGGCTCAGAGTGGTGACTTCAGGCAGAGAGGAGGCAGGGATGAGTACATGAGGGCAGGAGGTAGGGAGACCTTGCCTTTTTTAATTTCCAGCTTTCCACCTTGGTGTGTGTGCATTGGGCATTTCATCTCTCCCTCACTCAGGAGGCTCCTCTTCTCTGTCTAATTCTCACCACTTTTGCTGCAGGAAAGGATGTAGCACTGCTCAAACCACCAGAATCAAATCTCATATGAGGTTTCTGGGTTTGTGATGGGCTATGCAGAACCCCAGGTGCCAATGCACAAGACAAGAGCATGATGTGAAATGTGGTTCAACATCTGGACATCTCTTTTTGCCTCAGGACTTCTCTCCAAACGCTCTGAGCACAGCCTTCTGAATCTTCACTGACTCCTTGTCTGTGAATGCTCCTCCTATGAGACCCCAGTTAACACCACACATAACAGCTGTACTCCGTTTCCTTTGATGGTGCCCTCAAGTTACAGAGGTGTCTAAAAAAACTGCAGAAGGTCTGATTCTCCAGCTGGGACTGGGGTCCCTGGTGATGACCCCAGCAAAGTGAGTGTTTCACTGGGAATGTGCAGCCCCTGGGCACAGGGCTTGCAGCATCAGGACCAGGCAGGAGAAGGCCCTCCTGTCTTTGTCCCTGGGGGCAGACAGGACCAGCTCCTGCAGGTTCCAGAGGCCCTCCCTCAATATCTGAGCTCAAAACCTGGGTTTTGGACAATTAAGCAGCCACCACTACCTCCTGCCCCCTTCCCACTCCTGCCTCCCTCTCATGCCAAGCAGAATTTTAATGTACTTCCAATTTCTCTTTTTAGCACACACAAAGAATAAAAAAAAAGAAACAAGAAAAAAAAATAATCATCATCTATAAGAGAAGTTCTTTGCAGACAAATGGAGAAGCATTCAATGCTGATATATATTTTCCTCCACTTTTAAATGGTATCTATTTAAATGCAGATTTTCTGGTTTCCTATGTGGAGCTTGGAAGAAAGGCCTTTCAATTTAAATGCTAATAAAGAGTAAACTTCAAAATCAAAACTTCTCCATAAAGGAGAGTGTTTTCTCATCCCTTCAAGTAGCTTTCTGCACTTCCTTCTTCCTTTTCTCCCATCCTCCTTCCTCTCTTCCCAGCCCCCAGCCTCCAGCCCCCAGCCTGCCTTGCATGAAATGGTCTTTATTTAAAAATAAGAATACACCTTTCAGAGTTCCTGAATTGAAATGTTTACTGCTGGGGTCTGTGCAGTGAGTATGTTTGAGCAGAGCACTGGGACACTGATAAAGCAGAGATACCATCCCTCCGCCTCCAGCCTTTTTCATGCCGGCCGTTTATCAAAGCTGCCACTCTAAATGCTTTGTGACAATGTGATTCTCAGGCTTGTACTGCATAATCCTGCACCTGTGGTTGGGGCAGGAGCTGAAAGGGGAAAAAAAAACCCTTTAGGATAATGTTTTAGTTGTTTTGAAATGTGAATAAGGCTTTGGTGCTGGGCAGCAGAGAAGGGAAGTCAAATGCAGAGGGGAAAAAGGTGAAACAAGTCTTCATTACTTCTCCTGCTCCTTCTATGGTCCATTCCTGCATACCTCCATTTCATTTATCTTCAGGAGGAGCTTAGAGTAAACCTGCACTTTACAAAAGAACCTTAATGCTGCCTGATAGTGGGGTTTTACATACAATTATGGTACTTGCTTCCTGTCACACTCTATCTTTAATGTCAACTTTAATTTTCCTCATCATTCTCTTCCATACTCCATCTGTTTTTGTTCTCTCTTCTTACTTAAAGCAAAATGGAAGGGGAAAATGTGTTCCTGTTCTTCCTTCTGCTTTATTCTGGCCCTGATGAGCCCTGACCACCTTTGCAAGACATTCAAGAGCTACTAATTGAACATTAAATTTTAATAAATGTCCATGTATTTAGTGGATATGAAGATACCAAGATAGTAGCTGGCAGATAAAAAGCAGTGTGCAACAGCACAGATTCTGCTCACTGTGGAAGGAGACTTTGTAAATTAACTGCTGCTCTGTACTGTATTTCCTCCTGTGCACTCTACCTTGTGTGTGTATGTGTAATAAATGAAGTAGTTCAGCCTTCAGTGGTGTTAGAGCAGCACTTCCCATCAGCACTGAAAGCATTTTGCAACAATGGGTGTCACCTTTGGCCTGAAACCCAGAGCCCATCACAACTTTCTTCCAGATGGTTGGAGAATTCAGGGAAACTTCCATTTAGAAAGCTGTGTTTTCCATTTCACCTCTTCCACTGCTGCCAGGGCTGAAGGTGCTAGGTCCAGGGAGATAGTGCCTCACATTCCCAGGAATGATCCCTCAGGCTAATGTGGTGCTGAGGGACTGTGTTCTCAGCAAGACTGTGGTTGTTGTGTGGTGGCTCAAAGGAGAATTCACTTAAAAAGATGACCAGCATAAAGAAATGTGTACTCCCTGAGTTCTTCAAGTAAACAGAAAGGGAAAAAAACCTTACAAGTACAGCTCTGATCTGATGAAGTCCCAAAATTCACACTGAAATTGAGCAGAAGCCATTTTATTTTGTGCCTCAAATTCTTCAACACCTGCATAATCTGCACAAGCTGTGTAACTAAAAGCCTTTTGGCATGGCTACGAGTGGGAAATGTTTGCTTTGTGTGGCCTCACTTAGCAGCAGTAGGAAGGATTAAAGCTATGAATGTGAAGAAAGGTGGCCAAAAATGCAGGTGACTCAGATTTTCTTCTGTGTTTCTAGGGAATGAGAAAGGAAGGGGATTTGACTGGGCAAGCTACAAATGCACTCTGCTGAGGCCAAAGCTGGGAAATGTTCATAGATGATCATATACTGCAATTCTAAGAGCCTACTTAGTAAATCTGGAGAAAGATTGTTGAAGATCAGTTCTTGAACATCAGTGAAGTAGAACTTCAGGTAATTTCTGAGAAAAAAGATCTCCTCTCCCGAATGAGAGAAGGAGAGAGAATGGCTTGGAGTAGCAGAGGGTAGGATAGAGCAGCCTGGACTAGACTGCAGTGGAATACTGCTTTGGCATAAGCTCAGATACTCTGGCCCACCACATCAGAGGCTGTAAAGGGCTAAGCTTTTGCTTCCATCTTAGTTTGCTGTCAGAGTTGAGTAGCAATACAAGAGATGATAATAAAAAATCCTTTTCCTTCTCTGGTCAAAGTTTCTTTTTCAGCAGAAGGAGAAGTGTGGTTGGAACAAAAGGCTGAATCCTTTCACAGAATGCTGTTCACAGCTATCTTTCTCCCAAGACCTAATATATCTGCCTTCTATAGTAGAACTGCATCTGATGTATTAAATCTCTGGTGTGCAAATACATCCTTTGTGCATTAATCTCTCTAATATCCATATCATAAAGTCTCTTGAAGACAAATTTATATTTTCAGGCCCACAAGACACTTTTTCTTGCCATTTGCCCCCTACATTAAACAAGCTTTTTGTTTCCTTCATTCTTCACTACCTCCTTAAATCTCTCCCTTATTATGTGGAGATTCTCTTTTGTCTTCTTTCTGCTCTACATGTACAAAAGGCAAGAGTAAAATCAGGACTTGAAATTCAAGTTCCAGATGGTACTTTCAGCCACTACAGAATTTCCTAGGCCCCTGTAATTTTCCCAAATACCAGAGAAATTGTTTTCAGGCAGTAAGACATCACTGGGTGACTTGATCAGGAATGCTCCTTCCCTCTCTAGAGCTTTATCTGCAGGTTCACCAAAGACAAGAAATTCCAGTGTCATGGAGAGTTTTCTGTTTGTCAGTATGAACTTCTGAAGGCTCCAAACTTTGTAGTAGACAGGGCTTCATTCTTTCTCTGATGAACTGCTCGCTTGACTCTGAAGCTGGGAGATTTTTTATGAGGGAAGGCAGACGAATTGCCAGCAGTGCACATCTGGCACCTTCCTTTTGTTTCTGTTTTAAATAATTGCTAAGAACACTGAAGAACTCTCAGTGAGGAAATCCAGATAGATGGTCTGTCCTGACAAGTACAAATGTTTCAGGATGCCCATTCTATACCCCATGCTGAGGGACACGTTGAGTAGCACAGGCCACAGCCAGTTTGTGAAGCATCCTATCAGCATTTCTGTATAGGCAAGTTCATGCATGCTGGCAACCAATCACTTAGTACTTCATCACTCAACTGGCAAACTCTAGTCAAGAGAAGGTGATGGGATTTCCTGGATTAGGACAAGTTATGCATGTAACTTCTAAACACCATTACATCTCTTGTGCAACCAAGGCTCACCTGGCACTGCATACCAGTTTCTCTTTTTGTGAGGGCTTTCTGCTGCTCTTTCAGCTTTGAGAGGCATGAGCGTTTCTAAGTTGCTGTCTGGTGCAGAGTACTTACATGTAAACATAATTCACTGTTCCATTTGCTGAAGTGGGTTGTACTTGTTGTGATTGAGTTCAAGTAATTTTTACACTGAAGACTGCATTGTCACATGATTCAATAAAAGACACCCAATGATTTTAACTGTCTCAAGTAAACAAATACATACTTCTGTTCTTATCTCTCCATACTTGAAGCATAAAGAAAAGATTAAAACCTCACTCGCTACTTGCCAACCCTATCCAAAATACAGTCTGAAGCTGTGCAGTGAGAATCGTGATGCCACTCAAAATCACCTACATTAATACTCACTTGTTCATTGTAGCTGGGAGCTGCCAAGGCTGGCATTCAGTAAAAGACACATCTGTCCATTTACAACCTGCCCCCTCTGTAGTTTTGAGGTGAGGAAAGAGGAAGGATGCTGTGAGAGAAAGTGTCTGTGCTGCTAATTCCTTGTAAGAGAAGTCATTCAAGCAAAGCTTGGTGAAACCTGCTAAACTCTGCTCTTGTGCTGCATGCAGTTCTTTAACCATTTCCAGCACATGTATTTGTTTGGGGAAAAGTGAAAAAGGAATGGTTTAGATTCCTTTAAAGCACAAATATTTTTAATCCCACACTGGTTAGGCAAATGAGAATGCATCTAGTGCAGAAAGGTATAGATAGAAGTGGTAAAGAATTATGCAATCTCAGTCAATTTCTGCATGTGGTGATACTATATTCTGACACTTGGTCCTGGAGCGGAGGAGAAATACAATTCTGATTTCCATTTCAGTTTCACACTCTCTGTTGCAACATCTGAGGAGAGCGGCACTATAACCACAATGCCTTCTAAGCTGGTATTGATATTCTAGTTACAGGCTTCAGGGTCCTTAGTCTGTATGGACCTTTCCCCATTGGGAGAAGAAAGAAGATGTAGGGTGGACTATCTGAAAAACTACTTGAAGCAGTGTAACACTTTCTGATGGTCTGATGACATGCACTCTAGGTTGATCTAGTAACAAACACTTGAGAATGAGCAGTTTTGAAAGTAAAAGTGGTGCTGTGTAGTTAAAGGGCTGTGCAGAAAGCCCAATAATACAGACTGGGTTATATGTCCTTCACAAACCTTTCATGTAGCCATAGGCCAGCTGATTAACTCATCTTGTCTTGGTTTCTCCGTCTTTGTTTCTCCATCTTGTTGCCAAACCACAATCAATTATATTTGAGATGTCATGGCAATCTGGTGAAGTCCCTGCTGACTGGAAAAGACATAACCATGGAAACCACAGACCAGTCTCACCACTTGCCTGGCAAGATGATGGGGTGCTTGGTGCCATGGGTTAGCTGTTTGGGTGGGTTGGATTGGTTGATGGGTTGGACGCGATGATCTTGAAGGTCTCTTCCAACCTGGTTTGGTTTATTCTAATAAAGGTTTATTCTAACAAAGATCATGGAGCAGATCCTCCTGAAGGCTTTGCTAAGGCTTATAAAAAATCAAGAAGAGGTGATTGATGTTAACCAAATGTAAACCAAGGGCAAATCATGCCTGGCAAACTTGGTAGCCTTTTATGATGGAGCTACAGCATGAATGGGTAAGGGAAGAGCAACTGACATCATCTACCTGGATTTATGTAAAGCATTTGACACTGTCCCACATGCCATTCTGGTCACTAAATTGGAAAAGCACAGACTTGAGGGTTCGACCACTCACTGGATAGGAATTTGGCTGGATGGCCACACTCAGAGAGAGTTGTGGTCAATGGCTCAATGTCCAAGTGGAGACCAGTGACAAGTGGCATCCCTGTGGGGTTGGTATTGGGACCAGTGCTGTGAAACATCTTTGTCATTGATATGGACAGTGGAACTGAGTGCACTTTCAGCAGTTTTGCAGATGACGCCAAGCTGTGTGGTCCAGTTGACATGCTGGAGGGAAGGGATGCCATCCAGAGGGAACTGGACAGGCTTGAGAGGCTTAGAACAGCCTTCCAGTACCTGAAGGGAGCCTACAAGAAAGCTGGAGAGAGACTTCCTTACAAGAGCTGGTAGTGATAGGACAAGAGGGAGTGGATTTAAGCTTGAGGAGGGTAGATTGAGATTAGATATTAGAAATGTTTACAGTGAGGGTGGTGAGACACTGGAACAGGTTGCCCAGGGAGGTTGTGAATGCCCCTTCCCCAGAGGTGTTCAAGGCCAGGTTGGATGAGGCCTTGAGCAACCTGATCTAGTGTGAGGTGTCCCTGCCCATGGCAGGAGGGGTGGAACTAGATGACCTCTAAGGTTCCTTTCAACTCAATCATTCTGTGGTTCTATGATCTTTGACAAGAGGCTCACATTTTCCTTTCCTTATGTGTTGTGAGTAAAGAAATCTCTAATATTTTGAAAGCATTATTAAACTCCTCAGTGGAAAAGAAGATAGATAATGACAGGAAGACTGAGCCCCAGCTTTAGTAAGATGACTTGCAATTTCAAGGAAGAGGACAGAACATCAGAAGTCAGAAAGGCATGCTGAAATTTTCAAGAAGCAAGACTGATTCAGAACATGTTACGTCTGCAGCTGCTGGGGTGTGAAACTTCTTCCACGACGTGACAACCAACATGAATTATGTTCTTGCTCATAACAAATGCAGATGGACAGATATCAGGGTGAAATGAAGGGCAGGGACATTTGCAAACTGACAGAATAAACCCTTTCACCACATGCTGCTTGGAAGAAAAAGGGATCTTAATCAGCTCTTCTGCCTTTCTTTGTCTTCAGAAAAAACTGTAGTTACTATGCTCCAGCAAAAGGCTAAATGCTTTTAGGAAATGCACATTGTTGTTATGAGACCCTGTCTCTATTTTAAGGAGATTGTCTAAAATACCAATGTTTCTCTTTTCATCGTTATTCACGAAGCTCGTGGCTTTCAAATCTACCATTTCAGTTTCAGCTATGGAACTGCATTACTTCATTCCCTGTTCCTTCTCTAATGTTATCAGTCAAGACATTTGTTGTTTCCAGCCTACATGAACATGATGCCTGTATTCCTTGTCTGATGATCCATGTTGGTTTTGAGTGAGGATTGTGTTCCCTTCCTACTATACGCAGCAGCATCTATAGTAGTGCTCAGCATGGAAAGGTCTCCCAAAGGGAAGATATTCACACATAGCTTTTGGTCTGTTAATATATGCTTTTTAAAAAAGATGTCTCTAAAAGGTGAGTGAAGATATAATACACTTTCACCCATAAGTGATGATGAGGTCTAAGTCCATGTAGTAAGTCATTGAAACTACTGCTTGTACAAGAAAGACATTGAGAATCAACTTCTGTATTGTAGATCTTACAAAGCAAGCAGTGTAGTACCTTCCCTCTTTGCACCCTGTAGTTATATTATGCAGATGACACTAACTTGAGCAGGGGTGTTGATCTGCTCACAAGTCTTTGTAGAGGGATCTGCACAGGCTGGATCAATTGGCCATGGTCATTTGTATGAGGTTTAACAAAGCCAAGGGCAGTTCTGCACTTGGGTCACAACAACCCAATGCAGTGCTATGGGCTTGATATTATGCAGATGACACTAACTTGAGCAGGGGTGTTGATCTGCTCACAAGTCTTTGTAGAGGGATCTGCACAGGCTGGATCAATGGGCCATGGTCATTTGTATGAGGTTTTACAAAGCCAAGGGCAGTTCTGCACTTGGGTCACAACAACCCAATGCAGTGCTATGGGCTTGGGGTAGACTGGCTGGAAAGTTGCCTGGCTGAAAAGGAAGCTTTGTGGTTTTTTTTTCAAGAGATGATTTAAGTCCAGTGTTAAGATGCTGATGGATTTTGCTGTTGGAAAGGGAATTTCAGGTTCTATCAGGAAGGTCAAGTATAACAAACCTCAGCATTTGGCCTAGAAATCTTAGTCCTGCTACTTGAACTTTCCATTCAATGGGAAAACTCACACTGATTTAGAGGGGTAAAAGCCATTCCTTGCTTTGGTATATAGGATGTAGGGATGCTTATGGGATGCTTATGAGATTCTTGTGGGACCTATGAAAACTGGCTCCATCAGCCAGGAAATTTGTGTTTGAATAAAGCTATTTGATTTCAGCTCATTAGAAGTAAGTTGTTAGGGTATGTTTCCATTAGGACAAGCAAGTGCTGTTACCCAGAGTCAGCAGTCACAAGTTCAAATGGAAGGGGTTGGCAGAGCTGACACAGACAGCTGTGCAGCACTTCTGAGAGATGTGTTGTGATGTTATTGAAGATGACAGAGGGAACAGAAAACATTTTATGGTTTTGTCTGCCTTTCAAATTGAGCCCAGGCCTTCCTTAACTGAGAAGTATGAAGATATTTTGCTATCAAAGATGCTCGCTAACATTTGCTGCTTGTCTAAGAAAGAACTCTGAGAAATTCCCAGGGCGCAGAGACTAGCATTGCTACAGGAAATAGTTTCTGCAGGAAATGCTTTTTTTTCTTCTGCAGCAAACCTCCTTGAACATACCCAAATGCTTCATGGGGAGATTTTCTTTAGGTTTTTGGTGGAACAGTTACAAAACCTAAGATCAAAATAGTGATTTTAAGATGTATATTTTGTTTAAAGTGCCCTGGTCACCAGTGGGCCGAAGGCAAAAAACAGTGACAATGTACAGGAACCAGTTATAGCTTGCATTCTGCATCTCAATCTTGCAATAAGAATTGGTATAATGAACACAGCCCTGAGTGAGCTGCCTTCCACTGAATCAAATCATTCTGTTCCAACACACTTATAGACCTTGGGGACACTTGGCATTCTGGATAGGGAGTTTTATAAAGCTCTGACGATGCTAATTTATGGCTGTTCACAATTTTCACTCAGGCTGCACTGCTGATATTGGCGCTTCTTCTGATCCACTGTGGGAAAAGAGGAGAAAATAACAGTCAAAGGCCAGCCAGGAGAGATGCTGCTATAAAGAATGGTGGATGATTCACAGTTTTCAAACCTTCCTCCCCCTGCCATAAGCATTCTGTTTCTTGAAAGAAAGTGAAATCATTCCTGTGCCAAATAAATAAATAATTCAACAAATGTTTGGAGAGCTGACTTGACTAGAATTTCCCCTGCACATACAAACTCTTGACATACCAGTTTTTAAGTTATCTATGTATGCATGATGGGAGACAGGGAACAATCAAATGTTAGTGAAGATGCCCCCATCTGTTCCACTGTTGAGGGTGTAAAGATGCTCTTTAGCTCTCATAGTCCTTGCTATTTCAGTTGCCAGGGTGGTCTTCCTGTACAGATTTCACATCAAAAACAGCTGTGAAGATTTTTGCTCCCAGCATATGCAGCAGGATGGATTTCAGTAGTCCCATCCTTTGCCTTACAGAAGGCAAATATGTGATATAGCCAGGTCTTAATTTAAGGGTTCCTTACATTAGGTCTCAGGGATCTTTTTCTTTTATTTGTGCAATAAATGCAGGTCAACCCCAGACACCCATATCAGTCCCCATGCTTCAATCCAGCCCTCTGTCTTCCTTCTACTCTCAGTGTTCCATGGAGCACTCACAAAACATCCTCAACAAAAATCATCTGCAGGGTCACCACATAGATAAAAGAGAAGGCAATAAAGTGTCCTATGTCCCAGCTGTGTATCTGCACTGCATTAATTATTATGACACCAGAATATCTGTGTGTCTCACCATCCTGGAGGTACCAAATTTCACACATGCCACCAAATGAACAGCAAGGCACTATGGCCCAACTTACACATGGGAAGCTGCACCCCAGAGAAGCTCAGTGCCTTGCCCAAGATCACACAGGAAGTCAAAAGTGAGGTGAATCCCATGTCATGTTTGCACTGGAGTAAGGCAAAGAGACCACTTTGCCTATCACTTTGAGCAGTGAATCCAGTGGAGTAACAGACTGACATGAAAAAGCAGGATTTAAACAGACATTGTTTTAGTACCCAGAGACTAGAGCTAGTAGACACAGCATTGCACTGTTTAACGGCTTCTAATTCCTGGTCAAATTGTTGTCTCAAGGCACTTGGGTGCATCTGCACTGACCTTCATTATATGGTCACCTGCTTTCTTCCCAGTCCAAGGCACTATCTTAAATTGTATTGTCCTGCCTCTGAACCCTCCTTACTCAAGATCATCCTAAGGCAACACATACTGAGGATCTTGTATATCAGCAGCATTTTGGATTAAGACTGTTATGAACTTCTGGTGATACAGATTTATCGCTGTTCACATGCCTGTTTTTCTGTCTTCCCCACTGCAGATCTGCGCAGGATGACAGCTGGCTTCATGGGCATGGCTGTGGCCATCATCCTCTTTGGATGGATTATTGGGGTGCTGGGGTGCTGTTGGGATCGAGGCCTTATGCAGTATGTGGCAGGGCTTCTCTTCCTCATGGGAGGTAAGGATGTTGTTGTTTGAAGAAATGTGTTTTCCTTGTTTTCTTGTTCCCCCTTTCCATGTGTTCCACCTTTTCTAAGGCACACTTAAAACGTGCTTTCAGAGTTGTTTTAGTGATGTGAATTTGGTTTCAGTCTGAGTTCCTTCTGATGTACACCAAGGGTAACCCAACCATAGCTAGATTTTATTTCACAAAACAGCATCCATAAGTCACAGAACTGGAAATGGCCTTCTGAGTCGTTTAATCCAGTGTCCAATTGTTGCAAGTAACGCTGCCACTCTTAAGAATCTTAATAAGCTCAGTTATAAAAATCTGAAGAAAATGTGGATGTTATTCCCACCACAACCCTATTTCATAGTGGGACACATTGATAACTAGAAACTGTGCTCAAAGTATTCATTTATATTTATTCCTCCTCATCAGTTGTTCTTGAGTCAAACATAACCTTCAGTTTATGTGTCTGCTTTCTCTGATGTACCTATGACAAGCAACTGTATCCTGTTTTCCTTTTCCCCCTCTACATATGCTATTTCCTGTATACTTTTCTCTCTAAGACTAATTATTAATCCAGCAGGCTTTTCTGTCACCTGTTTTGTGTGTATTTGCCTTTCTCAAATACAGAAGAGAGAGACTGTTCCCAAACAAGGTCTGATAAATACCTTATATCAGAGATGTGAGGGTTTCCTTTCTCTGATGGAAATCCTTCACCTGAAGTATTATTTGCCTTTTTCATGCTGTGTCACACTCAAGACCCACAGTTGGATAACACATCTAGGCCTTTCTCCTCCTGTGTAATTTCCTGCTGATGCTCTCCCAAGTTCTGTTTATTACTCCCCAGTATGTGACCTGGCACTCTGTGCTTTTGAGCTTTTCCCCATTTCTACTACACCAGCCCTCAAGGTCATTCAGCATTTCCCATGTAATGTTCCACTCTTTCTTACTACAGATGCCATCCAGCTTTCTGTCCTCAGCAGGTTTCATGGCACACAGTTAAGTGAAATGAAGGGTGTGAGAGTCAAGTCCCAGATACAGCCCTGGGTGAATATCTCTCAGTGAATAGCACTACTTCTGTTCTCTCTTGTTTTCTCTGCTGGTGGCTGTTGTGTGACTAGGAGTTTCCCCCTCAGGCAGATCATCACTTCAGTGTATTTGGTTGCCTGTTTATCTGTACTGTGCTGTGACACAGCTAAGCGTGTGAAATAAGGCTTCTGTAGTCCCAGAAGAGAAGTTAGGTGTTTAAGTTAACAAGAATTTATATCCCAGTGCTATTTGTGCTGGTGACACAGACCTTAGCTCTCTCCTTGCCCACAAACATATTTGAAGTCTGATAGTACCTTGTGCAAGCACAGGTCTAAGTGAGGTTGTCTGCAATGGTTTGTTGTGGGTACCAACAGTTTGTGGGCAATGGGTCTGCCAAATTAGCTTGCTGTTTCTTATATAATTAAAAGATGAATTTGCATGGGGGTTATTTTGTTGCAATATGCTCAGATAGTTGTGTGGTATTTAACTTATTACAGCATGACATTCAGATTAAAACATTAGGACTATGCTGAACAAATACAGAAAACTTTATTAGAAACTCACTAAATCTTATTTACTAATTGTAAATGATCACTATGTATGGGAGAGTTTCCAGTGCAGATGCAGAGATTACTTACTGACTTAATGTTGCTTGCTTGTCACTGACTTGAAAGATGGCTGATGAGAGTTTCAGGTGAAACACTACTCAGCATAACCATGCATAATGGGATAGGTCAATCATAGCTTACAAAGCCATCTTTTGGAATGCTCAAATAATATGCATTTTGGTGGAAATAGATCCAAAGTCATGCAACTGGGAACAAAAAGTGTCAATCATCCTCACAGAACAAGAGGCTGCCTCTCAGAAAGAAACAGCTCTGAAAAGGTCTTTGGAACCACGGTTGCTGGGATCATTCAGCTAACACAGGAGCACTCAGTGCAGTGCAGCTGCTAAATGTGCCAGTTCTGATGGGAATATGCAATAACAGTATGAGATGGGGTTACCTCTGGACAAAGCTAACCTATTTTTGGACATGCTAATCTGATGTCCACGTTAAAGAATGACATGGAAAGATTGGCAGAGGTTTGCAGAAGAACTACAGGATTCATCCAGGATCTGAAAAAACAAGAAAAACACATCATGCCACAAGAAGGCAATTGCTTGAAACTGCTTAACAGAATATTTATCATTAACTTGAACACAGTATGGAAGTACCTGTGCAAGAAGAACTCATCTGATAGTAGCCTGTTCTTTGACTGCATAGGCAAAACAATAACAAGATCCAGCAGCTGGAATCTGAAACTAATTGAAATGACAGGCAACAGATTATTTTATCTGCCAAATTCTGTCAAGATATGTGATAAATTTAATAAAGATATGGTGGGAGGCTATCAAACCTGATTTCTGCTCCAGCACAGACACATGGATCAGTGTTACAAAAGGTTACTCTCTCTCTGGTTTTGCACAAGTCAGTGGCAAATGCTATACTCTTCCCAATTTCTTATAACAGCAAGTGTGCATAAAGTGACATCTACAAAGTGAAGTAGGCAGTTAATACACCACTAGAGCCATCTAATCTAAATGTCAATACCTACCAATGTTTTCAGACTGTGTCATATGTTACATAGTCATTCCTTCTACAGCAGTGAATCTTTTAATTTGAACCTGTCTGTGGTTGCTTCTGTCATGATGTTAATGCTGTCAATTTATCATCCTATTGGTCCTCAAAATGCATGGGGACAGAGTGCCTTTTAGTTTTGCCTGTTTTTTTATTCTGATCCAATAATGGGGAAAATGCTTTGGGAAGCTTATGACATCTGACCTCACTGCAGATGAAAGGAGACTGTTAAATTAATAGCTATATAATCAGCCTGAAAACTTTTCTTTCTGTTTGCAGTGCCACTTGTCTCGGCTATACTTGTAGTATTTGCTCTGGTTTAAGTTGCAGATAAACAGCTCTTCTGTAATGCTTAAATATTCCTCTCTTGCCCTGTCTGTGGGGCATTACTGGCCACAGTTATTTGAACAGGAAATCTCAGTGGAGCATTGAGAAGTGCACTGTGACAATCTAAGAAGACCAGACTTGTTTTCCTTGAACCTTCATTGCATTTGCTGTGCAGTCTTCTTGCTAGCCCATGTGGCAGTGCCTAATAAGGATAGGCTTGCTTTAGAGTGCTTGATCTAATTTCTCAAGCAAATTACTGCAATAAGACATTTGTGAAATGCAGGTTGCTATGTGGTATTAGCTCATCTGGAATCCAGGATGTGGGAACTGTGATTTAGTGTGTATTTTACACTGTTATTCACCATGTTTTGAAACAAGTCAAAAAGGCATAATAATTCATCTTTTCTGTGTAGTCCAAATGCATCAACAGCAATCACAGGTCTCTTATGGTTTCTGAAGTTCTTCTGCATAATTTTCTGTATTTATTGTGGAATTTATACTTGGATTCCTTATCTTAACAGCATTTGGCTGACCATAGTAAGATTATTTTTTTCAGTCACTTGCCTTGTACAAAGCCAGATGGGAACTGCAAATTGTGTTTAGTATTTTTGACCTCATTTTGCATGACGGTACTGTTACACAGCCTCCTGTACCCAGGGTTGCACTATCTGTCGTAGCTTTATTTCAGGATTGTCAGTATGATTTTGTCCTACAAGGTGAGAGAGTTTCTCTTTTTGAGGGTTTCTCCATTTGGAATCATGCACTTAAGTTTCACTAAGATTAGTTCATTTTATGCATATTATTTGAAACTGGTTAGTTCTATTACAGAAGTGGGTCATACTCAAATTATACATGACTCCAAGCACATCCTCTTGCATCTCCTTGCCTTTTCTCTACATGAAAATTATTGAAAATCTGTGCTCCTGGATGACTGGGCATGTCATCCAGTAATGCTGTAATTTTACAATAATTTCTGGAACCTTAGGAGCATCTGTAATCCAAATGTCCATGTCCTGTGGCAAACCATAAGCTTTCATGGTCATCAAGTACCTAGTAGAGTTCTAAAAGGAATGCAGTTAAATAGCTACCTGAGGAAATGCATGTGGGGCATTTTGTACATTGTGCTTTGGCCAAAGCATATTTACTTGCACCAAAACCATGCCTTTGCTTTTTGAAGTCTAGACATGATCCCCTCATCAGTTCCCAGGAAGCAGTACTCATTTTCTGGCTTTTGAAAAGCCCTTTTGAATGTATTCAAATCCTTGACTGACTTGTTTTTATTATCATGGCCAATCTGTCAATTATTTTGGTTGTTGTCTTTAGGCTCTCAAGGGTAGCTAATGTTATTGCCAAGCCAAAGTCCGATGTTAGGTTTACTTCCAGCTCCAAAGAGGTGAGGGTCTATGAACTGGCACACTGGCAGATGAGCAAAGGCAGCAATCTTCAGGAATCTCTCCTATCAGTTCTTCTTCAAGTTGTTTATGAATATTTCTGTATCATGATAAGCTGACAAGCTATATCTCCATCTAACTCTTGGGGTTTCCACCTGCTCTCCAGATCATTCATTCATAGAATTTTCTTGTTTCAGCATCTCAGAATCTACTATGTTGATTGACCTTTCACACCCATGAAAACCCAACCTCAACACACCATCTGGTTATTATTATAAAAGCAGCTTTTAAAGACAATATTGGGCACTTAATTGTTTTCCCAGTTCACTCTGATTTAATTTCAGCTGGCTGGTTTAAAACATCACATAGCTTGCTCCATTTCTAGTTTTGAGGGCAGGGATAACTTTGTGCCTAAATGCTCCAAAACCTGTCTCTTTATCAGTGCCTGCCATGGGGAAAGAGGGGTGGCAGGGCTGCACCATGATGGCAAACTCCAGTGTTCTGGCAGTGGTTGCATCCTCCCATTCCCTACCTAGTGCACCTCCCTGCTGAAATGCTGTCCCTTTTCCTAGCTGGAAATATAAAATGGCACTTCTAATGTCTTGTTCTGGTACTTTAGCACAAAAATATCCCTGGACAAACTACAGCCCTGATCAAAGCTATGTACATTACTTGCCTTTGTAAATGTGTTAAAAGATCCATAAAGAATGACATTCTATCATCCTTAGCACAACTCTGTCCTTCAGCTGCACATTCATGTGTTTTCCTTATGTAAGTCTGCAATTTGCACTGAGAACAGGTTTCAGTGCAATAGTTAGGGGTTTTATTGCATGCCTAACAAGGCAGCCCTTCAGGGGGAGACTTCTGCATTGTCTTATTCTGCTCCAAATTTACTGCAAATAAATAAAAGAAGTCATCTCTGCATTTGTTTACAGTTCACTCCTATATGCTTGCTGTCAGTTTTGTCTTGTCACATGTATTTCAGGATCACTTCAGGGTCTTTTCCCCATTTGCTAAAATTTCCTTAGAGAAGCATAAAATTTTACTAGCCTTGCAAATATTCATTATTCTTTGCAAAGTCAAGTGTGTTTCTTGCTGTAACCTTGCTTTGAGCCAATTATAAATGTTAACATTAATAATTCAGTCTCTAATTAGTCTATTTGGAAATTATTCCAGCTGCTAAATGCCCTTATTCATGTGATTTAGCTTCACCATGCAGATCTGCAATAAAATGATCTGTAGCCTCACACAGCAGCTCATTTCTTGTCTTTGCCTGCTGACATTTTTGCTAGGCTTGGGGCTCTGCTTGGGAGTCTGAAATTCCCTTTTGTACTGGCACGGAAAGGCCTGAGAGTCTCGCTGTACACATACAGTAGTGCTAAGGAGTCTTTCCAATTTTCTGTCCTAGAATTTGCCTTCAGAAACATCAGGAATTTCTTCCCTCTCCTCCTCCCTCCTCTCCAGTGATGGTTTGCCAGTCGGGGGGATTCAAGCACCATTTGCCAGCTTCACTTCTGCCACTGATTAGGGTTTCTGTGACCCACCTGTGAGCGCTGCAAAGACATTGCTCTTTGTGGCCCATCCATGCTTACAGGACTTAGGTCAGGGTTATAAAAACTTCAAACCTTTTCTCACAGCAGAGGTGAACATCTATTCTTTCCACTGCTGGCTGCTGTGGCAGAGATAAGCAAGCAGGAAAGATACGTGAGAAGAAAGGAAAAATAAAGTTAGGTAGGTGTGCTGGCACAATTTAATGCTTTATTTCAGACACACAAGAAAGGATGCTTAGTAAAGAAATAAAGAACAACCCAATTGTGAATGTATTAATCTATTCTGCTTTTATATCCTAATCCAGGGACAAGCCATTTCCATCCTCCTTCCTTTTCAAAAATATTTCCAAAATATTCCTTCCCTTAGCCCAGGGTCAAGTCAACAAACTGTTTTATTAGCCCAACAGCCAGAGGATGAACTGACCATTTACACTGGGTCACCAGGTCACCTTCTCTTGCCCCAGCCATGCTATGCTTTACTGAAAGAGTGGTCAGGCATTGAAATAAGCTGCCCAAGGAGGTGGTAGAATCACTGTCCTTGAAGATGTTAAAAAATCATGTAGATGTGGCACTTCAGGACATGGTTGAATGGACATGGTAGTGTGAGGTTGACAGCTGGACTCAATGATCTTAGAAGTCTTCTCCAACCAAAACTATTTATCATTCTATATGGCTCTGTCTCAAGGTGCAGGAGATGTGCTCAGGGTTTTGTGTCAGTGCCTGCTAGAGCCCAGCAGCTGCCAGAGCAGTACTCTGTCCAGGAGCTGACAACCAGGCTGATGCCGATGCAAACCCCATCAAAAAGTGGCACTTCAAATACAGGCCTTGGGAGCCTCTGTGGCACAGCTGTCAGTACAGATGCACTGCGTGTCTGTATCCTCTTTTACTCCCCACCTCCATGGAGAGTCTAGTCTTCAAAATTCCCAAGCCTGTGTGCTGTGCTTTCTTTGCCTGTGCTATGCATATGTTAGTAGATGATAACTAAGACATCTGTGGGTTTGCAGCCATGGATCGTTACCAGCTGTTGAGTCATTTGAGTCCCAAATTTAACTCACTGTACTTTGAAAATAGCACTTAGTGGTAGAAAATAAGAGTGTTTATTCTACAAAAGCTGTGGTCCTACAGTCTCAAAATAATCATCCTGCTGCTGAATAATTTAAGAAACAAAAATGGATCAATTTAATACAGCAAGTGTAAGGCAAAGCTTTGTGACTGACATCTCCCAGGCGGTTAGGAAGTACCTTCACAGCAGCTGCCAAGAGGAAACAAAGAGAAAGATAATCAAAAAGACAAAATCAAAGACATTCTTTTTGAGTTCATCTGGGAATATGACCAGTCTCACAGGGCACCTATGTTTACTATATTTCATTAACAATCAAGGTTTCTACCCATTCTTCAGGATGTTCACATGTGGTGGCAGGATTCATAACAACACTGAAGATGGAAGATATTTTCCACAACTTTACTCCTTGAAAATCCAGTTTCTTCTGCTTCTTTCCCCAAAGGGAAATAGTGTTAGAAAGTTTATGTAAAATCTTTTTTCCATATGGAAAGGCAAGTGCAGATGCACATGAGTGTGCACAAGTGCATGCATACGTATTTTAAGCAACAATAAGTGGCTGTGATCTGAGCTGATGAGTGCAGAGGAACTTCAGAATTCAGCAGAACTCCTAGCAGACTGCTGTAGAAACTTATGTGGATTAACCCCCAGATGGAGACAAAGGCTTGATTTCATCAAGAGAGCCCATAAACTGGCTCTGAAAGTCTTTGAAACAAGCATCAGTGCAACAAGGTCAGTCCCCCTACTGCCATGACTCCCACACCACACGTGTACACTTTTGTTCCTCCTTGTGCTTTTGGTTAAATTTTGCATTATGCTCTGAATTGATTTAAGGCCTCAAAATTGGAATGAACTTGAGTTAATGTACAGTCTTAATAGGTTTTAAATGTTTAAATGTTTAAACCTCTCTAAGGCTCTGGATTATTTAAAACCTTCATTACATACATTACAATGGTGGTGTGGAAGGCAGAAAAGGAGCTGTTGAAGGTCTTCATGGACCTGTGATGAGACCCAGAGCTCAGAACGGCCATACAAGCTGTGTGCCTCAGTGGCCATTAGGCAGTAACATAACAAGGCCAGGCACATGCATTATAACTTAGTAAACATTAGCTTGATTTTTTTAAATGGCCTTTTTCATTATTGGTCCCTCTTTTTAAACAGCTCTCTCCTGCAAAGCTTGTGGTATATCTCATTTATGGGGTTTTGGGTCATGTTTCTTGGCCCTATTTTAGACTGTTTCTCAGGCCTAAAGACTGGACCTTCTTTTCTTAGGTATTTCACAGCCTGAACACCAATAGATACATGTCCAGATACATATATATGGACATAGGTCCACTCTGCCCATGTGGATAGGACTGGGGGTGTCATTCACACAGACATATACTTCCTTGCCATCCTTGCCATCTTTTGGGGTTTTGGTATGATGCTAGGGTGCCCTGTTCAGTGTTTCCAAGCTAGAAAGCAGTTGCTCAACTGACAGCACCACAAGGCTCACAATACACTATGTTTTAAAGGCAGAGCAACAGTAGCATATTGCATCATTACTTCCAATACTTCTCTATGCTTACTAGTGCACCAAGAACACATTTTGCATTTATTTATTAATGCTGGCACCCATTTTGTAAGGGAGATAGGAGGCTTGCCTACTTTCATTGTATGGGCATCTGTGTGTCACTATGTACCAGCCACTGAAATACTCTTTTAGAATTTCATGTTATAGTACTCTTCAAGTAGAATCTTAACACGTCTTTGCATCTCCTACAGCATAACTTGAAAATCAGAGTTATGTCCTCCTTCTATTTTCATTAGATGCTTTTTTTTAATGCCTCAGAATTTATCTGATTCTTTAGGTCAATACTGGCAGACTTGTTCCTGAAAAGCTGGGATGTAAGAGTTAACACCTCCAAAAGAAAATAGAGGTGGGATATAGAAATGCTTTTTTCAAACCATGAACAGAGCTGTACTGCAGAGTAGTCATTTAGAGGTGTTTGGGGGGTTTTCCTGGAAGGAAAAGCACAACAAGAGAATTCATTGTCAAGTCCATAGCATTTGATCTCCATGGAAGTATTATCAACTGACTTTAAAGTCAACCTTCAAATATGTTGGAATTCTTTTCTGGTGGCCTGTATCTGATGCTCCTAGATGTGCACTTGCACGCTGTGGGGAGCAATACAAACACAAGCAATTCTGGCAACCTTGTACCTGATCATAGAAGAGCACTGGTATTCAGGAGAAAGAGAGGAAAGGCTTCATAATGAGGTGTAGAGATCTTATAGTCTGGAGCAAAAGACAGGGAAAGTGGTGTATATGCACCTATAAAAAAAAAATTGTTTTTCAATCTTAAATCAGTCCTTCTGAACTTGATGTATGGTAAATTAAAGAGTCAGCTCACTCAGGGTTTTCAGGAAAAAGAGCTGCTCATATTCTTGTGTGCGTTCATTTCAAGTCAGCTATACTGACTGGTACTCTCTCCCTCCAGGATGGGAGGTATTGGCAGAAGCATCAGTACCATCTAGAGTTACAAGAACAGAAAACATAGCATAGTCTATGAAGAGCATGCAATCTGGTTTGGTTCGCAGGGATATCAGTAGGTCTTTGGGGGCCTGACAGAGAGTGAAATAAAGTAGAAGCAAAGTAGAGGAGACAGATCTGATAGAAAATACAAAACACTTTCACACCCACAGCCCTGGAAAACAAGTTATGTGTATTTTAAAATTCTGCTGTTGTTCCTTATACTTTAATAATGTCACCAGGTCTTTGATCTGCTGCTGGCTTCTGAATTCCAATGGCAAGACACTTCAAGGCCAAAGGAAGACAATGAAAACAGAGGTGGCATTTATTACTGGTTTGGTTTTTGTAAAAAAAGTTTACTGAGTTGTTTGCATGCCTGCCATCAAAGAGGAAAGAAGACTGCACATGCAACAGAAGAAAGAGTGATACTAACATGATTTGCTAAACCAAAAGTATTTACAGAGAGCAAGGAGAGCAAATTTCTCTGTGTAGCAGATCCTATTGTTATATGCAGAGTGTGAAGCAAGGTTTAGATTCACCTTCTTGGCTCCTCAGATTGTCAGCTTAGAAAAACATCATCCCCCGTGGACAAATCACTGCTATGCTTGCTTTGTCTAATCTGCCTGGACAGAGTCCAACTGGCCATGGAAATTCCACAGAAAAAGCAGCTGGACTTGTCAGAAACTAGATGAGAGAGGCCTTCCTTGCTTTTTTTGCAACCCAGCTCTTCCAGGGCATAGAGAGGGAGTCCTGCTGATATCCTTGTGTGGGCTACAGAGGCTGCAGAGTTATTCCCTCTGCAACAAGAAAGAAGATTTCATCGTGTTGTCCCTTAAGGCAGTACAGGGTCAGGGTAGTTTGTTGCTTGCAAGCATTCACGCAAGTGATGTAATCATAATAGGGATGGCCTGCACTAAGTAGTCCTTGTTGACAAGACAACTGCATTTTATTTTGATTTCTGACTATTATATCTCATTAACTATAACACTTAACAAATACAGAAAGGATTTTTCTCTTCCTGGCGAGTCAACTTAGGGAAACAGTAATGGAGTCCAGAGCCTTTTTGCTGCAAAAATCCTCAGTTCACACTCAGTACAAAAGTTGTACAACCAAAAAGTCCATGGTCACTTGAAAAAAGGAATGGATGGGCTTCTCTCTAGCATCCTAAGACAGAAAATATAGGAATCAGGTGCCACTACTATCACCCAAAGCTCTCAATGGCTTCTTTAGTAGTGCCTTCAGCAAACAAAAGGATTATATATAAAGGCACATGAGTAACACTACCCTTTCAGCCCTTCAAGTATTCTCCCTCTATTTTCAGTGGTACATACTAGCCAATGTGAAAGAAGGCTACACTGAATCTGTTTGTGCTGTATTTGTTCTCCAGTCTCAGTGAAGTACATCTGTCTGAAGACTTTTCAGCAATTTAAGGTTTCTTACAAGAGAAAGATTCCACAAACTCTGTGAGGCTCCTCCTAAGGCTCCTTCTAAGAGTTGTGAGATTTTTTTTGACTGGAAGAAAAAGATGTTACAAGGAGAGCAGCAGAACGACCTGGTTGCTAAAAGAACAGATGCAATGTGGTGCATGTATTCCCCATGCTGTGGGAGATGTCTTGTGAAAAAGCAAACCTAACCTGACCCCACAAGTTTCTCTTCAGCTCTGGCAAATGTCTAGGCTGGAAAGCACCTGGCTGAAGTAGTTTGGCAATGAAGTCACATGTCTTGTCATCTTACAAATCTGAGATCTGATGGAGTCACTTGAGTTTGCTCAGAACACCAGCGCCCCTTTCCATTTAACCTTTTAGCCTCTGCCTGGGCCACCCTGGGCCACAGTGCAAGGGATGAAAGAAACCTTCTGGCTGCCTCAGCATGCTTCATGACTGTAGTCAGGTCACTTTGTTGGCAGGTTATTTTCAACAGGCATTGCTGAAGTATCAAGGTGTTATTCAGCTCAATCTTTGATCAACTTTGGTATTTCTCCCTACTCCATTTTATCCTATCATGTGCTTTTGGCTGTGTAATGTTCCTTTTGCCTCACATGCCAGTTTGTATCTTCATAGCAGACAGCAGGGATATCCACTCCCAGTACAGTCCCATGACCATGGGATATGGTAGCAGAACTGTCACCATATGCAAATCTGCCGAGTGCTATAATGTGCAGTACAGACTGACTGCCATTTGTATCAGCAGAGCAAACTGGAGATCACACACACCCCCAGCCACCCCCCATAACTGTAATGTTGTTCTGTGTACTGTGCTGATTTACATAAGGTTGGTAACCATTAAGGATTTGTGGTTGTGACAGAGAATACATAGTCCTCTGGGTCATGACATATTACAGCTTGTGCAGCATCAATTCAATAGAGGACTGCTGCTGAAGTAACACACAGCAGGCATACAGCTCTGGTGTGGATGCCACTGGTGTATTCTAAGGTAGGAGGCCAAAGGCCAAATGCAAACCACATTCTGAGAATGGCTATAATGCAATTCCATAGCACCACTACAGACTCTGCAGTTTACTCAGGCTCATGGAATAAAATAAAAGTGCATGAGGTTCCAACCCAGGTGGATATATACTCTCCCAAGGACACTGCACTAAATCTCCATCACCCAATCAGACTTCTTCCATTTTGGATTTTTATATAAGGGCAATTTTCCAGTAAACCCCTTGCTATTCTGCAACCTACTGGTGATGCTGCAAGCTGCTGCTGCTGCTGGAAGAGTACATAATTAAGCAATAATTTATATTCTATGCATGTATGCACAGAGCAATAAAATGATCTCAAGAGCTGCGTGCTGCTGAGGCGTTTAATCCATGCACAGAAGGAGTTTACTGCAGAGCTGCTCCCTCCAAAAGGCTTTTGTCATCACTGTGTTGGGAGGGAATTCATTTTTTTTCTTTAATAATTTCATTTGATTGTAATACAATTTAAATAGCTAATGCTACACACTCCACTTCTGGATCAGACCTCATTTTATTTGTTTGTTTGATGTACCTTGAAAATCGTAAAAGCTACTAGGGCAAAGAGAAAATAACGTGTCACTTATGAGATTTCCCCCCATAACTCCATAATAAAAGAGTGATGATAATTAAATAAACAGCACTTCTTCCAAAGGCATTAGGGGCCACAAGTTGCCATGAATTGCAGCTGCTAGAAATACTTTAAAAGGCAGAGATTCACATTTATTTGAGAACTGTGTGGTTTCAGAGAACACCTTAAAGTCCATACCTTTGTGTTACTTTTTATCTGCTAGTGTTTCTAAGCAGTATTTGACATTTCTATCTCAGAGAGAAAAAGGGGGAAAAAAAAAAAAGACAAAGAAGAAAAAGAAGAAGAAGGAAGAAACAGGGTTTATCTCTTTGTTTACTTTGTACATCTGACATCACAGTTAGTTCATGAGTCATTCCTGCCTGCTGTGGGAGAGAGGGAGAGAGCAAGAATCATTCAATCAGACACAGAAGAAACATTTTCCAAAGAATCTGAGAAAAATAATTGGTAGTGGTCTTGGTGCCTGGATCATTTTAATTACTGGCTTTTGGGATTTCTTCTGACTTCTCCTTCAAGCTGCAGTCAGACACCTTGTCCCAAATACCAGGGACAAGGGTGTTTAAGATGTAATTTCTGGCAGCAGGGTCTGTTTGTGCTCCAGCATCATGAAGGCTCACCTTCATTTGGAGGCTATCTAAGAGATGCAGCAGTTCTTGTCTCACAAAACACCACAGCCCTTATGAAATCCCTGTGGCTTTGTAGCTGGAGAAATTAAGCCAAATCTGTGGCTAAAGGATGTGGCTTGTGCCATGGTTCAGGGAGCCCTGGTGTGAGGCAAAATTCAAACATATTTGGCATGGATGGTTTGAGCCTGTTTGTGTCTAAGTTGTTTCACTTAACAAGCAGTTCTTCTCTCCCATGGAGATGAGCTTTGAAACGGAAAACTGAGGCATTGCAGCCCCTTACACAACCAAGCTGATAAGAAAGAAAAGGAATATTTACCAAAAAGCCCACAACAATTCATAGTAGCACAGGCCTGCCAGCAGCTTTGATTAATATAATCATGCTTAAAACCAGCTACAGCAAAGCACACTGACTCATAATCCACATCAAATTAAGCTCTGATCAATAATGATATTACCTTTCCCATCTACCCCTCTCCTGGGTGCATCTGCAGGACCCCAATCTTAAACACATGTATAGCAAATATGTTAATCTCTGTCCTAAACAAACTTAAAGGCTAAATGGAAGAGACATTCAAGGTCTAATACTCTCTTCTGTAACATATAAGAAGGAAAAGCCTGAGATGGTCATGAGGAATGTCTCAGGAGCTCAAACAGCTGTTGATCATCAGTCTGTTAGCAGGCACTGGCAAAAACAGCCCAAAAGGAAGGGCACCTGTCTAATAAGGAGTCAGGGTGGAGGTTTGACTACATGTCAGACGTAGCTTTACATGAAAATTCATCTCTCACATGACTGAAGCATTTTGCAGTGACACATATATTTCCTTTGTCAAAAGTGGTACTGTTGTCTTGTCTCATCCATCAGCACTTTCCTTAGGATTCCCAGCACAAAGAACTTTCTGCTCTTCCCAGCTGCAGAAGGAGAAAGTGTTTAATCTCCCCTGTCCAACTCATGTAACAGCACATCCCTAGTGAGCTCTTATTACCACCTGTCATTCACATTCTGTGTGCTAGTGCTGCAGCTGGACCATAAGCCTTCAGTTCTTTGTCCTCTACTTGGTCCAGAGTTACATGTTTTTCACAAATAAGAAGTTTGTATTGCCTGGGGATCTGGGGCATTAGTGCACACATGTAGGGTGACACCTCACTGATGGCAAGAAACTACCAGGAAGTGAGTAAGTGTTCATTTTCTTTTCAGAGCAGACAAAGAATCCCAGAGTTGAGGATGCTCACTCTGTGCTCATAGGGCAGACAGTGCTATAGGCAGCAGCCCTTCTGCTCTGTGCAGTGTCTTACCCAGACACTATAGTAGAGGTTACATTTGAAAGTGTAAGCTCCGTCTCTGCATCCCTTCCACTCATGACTTTTTCAGTATGCAACAATCATGAAATTTGCAAGGAGGTTGGAGTGAGGAGGGGTCCAGCATCTTCTCCTTTGTGTGAAGTGACAGGAATAGAGGAAATGCTTTCAAGTTGCACCAGGGGAGGTTCGAGCTAGACATTAGGAACTATTTCTTCACAGAGAGGGTTATCAAACATTGGAATGGTCTTCCCAGGAGAGTGGTGGAATCACTATCCCTGGAGGTGTTTAAGCAGCATGTGCACTAGAGACATGGTTTAGTGTTGATCCTTCAGTACTGGGTTGAGGGTTGGATTGGATGATCTTTGTGGTGTCTTCCAACCACATGTTTTCTGTGATTCTGTGATAACCCTTTGTGTTTTGTTTGCAAGTTCATGAGCAAAATCCACCAAAATCATGAGGTACTGTTTCATCAGTATCCCTTGTGGTAAGAGACCAGATTACCTACAAGTGGGATCTTCCTTGCTTGGCTGAATACAAACAACATATAGGATTTGTGTAATGGCCATAAAGATTCCTCTAGGTGTTATAAAATGGCAATTTTTTGTGTCTGTAATGAGTAGCACTATGGAGGCAGATAAACCTGTGCCGTACAAAACATCCTGCAGAAACACAGGGAGGTGACTGGCTGAGGGCCGTACTATGCATCCCCTAACATTGTGCCTGGCAGTCATTGTTTGTCATCACAGAGCACAATCTCCAGTGAAGGAGCAGAGTGAGGACAGCCTTTTTTTAAAGAAGTTTCAAGCTCATGAGTTTAAAGAGGTCTCAAGCTCTATTCTTTATTGTTGTTACTTGTTCTTCCTTGTTGTTCATTTGTTATGGGGCAGAATACCCCTGACAAGGTAGAGCGCCAATATACTGCTCATGCACAAAGAGTAAGCAACACTCATGCCTTGAAGAACCTGTGATCAAAACTGCCAAGACAAAGCATGAAAGTACGGGGAATATTTGAAAACCAAAGTTCTTTCCCTTCCTTTTCTGCTTAGCAAATTCAGCTCCAGTCTGGCCGCACAGATTTTCCCACCCACCTTCCTTAAAAATCTTACACTTCAAGAGAACTGAAATGATCATGTTCTTACTAGTAAAGAAAGACCTTTTGTGTCATTTTATAACCACAGCCATTTGAAATGAGCCCTGGAGCTTGATTCTCAGAGCACAGTGGCTCTCTTGGATCCCTTTTTTCCCACATAAGGTCCAATAATGTACTAGTCACGTTGCATTGTCACACAGGCCATAAGTACATTCTTGCAGACACACTGATGTTACTGGTTAAGCAAAGCGACATGGTAAAACGTGGAAAGGGATGTGTAGTTTCTAATAAAACAACCTGAACTTTAAGTAAGGGATTCTATGCAGTGTCTGTAGCTATCCATTATTTGGTGTGTGTGGGTGGCAGCTGTGATATTTCAGGAGCTCAGAGTTTAGCTTAGATGAAGCTGGAGGCCAAAGACCAAAATTAGACTCATCCGGATGGGCTAAGGTTCAGCCTCATTTGATACTTATGTCTGTCCATAAAACTTGCCACCTGACAGAGTTATGAAGCCTGTCCTTGCAGTGTTCTCAGGGAGCAATGAAATATTGCTGCAGGGATGGAAAACAAGCACAGGATATTCTGAAAATTTCCCCAACACCAAAGAAGACATCTGGATTAGGACTGGAATCCTGCAGAGTGTAGAATCTGAATTTTGCAAGGGATTTTAAGATTTTGACAGTGGTATTTAAAGGGGGAGTAGACCATGAAATATTTTAGATTTTGATATAAGAAAAGTCTGCAAAAAAATCTCCCAAGTATTTAAAAAATGTGTGTTTCAGCAGAGCCAGAATATGTCCAGCATTTTGTAATCTTTTCTTCTATAAAACCTGTCATGGAAAAATTGAAATGAAACAAAAATGTCAAGCTCCTTTACTCCCCCCCCTTGCCCCCAAATACAGAGACATGATAATTCACCCTGTATTTGTCTAAAGCAAAATTCCAGAAAAATCACTGGTTTCATGAAGCATGCTGGTTCCCAGCTGTTCCAGTTCAAGTTTCTCTGTACAGCTCTGTTCAGCATCAATATTCAAGGCTCTGGTGGCATACAGTTCTTTCCCTGTCGAGCCACTAGGCTAAGCCAGTTTCTATGCAAACATCTTCCCATAGGTGTTTCCTTACTGCTTGCACCTTCTGTTTTCAGGCAACTTGGAAAGTGGTGTGTCTATCACTCTTCTAACTTCTCTCTCTTTTTTTCCTCTTTCCTTTCCCCTTTCCCGTTCTCCTCCAGGAACCTTCTGCATCATTTCACTGTGCACATGTGTGGCTGGAATCAACTTTGAGCTCTCCCGCTACCCCCGCTACCTGTACGGACTTCCTGACGACATCAGCCATGGCTATGGCTGGTCCATGTTCTGTGCGTGGGGAGGCCTGGGCCTCACTCTTATCTCTGGCTTCTTCTGCACTCTGGCTCCTTCTGTCCAGCCTGTCCCCAGGACCAACTGCCCCAAATCTAGACCTGAGAATGGGACAGTATGCTAAAACAAACAGCAAACTAATACACACACACATATACATATATATATATATATGTCTATGTATACCCATACATGCATATATATGTATATATAATTTTATATATATATATATAATCTCAAATTAATGCCAGTGCCAAGGTAGAGCTGAGTCCAACATGGCACTCACATCTCCACCGGACTCTGTGTTGCTTCGTTCTTTCTCACAGCAATGGGAAAGCTTTTTTCTCACGTGGCTCTTCCATCCAGCTCTTAACTTCAGCATCATACCTTACAGGTTGAATGAACATACAGTTGCACCTACCTACTGCCATTTGGGAAGGGGAACAGGGAGTCTGTGAGGGGGTGTGAAACCATAATCTGTACAGGACATGGAGGCTGGGGTTGGGAGGATAAAAAGCCTGTCCATTGCAGCCAGAAGGGAAAATGCAAACAGCAAAGGAACAAATCAAGCATTTGAGCCTACTCTACAATGCACCTCCTCAAGGCCATTATCAGAAACCGACCCACTTTCTTTTTCTTTCTTAAAACAAAATGACAGAAGCCTGCTCTGTCATTTGGTTTGGCATTTGGGGTATTTTTTGGGTTTGTTTTTGTGGGGTTTATTTTGGCTTGGTTTTTTTGGGTTGGTTTTTTTTTATCCTTCCTTAAAACTCAACCCCCCCAAAATGGACAGAACGTGTGGGGAAAAGCAGAGAAGCCTTTTCTTTTTGCCTGTCAAATCTTAGAGAGAAGCAAGCAACTGAAAATACAAAAAAAAAAAGTAACAAAATAAAACCAGAAAGCCACAGAAAGCTACAAAAAAACCCCAACAACCACCAACAAACACCAAACCCAACAAAAAACCAACAACCCTCCCCCCAAAATAACAAAACCCCCAACAACAAACAGCTCCATGGAGGACATCTCAGCGGACTTGCCAACAATGCGGTTTTAATCTTCCAGCTGCCTTACATCCAGGCTCACAACTGAGGCTGAACTGCTAACATAAACGCAGCAGAAGGCCTGTTGAAAATGCTGTGATACATGTGTGCATAACTTTTTTCTTCCCTCTTATTTATTTTTTTTTTAAGAAAAAGAAAAATGTAAAACATTGCAGTGTGATTGTCCCCTAAACCATCCCTGCTGTGTTTGTGGCCCGAGACTGAGGCACCGCAACTGCAGAAGCCTGAAGAAAGCCATCAGGTCTGAGACAGCATGTCTTCTCTGATGGATTTGGGAATGTGGTTTTTTTGTTCTCACAGAGCATCTGATAGTTCAGGATGTTGAATCCAAGGGACGACCAAGCCAGGGAGAAGGGAGGTGAGGGAAGCCCTGGCACTTGTTCTTCCCAGGTATTTGCTGCAGTAGGATTTCATCGAGTTTCTGTTTTGGATGTTTAAGACAACTGGGCAAAAGCCATTACCAAGGAGAAAAAGGAAGCTATTTTTTGTAAGGGAGAAGTAAGAGACGCCTCTTGTTGTGTTCCTGTATGCCAAATAAGACCTTCTCACATCTTGTCTTTGGAAACTGCCCCCATTCACTGGAGATCTCCACTCTTCATCTGGGAGAACTGTGTACAGATGGAAGCAAAAAGGTCAGATGCAGAGAAAGGAGGTTCATTTTTCCTGAGCTCAAGTGTTGTATGATATAATTGTGAATCCAAAAATGGAACTCTCTCTTTCTTGGTCTTTCTCTTTCTCCTGCTATTCCTCTTCCCATTGTTTCCTTTTTCCTTCAGTCTGCTCTTCCCATCATTCAGGTCATAGCTTCTAGAAGAGCTAAATGAATAACAAAGTCTAGAGAGGCAAGCAAATGCCATCAAGGGGAAGCAAAGCATTTTGGCTGTGAGGGCAGTGGTTACTTGCAGGGGAACAGTGTCTGAGGGGCAGGTGGGTAGGAAGGACTAAGAATGTAACCAAATGGAGTCTGAAGAGGTGATGACTGACTGGCCATATGCAGGAGAGAGGGCACCACTGACAAAAGTACAAAGGGAGACAGGGCAAAGAAATGAAGGCCTCCCCAAAACCGTTCCAACCCAACATTCTCTTAATTCAGGGATAGTACCAGCAATCCTTTCTTACATGATAGCTGCATGCCATCAGTCCTTAAATAATCCCCTGCATTTATAAAAACACCAGAAGAAGGAGGCAACCTGTTGAAACTGTGCCCACTGCACAGAAATTAAGGCATTTATTTCCAGGTCATGCCATGCACACAGCTGGCAAGATACTGTATTTTGCTTGGTTAAAAAAATCTAACCAACAAATAATTCTTATGCAATGCAATTGCATAGCCCTGTTTCCCCTTCTCATTACACCTTTTGTGATTATATTGCTTTATTACCAGTGCCCAAGGCAATGAAGTTTCTGGAGGGTATTTTGGAGTAGGGTAGATATGGGTTTCTTCCATTCTTGCTCAACTACCTATCTTTGGCTTTCTCTGGTCTACAAATGCTCCAAGCATGCCAATGCCAGCTGCCAAGCCAGTGTGTTGCCACTGAAGTGCCATTCTTGGCAACTGAAGTTTTGCTATTTCATTCTCCATTAGATCTGCCTGGAGAAAATACTTATTTATTCATATTGAAAATGCCTTTTGAAGACATTTCCTTTTTAAGTAGATTGGTTTAATTCCTTTTTTTCTGGCAAGGTTTTCGATTAGAGTGGTTTTGAAAAGCTTTGAAACCGTCTGACTGTGCAAGTGCCTACTAGGTAAGAAGGCTGATGTGTTACTGTTGCAGTGAAGAAGGACATTTAAAAGTGAATACACCTCTTGGAAAGCTAAATAAAAACTGAAAGCAAAAAAATCAGTAAGTGAAAACCAAGAGACCTATAAAAAAAATGTGAAATATTTCACAGTATGAACAATTTTGAGGAAAAAAAATCAAACAAGTTTTCATTAAGAGATGAATGTTTTAGAAACAGTTTTGAATGCAAACTTTCTTCCTCCTCTTCAGTGCTGTGTAAGATATAGGAAGGGTTTCGTGTGAATACAGTGTCCCAGGTAAAGCGAAGGATACAGATATCTAGCTGGAGTCCACCACCAGGCCCTGTGGCACAGCTCCTGTGAGGATGTACAGTCTTGTGTGACCTGTGACAGGTCACAGGGTGTATTCTTTTACAGATACAGTTCTGAAAGAGGTATAGAAGTAAGATTTAAAGAAATTGAAATAATTCTGCTCTTTGATGGATTCTTAAAGCTTTCCTTTCTTTCTGCATACAGCATGATAAGAGTTCTGCCTTGATGAAGTATCTCTGACAGTGTTGGCTTAGAAGCTGTATGTAAGCCTGTGTGTTTGTGTGTGCCAATGGTGGCAGAGGTTTACAATTGTTATTATTTACAATGGAAAAGTATTAACCCTGAATCTTTGGGCCAGTTCTTTATCTTTCCTCTCACTATAGCCTAGGCTCTCTAAGGGCTATGCAGCTACAAAGGATCTTAAAACTAGTAGTGTGTGAAGCAGATTATGGTGATATAACCTTAATCTCAAACTAGATACCCAAAGGGACCATTGCTTGACACTCCAATTCTCTTATCTTTCCCTCAAATAAGAGTAAAGCTCCTGTGGGGTATTGGGAATTTCCTTCCATGCTCTCACAGAATTGGGAGGAGCCCTATGTGCTTTGATACACTTGAAGGGGGCTTACAGGCCCACCACACTTTCTGTTGGCTCAGACTCATCTTTAAAGCAAGGTTGGCTCAAAATATATCCAAATCCAATTTTGCTGTGGTTAGTGACTCCATCTATCCTGAGCCAAAGCACACTCCCATCTAGTCTGAATTTCTGCATCTTTGGGAGGCTTTGAAATATCTTTCCAAACAGAGATCGAAGCTTTTTCACGAGTGTGTGGTTTTCTAACTGAAGAAATAGTTAATTAGAAATCTGTTAGCTGTGATGCCATCATTAAAGGGCTTGCCCACATCCCTCCAATCTGCCCTGTAGAAGCACCTAAGCATGTGCTTTACTGAAAGCATGTGACTAATCCCCTTAAACTTGTTAGGCTATTCATATGCCTAAAGTTAAGGATGTGTTTTCTTGGATGATGTTCAGCCTCCTGCAGAGTCCAGCCCCTGTTCTTCTTCTTCTATCCCTCCTTGTTGATAAAATGACACTGTTGTCCTAGCCTGATGTACCAGTGGGTATTTGGTCCCCCTTTCCATAAGGTGGTCAGGTGGGGTCCGTAGCTCTTTCCTGCACATTATCTTTCATGTTGCACTGCTGGGTCAACATGTCTTCATGCTCCAGAAACCACAGAGGAACTTGACTGCAGTGAACATAGGTGTCACAAAATGCCGGTCCTAGGGATGCAGGACAAAGTGGCTCAACCCACTGAGATCTGCAGGCTGAGGTTTTGTGTATAGTGACTCTCAGTTATTGTACAGTGAAGTTGTTCTGCGACCTCAGTGAGTTAGCTACATGGAGTTCTGTTGTCTGTCCCTGCTGAGGTCACTGTATATGTGAGGGGGCTATATGGCAGGAGTCCATGTGCTCTGTATCTTATGTACTGTGTAGGACACCTTCTTCTACAAGCCAGGCTGTTTGTGTGTTAAAATTCCTGATTCATATTGGCCACCTGTATATATCATCTCTTTCTTCTCCCTCTCTACAGACACAACTGATATTCCCTGATCTGAATGGTACAGTCCCTTCAGTTATATTTCTAGTTGGGCTTTTTTGCCTTTCATTCTACCCCAGGGACTGTTGCAAGTGGATTGCAAACCACCAGTGACCATTGCAATTTCTTTGAAATATTGCTTTTGAAAAATTGCCATTACTTTAAAAAATGTTATTCCAGCTGCAGTAACAAATGAAGGGGGAAAAAAAAACCACCAAGCCTCAGAGTCCTCTAAACAGAGGGTACTCATCCTCCCAGGAGAGAACCATGAGAGTGTAGGTATTCTGCTTTCTTGTAGATGAGAGTCATTTGGGACCACTTTTAGCTATGGCATATTAGCTGTGCAGTTCACTGGATGGCTGGTGAGGAAAGGGATTGATATGCAGGGAGTATCTCAGATTCCCAAGTGTTCCTGCAAGACTCTGTCTCCATGGCTGTCCATTTACCCACCATGCAGCGCTGCCAAATCAGGCTCATCCCTGGAGCCCCACTGATAAGCAGAGCTCAGAAGAAAATCACTGTAATCTGTCCTTAATTCTTGAGTGCCAAGCTAACTGCCAGCAGTGAAATGGAGAGGAAATAATATGTTACCAAGTATAGCTTAAAGAAAGACATACATTATCCACGATCTTTCTTCTATGTCTCTACATAGACCTAGAAGGGCTATGTGCTCAGGTACATTCACACAAACCAACACTGCATTGCCTTGCCCCCAGGTTTTGCACTCTTTCATGGCCCATACTGCTGTGCTCATCCAGCCAGCAAGGGAAGACTCAAGGTGAAAAACTGAGACAGCTCTGAACAACTGCAAGGCATCACTGAGGGACAAAGAGTAAAAAGTATGCACGAAGCACAAAGACATGTAAAGATTAGTAATGGATGAATTTCCAAGGTCAGGAACTGAGCTTCAAAACACCCTACAGTTTGATTACAAACTCCAGGCCAGATCCATAACATTTTGATTCTGCCAGCCTAGACTGAAAGCACATAAAACCAGGGCTCAGCTCAAAGCAGCCCACTGTTTCCAGTCAGGAATATAATGTACCTGTTTCATAGTCTGTTGAAGTCCACAAAAAGCTTCCCCTTGGCTCCAGTGTGTTTTGGATCAAGTGCTATAGAAGAAAAATTAGTTCTATCTTGGTTAACACTGAATGTGTGCCTACACATTCACAATATCTAATCTTTGGCTTTAGAAAGAAACAGTCGTGAGATGTTAACTTCTTTCCTCCCTTGTTTTAGGGTTCCCCTTGTGTCTGGCCCACCAATGCCCCAATCCTACAGCCTTCTTCAGAGCCATAGGTATGGACTGAAACACTTTTTATTTAAAAAAAGAAAAAGAAAAAGAAAAAAAAAAAAAACAACCAAAAAAACACAAACAAACCAAACCAACCAAAACCCACAATAAAATACACACACATAAAAAGACCTACTGTCGATGGCCAAGGGCCTCAGAGAAGCTCCCTGTTGACATCAGTGGGAGAACTGGAGCCTGCTGCTATGTTGCCAAGTTAAACGCAGTATGTCTTGCACCTGTTGAGCATTTGATGTGCTTAAGGAGCCTAGACCACTGCCTCAATGTAGGCCCCAAGAGGGGAATGAAATGCAGGTCATCTCTAGTAAAGCACTCCAGAATCACAGATCAGTTGTCCTTCCTTGCTCAGAGAAGACTCGCAATGGAAATAACAGAGGGCTCAAATAGGTTATCTCCAGGAGAAGGCGGAGGAGTGGAAAAAAGGAAACCTAACAGCAGTTGCTATAGGTTAAAATCGATGAGCATTGGTAGAATTACATGAGGATACAGAGAAAATACATGGCAAAAGGCAGCTTAACAGTTTGTTTCCCATTATTTTACACTGAACTCCAGAGCTGCAATGCAATTCAGATGCTGTCTGCATCTGTGTTAAGTTGTGCATGCAAATAACGCAGAAGAGATATGGGGAAACACAACTGGGACAAAAAGGGTATTCACCATCAAAATACATTCAGATATGTGAGATAGAGCTCCCAATGTTGTCCTGATTGCAGGCACATATACATGTTTCTTTCTGCCTATTTTGCCTTCAACAAGTCCTTGTTACATTCTAGTGCCACAGACGCTGGTACTAACCACTTACGTGTGATACATACAAGTGGCACAAAGACCACAGTTAATGCTGCTTGGCACAGCAGGGAGCTTCACTTCCCTGTGGCTCTGAGCCCTACCTATGGCAGCAGAGCACAGGAAAATCACTGGAAAGGCAGTTCCTCCAGGTAGCTTTGTTATTTTGCCAGCTGGTCAGAAATAGCCAAACAGTACCAGCAGTTCTGCAGTAGATGAGATAAACAGTCAAGTGTTCAAAAAGCTGGATGACCTCTGAGTTTTGGCCCAGTTTTAAAGTGATGTAGACACTAAGGAGCATGAATCAGATAAGGCTTGGTCTTCTGGGGCCAGCTATAAAAAAGAGCCTCAGCATGCAGTTCCTCCTTAGACAGCGAACAGGAGTAAACACTAAATGGCTTTGGTGTCTACATTTATATATTTTTTAAAATACACACTCCCAATTTTCTTAAGTTCTGGTGATATTTAATCTCATTAATAGTTTTCATCTGACTGGGGAGCATAAGGATGCATTTTTTTATGAGGGGTTATTCGTTAACAATATCAATCATAAGGAAAAGGTTAGAGTAATCAGAACAATAAAATAGAATAGGAGAGCAGCCTTTGACGGTTCAGTTAGAGTGTACTGAATTATTTATAACTCCTGGGCACCACCAACAATCACACACTTCTAATTTAAACTGTTACTATTTTCACTCAGCAATTTCCATCACTTAGAGTGTTTATATTCATATATTTGTTCTTTGATCTTCTGCAGGACAAAATTTCCCCTGCTTACACAGAGAACCATATTTGGGGACTTTTGAAGATGTTTTTCTGCAGCAGCTTAAATTATTTTAAAGCAATTTGAGGCCTAGTATGACAGACATTGCAAGTTTCAAGGCTGTAAACTGTGCCTGAAATGGACTTGAACTTTCAGTTCTTTCTCAAGTAAAATTCCCTCTGATTACAGGTCATTGGAAGCAATGGGAAATTACCGCCTGGGAGGCTGGGTCCTATTTATGTATATATGTGATGAAGGGACTTGGGTAAGTGGGCCATGCTTACATGTCAGCCCACTTAAGGATATTTTGCATAGACACAGGAATAGTCACTGCTAAGTCATTCCAACTTTATACCAATCTCTTTTTGTAGTTGCGTGTGGCTGGGATAACGCAGTGGTAAACCTAGCCCCTAGGCATGCCCACCTGTACATGTAGATATGTGTATATATGTATATGTATATATATATATATATATTTGTAAATTTATGAAAAGTGTCCATAGCTTCATGATTGCCTGAAATAACCTGAAGCTGATGTACAGAATTTCAGGCAAAGGATGGTTTCTTTCTCATAATCCTCAAGTATCTCATATTTAAAGCAAAACAGTACTATCTCCCAGGAACATTCTCATTTTGCCAGTGTGCCAGTTGAGGAGGGGTACCACACCAAAGGCAGCAGCATGCACATCCACACAGGTATATCCAATCACAGGACTGAGTCTCAAGGGCTTTTTTAAGGGAAAGGAATAGGGAAAAGCCATGGCAGAATTTCTATTCCACAGTAGCTCTCCCAGTAGGTTAACTTCTCCTTTATTAAGAGACCCTTTGAATGGCTGCTCTTTTTCTGCCCTAGGTGTATGTTTGTGAGGAGTGTCTTGTGGATGAAGTCAAGCTAAACCTTAGGCAACTAAGCAGGCTCTATATGGTAATAGGCTCATCTCCCTTGGTTTCTTGTATAATTGATGAAGAGAGACAGTAGCTTTTAGATGGTGAACCAGTCAAGCTGACATCTAAGACATTCATCTTGCTCCATAAAGTGACCACTCATCTATCTTGGGTGGTCTCAAGATCTTAAGAGATCTTAAATCCCAGTAAGAGGAATCAGGGACCTAGTGCAGAAGAGCATGCATGCGGAGATCAGCCGTGGCCTAGTGCTTTAGGTGCATGGCCTGGCTTGCTATGCAAAGCACAGGTGTTAACTGTAGAAGACTGCTGGAGCAAAAGGAGATATTCATGGCAGCCTTCCCCTTCCAAACTGCAATGACTGCAAAGGATAGGACTTGTCCTAACTCTTGGAAATTGCATTTGAGGAGAGTTCCTTATGATGATCTCCAGGCACAGATTACTGGGTGATCAGAGTGATGGAGGTCACAGATCTTTGGCCTGAACTCTTCACCTTTCTCTGCCAGTTCCAGGCATTGCTGAAGCAGTTCAAAGAGTGAATTTGCATCCTAAATGTTTGAATGGCTGAGCTGTCCAAAGGTTATTTTCTTGCTCCATCTTCAAACTACCCTGAAAAAAATAATCTAGCTGGTAGTGATAACAAAAAAATTCTCCTGCAAGGTACAATTTGGATAGGTTTTTAATAAAATGTTAATAATAGCTTTACAAACATCTTACATGGAGATTAGAGAGATTGCAATTTCATCCCTTATTGTTGGGATTATAGTTGTCCTCAGAAAAACTAAACTGAGGACTCAACACGAGAATGAACTGTGACTGTATTATTTAGAGAGCTGTTCTGACAAGGCTGAACATATATCTCCATCTCACAGTGAGCATCTCAGAGCCCAGATTTGGAATCACATATTGACAGCATCTTTCTGGGAGGACCAGCAATTTAATCCAATAGAAGAACTTTGGAGCTCTTACATATTCCCAGATTTTACCCAAATAAAACAAACACAGCCAGAGGAGTGGGAGAATGAAATTGATTTCTGAAAATTCCAGGGCTAAGTGAGTTTTGGATGTTATGCCAATGTATGGAACTGTTTGTTTATGCAGCTAAATTGAAGTCAGTGAATTGACAATTTTCACCCACCTCTCTGAACAAGTTCATATTAAAATCTCTGTTAAGGTTATGACAAGAGAGACTTCAGCTGGCATGCAGAGACTTGCAAAGTAAGGATTCAAGACTGTGTACTTAAGAAGGACTTGAGCTAGAAAGTAAAAGGTAATGCCAAGTTCCAGGGATCAAACCCTACTTTTCAGCATGTTGCCACATTGACCAAGGTGTTCTGTTTCATCCTGACATTCTTCTCCTGCTCTCCTTGTCCCTTTTTTGAGGAGTCAGCTATGTAATCTCTACTTGCCTTCCTTATCCTCCCACTGTGTGAGAATGTAGAGATGCTTCCTTAATGACATTTTCCTCTAAATCCCATTCCATACCAATTGTTGCATATGTGACTGTTTTGTTATTTGAGATGTCTGTGAAAAAGAAATAAAGGCTTTAAGAGTGAACTCTGGAAATGAGGAAGAGCCTGAGAGTAAATCAAATTCCAGGATGCAGCACCATTTTCTGCAAGATTTTTCAGAACGTTCCTAAATTCTTATCCTCACCCTCCTGCCCTCCCTCTCTGTGATAGGGGTGGGGAGAGTCCTGGGATGTGGGACTATCAAAGGTTGCTCTTTTAGCTGTTGACTCACTGTGTCCCACATGGATTTTGTGGACTTTTCAGAGTTTTTCTGTCAAAAGAAACCTTTTAAAAGGTGATAAAGCCAGTGTGTAACATCACATGGGAGGAGGCTCTAAAGGATGACTCTGTCCCAGTTTATCTTTCTCTCTCATTCTTTACAATAACCCTGCATGTCCAGACATGCTCACTGTCCTCCCTCTGGGGCTGACTTTGCTGAGGGTATAGCTTGCCATGAGGGGCCTGCCTGCCCCCCAACCCTATGCTGCACTTGGGACTGTCTTCTTGGATAATTTTCCAGTTTCTCTTAAAAAACCCTGTCCCATCTCCAAACAAAAGCCATAACCACCCCTGTGAGCCTGCAGCAGGGAGCGAATGCACAGTCTCTCTTAGGGCAGCAGGAATGCCTGGCACTGGGGCAGTCCTAGGGGGTAGGCAGGAGGACAAGCAGAGCTCACAGGGCCATTTCACAATAGAGCAGAAGCACCACCTTGCCTTGCAAGCCAGTTCAGAGTGTGGGTCCAATTCCTCACTGTCTCACACTTGTGCCATCACACACTTCTGTGGCAAATACGTGCAGGTATGACAAAAGATGCCTGTGTGAAGGCACTATTGTTTTGCACAAGTGTCAGTGAGAAATCAGACTTGCTGGGATCTCCTTCGTCCACAGTAGGTGCATACATTTTTCTTCAGTATTTCTTCTGCCACAAGTAGTATTTGCCCTAGCCATGAGCTACCACACTGGCCAAAAGTTTTGGAAGGGTTCCCCTTCCTTGACTCCCTCATTTATCTTTTTTTTTTTTCCCTTAAGAAAAGCATCTTTTTGCTCAGAAGGAATGAAACAACTCCCATAAGCATCCTGCGGTGATGACAAAAGTTTTGCAATCACCACTGTCTCTAATCGACAGTTTGGGATGCTTAGAATAATAATTCACTTAAATGCCTGTGAATTGAAGTATGTCAGCACTTTTCCAGGATGCTCCCAAGTAAAACAACGTGCCTGGTACAAGACATTTGTTATGTGGATGCATCTTGGCCAGATGTTTATGTTTCCTTTAAGTGCAGTATGTGAGTATCAAAGCTGACTAAGAAAGGACAGAGAATACCACAATGCTCCAGCACATTCAGAGAAATGCATTGTGACATTGCATTTACCTGGTGTATTTTATCCTCAGAAAATTTTACAGTATGAGCAACATCACACCTGCCCGAGGCAGGGGGGTATTACAGCCATTTTAGAGATGGGAAGCCAAGAGTCTGGTATTTAGCGCTTTGGTGCCCCCTCACAACTTGCAACTAGCTGCAGGAGGAGCCTTCTGTTTTCAGCACTTTTGAAAATCCAGCCTGTAGCTGGCTTATCTAAATCTGCAGTGGTTGTGAATGTGAAAGCCAGGATTAGGACACTCAGGATCCTGACTTCATCAGAACACTGCTACAGAGCTTTGATCCCACAAAGCGTGTAAGCACTTGCCTAATTTCAAGCATGAATGTCCCATGAATGATGCCATCACCATGCTTCAAGCTAGGCACATGCCTAATTGCTCTGCTAGGGTGGGAATTACATTAAAATAGATTAAACTTCTGCATATTTTGAAACTCTGAAAACTTGTCAACTTTTGACCACGTTTCTGGCATTGTCGAGGATGTCTGAACTGTGTATCAGCCTGCAGCTGCTCAACCAAGCCAATCTGCACAGAGTTTAATGAGTTTTAGGTAGCAGCATCCAGTTGTCAGAAGCAATTAAGGGTGGCACATCCTGCGAGGTTCAGAACTCTGTGCTGCTGAAAGAGGCAAAGTATCTCCTGTGGCCATTGGTGCTAACAATACATCAACAGCAACTGACTATTGCATTAGGTCGTTCTGGTAAGATGTGTGTGGTGGCTAATTTCACAAGCAATGTGACATCTTCTAAGTGTGTTGTAGTTTTCCATTTCTTCCTGTAATCTGTTGCAGAAGAGGTGAACAGAAGTTGTTTAAACATGAAACAAACTCAGACGTGTTGTTCTGTTACTCCAAGGTGCTAATCTGCAGGCACACAGGTGTTTGTGTACGTGTATTCATGTTGGCAAGAACATGGCCCCGAAGGGAGGATCGTTTTACTGGCAGGGTTGAGATCAGGGAAAGAGCAGGGGGAAGGAGCAAACCCCTGCACCTCTGAAAGACAAAAGTCACAGAAAGCGTCGCAAGATTTTGCTGAACAAAAATGTCCACATCTTACAATTTTAGTTTTTGGTTTGGTTTTGTTTGGGTTTTGTTCAGTTTTATTTCCTCCAGATTGGCACAGAATACTATATTTCCATCGATTACAATCTTGTCTGGTAACTAACTAAACAACTTGTTCATGGAAAATTAAAAAAACAAATAAATAAGTAAACTGTCAGTTGTGGAATGTAAACTGATTAAACAAATAAAAAAGAAATCATGTTGTGTGTTTTAAGTGGCTGTGTCTGCTTGTGTCAGGAGAGGGGCTGGATGGCTCTCAGCATCCCCATCCCCAGCTGAGGACAAAGGACAAAGAGCAGAACTGGAAGGTGGGTGGCCTCTGAGCTATAGCACACTGGAAATGCTCTTTTAAAACCAGTAAAAATAATGACTGGATGGCTATATAATCAAATAGAATAGAATAGAATAGAATAGAATAGAATAGAATAGAATAGAATAGAATAGAATAGAATAGAATAGAATAGAATAGAATAGAATAGAATAGAATAGAATAGAATAGAATAGAATAAGACCAGGTCGGAAGACACCTTCAAGATCATCACGTCCAACCTATCATCCAACACCACCTAATCAACTAACCCATGGCACCAAGCACCCTGTCAAGTCTCCTCCTGAACACCTCCACTGATGGTGACTCCACCACCTCCTCGGGCAGCCCATTCCAATGGGCAATCACTCTCTCTGTGTAAAATTTCCTCCTGACCTCCAGCCTGAACCTCCCCTGGCACAGCCTGAGACTGTGTCCTCTTGGTCTGGTACTGGTTGCCTGGGAGAAGAGACCAACCTCTGCCTGTCTACAACCCCCCTTAAGGTAGTTGTAGAGAGCAATAAGGTCACCCCTGAGGCTCCTCTTCTCCAGGCTAAGCAGCCCCAGCTCCCTCAGTCTCTCCTCATAGGGCTTGTGTTCCAAGCCCCTCAGCAACTTTGTTGCCCTTCTCTGGACACGCTCCAGCAAGTCAACATCCTTCCTACACTGAGGAACACAACCAGTATCACAGCCTGGCTATTTATGAGGCGGTTTTTCTGCCTGTCACAGAAGGGATTGATTCCTGCTGGAACCTTGAGAACTGCATGTACTCCAAGACCATTAATCTCTTTCTGGAGCCACTTTATGTGTAGAAGTCTGTGATTTGACTGAATTGTAGAGAGGCATTGCAGTAGTTTAGCCCCTACCTTCCTCCAGCAAATAAACAAACAAAGCTGAATATGAAATACAGCCTTTTGGGTCTTCAGTGCTCAGCTGAAAAGGCCTTGGGAAACCTGGCAGGCACAAGGCTGTGCTGATGTTGGTGCTTCCTCATTGCACGTCTTTCCTCAGGCCAACAATGAGACATATATTTTCTATACATCTCTGAGTGTGCAACTGGAGTCAAGCTGTAGGTGTTCCAGCCTGAACACCCAAGGATCAGGCTATTCCTAACAAATGTAAAGGTATAAAAAATACTCCAAATGTAGAAATGGAAGTGAAAGGGAATGGATAAAAATGCTTTCAACTGTCCCAGCAGAAGAAAAGCTAAAAAGTAGAACAAAGAGAAAAATCACACCTTCTAAATATTTTAATCAAAGAGTTTGCAATTAATTAACATAAAACTACTGTTACAAAAAATGCAGGCAAGGTATTTTTAAACCCTTGCTTATTTTGTTGGGAATAATGTTAAATATTTAAATTGTCTGTGCTGACTGTTTTTACCTTATGTAGCAGTTGTACCTGTCAAGATCTGACAGTCAAATATGAAAAGCCTCCTGGCAGGTGGCACAGTTCTTCTAGCTGATGATTCTTCCTAAACTGTTTTTTAGCAACAGACTTTGGGTTGTAGCAACAACACAGTCCTGCAGTTCACAGGATGGAGTCCTTCCTGCCCCCAGACACCTGCTGCCTAAAATATCAACCACAGTAGCAAATCAAATGAAGGGTCTGACCTGAGGAGCATAAAAGGAAATTCTCTGTCATAATCTTTACTGGTATTTGCTTAAATTCCTTGACCTCTTCCTTGTCACTGATAACTGAGGAAGTGAGAAAATTTGCTGATATGCTAAAGTCAGGACTTGGAGAATGCGCCTATTTTTGCAACTTCTTGAGTGAAATCACTTGCACTACCAATGCTTATGACCTGCCTGCTCCTGTGAATGACGTCTGCAGGATGATGCAGAGAGCAGGAGGAAGAAAGGGCTGTCCAGGGAGTGCAGAGGCTGCCAACCCCACCCAGTGCAATTGAAGGGAACGAAGGCTGTACAGTGGCATGTTCAGCAGCACAGGGGATTAAAACCATTTCAATTAACAGTTTCCTCTTCTTGTCTAATCCTGTCGCTGCTGACAGGAAGAGCTGTCCACCCTGCCATCTTCTTCTGCTTAGTGAACCCCCCCCTGATTTAGCAGCCAATACCGGTGGTAGGGACTGCTCGGGTCTTTGCTCTCTGCCATCAGTTGAGGCAATGTGATTCATCAGTGCTAAAAATGGAAGTCTTCAGGGCTTGCTTTGTGGCAGTGCAGAAAGCAGGTGCCCTTTCTTGTGGCAGCAATGCTGAGGAAAACCTCAGGAGCATAGCTGCCAGGGCAGAGGGCTCAACCACTCAGTCCTTGTACGGGGAAAGGGGAAGAACATGAATTGAAGGAGCTGACTGCTCCTTGAAGGGTGAGATAGAAATGCCATTGTGGAAGGGCCTGCACTACAGAGAAAGAGTGGCCTGACTTCAGGAAAGATTTGTGCATAAAACTCCAGGTTTGCATTAGCCATGCGAGGGTTGAATTTTAACCTTCCAGTGCACTTTTGCTCCCTGCAGCACCTGAGCTGCCCATTCCTGATGCAGGCTCCATGGTACTTTGCAGGCTGCTGTTCACTTTCTGGGGTCCAGCTGTTTGGCATGAAGGGAGACACTGGGTAATGCTGAGCACCACACAGGAGCCTTCCATGCAGGTAGACAAAGCAGGCAGCAAGAAAGAGAAGGGAAGACTCATTAACTGCAGCTCACAAGAGAGAAAATGGAGAAGGGAAGGATTTGAATAGCTCAGCATCACACAAGCCACCTGTGGCAGAGCAGGGTCTTGCTGTGCCCATTTTAGGCTGTCTCAGTTGGAAAGGCAAGGGCTGAGGCAGCCTTAAACAGACACTGCCTCCATGTTGTGCACCCTTGCTTCGCATCTCAGTTGGGAAATTTCATCAGGAGCACTCTGATGCTCCAACTCCTGCTTCAAATTAGCACCATCGCCTTCAAAAATACCTCCATCTATTCAAGACTCCACCTGGTTGTGAAGGGAAGTAACTACTGACTTAGCAACCAAAGTAGTGAATATTTTGAGAATTAGGTTTAAGAGAGAGAAATCCACCTGTCACCTTCCTCTGCAACACCATAAGGCCTCAGCAGGTTAAATGGAGGAATAGGAGGCAACAACTGCAGATCTTCAAAGCAGTGAAATTCCTTGCTCTGCCCCTCAACAGCACCCCAAAGAGCAGCTTTCCCTTTGCTTTGGGGAATCTGCTAATGCTTTGGTCCTACACAGGAGCAGAGACCCTATAACTGAAATGCAATTGCTCTACTTCAGAGGCAGGATAGTCTCACGGTGACCTTTCTTGTCAGAAGCACGATAACTGCAGCAGACTGGGGCTGCATGGGGTGAAGATGCTGGTAATGAAATGCTTTCATAGCTTGACATTCATTATTCCACTACATTAGTGGGCTCTTCCCCAGGGGCCCTCTAAAGAGTCACAGCTGAGCTCTTTTCCTGCAGAGACCAAAACCAGACCACCTAACAAGCTACATTTACTCAAATTTTCGCTCCCTCCCTACTCAGAGGGAGTGTGGTCCCTGTTCACCTGCATCAGGCAGAAGTATTAGAACTATGCCAGCTCAGCTACAATTTTATCAATCTGCTAACCTATGCCAGACAGAGCAGCCAGCTTGTCCCCAGACAGGAGTGGCAGAGGCTGCTGCCACACCAAAGGTCACCATTCAGGGCCCATGCTTGCTCCAGAGTCCACAGCATGCCTCAGCCACCCTCCCTCTGCTCTCTCGCATCTGCTGTTGACTTGAAAAGGTTGATCACTGACCACTTCTTTGTAAGAAACTGCACTTTCCCTTTGAATGCTTAATTCTCTGCTGTTTTTTCCTATCCTCAGGTAAACCCTTGGTCTTCTCAGTTCTGAAATTCAAAATGCCCATCACCAGGAACAAGGACCTCAAATGGAGCTTGCAGCTCAGAGTTAAGCCTGTGTTGGCCATTGGCTGTTTACCAGGAAGTGAGCTGGTGGCCCAAGGGAAGGCCAGTGCTGTGAGAGCTGTGCTGCCAGCAGCTGGAGATACAGAGATAGAGTCTAAGCTTTGGGCCATCATCCACCCCCCTGTTCCACTCTTCAGAGAAAACCCTTTCACTCAAAGGTGGTAGTGGCTATTTTGGAAGGTATTACATAGGAGAACTGGAGGCATTAGGGATCTTGCTTTGGCTTTGTTCACAGCAATATCCAAAATGCATGCCAGGAACATAAAGGGAGAAATAAACTCTGCCATAAGGAGTGTGTCATTTGGAAAAGCAGAGATAGCCAAAGGGTGAGAGAAGGGAATAAAATACACAGGCAAAGTCTTCATAGCAACACTCAGCACTTGTAGCTGGCTATATATATATGAAACCACTACACCCAGAAAACCATTTGTTATTTCAATGCCTTCTAATGGCTAAATAGACTTTAAATGAGCACATCTATGCATGGACACATGAAGACACATGGGCACCCTCAACTGGAAGGTGAAAACATGAAACAAACCCAAATATCCATCCTCACAGCAAGGCAGATTTCCTCCTTTGCTATTATGTTTCCGTACAGGCTTTCTGCAAACCTGTCAGCGAAAAGGAGGCTGGCAGTGAAAAAAGTTGCTTCACATGTTGAACAAAGCCTTGACTTTTCAGCTTCACATTTGGGGTGCCTCTGACAAGCTGCAGTTTCTGCTTCGTTTAACCTAGCTCACTTCCTTTGGGAATTCTTTACCTGCCATGTTTGTGGCAAGATGCACCCTGTGCTGGTGTTTATAAGGAGCTTTTGAACAGATTGGGTAACTGCTGAGTCCTTCCTTCCCTCCCTTCTGTCAGAGGGAGATTCATGCATTACCTTGCACTTCTCATCTCTTCCCAGCTACCAATTTTCATAATTGGAAATGTAAATATTTTTGAGACTTCTAATGCTCCATCAAACTCATTTTCAAAGGGCCAGCAGATTCAAAGGTTGATGGGGACAGATGGGCAGACTTGAGGTGACAGAATCTTCACTTCCTTAGGAAAGCAAGCCAAAAATGTTATGTTCAGACCTCAGCTTTTTCCATGAAGATGCAGTTTTCCCAGGAGGCTCAGCCAAGGTAGTGGACACAGGTGGCAGCAGCAGCTCTGTGTCCTGGGCCACACCTTTGCCCATCCTCACAGCTGCCATTGATGTTCCTGCCAAAGGTGCATCATGTCAGCTCTTTGTCTCAGCTGGGAGGCTCTGCCATTGGCAAGATCTTTCCTCTGGGTCTGAGTCCTGAAGAGAAGCCCACCAGGGAGGATGACATGGAAACATTCATGATAGGAGTGGAGATCCACATTGTCTGAAGCTGGATCTGAGTGCTCCCAAGCTAAACCTGTCAAGCTGAAACGTTTCTGGAGAAGGAAGATGCCCTGAGGTAAGCTGTGTCTCAGGATGGGCTGTCAGCCAGGCTTTCCTCTTTCTTCCAGCTGTAATAGTGCTGTCCTGAATGACCTTGCAGGAAACCTTGCAACCCACCTGCCTGTCATTGCTCACCCATGAACAGGGACGGTCTAACATCTGCAAGAGCTTTCTGTGAAGGCTACAGAGGGAGTGTTGATACAAATGTTGCCAGGTGGCATAGTCTCAGTTTGTTTAAAACAGTCCCAGAGCCACCTTTTTGCCATTTTGCCAGTAACAACAAATTAATTTCCACCAGCCCCTGAATTCTCTGCAGAGGTAGATCTGAGCCATGTATTTATTAGTAATGTGCTCATCTGTTCCTGAACACAGTGTGCTCCTGGGACCTGGGGGATTGCAGAACTCGATAATGACAGTGCAGGAGGTCATGCACCTGGTTCACTGCTTGATATGCATAGAGAGAGGGAAGAAGGCAGAGAGGAGCAGCGCTCTACCCTAGGCAGTGCCGAGGTAGCTGCCAGTGCTTGGCCTCCAGGCGGTTTTCCCAGCAGGCACTGTGGATGGCTCTTGATTGTCCTGTCAGACCTTTGCTGACAAGTGCTTAAATTAAGCCAGTTCATCCCATAAAATTTAAGGAAGAAGTGAGAGGACAAAAGAATGAAAAGCAATGTATTTATCTTTTAGCACCTCTCTTTTTCTCATTTTCTCATGAAGTGTCAGCACCCTAAATTAAAAACCTTTTTACTGCCTGACTGCTGCCTGCATCCACTCACAAATAGCACATGCTTTTGCAAACAGGCCAAGGTCTCAGCTAGCCAGCTCTACCCTCGAGGGTGTTACCTCTGTACAGAGCCCTTTGTTCTCTTTCCTTTCTCATCTCTCCTTTGCTGTCACATTCATTCCTGCCAGCTTGGAAAACACTTGCCTTTTGCTTGCAGAGATCAGAGAAGGTTGAGGGCAAAGCCTGTTCCTGAGATCTGCTGTATAGCTTCCATGCCACCAAGAGAATGGGCAGAGAGAACCACATTATTGCTTCTCAGTTTCTCACAGCTCATTTCCAAACTTGCAAACCCCACTGAGAGCTGGCAAGGTATCACTCTGGCCCTGCTTCTTCCTGCAGCCCTGAGGAACGCTGGCTAGAAAGAGATCTGTACTCCAAATTCTGCTTCCTGGGGAACCCCAGTAAGCATTATGGAGGGTGACGGAGAACAGAAGCTTTCTCTCAGAAAAAGAAACACATCTTCTCGGCAGCTCCAGAAAGAGTAATGGTACCCCCTGACCAGGCAGGAGGAGGGTGAAAGGGAGTCCTCAGCGGGACCTGCAGCCAGTCAGAGCACTGGGCTGATAGATCGCTCCTAACCGTGTGGCAAACACTAAATGAATGCTAGGAACGCTCCTTTGTGTTTGGGGTTTTGTTTGTTTTTTTGAAGTTGATTGCATTTTTGCATCCCCTGGCTGAGCCCAGACAGCAGAACAAATGCTGGTAGTGTGTATTGCAGGATATATTATGGGGATGCTAGGCAGGAGGGAAGCTTTGACCTCTTGTTTCCCCTCACACATCAGAACATTTGCGTCATTTCTAACAGCGTAATGGGAGCCCCTAGGACCCCCACTTTGTTCCTCCTTAAACTGGCTGCATACATAATTTGTGAATTATTTCTCCACAAGAACATAATCAGAGGCAAGTGTAGCACAGACAGGAGTGCCACACAATAGGAATGGGAGAAGTACAAAAGATTTACTGGCAGTTATAACAGCAGGGGTGGGATATTATCCTTTGGCTCCCCATTTCACTCCTTCTGTGAGGATCAAGGAGCATTCCATATTTTTAAGCCCTTATTTGTTTTCCATTTGCCCACTTTACTGGAAAATGGAGCTGAGTACCTCTACATTTCTAACATATTTGCAATAATAATACTGAATTATGGAGGTAAATGTAAAGTTGCATATTAAAACAGAAAGGAATTTCAAGGGGCTGGACCAGCACAAGAATGTAATGGCCAGTAACATCTCCCACGTGCAAACTAAATTCAGACACCTCTCTCTGCCTGGGCCCTCAATCACACTGTAATTTACACATACATGCATACAACATAACATCTCCTCCTTGATTTAATGGCACCTGCTTTACTTCAGAGAACAGTCTTTTAGCCATTTGGCTGAGCATGCCAAAGAGGTCACAAACTCATTTGTGATACTCAGGGGAAAAGAAAATTTCCAGGCCAGAATGAACATTAAGTGTAAGAGTGGAGTTGATAAAAATAGTGAAGTTGTGTGAGGATATTTTTATGTAGCCAGAGAGGAAGCAGTCATAAATGTTTCCATCAGGTGTGCAATGTACCCATAAAATGTTCCAAATATATTTTCATGCATTTGCAGCTTAAAAAAATAAAAAAGCCCTTACATTTGTCAGCAGTTATTTTACAAGGGAGACAAATGATGATCTGTTGTTGGATTAGACAGTAGGGAACAAAGCTAGGCACGGGAATTGTTTTGATACATGTTCTAGTGGCTCCGTGCAGGTGTAGCAGAGCTAAATATAACCTGGCATGGCTGATAGGTGACAACAGCTTGAAGATCTAGCTGTCTGCTCTTCATGAGTGCATTTCCATTTACTTCTACAAACTGAGGATCAGGTCCCAGATTTTTTAAATGTGGATGGCTCAGAACTCCTCTGTGGTGCATTGCTCCACTCAGTGCAACATCAGGAGCCACTACACGTCAAGAAGAAAGTGATGGCTTCCTAGTCCCATGTGAGATCACCCACTATGTCACCTAGAAGCATCTGACATACCTGAGAGATTTCAGGTCACTGTCACAGAATTCACCTTCACCATATCTCCATCAGGCCTCTGGGCTGATCTGGGTGGGGATTGGTGTTTGCCATGGGAATCCAGCAGTTGCCTCTGCTGAGAGGTCTCTCCACTCAATAGAGGAGGGCTCCACAATCATTTCTGGCCCAGACTGTGCCATTTTGTGGTAATCTAATTACATAAAATGGCCAGACTCTAGAAAAGTGTAACTGAAATAGGATTTTCCTGAGCTATTTAAACTTTTCTCAGAAAACAACAGGCAAAAATCTATGAGAACAATCTGCTCCAGAATTATCCATCACTCACTGTGAGATTCAAACTTAATTTGAATACTATTACTCTATGTATTTTTATTGTCCTCTGTTTGCATAATGAGTGTTTCACTTGTAGTAATAAGATTATTGGTAATAGGAAACAGCTTTGCAGAATGATGAGAAGATAATGAGATGATACCTTGAGGGTGATTTCTGCTTAAGACACAGTTACTATGTCATGGAGTAAATAAACCTGATGACAGAAGATATCAATGGCTATTCATTTAAAACACAATTATTCCCAAATTACCAGGGAATACACATTTCATTATGCTGAAATACCTGGTCACTGTTGCCTGGTCCAGGCTCTCCCATCCACTTGTGAAGCTGTGGGACAAAGCCTTGCCTAAGGTGTGAGCAGGCAAGCAGCTGTAGTTCTGCGCAGCCCAGGACGCAGTGATGGAGGTCGGACTCAGCACTCACACCTGAGATGATCCACTGTATTTACAGGAGTTCCACTGGGAATGCCAGTTTTACCAGCAGCTAGGCTCCTGTAAATACACTGGGTCATGAACTGCGATGTTTTGACAAGTCCAAGTGATCAGACTCTGCCTGGCTTTCAAAAGCCTTCCATCCTGTCCAGCTGTGTGCCTGTGTGTAATGGCAACAAAAGCCTGACAGCACAGTGATGACAGGGATGCTTGGCCACCAAAGTCATAGTCTTAAGACTATGTCTTCCTTTCTAAATCTATGCTTAGTGACATTTTAGGGTCAGTATTGGTGCAAGGAATCTGTTGCTGCTGCTTGACCTATGATGCTGGCTTGGGTCAAAGCTGTGACCTAGTCATGAAGCATCTGCTCCTAGTCTAGGAGCTTGCAGCAACCTCCTGAAGCACTACTGCACAGCAATATTTAATGGCTGTGCTATGCTGGTATTAATACAGAGTCTGAGAAATTGAAGGAATTGATGAGAGGACTCCATTCCAATGCTTCACAGCACGAGAGTTGAGTTACACACTCATTTCTCCAAGGACACCATTAGTGGTGCTGCAGAGCTATGCTACTAGCTATGAAACAATGACTTCTGTGCCACAGGTGCCAGAGAAATCTAGTAAACAGAGGTGAGTAAATAATGCAAATAGCATGTCCCAGTAAATAAATGTTGGATTTAATTTGCAGAAAACAGTGTTTGCTGAAATTAGCCATGGCACACTCCCCGAGATGGTCAAGCCAGTTCCTGATGGGAATTATGTTTGCAGTTAAATGCACAGCTGGCAGTCATCTTTGGGGCCCAGATTCACTCCCAGCTACCTGCATGCAAATGCAGTATGTGCAGCTTAGAATTAGATTTTGTGTGTAATGATCTCACTTAGAAAAACAACTGAGCAAACAGCCAAAGTTTTGTCCAGCCCTGGAAAAAAGACAGACTGCGATTGCCATCAATGTAGCTGAGAGAGTAACTAGAGAGAAAATAAATGTTATCAGCAGAATGGCTATTAAAAAATCCTGTAGCAACTCTAATTAGTTATGATCAAAATAGATGCATGAAAGTCCTCCAAGCACTGAAAAATCTAAGCAGACACCTAGGAAAATATTCTGCAGACCATTACAAGCGAGTTCCTTTGGATGAGAGAGGAGAAGCTGCAGAGCTGTGCACCTGAAAGGGGGGCAAGGAAAAAGGGGAGGAGGTAAATCTACCGAGAACTAATTTGGAGTTGGTTTGGAAGTAGAGAAGTAATTTTTTTTTTCTTTAAACTATATATATGTGTGTGTTTGTGTTTGTGATGTGTATATAATGTAATAACAGGAAGGGTTCACAAGGGTAAGGAACAAGGATGAATAGGAAGATACACAAAACCAAGTTTGGATGGCCTTGTATTCCCCCCAGTGTAGGTGGATTGCAGTCCTTTGGGGGGGGGGGGGGGAGGGGGAAGAACCAAGTCCACCTGAATCAGGTTTCCTTAACCCCCGTGGAGAACAAGGCCCTCACAACCCTCCCACTCCAAGGATGGGTGCAACCCAGCACAAGCCAGCCTGGACATGGCTCTGGGCAACCTGATCTAGTGTCAGTTGTCCCTGCCCATGGCAGGGTGCTTGGAACTAGATGATCCTTGAGGTCCCTTCCAACCCTAATAATTCTATGATCCTCCATCCAATGCTCCTGCTAACATCCCCACTTTGCCTATGATTTAAAGGTGTCTTTCCCAAAGACAGGATTTGCAGGAAGGAGGTAGTAACAGGAGGCTAAGGGAGGGAGACTCTTCCAGGTCTGCTCTGTATTCAGTTGAGATCTTTCCTGGGTCAGTATTACAAAATATGCCTTTTACAATATATTTCCCATTTATTTCCCAACTTATGCTCCTGCTACAGCCTGCATAAATCCATCAAATGCTTTACATGTTTGACACCTTGAGTCTCTGTTTTTCTATGGCTTGGAGGGGCTTGGAACACAAGCCCTATGAGGAGAGGCTGAGGGAGCTGGGGCTGCTTAGCCTGGAGAAGAGGAGACTCAGGGGTGACCTTATTGCTCTCTACAACTACCTGAAGGGAGGTTGTAAACAGGCAGAGGTTGGTCTCTTCTCCCAGGCAGCCAGCACCAGAACAAGAGGACACAGTCTCAGGCTGCGCCAGGGGAAGTTCAGGCTGGAGGTCAGGAGGAAGTTTTACACAGAGAGAGTGATTGCCCATTGGAATGGACTGCCCAGGGAGGTGGTGGAATCACCATCACTGGAGGTGTTCAGGAGGAGACTTGACAGGGTGCTTGGTTGCATGGGTTAGTTGATTAGGTGGTGTTGGATGCGATGATCTTGAAGGTCTCTTCCAACCTGGTCTATTCTATTCTATTCTATTCTATTCTATTCTATTCTATTCTATTCTATTCTATTCTATTCTATTCTATTCTATTCTATTCTATTCTATAACATCAGAGACCTGTCCATCCACTGAAAGATTTGCTCTGGACCAAGCAATTTCTGTCTCTTGGCAAAGCTTATCTTCTCTGTTAATTCTTAATTGTAACTCTCCTGTTAGCTGTTTAGCTGCTTCATTCTTTCACTTATGGTATTTTCTTAATTTACTTTACTTCAGGTACCTTATGGTATTCAGTACTTAAATTACTCTTCCCATCTGTTCTTAGAAAGGGAAAGCAAGAAAAGAAAGCAAGCAGAGATGTCATATAAATGGAGTCAATAGCACCTGTCCATTTGGAGAACACAGATAACAAGTAGTGTCTCAAACCACTTGTATTTAATGTACAATGCGAGGCTATTCTAATCTAGCTCAGTCAAGCCTGAGTCCTGCACTGCCTTCGGCATCATCTTATCACAGATCCTTGAAGTAGCATATTAAGGGAAAAGAATGACTAACCAGCATGAAAAGCAGAATATCAGTTTTTATTCTGATTTAAACACCAAACAACATAACCAAACCACACCAAAGTACAGTTATGCATTCAGCAACACTTGAAAACATTAAGAACTTTATTTTGTAGACTGGCAACATGACCAGTAAGAATTCATAAGCAAAGGGTACTGTCAGTATTAGATGTGGGATGTATCTTTAGGCAGGGACTGAATTAGACTGATTTACTGTAACTCAGTGGCATTATACTGTCTGGAAGTGGCCGTATTTTGTGCTCCAGAAACCAAGGCAAAAAACCCAAGGCTTCCACAGAAGGAAAGGTATTTTGCTGGTGAAGAGGGAGAGGAGTGGTTCATTATCATTACAGTGATGGATTTTCTTAGCCTGCCTTTGCCTGCAAGTGGTTCTGTTGTTCCCCCAATGGCACCCAAGGACAAGGATAAAAGAACTTGTGGTCACAGAGCATTGCCACTGACTTTGGAATACGTGAAACTTTGAGCAAACACAGTAATGTGCTGGGTACGTGATCTAAGATGTCAGCCAGATGTGTTCAGTGGGCCATGGTGATGCACACAATTGAGTCAAAACAAAATGAAAACAGAAGCGTTTAATAGGAAACCAACTGGGAATCTCTCTTGCCTTCAAACTGTGGCTGTTGCTCTTTGATTACTATTGCCCAAGGCCCCACTCCATCTGGTCCATAGATTAGGATGTCACTGCCGCAGTGAAAAATGAATCATTTCTAGAGATGCATTAGTAGTTTTCAGGAGTTCTTCTGAAAGTAGGATCAGAGGGCTACAGGAGGTAACCAGGGCGGTACAGAGTAGTAGCGGCAGCAGGACTTTCAGTTTCTGTCTGCAGAAGTGAAAACATCTGCTTGTAGATGTAAGCTGAGGAGAGGTTAGGTGTTAGCAGCAGCTGGGTAACAGCTACCTTCCTTCCAAACAGACACTGCTTAGAGAGGCATTCACAGACTGACAGCACATTTGCAGTAGGCATTTGGTTTCTCTCCTTCTCTCTCCCTGTATCAATACTGTTTTCTATACTTTAATACATAGCAGGACCATAGGAACTGCATCAGCTCAGAGATGAGTGACCTTAGCCTGTGTCAGCAAGACTTTTCTTAAGAGTAGGAACCTGTACCAATAGCAAAACTTATGTCTACACTGTAGCTCTCGCTGAGACTTTCACTGAAAAGCAGAGTGTAGTATTAGCACAGAAGCTGCCACGGGTTTTTCCATACAGCAGTTTGTACTGCTGGGTGAATGGATAAATCCCAGTCCCAGGGCACTCTCTTTGTTCCTTCAGTTGGAGCAGACCCAGAGGAGGTCTAACTGGTGCTAGGAATGACTTAACATCTCTGGCCAGCTCTGAGACCACAAACTTCGAGAATTTTTTATCTGTTGCCCTGCTACATTCAAAGCTTAAAGTCCAGTGCTGCTCGCCCTAATGCCTCAGTGGCACCTGCACTTACTGAATCCAAATGGGCTGGGAGTGAGTGCAGAGCCTTCTGAAATGTGTCTCTGCTACAGGAACAAGTTCCTGACAAGATTGCCACAGAGCAATTTAATGGGTTTCTCCTGCCGTTCTAAAGCTGTGAATAGATCTATTCATTCCCTTGGAAAAAGAAGGTTAATAAACTCTGAGAATCAGGGAATATTTCAGTGTAATAGTTCGGGTGTGGGAAGAGGGGACAGGGAATAAAAGTGGCGGATTTTGCTGTAGAAATATGCTAGGCACGCTCCTGAATTTCATTCCAGGGAGGGTGAAGCTCATGTCATAGTCTGCTTACAGAAGAGCCAGGGAAGAGTGTGAAGGGGAAGTAAAGGAAGCGATTATTCTTGTGCAGAGGTGCTCTGAGTTACCCAACCAAGAATTCTGCCAGGGTGATTCAGATCTGTCTCCAAGCCAGTGGAGCAGGCATTGACTGCAGACATGACTACCCCAGGGACTCACAACTTCATGAAGAGCTGGAAATGAGGGCAACAGAATCCATCATGAACTTTCTCTGCTCTCACACACAGGAACTTTCTCTGATTAGCTTCAGTGGCTGCAGCACTCCCCTCTTCTACACAGGATAGTGGCCACAGATGGAACATAGAAGCACCTCAGGCACAAGGTGGAAGAACAGTTTTAGGCCCTCCACACAAAACCTGGAGAACAGAAGCAGAGAAACACTGACTAGGAAACCCACCAGAGATTTCAGCAAGCACAGGAATTCCCTCCAGACAAGGAGAGAAAGAACTGCAAAATGCAGCTAACTTACCCTAAGCACCCTATAAGACACACAGCGGTACTGAAGATCGCGCAGTGGTGGAGCTGACCATCTCCCATCCAGGCAGGCATCCCCGCAAGATCAAATCTTGTCTTGTGGATCAGATAAGCAGCGGCACCCTGTAGAGATCATCAGGTTTTTTAAGGGGTCCCGCATCCTGTGACACCAGGCTGGGTCTTGGAGCAAAAGCCCCACCTGTATTTCACAGTCATGTTATGTAACTCCTCATCTGCTGCTCACGTGCACAGCCCGCTAAGGGGGTTGCACTCCCCCTGCCCAGCACTGTCCTTCCTCATCTTCATCTCCCTCAGGTCTATTAGCGGTCAAGTGAGAGCTTGAAGGTCTTTCATGGTCATCTCAGGATGTCAACACTTTCCTGTCCCCCCTCAGTTTCATAAACAAAGGTGTCTACAGACACATGTTATCTGTTACCCTTATCATGCACCTGGGAGCTTCTGGGCTCCCACTAAGCATTCCCAGACTGGGCACAAACACCAATTATTCCCAGACAGCCCTTGGCAGCTGGATATTTCTAATCAAACTCCAATTAATTCCCTCTGCTACAGACAGTTAGTCCTGCCATCACCTACCAAGGAAAAGGGCTCTTCCCCAGCTTAAATCATGCTTGGTGTTCAGGTGTTGTGGAATTAAAGCAAAGCAAATTATAACCTCCTTTGCTGGGCCAGAGGCAAGGAGAAGTTTAGAGTGGGGGGTCATCAGCTGTACAAAGCTCGAAGATGCTCTCCCCTGTCACTAATAGGCTTGGCACTGAAGGTAGAGACGGGATGTTCTCAAAATTTCTCTTAAAAAATGGATCAGACATGAGTAATTGGGATGAGGCACTCACCTGTCTTCACAAACAACTTTTGTGGTAATTTTAGGTGACATATCCCCAGTCAGGTATTACAGTTGCAGAGCAGCTTTTTGAATGACTCTTTTCTACACAAACCATCTAGCAATCAGAAGGAAACAAAAGATGTATTCTAGCCTCCTCTGAGCAGTTCTCTGAAAAGGGTAGCAGTCATTCTGCTTGGCCTAAAAGGTTACTACAGTCTATAATCTAGAGGATGTGCAAGATCAGCCCTTTATTCCTTCACATTCCATTGCACATACTCAAATCCTTAATTCCATTGATTTGACATCCAGAAAACTAGGAGAGCTGAAAGAGAAGTATCTAGTACATGAGGCAGCATGGCAGGTGTGATTTACCTTGAGGGCAATCAGACAGCCACAGCCAAAATATAGGACATACGTGTTTGCCAGGAGGGATTCCAGCACGGATGCTGCATCCTAAGTAAAGCCAAGAAACGAGACAAGTGCACAAGCTGTCACTGTTGTCTGCAGTGTTTCTCTCTTCCAAGGGCAGTTCCCTTCAAAAAAGTTCCATCTCAAAATCACCAGCCCAAATTCTCAGATAATGTTAAACAATCTCATCCAGCCCAGCTACCCTGCTCAGAGTAAGGCCAAGTCCTTCTGCTAGGGATGTTGAAAGTCAACTAGTGTTTGAGCTAAAATTTCTCATTTATACTGACTCTGATGTTTTGTTCATGCAGATGAACTGAAGAGCATTTCCATTAAGCCATCTTATTCAGGTCTCTCAAACATATAAGCATTTTTCTGACTGCTCTGAACATGTATTGCCATGCTAAAGAGGCTTTAATTTAAAAATTCAATCTTGTTTGGAAAGCAGCATTAATAAACACAACTGTACTGAGTTGACTTGGTTGCAAACCAGAAAGTTACAGATGCTTATAAATTATTTGTGGCACTTCATGAGAATTATGAATTTGAAGAGTATTTCTCAAGGCACAGCCTTTTCACAGACTAAGGAAAGCATCATGAGAATACTACTATCTGTTGCTATCACTGCTGTCAGCTGCTGGCCATGCCATCTGAATGCTCACAAAAAGCAGGACAATGCCAAAAAAAACAGGGGGAAAAAAAAAAGGAAACAAAAAGTGGGACATTTAATCACTCCACACCACCTGGAATATTCAGCAGTGCATCAATTGCATATCCTCAGCACACTGAGATGCACTGGAAAGGTGAACCTGGAATATTAAAGTGGAACGTGATGGGTACTGGCTAAGGGTGTGCTTGAAATATTAATTAGGAGCTGAGCATTTAATGGTTTTCTTAGAAAAACAAATCCCAAGTTTTCTGGCCCACAAAATGAAGAGGGAAATCTAAAACCACAGGGTTTAATCTGCTTTCCTTATCGCTAACGGCAGATTGTCTTCTGGACCATCTTCAGCTTCCACTTGATTCCTGCAGAACAGACTTTTGGACAACCAGTGTCCCAAATTTGGCTTTTGTGTTAATACTCACATCTCATCAAGACACCATTAAGCAGAAGGATTTGGGGAAGCTTGTAACACAAAAGCCATTTTGTTGACTTTGGCATCCTTATCCTCAGCGTTTGCTGAAAACAGTGTTTTGCAAGAGGGAAAAAACATATTTCAAGCCAGCATTATCCTGGTTAATTCTGTATTCCGTATTGTGAGGATAGTCTGTTTTCCATGCATAGTCGGAGACATTTCTTTTGGTGCATATGGTCATCCTGTTAGGCACTTCCTACGCAACACCCAGAATTCATTTTTTGTTTCGGTGGGGAGCACCTTGGACATTTCTATGAGTGTGAAAAAGACACCTGCTCACTTTTGTCTTCTGCTATGCAGAAAAGCCTCCTGCTTTCCTTGCTTCTTGTGGTCGCTGGGCCTTGTTGGCAAGTGCTGGCTGTGGGTCACCTCATGGGCTGAAGGACAACTATGGAGCAAGGCTGTAAGGGCCGGGACACAGGTGAGTGTAAAAACTCTTTTCCTTGCGACTATTTCTTTTTGCATTGAGGTAGGGTGTGCCTGGCCCCTAATAGGAACCACGCATGGCCCAAGGCAGGGGGACGATAGCATGGATGGGGGACGAGCATCCTCAGCACCACGTTCGATGCGCGGGAGAAAAGCTGACCAAAACCACTACGGCAGGGGCCGACCCTCGGCGGGGGGGCCTCCCAAGCCGCGGGGGGGCCTCCCAAGCCGCGGGGGGGCACAGCCAGGCCTCCCCGCGGCGGCGGGACAGCATCGCTGCGCGGAACGCTGATGCCGGGGAAGCCGTTTCCAGCCGAGCCGGGCTACGGCAGCGGCGGCGCGGCGGTTCCCGCCGGCCCATGCTGAGGGGCGGCCGGCCTGCCCCGACTGGCTAGGGGCGGCATGGCGGGGGCCATGAAAGTGCTGAGGACGCTGAGGAATCATTGGAAGAAAACCACATTCGGAGTCTGCCTGTTGAGCTGGGGCGGGAGCTGGCTCTACGGGAGGCACTGGTAACTGCCGGCTGGGGGCGGGCCGGGCCGGTGCGGCAGGGGAGCGCGGCCGTCGCTCTGGCTGGGTGCCTGCCGCTTTCCACAGGGGACCGGCCCCGCGCGGCGAGGGCAGCGCTGCCATGTTCGCCTCGGATGCTCGGGCTGCCAGCCTCTGCCTCAGGCAGCCTCGCCCCGCGGCTCGTAAAATGGGGGCTTTGTCTTAGAGGGCTCCGGTGCCTTTGGGACGTGGCTCTCCCTCCTCCTCCAGCAGCCACGAACTTAGGAAGGCTCAGTGCCTTTTCTGACTTCTCACTTTGGCCTTGTAAACCTGGGGCTAGGTCAGGCGGTAGTTTTAAACAGAAGGCTTGTCAGGGTAGCTTGAATAATTTTGGGGCCTGTTGGAGAGAAGAAAGATTTCTTCTAACACAAAACCATAAATGCCATGAGCCATGTGTATGCAATTGGCTTGCACTCTTCTAAGCAATATAAGACTGAAACCAGAGGCTCTGCGCCTGCAAATGGTGCCCCTGGTACTGGGCTGATGAGAAGCCACCTTTATGCGCAGAAGGCCTTGCGCCGATGAGTTTCTCCGCCTCTTTCTTTGGATGGTGCCATGCACCTCATGAAAGCTCCCAGTCTCCGGCTGCACGAGTGCTTGGGGCACGGCGCCGGAGTGTGCCGCCCTGCAGTGTGCCGCCCACCCAGCTGGAAGGACCCCAGAAGTTGTACCTCATGGTGTGTCATTTTCGGTGTTTTGTCTATGGAGCCTGTGTTCTCTATAGTAAGCAGAATCCTAGTTCACAGGTTTTAAGTAGCTAGGTTTATATTTTAATCCCTGTCCTTTACCATTGTGGTTAATACACTTGACTAAAATACAAATACAGCCAAATTATTGTAGCAAATTTCTACTTCTGGTGATGCTGTTTATTTTGCCTTAATGTCTTTTAATTGTTAAGTCATGGTTTTAGTAGTGTTCTTTTCTGCTTACATTAAAATGCTGCCAAAGCCTCTGTGGAGAACTTGGGAAAATACAATCTGTTTATGCTGTTTGTTATACTTTCCTTCTTTGTTTCCTTTTGCCTAGGGACTTTTCCGTTAGTCTTTGTTTTGAGTAGCACATCTGCTTTAGGTGCTTTTTACCTGAAGCACTAGGGCTGTGTTGACTTCAGGGCAAGCATCAACCTCTCGCTCTGTGCTTCTGTCCCTGTGTTGTAGGGTTGCTGATTGTGGGAGAGACGATGGTAGGATGGAGAATAACTGTGAAAGTGGTGGTAACAAGGTCATGGTTTCACATGTATGCCAACAGGAAGAAAATAAGTACATAGTATATTGCTGTGTTGTAAGCAGAAGGATTTGTGTTAAACAGGCTGGGGGTTTTAATGCCGTTTTGTAATGTCAGTAGATCCTTGAGCCTGCATTCCACTTTGCCCTCTGGTGACTTGATTTTTGAATTCAGATAAAATAGCAAAATGCAAATGAGCAATGATTTGAAGTTCTATCATTCTATGTAACCAAAAGAATAAACTTAATGGACAAACTGAGGAGGAAGAAATGCTTGGTGGCATTCATACGAGGGGCGGGCTGGCTGGCAGGGCAGAGCAGCCCCCGACTTTGCCAGGTACCCTGCTTACATAAATGGCCTCTTTACTGATATGTGGTTGCCACAGATACTAATGACAGCACAGTAGATGTCAGGCTGGGTACTACAGAGTGCTACTGAAATAGAGCATTAAGAAAAAATCTATATCAGCTCCTTGTGCATATGGAGAGTAGGCACTTGAGGAGGCCTAGGAGCAGCGTCAGACACAACCTGTCTCCCCTTTATGTCTGTCGTTTGTGGATTTATGTGCCTGTGTACTGTTGGTTTCAGCTGTATTGGTTTCCTGTGCAGTAACTGTGGAAACAGCTGATGATTATGGAGAGCTCGAAACAGGTGATATAGTGGTGAATAAGGAGGAAAATATGAAAGGCAAACAAACAAAAAGGGGGCTTTTGGTATGTAAATTGCATTGTGCAGAGGTTGTTTGTACCAAGTGTGGGCATGGTGCTTTAACCCAGATGAGCTAGTGGAGGACAGATATGTTTACACATCCCATTCTTCAATCTCCTTTTTCCTCTGTAAGGCAAAATAGGGCATTTCCTCACCAGACATTGGAAATGCAAGGTAGGAGATCCTGTGTTGACAAACAGCTCTGTGTGACTTTGATGTAGACTGAAGCAGAGCAGTGAAGTACTGCATGCAGAGATGTAAATACTGTTTGGAAAAAAAGTGACAACCATTTAGCCATTTCACTGTGAAGGATTGTTTTAGCCAGGGAACAGAAAAATGAGAAGTGACAGAAGAACCTGGTTACAAGAGTTTAATTGTTCAAAGGTGGTCTTTATTGTGGTACTCTGTGCATAGTGAAGACCTTACCTTGTGGTTGCTGGATGGCAGGGAGTAGGCCAGGATCCCTCTCTGCAGCTTTTGCCTCCAAATATGGTGAGGACTTTGGGTGGCATTTTTTTTTCTGTATTTTCCCTTTTTCTAGCTTAAGTTCCAGTTATGCTGGGGGGCATAAGAGGTGCCTTTTGCCCCATGCACCATCTGATGCAGGTGACACTTGAAGAGGTTAACAAGTGAACCGTGGGCTATGCTGGCTGTGAGGCTTGCTGTTACTGACATCAGAGGCTAAACGGCAATGCGTGAGGCATACTTGACTAGACATATCTGTACTTTTAGAACAGATTAAAAGCTTAGTAGAGTCTTGTGCTTCAGTTTCTGGCATCACTGGAGTTTTTCTGACGAAGGGGCTTGCTTTAGCACAGCATCAGTTCAGATTAGCCTCTGACTTCTTGGAATTAGCTGTCTGAGATGTTGATCATTTATTTGCAGCTGAAGAAAATGATTGTTTCCCGTTCTGCATCCCTTCTCTTGGCTTTTCTTTTGCCATGGATTCTCTAAGTTATTTCTCTTGCACAGAGTAGATCGTTTGCTTTTTTGACTTCTCAAGGTTCATCCTTCTGAATGCAGAGGCTACAAAGCCTGCATTAAGTGGAGCTATTATGAATAACAATCTGACTATGGAAGAGTTACCATTTATTTGAAGGACAATCTCTATGTGGCCATAGAAACCGAAGAGCTATGGGGTACTTGGTTAAGACTTCAGAGGCTATGTGGACAAATAAGGACAAAAAGAGTATTATCTCTTACTTGTTCCCTGTACCTCTTCCCTGCCTGGAAATGCACCTGGCTGTCCCCTTCTAGCACCCCCAGACTGTGCTGGGGGGCTGATATGGATACCCTTGTGCTCCATAGGCTGTAGGGGAAAGAGGGGCACTGACATTTGTTGCTGAGTTAGTCTGAGGGTTGTGGATGACATTAACTATAAAGATTGGGGAGTTTCTTAGCCCAGTCATGTATGATACTTTATTCATGCAGCATTTAGTTGCTGGATGAGTGTGTTAGCCTTTCATCTTTGGAGGCGTTTGTGCAAATATTAACTGGTTCAAAAGTAAGGGGTTTTGGACGAAATGAGAAGAGTTAAGGGGAAACCTAGTGCTGATTGCCCCTCCCCCATGTCTGATCCCATCCTTCTAAGTATGTGATATGACAGCACATGTGCCTCTTCAAAAGAGACATCGATCAGGAGACAGCAGAGGGTTTTCATGTGTAAAATGAAATGCTGTTCTTTATGTCCAGATGGTGCAGCGAGTCACCAGCTATGTCAAATCAGCAGAAATTTAATCACTGTTATGATGACAGAAATTATGATGAGGGATGGACCACTGCAGGAGAAGAAAATTGGCCTGATGGCTGCGCTCAGAGAATTGTGGTCAATGGCTCAGTGTCCAAATGGACACCAGTGACAAGTGGCATCCCTCAAGGGTCTGTACTGGGACCAGTGCTGTTCAACATCTTTGTCAGTGATATGGAATCAAGTGCCCTCTCGGCAAGTTTGTGGATGACACCAAGCTATGTGGTCCAGTTGATAGGCTGAAGAGAAGGGATGCCATCCAGAGGCACTTGGACAGACATGAGGGGTGAGTTCAAGGCAGCTTCATGAAGTTCAACAAGGCCAAGTGCAAGGTCCTGCACCCAGGTCAGGGCAATCCAAAGCACAAATATAGGCTAAGCAAGGAGTGGCTTAAGTGTGGGCTTGGGGAGAAGGGCTTGGAGGTGTCATTTGATGAAAAACTCAACATGAGCTGGAAATGTATACTTGCAGCCCAGAAGGCAACCATATCCAGGACCACATCAAAAGAAATGTGACCAGCAGAGTAGAGATGATTTTTCCTCTCTGCTCTTGTGAGACCCCACCTGGAGTACTGCATCCAATTCCGGCACTCCCAACACAAGAAGGACATAGAACTGCTGGAGTGGGTACAGAGGAGGGCCTTGAAGATGATCAGAGGGCTGGAGTACCTCCCCTATGGGGACAGGCTGTGAGAGTTGGGCCTTTTCAGCCTGAAGGGAAGGCTCCAGGAAGACCTTCCAGTATCTGAAGGGGGCCCACAGGAATGTTACAGAGGGACTTAGCAAGGGCTAGTAGTGATAGGAAGGGGGGTAATTGCTTTAAGCTGGAAGAGGGTAGATTTAGACTGGATATTAGAAATAAATTCTCTACAGTGAGGGTGGTGAGACCTTGGAACAGGTTGCTCAGGAAGGCTGTGGATACCTCCTTCGTAGAGGTGTTTCAAGGTTAGGCTGGACAGAGGCTTGAGGAACCTGGTCTAATGGAAGGTGTCCCTGCTCCTGGTGAGGGGGTTGGTACCACATGATCTTTAAGGTCCCTTGCAGCCCAAACCGTTTTATGATTCTAGGAATACTAGTTTAACTGATAATAGATCAGGCCATAGTGTTACAGTGGTGTCACTGTGTAAGTGGCCATCACTTCACAAGGATGAGGACCCCCAGTATTGTGCTGAGGCAGTGAACTCAGCAGCTACTCAGTTTTACTCTGTATCTCTTAAAGTACTGACTTTTTCCATAGAAAACGCTGGCAAGGCTTTTGGGCTTTTGCTTGCCAGTAACCTGAGTGTTACTATTATCTATAATTTGAATGTTAGTCTCTGTGTGTTTGCCAACTGATAACTCACTTTGTCACCTTTCTGAGAGGCTGACTTTGTTTCATTACAGCTTTGTCAAAGAAATGGAGTATAAATTCTGAGTCTTGGTTAAAGTTGATAAAAACTGAGATTTGTCTTTCATGACCTTCCCAAAGCCAAGCTGGAAGTAAATGCTGATATCCAACAAAGAGGATGCTGTGCTCTTGCTGTATTGGAAGCAGACCAAAAGCTCTCTGCTAAGATAAACTCTTTTAGGAGTTCTGTTGTAGCTCTTGAGTGCACAGCTTGACTATAGTCATGTTTCTCTTCACAAAGCTGTGTTTTGATGCAGACACTGAACTGGTGAGTTTTTAGGCTTCTTTTGCTTGAATGTACCTAATAGTCTTAGATTTAATGCTAATAACCCTTTTTGAAGTGGGATCTTACACCTGAGCCTCTTTATAGATTTGTAGTATTGTCACTTTTAAGGGAGTTGCTTTGCTTAGCTCTGAAATGAAGGCTGAAGGCTTACTCTTTTTGCAGCTGTGGGACTCAAACAGCTTCTTCAATTCATTTGCTGTCTTGCTGAGCTCATTGATGCCCTGGCTGATGTTTTGTTGTGGGAACCATCCTTTCAGCCCTGGCCTCTGCTGGCTCTTGGGCAGAGGATGCAGCCTTATCTGGAGGAGCATATGCACTCAATTGTGTGGGTCTGCATGTGTGTATGTACAAGTATTAATTCCCTGTTCTAGCTGAAAACACTTAGAACCGAACAGTGGTCACCAGTCCTGTGCCAGGGATGTTGCAGATAATCAGAGCAGCTCCTGTTCAGGTGGATTGTATGGATGTTGTGCTCTCGCATCCCAGTGTGTTCTGGCAGCCTGACATGGCTGGTGCATATTAAGCTATGGACAGTTCCTTTGCCTTACTGTGTTTGCTCCTTGCTTTGGGCCTAAACCTGCTCTGTTCTTCAAGGGCTCAGCCCTGCAGAGGCTGCCAGCCTTGCAGGGTTGATTGAGATCTTTGTTGAACCAGGCAAAGTTCTGTCTGTGGGTTCAGCTTAGGACATCCTCTTTCTTCCATACCTCACTGCCACTGCTCGTTCCTCTCTGTCTCCCAGTTTTTTACTGCTTAAGCAAGTTGGCCCAGTTGTAAGCTGTGTGATGTGTAATTCTCGCAGCGGGAAGGCAGCCTGCAGTTGTCCATCAGAAGCAATGCTGCACATCTGTTTTGCTTTAAGGCCAAAATTGTGTCTATGTAATACTAGTCAATAATGGACAGAAACATTAACAGAATGTTATCTTTCTTATTAAAGCCTCCTCTTTGAGAACTTTGGCACAGTTGTATTTTCATAATCTATTATGTACCAAGACAAAAGACTCTTAAGAAGTTCCTTTTTTTGCTATTTTTATCATTCTTCTAGCTGTATTTATTAATTGGTATGATACACAGAGGACTTCCAGACCCACTTGGGGTACTTAATGTGAGCCATATGAGATAAGACGAGCTGTGATACAGGAGGACTGCTGTTCTCACAGATACAGCGCTGTGAGTGCATTTGTGCTTTCTTTTTCTTCAGTGTGAAGATAGTAAAGTGTTAACATTTTAAGGAGAAAGAGAAAAAACCAAATTCTGTTACATAGCATTTTTAAGCCAAACTCAGATATCTGACTTTGCAATATGTGTCCTAATTGAATCAGTGGGAATCCTATGAGTATGGCTGAGATAGGACGGGATTCTGGGTGCTGAGCTGCTGGAGAGGTGAGACAAATCACCCATAAATTAATGGACAGTAAGTGGTTCTTCTGGTCTTAGAACCTAAACCTTTCATTTGGCACCAAAATGTTATGTGCCAGAGTAGATGTTTTCTCTTTCTCTAGGACAAAATTAGCTTAAATGTTGACATCCAAACTGTCAAACCTAATCTTTGTGCCTAAGACTCCATCGAGCCGAATCAAGCTTCCATCCTTGACAGTTGTCTTGAGGATATTTGCAGGTTGGGACAGAGAGCACAGTTATCTTCTGTTTGCATTTGAAAAGTTGTGCTGGACTGCATTTTCAAGGCAATTAATGCTGCAGCACAAGATTGCAGGGAGGAGTGAAATAGAGTGGATGACAATGACACAGCCTGACTTCTGAACAAAACGGCATCAGTGTGAAGTAAACAAATACCATGACTTTGAGTAGCATTTGTTCATAAGGTTAGGACAGCAGTTCTCTAGTACATCAGCTATGCAGCCATCCTTTGATAGTCAAGGTTCTCTTGATCTCACATAATGTTTCAACTTTATGTATCGAAACTGAAATGGCTTTGCATTTGCTCTGGCCACACATTCACAGAGGGGAAAAATGGTCCCTGTACGAGGGATCATGCCCTCAGCAGTGTAGTCTGGACTTGGCCTGTCATGATGTTTTGACTCAACAGGCATTAGCTGTGACAGTGTTTAGCTTGGAACACAAACCTTTTCAGAGGCTGTTGTTTTAACTGGGGTGCTTTCATTGGATTATTGCAATCAAAAACTAGTCTGTCACTCCTCTAATATTTCAGGGGCTTAATACTTATTCCTTTGGTTTTAAGGAGCAAGTATGCTAGTTAAAAGCATGCCTTGAAGGAAATTTGTTTTAGAAATTCCTGGACATTTCCTGGTGAGGTTATTCACATTATTTTCTTTTTCCATGCTTAAAGTCTTCCTTTGCCTATTTGTTATTCCCAGGAATAAACCTGTGGCTTTTTTACTGCAGGTTTATTGTCTCTGAGACCCACATGATATCTCACCTGAAGTCATTCTACTTCTCCTTTTTTGACATTGCAGCATCTATTTGTGACACCAAAAAGAACATCCTCTCTAGCTTCAGGAGCAGATAAATACTGTAAACTCATGGAACTGCAGAGATTGCACTTGTATTTGGGAACAGAGGTGTGACCAAGGCCTTGCCTTCTCCTCTGCTGTTTCCATTGCAGGATTTGGCCTGATGAGCCAGGAGTGTGGCTTATGGCAGGAGTGTGCTGCTTTCCTGGTCGCTTTTTATTTTCCTGGTTGGCCTTGAGTCTTTTTAATGGGTGTAGTGTATTCATCTTGGTATGCTGGCTATAATTGTGGGCTTTTGTACTTGATATTTTTGAGACAATAATACAGTGTCTTGCCAGGTATTGGCAAGGGCAAGCTGAAGGAGCTTTTGATTTTAGGAAGGAGGGGGAGTGTCTGCATCTAGAGGACAGATGAGACTTTTGGCACTGCAGACCAGCACTCCCTGTTTTGTCTGCAAGGGCATTTTGTAGTGTGGGGAAGAACGAAATTTTGTTCTTCACTTGGTAGCTCTATCTCCAGTTTATTTGCCAGCTGTACCCTCCTTGCCACACTGCTAATGCCATCCATCACCAATGACAAGCGTGAGGATTAGTCTTTAGTTTATTTCTGAAATGGCTATCAGTGACATATCTAGTACTGATATTTTCTTCTTTGTTTTTAAATTTTACTTAGGTGATTTGAGTGATTTGTCACCTCTCTTGAGGTACTGCTTTAGGCTGTGTTCAGACCTAGGTGAGTGGTAGGTGCTCCATTAACATTTGTTCAGCTTTTAAGCTGAAGAGAGGGATGTAGAGGGGTGTTCTCAATTAGGCACAAAGATTCTAGTCCCTGGAAGTTACACTTAAGTCTAAATCCCTTCTATTCTACCAGAATGGTAAGTGCCTTCAGTGTAAATAACAGGCAGCATTAACATTGAAGAAAAACCCCACCCCTTAGATCTGGAGTACAGTTATGTAGCAGTTGAAATCACAGTTATGGCTGTGCCTCATACTTTATGTAATCTCAACACACTTGGTCTTTGTTTTCTGCTTTTCTTCACTTTAGAAAGGGTGTCTGTGTGTACAGGCAGGAAAAAACCCATATGTGTGCTTGAATGGGTGTGTTTCATCCTTAAAATGTGTTAAATAGGTCTTAAAGAACCTGTATTTTTTGTTTTTAGTGTGGCAAAAGCATGTGCAGAAAGGGTATGTACCTGCCTTTTAAAAGCTAGCAAATTGTTTTAAACTTGCACAACCTAATGTCCACTCTCTTTTCTGTCTTACCTAATAGCGATAACCTGCTACGAAGAGCTGCATGCCAAGAAGCCCAGGTAATACCGTTTAAAGTGATAAAATTAGATTAAAATCTCTCTCTTATCTTGGTTGTACAGAGCTCCTGAGATTCTCCCTGTGGGCCCTCTCTACGTGACAAGCCTTATAATGGTGCCATCTGTGTTCTTTTGCTGAAGTACCAAAGGGCAGATGAGGCCTCTAGCTTGCAGCCAGGGTACTGTACCTTTCGTGTCCTGACTGCTGTTGCGATGGATGGTGCAGTGTTATCACTGGGGTAATCTCAGTTGCTTCTGTAGCTACCCAGACCTCCATTTCTGCAGGTATGATTGCTCCGTGCCTGTAAAGTTCTGGTAGGAAGATGATTTGTTGATAAGACAGGAGACTGAAATCTCTCATCCACCACAAGGAGTGTAGTTTAGGCAGAAGCAGCACAAACTGCTTCACGTTAGCGCCCAGTGGGAGAGCCCTTGCCCTTGCTATTTGATTCTGGCTGACTTTATCTAGGGTACTAAGTGGGATGACTGACCTAGCACTTTTAAGACACGGGTACCCCATGGGAACTTAATGGAGGGAACTGATCTGCTGATCCCTGACAAGGAAGGTAATATTTAGAAAGAGTAAGTTACTCTCTGAGTATACTGACTGTTGCATTTTGTAGTCTCTGGCCTGCATAAATTCACATACTGTAGTATTCCCATAAGGAAATCTTGTCCTTAATAGATGTCTTTCAGGGATGCATGTGTGACAGCTTACTGTCTCTTGCTACATGAATGGTGTGCTGTAGGATTTTAAGTCTTTCTACTTCCCAAAAAGTATAAACCTCCTTCTCCACGCCAGATTTGGCAGGAGGTGACACTGAGCCCATTGCTGCTATGTGCTAGGGTCTGAGAAGAACTGTGAAAATTATTTTTCTCATTGAGAAACTCTCCTTGACAGTACCCTGTTTATGTGGTGCACCTGGATAATCCCAGTTTTACCCTGCCTGCCGTTGAGGGAAAGATATTCACAGCAGCTTGATTTGGGCAATGGAACTTCATGCCAGAATAGATGTTAGGGAGCTCAAGTCTCATGAAACAGTAAGAAGAATCTTTCTCTGAAAATACTGCTTTCATAAATCATACTTACAGCTTCAGAATCAAAGCATTTCCAAGTCATAGTGTCAGTTGTTCTTGAGTTTTACGTTTTCAATATTAATTTTTACTGTGTAATATCAAAGTGATAGAAGTTTTTAATAGCACCAAAAGTAGCAGTTAATACTTCAGAATTTGAAGTATGTTGACCAATTCAGTATTTTTTTTAGAGGTACTGATGAAATGGTATATAAGGAGAAGTTAAAAGATGATCAGAGGACTGGAGCACCTCTCCTATGAGGACAGACTGAAGGAGCTGGGGCTGTTCAGTCTGGAGAAGAGAAGGCTCTGAGGTGACCTAATTGTGGCCTCCCAGTATCTGAAGGGGGCCTACAGGAAGGCTGGGGAGGAACTTCTCAGGATCTCAGGTAGTGATAGGACTAGGGGGAATGGAATGAAGCTGGAGGTGGGGAGATTCAGGCTGGATGTGAGGAGGAGGTTCTTCCCCATGAGAGTGGTGAAACCCTGGAATGGGTTGTCCAGGGAGGTGGTTGAGGCCCTGTCCCTGGAGGTGTTTTAGACCAGGCTGGATGAGGCTCTGTCCAGCCTGATCTAGTGTGGGGTGTCCCTGCCCATGGCAGGGGGGTTGGAACTAGATGATCCTTGTGGTCCCTTCCAACCCTGACTGATACTGTGATAAGTGTGTGCACTATCAAAAAGGTGTACTTGCTGAGGTCCAAGAAGATAATTCTGTTGTGGAAATCTGACTTGCCTGTTTCTTAATTCTAGTCGTTAGCTGATGGGATCTTCTGTTCCATTACGCCTTAGTCTTACAAATGAAAACGCAGAAGCATTGTCGATAGAGCTTCTTACAATTTCAGTGGTTAAAGCCTGGGAAAATACCCTGCAGAAGACTCCTGCATTAGGAAGGAATGAACCAGAAAGCCTAGTAATCAATTCTTGCTGTAATTTTCATTCTCACTGATGTGTCAGTGCCAAATGCTGCTTGAAAACACACAGTGATTCAGCAGTAAGGCATTAAATGTCTTATACCTTGTTCAGAATAACAACAAACTGTGGTTGTTTGAAAAATGCTGCTTTGTGTTAATAGTGCTGTGTAAGTGTTGGGGGAAAAACAGGGAAAGGTTTAGTCTGAGTGAAGTGTGTGTGGGTCCTACTAGTTTTACATCAGACTTTCAATTTTTTAAGCCTGTTTCCATACCAAATTGATGAAGTGCCCACCTCTGCTGTAGTTAGGATATTCTGGCACAGTGTTTTATGCAGAGCCTCCACCATGCATATCTGAATTTAAATACCAGTTTATGATGATAGCCTTGGAATGGCAAATGACCATGGAAAGGTTGTATAATAAAGAACTCATTTATCATGTTTTATACTACTTACACCTCCTTCCCTGGAATAAGCCAGTGTCAGCTGACTGTGGACTTCCTTTGCAGATGTGGTCTTGCTGATTTGCTTTCTTACTAAGCTCTTGGCATGTGTTAAAAGAGATCCTGTTTACCTGGCAAACAATTCACTCCGTGAAGCAGGGATAGTTTTCCATAAAGGAATGTAGTTTCTGTTAGTATTTGTAAAGCATTGTAAAGCCTTTGTATAAAGGGTTTTGCATAGTTGCAAAATAGTGATTGTCATCTTGGAAGTGCAGAAAAGCAGTGTCTGGGAATGTGCATTTGCCAAGGAAGTGAAAAAGGCATTGGCTTTCCTAAATTATACCTTCATATGTATATATCTAATAACCATTTCTAACATCTGGCTTTAAGTTGATTTTCTTTGTGTTGTGCTCTGGAAAATGACTCCTAGAATTCTACATTATTATTATTTTATTTCCTGTCTTAAAAACCAGCATTTGATTTAGAAATGCCCTTGTATATAGCATAAATGTTTAAGTGTATTACATAAAGAAGAGATTGTGTCATTGCTCATAAATTCTTTATAAGCCTTGTTAGGTTGGTTAGAGAAAGCAAATACATCACATTGTGCTCCCCAAGCAAATAATTAATTGTTTCTAACAGCTGTAACATGCTAGAGGTCTCCTGTATTTCCCAGTCCCCATCCAACAATTGCAATAAAATAAGTTCTCTGTTTTCCAGCTGATCTTTGAGTAAAGCTTAAGAGCTACCCATTTGTTTGCCTTTGTTTTAAGATTCCTTTACTCTCAGCAACTTCTCTTATCCTTTCACTTTCTTGAAGAAGAAATGTGATTGTTTTAAGCAACACAGCCTGCTGTACACTTCTTTTAACTGAAGTTTCCTGAGCAAGGTTGACAAGTAAAATTAACTATAAATGTAAATATCTAACAATGACTAAAATCTACTCTGTTCTGTATACAATACCCATTTCTTCAGTAAAAAATTACTGCTAGGGGAACTGACTTTCACAATAAAGGGGGGAGAAAACCTAGATGTTTCATGTTCAGTGCAACTGTCTTTTGGCCCTAAATGAGTTCTGGCTGGTACTGCTGAGTATGTTGCCATCCTTTCACTCAAAACCAGTTCAGTTTGGTGTGATGGTGAGGATGCCTTTAGGTGACCTAAAAGAGATTTACAGAGTGGGAAGTAATATGTGCAGAAGTAATCTCTGTAGAAGCTTTGCTTACCTCCCCTGTGCTGAAAAGCTGTGGAAATAGGTACAAATGGCTAAAAGAGGTTGTATGGACCAGCACCAGAACAAGAGGACACAGTCTCAGGCTGCGCCAGGGGAGGTTCAGGCTGGAGTTCAGGAGGAAGTTTTACACAGAGAGAGTGATTGCCCATTGGAATGGGCTGCCCCGGGGAGGTGGTGGAATCACCATCACTGGAGGTGTTCAGGAGGAGACTTGACAGGGTACTTGGTTGCATGGGTTAGTTGATTAGGTGGTGTTGGATGATAGGTTGGACGCAATGATCTTGAAGGTCTCTTCCAACCTGGTTTACTCTATTCTATTCTATTTAAAATTGAGGCAGCTATTCAGAATTGGATTAGAAGTTAAATGTGAATTAAGTGATTTTTATATGGGGACATGAGAAAGGAAAAAAAAAAATGTCAGAGAAACAGTAAGCTTACTTATAGGTTTAGGCAATTATCTTTCATATCTGTAAAAACACAATCCTAGGAAATACCCAGATGAGCTGAAAAGTTGCAAGAAATTAAGTACAGAAGGAGAAAAATATGCAGAAAGGATGTGGCGCATGAGACTTGCATAAGAGAAATCAAGCAACCTTGGAGTCAAGGATATCTCCCTGGATCTCTGCCCATAGCAGAAAACCAGAGGTTGACAGAAATGAAATGGTGGTAGAATTGTAAAAATGAGCTGAAGAGTGCTTGTGACAGTGGTGTGAGCTGCAGCTAGAAGGGCAGGTCTTTGAGTAGCAGGCCTGTGCTGAAGATGGAAGTCATCTGAATGTCAGGAGGCTTAAAAGCCAGCCAATTCACATCTACAGAGATGAATTTTGTTTGAACTGTTTTGCAAATGTGCTTTAAGTACAGTGACAGACTTTAAGTGCATAAAACAAACTGAACTTTGCTCTTTTTCCCTTACTCAGGCTTTTGGCAACCAGCCAATCCCTTCCAGTATGCCCCTGAAGAAAGCAACAGTGTTCCTCAACCCGGCAGCTTGCAAAGGGTAAAATTTCCCCTTCCCCACACTCATACGTGAGATACTCTTTCTGTACTTTTGTTTTGCCATCCACTATAAAAGCCAGCCAGATTTTTTAGCTCATTTTTGCCTCCCTCTGATGCCAAGCTGGTGCTATGTAACTGCCAAGCTTTACTTCACCAACAGTGCTGGAATGAGAAATAAAACTAGATGTTTGAGTTGAAAGAATGGTTTCTAAATGTATGTGTATTTTCACTTTTTATTTTGTCTTGTGTTTCAACCTTTCTCATTCCTTCACATTCCTTCCAAACTTTTGTGTGCTCATTAGCAGGAAAGCAGTTATCTTGGATGTGATGTGTCTGTGCCGGTCAGCCAAGCTTCATATTAGTTGTATCTCGGGGAAGGGCAGGGAGTTGTTAGCAGCAATATGAAAGGATTAATATATCTGATGTGGAAGTGCTTGGGCTTAGGTACATTTGTTCAGAACAAGTTCTATACAGAGGGAGTGATTGCCCATTGGAATGGGCTGCCCGGGGAGGTGGTGGAGTCACCATCATTGGAGGTGTTCAGGAGGAGACTTGATGGGGTGCTTGGGGCCATGGGTTAGTTGTTTAGGTGGGTTGGATTGGTTGATAGGTTGGACACGATGATCTTGAAGGTCTCTTCCAACCTGGTTTATTCTATTCTATCACTAGAAAATGCAAAGTGTTAACAAATTAAGCTTCTGACTTTTAGTGTCACGTTCCTACTTCTAAGCAATTTATAGTTAATGGCATAATTATTTTATTGTGCACTTACAGGCAGAACATGCATCAGCCCATTAACAAAAGAAGGTCAGATAAAGTGTTCCTTCTAACTTACTGAATAATATGTAAAAGTAATTTATTTATTTTTTAAATGTTCCTGAAAACCTAAACGAACTTTCTTTGTGGTCTGAAATCCTGATGCTCTGCAAGTCATTAATTTTCTAAGACATTTATTTTTCTGGAGATGTTGTTTTGTTTTAAAAATTATTTTGTGGAGCAAGGTAACTAACCTCTTCTGCATTTATGGCAAGTGCAATAAGAACGTGATATCTGAGGTAGGAGTCTAAAAATACAATGCATTTGAACCAAATGACACACATCCAACCGCCGGGCTCTGCACATCGGCCACAGCAACCCCATGCAGTGCTACAGGCTGGGGTCAAAGTGGCTGGAGAGCAGCCAGGCAGAGAGGGACCTGGGGGTACTGGTCGATGGTAGGCTGAACATGAGCCTGCAGTGTGCCCAGGCGGCCAGGAGGGCCAATGGCATCCTGGCCTGCATCAAGAACAGTGTGGCCAGCAGGAGCAGGGAGGTCATTCTGCCCCTATACACTGCACTGGTTAGGCCACACCTCGAGTCCTGTGTCCAGTTCTGGGCCCCTCAGTTTAGGAAGGATCTTGACTTGCTGGAGCGTGTCCAGAGAAGGGCAACAAAGTTGGTGAGGGGCTTGGAACACAAGCCCTGTGAGGAGAGACTGAGGGAGCTGGGGTTGCTTAGCCTGGAGAAGAGGAGACTCAGGGGTGACCTTATTGCTCTCTACAACTACATGAAGGGGGGTTGTAGATAGGCAGAGGTTGGTCTCTTCTCCCAGGCAGCCAGTACCAGAACAAGAGGACACAGTCTCAGGCTGCACCAGGGGAGGTTTAGGCTGGAGGTCAGGAGGAAGTTTTACAGAGAGAGAGTGATTGCCCACTGGAATGGGCTGCCCGGGGAGGTGGTGGAGTTGCCATCGCTGGAGGTGTTCAGGAGGAGACTTGACAGGGTGGTCGGTTGCACGGGTTAGTTGGTTGGGTGGTGTTGGATGATAGGTTGGACGCGATGATCTTGAAGGTCTCTTCCAACCTGGTTTATTCTACATTCTAATCTATGCTGACTGGCAGGTTGAGTGATTGTCCAGCTCCTATGCTCATTTCTAAGTAGATTTCTTCTTGTTATTCATTTGTTTCTTTTCTTTTACATTTATTTGCTTTATTTTTTGCTCCTGTTGTTTCTAGCAAAGCCAGGAACCTTTTTGAGAAGAACGCTGCTCCAATTTTGCACTTATCTGGCTTGGACGTAACTGTGGTTAAGGTAAGAATCTCGGAGCTGTGAGGTAGGTTCTGCTGATGCAGATATATTGTCTGCTCTGCTTTCTCCCCTTGAAGAACTTAAATTAAATTCTAGATGCATTTGCAATTGTCAGTTGCCCTGCAGATATCTCATAGAAAGAAGGAAATGCCGAGATATTAAGCTGGTACTTAGTACACAGTTTATAAGTTAACTGCAAATTAAAAAGAAGAAAATTCTAAGTGATTTGATTTTCAGCTGAAGCAGTACATGTGCTTGTCTGTCTGTCTAAAGCAGCCCTTCTATAATTCATGTTTGAGAGGAAACTCTAAATATTTGAGTGCTGCCTAGTGGTGCATGCCCATCTCTGTTGAAATTGTCAATTCTGCCTGAACGTGCAGAATTCAGAAATGAGGAACTTTAACATGCCGTGGAACTGTTCAGATCAATTAAAATAAGCTTCTCTTTTTACACTGGAAATACTTCAGTGTATCTGCAAATAAATCAATGTTCCCATCACAAAAGCAAAACACTGAGCTCTAAATGGTGTGAATTAGAGGATTTTGGAAAGAGAAGTAGTAAACATGAAGGCATTCTCATCTTCTGCAGATTTTTTCAGGCTGTGTTATGTGGATGGTTTAATAGTCACTGTGTCCTGTGTTCTCTGTCTTTCCGCTGGGAAGCTTTTTCACAACGTTCCGTATTAAAGTACCCTCTGGTTATTAAAAATACATAGTCCCACCCAAGGAGAAAAAACTGACACTTCATAGCTTCAAACGCAGCAAGTGTGCAAAGTGAGGCTGGACCAGTAACTCAGATGTCCCTGTACAAGGCATTAATTTTACAAGAAACAGTTTTGATGGTTTAGAAAGTCAGTGTACTCTTTACTGCCAGACCTGTTGTCAACAGCATCAGCCTTCTATGTGGCTGATTCTGTGTTTCAGGAGATGCATTTGAGCACTTTGGCTGATAAAGAAGTTGGAACTTCATCTGCAAGAGTGTGGTTTGCCTGTGGTTTTGTTGGTGTAGAGCTACCTGGAAATACGATCATTGCTGTGATACACTAGAACCATTGAATATGATTTACTCTGATACTTCACATAGTGTTTGTGTGTTTGCTTGCACATAATGCACTAGGCATATAAGTCAAAAGAAATGACAGTAAATGTAAGTAATACACAGTACTGTGTGCTGGTATTGGACTAACTACTAGGCAAATGGAGTAGTGATTTTTTTATATATATAGAAGAGAAATCCTAGAAGTAGTCACTCGAGTTCTCATGTCTGGATTTCTGTTTCTTCAGACTGATTATGAGGGACAAGCCAAAAAGCTGCTGGAATTGATGGAGAACACAGATCTCATCATTATTGCAGGAGGAGATGGAACAGTACAAGAGGTACTCCAGAAGCTTTGTCCTGGCTGAGAGTGAAAAAGATGGAGTCAGGGTGAAGTAGCAACATCTATGACTAGAGATTTGTCAGTTTTAGTGTCTGTATTTTCAGTCACTGTTATAATTGTAACAGGGACAAGAAAACTCCAGTAGTTATTATTAGTCCAAAAGCAACAATGACAGTGTGAGGAAAAAGAGTGTGCAACATAACTGTCTTCCAGAAGTTTAATCCAGTATGAGAAAATTATTTGGGGATACATGATTCTAACTTTTTCTCTCTGTGTAGCGTAGCTGTAATGCTTTAATTGTTGCAGTTCGTTCCTGCCTGTACTCCCCAAGAGGAATGCATGCTTTGCTAATGGGGAATCAAATAATTAAACATTGTGTGGCAGTGAGAAGAAAGCATGGTGTGTATTTAATAAATGCCTGTTGTCAAGGTGATTAATAACAGAAGCAAACGACCAGCAGAACTGGGGCATACTCTCTTTTTTCATGGCAGGCTGTATTTTATTAAAGCATTTCCTGGAATGCTAACTACTGACATCATAAGGCAGAGGCTAAATGAAATGCAGTGACCTTAAGATAAAGTGGTCAGAATACATCTGCAAGTTCTTCCCAGCCTTAGAATTTGTTGTTGTTAATTGCATACTGAGCAGTGCTATTTCTGCATTATGCAGGGCATTGTTTGTGTTAAAACATTTGCGCTGGCATTGGTTGTGGTGCTAGCATGCACTCGTACTCGCTCCTAACCCTGCTCTTGCCACTATGTGTGCACAGGGTGGAAAGGTGGAAACATGCTTCCTGTCCCGTGTAAGCAACTATAGTGCCTTCCATAAAACAGCTGCTCCCTAATTCTTTTCCATTAATTAAATGAGTGTATAAATGTCATAGCTTTCTACTGAGACCAAAACCCTCCCATTTCTCAGAGCTGAGCAATTCCCATGTTTTTCAGGTCATAACTGGACTTCTCCGCAGAGCAGATGAGGTGAGCACGTTACTTATGGGTTGTTTTTCTGAGAGGAATTCTTTTGTGCATCCACTTTCATGGCTTCAGCTGTCTTCTACAGGTAGTTGCTTACTAATCTGGAGCTAGCTTGCTGTTTAATAAGTCAGCCATGCTTGTGTCCTGCAGCTCTGCCCGTTGTTCTTCATTCCCTTTCTTGGGGAGTGCAGTGGCTCCCAAGCCATGGCTTTGGGAAGTTTCCAGCATCAGAGCAGGGATTGTGGAGAAGCCAAATGCACAACTTTCAAAGACCTGTGGACCAGTTGTGTATGCTGCTTTGTTTGGCAGAAGTGTCAGGCAACAGTAGGTGTTTTTCTTGTATTTTATCTTGTATACAGGCTTGAAACCAAATCCCTTCATGGCTGTGCTCCTATCGCTTTGAGATTGCTTTGCCGTTTCTCAAGCGGCAAATGTCTACCTATGCAGATGGCTGCAGAAAGCAAATTTTCACCTCTCAAGGTGGATTGCTCCAAATGGAAATGAGAGAGATTTTTCTTTTTAAAGGGGGAGGACAGTGTTATTGAAGAAAGGAGGCAATCTTTGTTCCCTAAACCTTCTGGCAGGAGCTGGCAAAAACTCAATTAGATGATCCAGGCAAGATTATGATGATATCCTTGGCAGCTAGAATTGTATCTGTTTAGGCAGTTGCTTTGTCTGAATGTGACAAGAGAAACTCTGCAACCAAGCCAGTATTTTTAAAGGGACACAGGCTGTATCAATTCTGAGACATCAGTGTTTTAATTTAATATTATTGCAGTTGGCCCTGTGACTGCTATAGTCTAAAGATACTTGGGAGGGGGTGGGGGGGGGTGGAGGGGGAAAGAGGTTTAAAGGCTTTGGTGGCTGGCTTTTCTTCTCTTTTTTGCTTATTATCTTGATCTAGCTTGAGTTGGTTTTGCAGTGGCATAGAAAATTCTGCATCCTGCGCTATTTTGGGTGGAATACTGCATTGTACTATTGCCACTGTGTCCCTTTATGTATTTGGCTGGGGAATTCTTCTTGTCCTTCACACCACTTTGTCCTGGGAGTAGAGATCTGCAGTTCAGCCCCCTGACTCTGTGCTCTGCTTTTCACTTGGGTATGCCATACCACTCTTGCTTGGATAAGAAGAGCCTGTTCCTAGCAACCAGGGTAGCAGATCATGACTGCATGAGCTGCAAACAGTCTGTCATCTGTATGCTGTAAGACAGCTCTGAAGAAAACGAGAGAAGGGTCTTTCAGATGCGTTAAGACTTGCAGGTGACACAGAGATAGCAAGGGAGAGCGGGTGGGCATGAAGTGAGAGAGATGTTACTTAGTTGGTGCAGATTTGCAGTATCATGGTGCTGCTAGAAGCAGTGTCCAGGAGGGAGATCATGCATTGTAATATATGGTAGTTTACATTGATTCGCTGACACGCTTCAAGAAGCACAGTTTATTATGAGGTATAGTGTAATAACTTGCTCCTTCAACAAGCACTTTGGCTGAACTGTGGTACAGAAAAATAACATGGTCAGTGACTTCCAAAAACTAGACCTTCTGCTGTTTCACGATTCAGATGCCAGAAAAATCAATTTCCTTAACTGAGAAAACCTTTGCCATGCAAGGTTGCTCTGTCAGAGGGGGATTTCTACAATGGTAAATGAGATTCAGGGCTTGTGATGCCACCGTCAGTATTAAGAAAGATGGCAGACTGCTGACAGAATCCATGCATTAGTTAGGATGTGTCTGCCAACCTGCATGTAGCAGTGCTCTTAATGATTACAGAGAGCTCCTTTGTACCCAGTTGGCAGTGGTGGGTTCACAGATTGAGATGCCATGTTCTGAGTCGTTCTCTGTTACTGCCTCATTTAAGGAAGTGCCTGGCTGCTTAGTGCCAAAGGGGTGATACCAGTCACAGCAGTAATCTCCACACAGGAAGCTGTGTTAAGCTGATGCAAATGTTAATTTGCTCTCCTCATGTGTCCAGGCTGTCTTCAGTAAGATTCCTATAGGATTCATTCCTCTTGGAAAGAACTGCACGCTGAGCCACACACTCTACCCTAAGAGCACAAACCAAGTCCAGTAAGTATTACATGTTGCTGAATGGGGCTTGTTTGTTTGTTTGTTTTCAAGGAGCACTGCTGCTCAGTAGCTTGATACTTTTCTTTTTTTCTTCTATGTTACATAGAAGTTGGCAGTCTCTGAGCAGAGCTTGATGATTCTCTGGACTTGCCTGAGTTAATGACTTCCCAAAACTGACTAAAAAATTAAGAGAAGGAAATGTATGTATTATTGGAACATGAAATCGTTTGCTGTGGCTAATATTTCCATGATCGTGTGGTGCTTAGGGTTTGGCATGCTTTAAAAAAAACAAAAAAAGAAAGGATAAAAACTGTTAGGAATAGTCAGAAATATAACAGCAGGGATATGACAGAATAAAACCAAAAAAGCCCTTTTTTCCATCTCTTCTCCACCTTGAGAATTCTAGAAACCAACCTCAAAATAACCTGATTAGCTTCTGCAAAGTAAAGCCCACTAGACTGTCTTTATGGGAAAGGTTGGGTTCCATTACTAACTTCCTCATGGTTTCTTGCTTCTCCTTGCTGGGTTCCATTACTAACTTCCTCATGGTTTCTTGCTTCTCCTTGCTGGGTTCCATTACTAACTTCTCCATGGTTTCTTGCCTCTCCTTGCGATGGGACTAATGCTGGCAACTCTCCAAAAGCCTTACCTCTCAGCATCCTAGATACGATCCAGTCTGGCAGTATTTGTTGCCTCCATTTCAGTTAGCAGTAGGTTTGTTTTGTCCACTTTTAAAGTAAAAAGGCTAGTCAACTAATCTTTCTTTTTGTCACACTTCATTTCTTTTCAATTTTCCTCTTCTCCTCCTCCCATACTAATGAATATCTTTCTCCTCGCTCCTGAACTCTGCTCACTCTGGTTCTCCCAGTAATTCATTAACATTCTTCTTTGCGGAACCCTTGCTGGTATCCATCATACATAAAACCCAAGAGCCAACTGCCATAGCATCCTTCATTAAAACTACCAGAGTGCTTTGAAGCTCAGCAAGATGGACAAGGCTGTAATCAGCAGCTAAGATTAAAATAATAATTTATGTTTGGATTCTAAAGAAGCTGTTTGAATCGAATGATCTTTTTGTCCTGAGGTAATGAACTGTGCAGGTGAGACTGCAGCATATTGGTGAAGTTGAAAGGAATTTGGTCAATAAGCTGCTTAACAGCCCACACCAGTAACAGAACCTGGCTTAAGAACTGCTGAAATGATACTTTAAAAAGAAATATTTGGGCTTTTTTTTCCCCTTCAGCACTATTAAATCTTACCTTTGGAGTATTGGAACTGTAGAGATCTTACAAAGGATAAGAGTTAGGAGAAACAAAAAGCTGAGAGAAGAACAACTTCCCGTCTCTGTCTCAGTGTTCTAAGCCTGCCTAAGCCAGGGGCAATTTCTCCTGCTGACTCATGTGACCGTTGGGCTGGATTTGAAAACTGCATTTGGTTTTCATGGGTGTTCTGCTGTCCAGCTGAGAGACTGTGAATGTGTGCAATGTGGGATTTAAATTTTACCCAACTTTGCAAGCAAAGAAAGCATTTTAATGAAATACATGCATCAAGGTTTGATCGTACAGACTTCTTAGTAAACTCGAACGCTTTGCTTACAAAACCTTTAGTACCACGCTCTGTGACTCAAAATGAGAAAGTGCCTTAGCTACTCTCCACAGCTTAATGGAGACCAAATCCATATGCTGATAGGTAGATTTACATTGATTAAAGCCTTTTAAACAAATTAACATACTAAGGCAATTGAGTTCCAGAGACATGATCGGAGACCACTCTCATGACCATCCCCTTTTCTCTCACATTGTTACACTTGGCACCGACAAAATAAACCCATGATTTGGGTCCTTAGTGTGTTATGTATCCAAAACGGCACAGAGTTATGTGACATCTGCCAGGTTACCTGAAGATGTTGGAATCTGTGAAGAGCTTAGACTGAGAACTTCCTTTTGTTTTCAGGTCTTTTGCTGTTTGTTAGGATGCAGTCTTTGTCATGTGTTACAGCCACCCAGTGTGCTTTCTGATTTCAACAAAATGCAGCACTTTGTCAGAGTTCTTTTCTTGATGTTGTGTTTGTTGGGAAGAAAAAAAGGTCCCACCTGAAGTCATGGGGTTTACTGGGGAAAAAAGTATCATTTTAAAGCTTACTCTTTTCCTTCTTTTTTGTCTTTGCTTCTCTCCTGTTTGTTTTGCAGACATATTACTAATGCTACATTGGCCATTTTGAAGGGAGAGACAGTTCCACTTGATGTCTTGCAGATCAAGGTAAAAGCATCTGCTGATTTGGCACCCAGTGTTCCTACAACTTTCCTATTCTCATGTTGTTCTCTTTCCATGCTTCTCGTTGGGGTCATGATGGTTTGGTTTATGATGTCAGCAGTTCTGGTGACAATCATTTTTCCACCATATGCTCTGACATCAGATAGTCTAAACTGAAGAAAACTCTAGAACGCCTGAAGAGGTTTGGTTGTTTTTTTGCATATTGGTGAATACAAAATTTAGTAACTCAAATATTTCTGTAGAAATGGTGAGAGAGAACAACAGTTGCATGAACTGATTTAATGCATTCATATGTGCTGTGGACTTAATAGCTTTCTTTCACAAAGTGAAAAATCTGAAGTGGGAAAAGCTTTGACTATGCTTATTATGGGCTTTGCGTATTATTTTTCTGTTGTGTTGTAGAATGGACATTTCTGCAGCAAGAACTGTGCAGAGCTGCTTGCTTTTGGCTGACTATCCCTAAATTGAAATGGCTTTTGCTGGCTGTGAAGTCAAACTTCAGCCTCTTCAAACTCACCTGTTCCTCTCTGGCAGCAGATAGGCTGCTGCCAGACACATTCTGCTTAGCTTTATTGCTGTTAGCTATGAAAATTCACTTTCAGGATTAATCACAAATCTCATTCCATATGAAAATATAGGTTTTGCTAGCTGGAAAAATACCCAACCTGAAAATTGGAAACAAGATAAGAGAAAACAATTTTGCAATGTCCATTTTTCTTTACAGGGAGAAAAAGAACAGCCTGTGTTTGCAGTGACTGGTTTAAGATGGGGATCTTACAGAGATGCAGAAGTTAAAGCTAGCAAGTAAGAAAACACTGAGTGTTGAATCTGTACCTTTTTTAGCATCTGTTGCCCAAAAAGACATGTACCCCACTTGTGAAGGAGTTTTTTTTGGAATGTAGACTTTGGGCATTTAAATACTTACTTTCAGCTTGTCTTGTGGTGCCCACTTCTGGAGCTTTACTCAGAGTGTATCAGTGGGAAAAGAACTCCCTGGAGCAAAGTCTAAGTAAAGTAATTGCCCATTGTTGTTCATCAGCTGCCAATGAAAAGATGCACACAGACTCTGTAACTCCATCCCAACAAGGGACATTAGATGCAGTAGAAATGTCCTTCAGTTCCTGCCAGAGATGGCATAGACTGTGTTGTCTGATGACTATTCTCTGAATGCTGAACTGATAGTTGTTGGGCCTTCTCCAAATGGGCATTTAGTATGCCACGGTCTGTGTATCAAATGACTGGCATTATCTAGTGAAGGAGCAGCCAGGCCAAAGCAGTTCACTGCTCAAAGTGTTATGGAGGAACTACAGCACATGCCTCTGCTGTGCAGCTATGAGGAAATAACAAGTGTTTTGTGAATGAGCTGTGTTTGTCAGAAAACAAGAGATAGCCAACCTCTGGAGTCCATCTGGCAAATATCTGAGTAGGTTTGAGAGGTGATATGGGATGGAGGACATGCTGGTGTTTGTTCCTGGGAAGTAAGGGATATACTTGAGGTAACTTATATAGATGCTGCCTTGGCTGTGCCACACTCTCCTGCTAATTGCAGTCCCAAGATAAGAAAGTGCATTTCTTTCTTCTGCACTCTTATGAGCTTCCTGCCCATATCCTGTTCTTTTCCTAGTGTCAGCCTGCAGCAGTTCCACTTCTTAGGAGTCTTTTGGACTCAGTACTAGAGGCATAACAGCACCTTTTGTGTGTGGGAAGGTGTGAACATCCTCAGACCTTGTGCTCTTCCACTAGCATTTTGGGATGCACAGAAAACATGCACAGCCTCAAAGGCATTTCAGACACAAATGAATGGGTGCTCAGAGTCAGCCTGGGACAAGAGCCATGTGTGCATGTCCTGTTCTTATACTACTCCATCTCTCATGGGGACCAAAATGGGATGATGTGGAGAATTGGGTTAAAAAAACATTTGGGGTATTCCAGTACAACTGATCTTAAACTGATAAGAAGGCAACTACTACAAAGGGAGTTGAGCTGTAAGTCAGTTTCAGAAAGTTCTCTGACTAACCACTCTGCTAAGCAGTATCCTGGTGGAGACATGGTGCTGTTCAGTGTTTTTTAAGTTTTGTTATTTTAGAGACAATGTCATAGCCTGGTGGTAACAATTGCATGCCTTAGTAGTTAATGATATACTTGGATCTGCAGTACTCTTGAGCCGGTGGCATTTAATGTGCCTTGTTGACCCTCTTTGGTGGAAGACAGTGATCAAAATGTGTGCCAAGCCTGCCTAAAGATAGTCACATCTTTAGATTCTACAGAATGCTGTATAGTTGGCAGGATGTTTATTTTCTAAAGCATTGATTTTGATCTAAGAATTGTTTGGGGCAAATGGATGTTGGCTGGCTCTTTTCTGTTGTTGCTGAAGCTGTTGATTTTTGTTTGCTTGTTTCCTCCAACTTCATTCTTTATTGCGTATTGTGGAGATGCATTCCACCAGCTTTTAGAGCACAGACCTTTAAATCATACCCAGGTGTGTCACATAACCAGGTAAAATTCTGCTACTGAGATGTCATGCTGGCTGTAGTGAAGATTGTACACTGCATTTCGGTGATCTGTAACTCAGGAACGGGATGCAGGCTAAGCTGCTGGTGAGGTGTAGAAAATACCTTACATTGTAACAAAGCTAAATGCTGTAGGGGATAGCTAACTTCAGTGGCAAAGGAGTCTGTGTGCTCTGACTTCATTTAAGGTTTCTCCCTTTCCCAGTGTTGATCCTAGTATCCCTGGGTATATTAGAAGTACTGTTGGTGTTCTTTTTTGCAGGTACTGGTACCTCGGGCCTCTGAAAACCAAAGCAGCTCACTTTTTCAGTACATTTAAGGTAAAGAGTCATTGTGAGGAAAATGGGTTTTGTATTGGAAAAATGAAAAGGCTGACTATGCTTTGTATAATTTGTCTGTGAGCTTTTTGTGAAGTACTCTAGTAACTGTAAAGTGAGAGTGAAACTTGATTTGTTAAACCTACCAATTTATAGACCTAACTTCTGAAGACACAAAGGGGAGGAGGAATTCCTAAAAAGATTTCTTCACTAAGTATCTGCTGCTGCAGGATCACCAGGGGAGGTAGCAACCACCATTGAAACTGGAGATCAGTAGTGATGCTGGAGATAACCATTAAAGTGCTCTGTCACCTATTCTCAACAGTCTTTCTTAGGGTAACATTTAGTTCTCATGTTTTTGTCTGGCAGCAGTGCCTATTTAGACTTCATAAGCACGTCGATAATTGGGCTTCCATGTGTGGTAAAATGAGCATGAAGATTAATAGCTTCTGTCTCACCTTAAACTCCTCTTTGGCTTGAAATTGGTCCTAGGAGGATTAAAATTTGACCTGCATGGAAGGTGAAGCATTTTCATTCATGTGCTTTTCCTGTTCTCCAAACTTATAAGGAACTTCATGAAAGGCTGTGGAAATCCCCAGGAGGGTATAGTGCAGTCCAGTCATGCCATCTGTCACAGTGCCAATGCTTCCCTTATGGGGAACTCCTGTAAAAAAAATTAAATGGTGATGTGTCCATGAAAGACTTTTTTTTTTTTTTTTCTTTTCCTCCTCCCCAAGAAATTTGAGATGATGATCTATGTGCTGGCATTCTGGGCAGAAACCTATTATTCACTTCTCTCTTCTCTCCAGCTCCTTTCTCACTTTCTGTTGAATCCTTAGCCTCAGTTAGTGGCAGTGACAGTGGATTTCACTGGTGAGCTGTTCATTGTACATTAAAAAGATGCATTTAACCTGCTGAAGGTTAAAGTGCCCACACTGTCTGCTATAAAGACAGAAAAGTTTCTCCCTGTTCTCCCCTAACTGTGGTATTGGATGCTTTATGTGCCTGTGGTGGTATCATTTTGTTAATTTCTATTAGAAATGGCCCCAGCTTGTTGAGCTTAATCTCTTCCTGGTGGCTTGTCTTTGTCGCTGTGCACTTCATCTTTTTTTCATTTTGGTACAGCTGTCCTTTGAAATAGGATAACCTCTAGTTGAAAACAGAGTAAGGGAAGAGAACTCTTCCCTGATATTGGTAGCGGCATTGTTATGCGCATTATCGTATCTGCTAGAGGGCACAGGCTTAAATCATCATAACATTGCTGCTTTCTGCTTTGATCATTAATACTTACTGTTTGTGTTTTGCCCTACTGATAAAACCTCCATTTGCCCTCTTTATTATGCCAGAATGATAGTGGAGTCTTTTCTTGCTTTCAGCAGTGCAAGGTGAATTAGCTTAACAACCTGTGCTGTGTGATCCAAAACTGCTTCCAAAGTTTTATGCCTAGAAGAATAGTTCTACTGAATACATGTGGACTCTTGGCTGGGTTGTTCCAGTATATACATTTGAAAACCACTCATACTATTCCCTATGTAAGTCCTTTCTTTGAGCATTTCAGAAATTGTTTTTGAAACAAAATGAAAGGAAATAAATGTTGTCAGCATCTGGAAATACTTCAGGAGCTAAAGTTCTTTTGTAGCACATCACTGCCTGGCACTGGAATCTGAAATATCACCCATCACCTACTTTAAAAATCCTCCCTCCCCCATCCCTCCTCAGATGCTTTACGAAGCTCACCTCACTTGACTTAAGATATGTTGTGTCACTGTCTATAAGCACCTGATTTTGATTGTTTGAGGCAGGTCTTGATTGTTTGAGTAGTTGTAGAACAAAGGCCTGCCAGATTTTAATGTCCCTTGGCTGCACACAGCATGGTAGTGTTTGTCTGTTTGCACTAGACCCCACTGTGCAGCTGCTCTTTGAGGTTGCCTTTGTGCCATGAAGGAACCAATTGTGCTTTCAAACATTGATGTTGACCTTGCTGGTTTTGGCAGTTCCCTCCAGCCAGAAGCAGCTTTGTCACCCTGCCACACATCAGCGGCACAGAAAGCATCTCTTTACCCTCTGCTTATAGAGGGAAAAGATACCTCACTTCTGTGTGGGGAAGAGTCGATTAGGAGACTTGGGAACTGTGGGTAGTCTTTTTCAAGCTGCAAAAATGTTCTCACATGAATCTGGAGGCTGGAGGGCTGTAAAATAGGCTGAGGCAGTGGTGGGATCTGGCTCTATAGAATAGAATAGACCTTCAAGATCATCATGGCCAACCTATCATCCAACACCACCTAATCAACTAAACCATGGCACCAAGCACTCTATCAAGTCTCCTCCTCAACACCTCCAGTAATGGTGACTTCACCACCTCCCCAGGCAGCCCATTCCAATGGGCACTCACTCTCTGTAGAATTTCTTCCTAACATCCAGTCAAAGTACTTGGGAGCACAGAATAAATAGGCTGAAGGACTAAACAGAATAAATAGGTAGATGCTAAACAAAAAGCCCTTTATCTTTTGTCTTTCCATTCCATGTAAATCCAAGGAATGGCCTCAGAAACATCAAGCTGCTCTCACGTATCTGGGTCCAACTGAGAGACCTCCAGAAGAGCCAGAGGAGAAACCATCCAGACCTCCTTTGTATGTGAGGCTTTACAGACGACTTCGGTTGTACTGGTCATCTCCTCCAAAAGGTGAGGTGTATGTTTTGGTATAAACTCACAGGCAGGCTTTACTTCTCTAATGAATGGGGAGGTGCCATGCTTTACTTTTCTGCTCTCTCATTTTTATAGTATTACTATTTTTTATTATTTATTAGAACTGTGACATTGTCAAGATGCTTAGAGTGCTATTTGCCAGATGTAGAACAGAGCAGTCCTGCCAGAGCTTGTGGTTTCATGAACAGAAGTGTGTTTGTAAAGAACCTGGGGCATTCCCTGGGTTTGTAGTATGTTGCCATTGCTATGGAAGCCTCCATAGGTGATTTTTGGCACTTATAGACAAGCTTCTTGCAGTCTTCCTCCTGTAGAAGAAGGAGCCCCCTCCTGTTAGGCTTCTTAGTGAGCTAGTGAGAAAGGAGTAGCCCTAGTATTTCGGGGTGGAGGGAGTTGCTAACACAGAGGAATAAATGCTACTTAAAATAGAACAATTAAGTTTGGGCCATGCAGAAGCTTTAAGTTTCTCCTACTACATTAAGTTTCTTTCTCTAACATTATTTTTTCTGTGTGCTTTGTGAGCCTCTCTTGGGTTGTTAGCTAGGCAGTGCATGTGGCAGACTGCAGAAGGAAGGGGAGCATGTATTTTGGGCAGTCCAGTGTGATACCAAGTCCTTCTCATTCCTTCTTGGCTAGAAGAGGTGATTTTAGACAGAAGCATGAACTGTGCATCTTTTACCGGAGAACTGTACTGTGGAGTTTCCTCATGTAGAGAGCACATCTTACCACAGCATCTTCAGCATTGGATTCCTGGGTTTCAGTAGCAGTGCTTCAGGTGTTTTCTAAATGTTCCTGCAATACAAGCCCAGAGGATCTGTTAATCCCTGGGCATAAGGACTCATAGGGCTGCCATATAATGTGCTTGATAGCACCAGCATTCACACAGGAGCAGGAGAAACTATCTATGCCTTTCCTTCAGTACTTGCAAGCTCCTTTTTCCTTTTTGTGAGATACTGACCTTTGAAAGAGGCAAAACCAGTGGTTCACAATGGATTTGAGTGATTTTTGTGGTTGGCATTGGTATTTTGTGCTTCTTAGCAGTGAAATGATCTACGTAGTTAAATTCCACTTACTGATATCTTCTGGATTTGCAGAAATTCCCCAGGAGGTCTCCCCAGAGGACTGGGAAGAGTTGAATCTATCCACTATTGAGCTTTCCATTGCAACTCAAAACAGGCATCTGGATCTAATGGTAAGGCCATAGCACAACTGGATTCCAAATGCTGCCTGCCTAAAGCTTTCCTTTCTTGCTAACCTCCCATTCTTGTTTCTACATAAATAAAACTTACTGCCCCGTGTGAGGACGGGCCTGTGACTGAATCCAGGGATGGGCAAGTGTCAGAGCCAGTGTAGAACCACAAGAGACCCATGTAAAATTGGGAAGACTCTGTACAGGAATAGACAGGGGCTGCACTGAATTTGAGGGACAGGAGGTGCAGGTGGTTGTTGAATAGTAGAACCAAAGGAGCAAGGGAACTGTTCCTGTCATAACCTCTCAGCATGCCCCTGCTGTTCATTAACTGTTTTCAAACCTCTCTTTGGCTTATGTGTGTGTTTTGGTGACACTCCATTGCTGTGGAAGCCATTTGGGTAGATGTCAGTCTTCAGCTTTATTGGAAAATGGTAACAGTGATCCTGTACTGGTGAGCTGCTTTTCATGTTTTCCTCATAGCTGCAGGAAAACTCTGCCACTACACCCAGATTAACAGAAGGTGTTGAACTTACTGCAACATGTTTCTTGCTCAGAATTCAGAGTCTTAAGAACCTGAAAATTTGTGGTACATTGATACATTATCTTTGTAGGATAAATGAAAAAAAACCAGCCATGCAAACCTAGCCTTAAAATTTCCTCCTGTTTTCTCCTTACAATGTACTGCATAGGTTTTAGTCTGTTCTTCATCAATGTCCTAGTTATGGTAGAAGCTAGATGGAGACTACTACTTGGATTATTTTTTAGTGGTTTCTAGGTGGCACTTGAAGAGAATGGTTTTGGTTGTTGAACTGGGTTATAGTCAGTGGTGTAAAGTGAAAGTATCACATTGCACAGACTGGCCCTTCACATCTTTAGTTCTTGCTCTTTGCTTCTTCTGCTTTATGCCTTCAAAATGCACTTCAGTACTGGTATTGAAGAAAGCAGTGATGCAGATTGCTCTGATCTCTCACCCAGCCTAAAGAGATGGACGAGTTTATGTTAGGGCAGTAGTAGTGTTTTGTTTCTAGAGCTGGAAGTATCTTGGTACTGCATCTTTTCTTTTCTTGATAGCTGTGAACCCCTTACAACTGCTTTTAACTCCCATTCTTGAAGCCATTGTCCCTGTAGCCATCAAAGCTGAACAACAGCTCTCTCAAATCAATACCAGGGCATGCCTGTTGAATATTGTCACCAACTCCTGTCGTTCTGTCTCACCTCAGATTCATGCCTAGGCTGTCCCGTTGAAGAGAAGCTGATAAAGCCATATAGCTGCAGCTCAGATAGTGCCAAGCTTGCCTCTGCAGATAGAGCACGGAAATAAACCAAGTTACGCTATTAGGTGCATTTATTTTTACTTTTGTCATTTTGATTGCATCTGCACTAGGACTTGTGCCAGGACAGAAATGTTAAAATAAATAAGAAATGAATCTTAATCAAAGTTGCTTCCCCAGCAAAAGCTTTACCTATACTTGGTTCAAAGGCAGGCTGTAAATAGAAGGGAAGCCGAGTAAGGAGTTCAAGGGAATGATAGCAAGAACACTTTGACTTCCATTTTGTGTTGTTTAAAATTCTCTTGCTGTGGTGCTTGGTGGCCAGATTGTTGGGTCGTTGGTCTGAAATTCGTGAAAGACCTCTTGATTAGAAATCTTTGTCCACAGAAGAAAACCCAAGTGATGTGCTGTTACTGTCTTGAACAAGTGTGTGAAATGTGACAAGATGACAAATGTGTGAATCTTGATTTTCCTTCTCCTGATGTTTATTGTTGAGCAGTCATCAGTGGGATATTGCTATCTGTATAGTACCATTGTCGAGTGTGGAAGACAAGCATGAAATGCAGAAAGGCATCTTCTGCCTCCTTTTGTGGGACACAGGACTGGGTGTGTTGTGAGCATGATGCAGTGTCATGGGTGTGGCATGTTGAAATAACTGCTTGGTTTCTGAATCCTTGTTTTGCACAGCGCACTGAAGACTTCATGGATATTTGCATTGAAGCAGACACTGTCAGCAAAGGAGAGTTCGTAAACAGAGGGTGAGTATGGGAAGGCTCTGGAAAGATGACAGAATCTCTGTATGAGTTGGAGCATACTGGTGTTTTTTCTCTGATCTTGTGCAAAATTCAGAAGCAGAGAACTGCAAAGGACACCAGTCAGGGGTACTGATTGACAGCCAGCTGAACATGAGCCAGCAGTGTGCCCAGGTGGCCAAGAAGGCCAATGGCATCCTGGCCTGCATCAAGAATAGTGTGGCCAGCAGGAGCAGGGAAGTCATTGTCTCCCTGGACTCAGCACTGCTTAGGCCACACCTTGAGTCCTGTGTCCAGTTCTGGGCCCCTCAATTTAAGAAGGACATTGAGACTTTTGAACGTGTCCAGAGAAGGGCAACAAGGCTGGGGAGGGGCCTTGAGCACAGCCCTACAAGGAGAGGCTGAAGAAGCTGGGATTGTTTAGCCTGGAGAAGAGGAGGAGGCTCAGGGGAGACCTTACTGCTGTCTACAGCTACCTGAAAGGTGGTTGTAGCCAGAAGGGTTTGGTCTCTTCTCCCAGGCAACCAGCACCAGAACAAGAGGATGCAGTCTCAAGCTGCGCCAGGGGAAGTTTAGGCTCAAGGTGAGGAGAAAGTTCTTCACCGAGAGAGTTGTTAGCCTTTGGAATGTGCTGCCCAGGGAGGTGGTGGAATCATCGTCCCTGGAGGTGTTCAGGAGGGGATTGGATGTGGCACTTGGTGCCATGGTCTAGTAGTCATGAGGTTTTGGGTGACAGGTTGGAATTTATGATCTCACAGGTCTTTTCCAACCTTGATGACTCTATGATTCTATTCTGATCTTGTTCTTTAAAATTCCTACTAGTTTTCTCTTTCTGGAAACAAGGCAGAGCAGTATGATTGGAGTTCTTCCTAGGTTCTGAGTTTGCTACATATTTCACCTTTTCCCCTTTGCTGCTGATCAGTACTACTTGGATAATGCTCTCATAGCTTTGTAGTTTTATAGGCAGCCATAGGCATCCTCAGTATCTTGTAATCCTGTCTGCTTAATGGATTGAGAAGTCACAGAGCTGGTAAGTTTGTACTAGTGGTGCCTGCCATTGTTTGAACTCTGATAGTGTGGCCTTGCTTCTAAGTGAAGAGCTCCCTTGACTCAGTAGCCCTTGTAAGAAATTACATCTGAAGTGAAAGAACCATTGGAAGATGTGAACTCAGAGACTTCATGCAAAGGTATTGGTGCTGCTTGTATGTGGAGTAAGAAGGCTGCAGGTGTGAGGAAGCAGCCTGTAGAAATAAGTGAATGTGTTGCTTCCTTTGTGCTTGGAGTATTGTCTGTAGTGTGCTTGTTCATCCTGCTCTCACGAGACACAAATCTGAGCTGCTTTTTCCCAGCTCCTCTGTACAATCCCGCTAGCATTTACATTGCATCGTCAGTGCAGTTTTTACCAGCAACAGATTTTCCTCCTGAATCCGAGAGTGCTCTTCTGCCCGTTACCGGTTTTAATACCGCTGTTGTCCAGTCCTAGAGCGCCCCCTAGTGAAAACAGTTCAAAGGTGTAAGCACAGATTTACTTGCTTGCCGTCACCCTAGTGTAATTCCCGCCGGTGTGTCTTGTATATGATACTAATAGCAGCAGCAGGACCTTTACTTGAGCCTCAGTGAGTGTAGAAACTTCTGACCTATGCATACAGGATAGGTCAGGTTAGCACCCATCACTGCTTTTAAATTTGTATGAGCCGCGTAGACCATAGTTTGCTTGGGACTGAAGTCTTTGCTTTGAAGGCCAGAAGGCAGCATGGCTTCATAAAGGAGAAAGGTAAAGCAGATGCTGTTCTGGGCTCTTAGACACTTGGGTAGCAGAAAAAGGATGGATGAATTTGTGTGATTTAAGGGAGGGGTATTCAAGTGTACACACACCCACTGAAGGGATATCTCCCATGTGGACTGGACGTGCTTCACACAGTAGTATGTCACATTTTCTGACTGAAATTATGCTGTCATGCAGAAAAAAGTCTCTGATGAGAGTTAGCCTGCCCCTGCTGGCTGGACCTAATTAGAGGCAGTCCAAAAACTTTGAGCTGCTTTTGAGGCAAAGTTCAAAGAAACAAACTCTTTTCATTTAATAGTGCCCAAGAAGTCTGTAGGTAACAAAGAAAGAGTGGTGTATGGAGTGGTAGAGCAGTAGGAGGGACTGGTTAGTCCTTCAGAGAGCAGTCAGAACAGAAAAATATGCCCTGCATTTGCAAGGCTAAACCAGGGTCTTCAGAGAAACTCTTCATTGCACAGTGCCCTTTGGCCGCTAGGCTTGAACCAAGTTGTTAGAGCCTCCCCACTGCCCAGCACCACCAGGGATTGCTTTTTGTTGTCTTTTTTTTTACTTCTTTTTAAATGCATATTTTTAAACTTCACCAGAATTTGGAGGGGTTAAGATATTTTTAGGGAAAACACCTCATCAAGGGCTTTTTATATTGAAGAGATCACTGACACCAGCTGATCAGAGCTGATGGATCACACATCCAGTGGGAAACTACAGTTCAGGCTCAGGCAGTGGGAGTGTGTATGTTCATCAGAGGGCTGGAGGGCACCTACTGTTGGATTTCAAAGACAGGAGTAGGTCATCCCAAGTGTGTGAAAGTGCTCTCTGGCTATGGATCAGATTTGTGTGAACAAACATGTGCAGCCAGGGATACAGCTGATGTTCAAGGTCAGGTTGGAGAAGAACAGGTGTTACACTGTAGCACTTACCAAGAAGTGCTGGAGGGAAGGAGAGATGGGAAGTGTGGCATCAGTAATCCACATTCTAGTAGCCACCATAGATGATGTATATGAAGGTATAGACAGCTGTCACTCTAGAGGAGGAATACAGTTACCAGCTACAGTGCAGAAGACTGAGTTTTCTGGTCAGAGAGCCTTACTCTGAATCTTTTAACACTGGCTGCTTCTGGAGATGAAAATTGGTTCAAATTGTGTGCTATCTGCAGTGGTTTTCTCCCTGCCTGCATTTTTGTGATTCAGCATATGGAGCAGGATAAAACAATTAATGGAAGCTGTTGCTGTTAGGCTTTGATCTTGCCTGTTCCTGTTTTACTTTGTCTTGAGTAAGAAGTTGAATCAAATTGAGATTATTTCAGATCCTTTTATACTGGGTCACTAAAGAGGCAATCGCTGCAAGTGGAGCTGTGTCTATTTGGACCTACCAGCATTCTCCTTTGACTGATCTTTATTTCCATGTCTTGTTTCTTTTGAACTTACCTTGACCCCATAATGGTATCCATGTAGAGCCTCACTTACTGTCATGGACCAAAAAATCTACTTGCTCACCAGGACCATGTATGTTAAACTTGGAGCAGGTTAAACTGGAATGGGAAATCCTGCTGCTTGTTTGTGCAGCAGTGTATAAAGTGACAGTATTGCATGCCATCAATGATTTATCATTTATATTGCCAGGAGGGTATTTAATTCCCTCACATTGACTCATTAATCTTTTAATATATACATATTTGATTAAAACCAAACTTTCCACAGTTAATATTGCTTCTGCCCTTCCTTGCCCTTTCCTTTGGTATCTTAGCTTTTCTTCCTCTGATTCTTACCTCCTGTTTCAACCCTCCCTTCTCCTTTCTCTGGGATTTTCTGTGATATTTTTTAAGAGGTGCTTGCATTCCTCAACGTGTAGAAGACTTGGTGTAAAGGGAGTTTGTGATGTGTCTTTGTGACTTCTTTTCCTGGGCAGTATTTAAATAAACTTTCCTCTCTATTCTGTAGACTGATATTAAAGAAAAGTTGTGGACAGCTGGCATTGCCCTCAGAGGAATATCTGTGATAGCTTTGTCAGGCTTGAGAGCTGTGATGTATTAATACTGTAACTCTCTGTTGTTCCCTTTGCTATTCATGTGTTGCTGTCTGGAGAGGGGTCCAAATTGAGGGATTACTGCCAGGTGTGGTGCACCTTTGTCAAAGGTTATCCAAAATGTTATGTGTGCCTTCATTTAGGGGGCCAGAGGTAGGCCAGTGTAGTCAAGAGCTTGTTCTTACTCTGCAGCAGCACACACTGGGAGAGGGAATCACAACACTCTCCTTCAACACTTGATGCAGTGACAAGACAGCAACCTAAGTCTTTCAAGACCACATGGCACTTTGCACCACCAGCTTTTTAAGACTGGTAATTGCCTTCTGTGTGCTCCCATTTGACATGCATAGAAGAAGGAAAGTAACACTTCTGAGTACAGTACATCATAAGAATCTCATAGGCACCAAGAGAGAGTAACTTAGAACACCAGATACGTTATTTGGAATGGATAAAGTGATGATGTTGAGGGGTTTCTTCACAAGAATGACATAAAACCAGGAGGTGAGAAATGTCCCGCTGGCTGATGCGGATGTGAGAAGGGTTTTTTGAGGAGCTTGTTTGGGGTTTAGATGGTGAATTAATGATTAAATGGAGCTATGATTTTACCAGGTTTTCTTGTCTTAGGGTTGTTTAGGTTGCTGCTGAGTTATGTGGGTGAAGCATGGAATATGAGGAGATGGTAGGTACTGCAGGAATTGTACAGTTCAGCATGTAAGTGAGAAGCACAGAACTGCTATATGTGTTGAAATATATTCAGTGAGCCTCAGAATAGAAGCTGACAGTGCATGCTGATATGTATTGACTGCAGCAGAAGAGGGAATCTCTGTTGTACTTCCTCACAGTTAAACCCACAAATATTTGTGTATATACAGGACCTGTAAACTTAGCAAATGCATAGTGATTTACCAACCCACAATGACATGTCCCTAATGATGTTCTTGAGAGAAATGTCTCCTTACCTTACCTCTCTTTTGGTTTGAACAGAAGTCAAAAGATGAATGATCCACATATGTGCCCTGAAGGGAGTCAGTGCATCCAAGCCAGCAGATGTATCTTGCAACTTCCAGAGGTGAGAAGCTAAGGGACCTAAGAATAGTCTGTCACTTTATTTCCTTGTACCAGTTGATGCTACACATTGAGAAATCCCTACTCCAAATCTGGGAGGTTGATTATACTGTTAGTGAAACACACGGTTCCTCAGTGCAGCAACTGAGTCCCTGGCCAGGAGCCTCATACTGGAATTTCCCAGGTGGTCTGTAAACCAGAGGGGGAGCATTATTGTGCCAGTAAATAGTGGCAGACCTTATATGTAGACCACAGTGGTGGTTGTAAAGGGTCTCTTACTCAGGTGTATTGTGTATGCATACCTTCTTCTCCTTAGTATGAAGGATGTGTGTACATCATACAAGGGAGTGTGCTGTAGGGAAGATAAATATTAGAAGCCTTGTGGGGACCAATGAAGGTGAGACAAAGCAATGGAGTTCAGATCACTCAGGGAATTGTCTCAAAACTATTCATAAGTGAGACTTAAAAAGAAGTCAAAACTGTGTCCCCTGTGTAATTTAGATTACATTTTTTTGCCTCTTAGAAAGAAGAGGCTGTTATTGTGTCCTTGGGGAGGACAGTTGCTTGTTTTTACAAGGACATGGAATCAGTCTCATAGATAATTTCTGGCTTTCAGTGATCTGCCATTCAGCAAAATATTCCACATTGAGAGAGAATAGAATGTGCCAAAAGATTAAAAAAAAAAGTGTCATTACCAAGTGAAAGTCATGAATTATGATGTCATGATTAGACAGCTCATACCATGCCAGTTTTAGGCTTCTGAAATAATACTCTGCAGTGCTGGGCTGAGTATTGCTGAGATGTAAGGGCTGTGGTACAAAACAAGCTGTTCACACTGCAGCTGCTGCTAAGATCTTCAGAGAACTGGAGACAGCTCAGAGTAGTCCTACTAGCTTTGCACACAAGTGGGTGTGTTGATCCAGGTGGAGAATCTGATTTGCTGTCCTGGTGTACAAGTTCACTTGGAACTTGAGTATCCATATAACACAGCCCTACCTTGAGCCAAGAGCATGCCGAGCAGTCACCAGATTTCTCTAGGCAAAGGCAACCTGCCATTGTGATAAATGGTTTTAATCATTGGTGACTTCATCAGTGTTAAAGAAAATGTTTTAAAAGAATCTACTGCTGAGTAATTCCTGACCTGTAAATTCCTCTGCCTCATGTTTCAGATCAATATAGTAAAACAATACCAAAATGTGTTTGTAGCCTGGGTTTAATAGGAGTTATTTAAGAGGCACTTCTGCAGATTAGCTTGTGTTGTGACACCACTGGCAGACCAGAATCTAAGTGCATGTAATTGTAGTTCCAATAGCAAAGAATCTTTCAGTATAAACAATGTGGGTCATTAAAGTTCTCCAGCATTTAATTATCACCAATTAGCAACTAGGTGAGGGAACATCTTATGCAACAGACGTTTCAGTATGTTACGTGCAGTGAAGGCTAGCTCTCGCTGTGGTGTTGAGCCAAATGGGCTGGATGGTTTAGGGAGAGAGTCATCTTGGTTAAGACCCAGCTAAGTATTCTGTTAGTAAAATCAGGTGTCAGTGTTACAGCATTGCAGCCCTGATCAGCACTGTTCTCTGTACACAGGGCACTGAGGGGTCCTTCGGCATCGACAGCGAGGAGTATGAAGCTATGCCTGTGGAGGTGAAGCTATTACCCCGCAAACTCCGGTTCTTCTGTGATCCCAGGAGGAGAGACCAGATGCTCCATGCAGCAGTACAATGAGAACTCATGCCAAAGAGGCCAGTGTTTACCAATCCTGTCAGGCTCTCTTCAAGGCACATGGGACTTCACCAGCCTGATAATCCCACCAGACCATTATGACACGTGGCCATTTTTATGTACAAAGTACTTCCACAGGAAGCAGCCAATGTGGATAATCTTAAAGGGGTTAAAAATGCAAAGTTCTGGCAAATGCATGTTAGCTTGATGGCATCATTTTTCCTTCCCCAAAGAAGTCATCAATGTTCCATTTTCGATGCTGCAGGAGGAGCACTGTGTCAGATGCTACTGCTTTAATGCAATTGTATATTAAAGTGAAATGAAAGCATGCTTATCCCTGTGTTTCAAGTCTACTTTACCACACAAAACCTGGGATCTTGGAAATAAAATCCTTATCAAGGAGTAATGCTAAAGAAGTCTATCACATGTTGGAATTGCCACAAAACAGGTGGCCGGTTACCTGTTCTATCACAAAATAAATTACAAGGTGGGTGATACAAAGCTTCAGAGGAAGCTTAAAGATTCTCCTGTACTTCTGGATATTTGTTATTTTTTTCATCTTCCAGGATTCAACTGCACAGAGTTCCAGCTAAGAGTATTGTAGAAATACATTAGTTTGATCAAGTGTAGGTGTATTACACAAAAGCAAATGGGAAAATGTCATCATTGACTCAAAGCTCTGTGGAGTACCTGTGTAAAGACTCAACAGGCAAAATTAGTCTTCTTTTGTAAGTATTCCTTTTATTCCTGTAGTAGTATAATACAAAAAAGGGCATCCAAATAACATTGATTTTTCATTGTGTCTGGTTGCTCTTCTCTTCTGTAAACAGTGCTTACCACTCCTTATGCAACCTACGTCCCCTTGAGCCTCGGTACTGTAATTAGTTTTGTTGCTTTTCTGAGCTTCTGTTTATACCTCACTTTCATTGCTGAAAGGAAATAGTATTGACTTAGGCAAGGTTATGTTGCCCTTATTATAACTTAAAAGTTCACATGATTCTGCCTTGCCAACTGGAAGGAAAAAAAAATCAATTCTGTTTTTTCTGATGTGAGAGTTGTTTGTATGTAGTCCCTGTGTTACACTGTGATCTATTCTATGTTCATCTGTTGATTCTTTGCTGTAATCAAAATGAGGACATCAGTGAACTGACTTCCAGCAGCTTTGCTGAAGACCATCGTGGCTGCAAGCTGCTGCAACAGCATCCTCTGCTGGAAGCTTGCTAAAGGCAAAATGCTCTGAAAGGGGAAGTAGGGTTTGTTTTCTGCATGATGCTGGAACCAGTCTGAATGCTGTCCTTCCCTTGATTATACTGTGGAGAAACCTAAGCTATTGAGACTAGCACTCATCCCTTTTTTGACTAAAGATCTAGGGGAGTAGGGACCTACTAGTTCTTTTGAATAGGTAAGCTGGTGCTAGGGCCTGTTTTGTGTCTTTCACCTGCAGCAATTAAGAGTGCCCTGAGGACTTCTGGGTCACTCCCCAAGGAACATGTTGGCTGTGCTCTGCTTTTTGCTTGCCAGAGAGACACTTGGAATATTGCTCTGCAGCCACTGGCTCACTCAGAGTTGGGGGCAGTTTTCACTGGGTTCTTCCTCAAGCTGATGCTTCTGTAAAAAAAAAATCAGCAATTTTGTATTTATTTTTTTCTTAAGTGGCAGGAAAGACAAGGCAGCAGCCATTTCAAAAAGGTAAGCTTTAATTGTATTTAAAAATACTCATGTTTTAGTAAGCAGTTTTACTACACAGCCACAGGCCTATGGGAGCAACCACAGATCTGCAAGATGCAAACAACATCAGAGTTGTTAGAACTACAACCAGCCTGCTGCAAGGGGTGAGATGCCAAGAACTAGCTGCCAGTTCATGTGTACAGGGAAAAGGACTAATTCTCTTCCATAGTATCAGACACATAGCTCCCTTTGCACTGTGATTTCTTGCTTGAGGGTAACCAAGAGCTCCCTTCAGAAATTATATTGTTAATGATGTTCTGCTGTTTAAATACCAAGAATCATCTGAGACAGGCTGATAGCTAAATCATCCTATCACCATAAGTTGAGTATCTTCTATAAATACCATTCAAGTAATTCTTCCCCTTCCTCTACAGTCCAGAGGTCTTCCATTGTGCATTCCAGACCTCTGAGCTGCAATGTGCAGAGGGGATGTGTGAAGAAAACATTACATAAGGTAAGCAAGGGCTGAACTCGCTACCTATGGTGTTGAGGAAAGGACTCAGTTCTCATGATTCTGTCTGAGAGGCAGACAAACAACTTGGTAAAAACACCAAGGCAGGAAGGAGTAGAATCCTAGATCCCACTCAAGAAACACCTTTCCTGGCTTCAACTTAGCGTCCACTCTAGAATAGCTTAAAATACTGTAATCTGAGTAAAAAGGAAGGATAACAACCTAATGCTGGACCAGCCCAAGGCACCTATATATTTTCACCACAATTAAACATTTCCATGTTAATGACATGTTGCAATAACCAGGACCTGAAATCCTGGTACCTTCTGGTTTAGACAGATACATGACTCAGTCAGTACATTCCAGTCCCTCACAAAGGACATTTATGTTGTCTTCTCCCATAATCACTAGACCACTAGCTTTGGGCAGGGGATGGGAGAGGGTAGAGATGGCAACTAACTTAGAAGTAATAGCTGTGATGAGAGAATTTGGCTTAGCCTGCTTTGTACTTAGGCTTTGGAATTAGGATAGAGTGCTCTTGCCCTGCTATTCCTGAAACTACTGCCTTTCAACCTCCTAGAGCAAAGCATGCCTGTCTCTTGCATAGTCTACCACCAAGAGGGCCACAGCTACTTCTCTAACTTTTTACCCATTAGCTTTGGCAGTTCTTGAAAAGGAAGAAGTACCACAGTAACACTGCTTTACAGAATAAGCTCCTTTCTTTTGAAAAGGTGACGGAACTTTCTGCCCTTAATGATGCTGGATAGGCAAGCTCATCTCTTGTCACAGGCATGTCCATTAACTCAAACATACACTGGAGCAGCAACTTCGTATGTGCTAGAAAAGAAGGTATTAGCATGTCTCTAAGACAAATCTGAAGTCTTAATTCAGTAAAATGCCTTTCTCTTAATATCTGTTATAGTTCTTAATTGTACTTGGCTCTATACACCTTGGTCTAAGCTTGCAGTGAGAAGATTTTTGCATGAATCAAATGTCTGGCATGGTATCCTTTGTTCAGATTGAAAACTCGGCTTTTATTTCTCTCCTAAGCTTTACCCTCCAATCCATATAGTACAAGTAGTAATAACTCATTACTTGATTATATACTTCTAGTGCAATTTGAGTTAAGATGCAGTTATGAACCTCTTGCTCTCCTGTTTAAACTCAAGCAGGTACTGTGAACCTGCAATGGCTATACTGTGACTTGGGTGTTAGAGAGGAACATACTGGACTCTGTCTGCTGGGGCACAGTACATAGATGGTTACTGTAAGCGCCATTCAATGTGGGCTCTGACCACAAGCAACTGACCAGAGGCATCACACCCAAAGAAATAAAGGCACCACTGTAAAGGCAAAGTACAAATGGAGAAGAGAATTTTGTAGTAATCAGCAATATCCTACCTTATGCCACACTTAACTCCCTCTTTTAATTCAAAATACACCCAAGCAACTGTCTGCCAGCTGCCAGTATTCAAAAAGCAAACATTAAGTTCCAAGGAGGGGATTTTAAATGTCTGCACTTAACTGTTTTATCTTGAATTATATTGTCTCCTGGAAGGGTAAGTTTTAGTTAAACTGGTTCCAAACAAAACCAGCCTGCTGAACAAGCTTCATATCCCAGGCTGTGGCCATTTGAACTATGTAGCCATTTATCAAGGATCTTCCACATGCAACAACAATCAAAGCAATGCCTCACAGAAAAGGAGTGCAGAAGGAAAGTTCTTTTGCAATTAATCAAACCAGGAAGAGTTGGGAGAGAGTGTCTTTTTGTTCTGTTTTCTGTCTGGCAGCTACTTGACTTCTGTAGCAGTCACCTGCCAAGAGAGGCTGGAAAGAAGCAAAATTACAAGGGAGAGCAAAATAGGCTACAGCCATCCAGCTGGGATGTGGCATGGATGCTGCTTTTACAGTTACCTGCTTTTTTTGATGCTTCTGCACTGACACCACTGCTAGCAAATGAAGCCCTGGTTTCTGGAAAGTGTAAGTTTAATAAATGACAAACACTAATTTCTGGAGGCTCTGCTCAGTGGGCTCTAGCAGACCTGATGTTCTGACAGCTTATGAACATAGTCCTCTGATGAAGGGTGTTAAAAAACTTCTGATGGCAGAGGCTATAAAGTTTCAATGACAAAGGTTTGTTTCTAATTAGCTCAGCAAAACACTACTGACATCGAAGCGAAGAGAAAGTTATTAACAGCTGACCACAGCTAAACTATGTAGCAAACCTCCTAGAGAGAGGAAGGATTGCTAGAGACTAGTTTCAGTTCCTTTTTTGTCTTTTATATATCTGAGGTCAGTCACAGCAATACAGTGCCATCTATGTCTCTTCAGGAGTCTTCACTGCAGAGAGCATGTTAAAACTGAAGTGGAAGTTAGAAAAAAGTATGGAGATTGTAGGTCACTTTTGGACTAGAACTGTCAATTGAAAAACAGTGCTTTCTCAAGGGAAAGAAACTGATCTTTCCATGAAATGATATTCTGCTCTGTTCTTTTCCTTTCTCCATTTCCCCCCAGCCTTCTAAAGAGGATTACATTGCAGTTGTGAGCAAATGGCAATACAAGCAGCAGCAGCAGCATGTTTTCTCCTGAACAAAAACATCCAAAGCTCTGAAAAAGCAGGCAGGGGAGTGACTGCTCAGAGACAGGCAGAACACAGGAATAGAAAATGCTGAAGCTCATACCCATGAACTGTGCAATAAGCTCTTATGAGCCCCCTGATCCCACACCTCACTAAAGCCTCTGCATCCACAGGAAGCAAAGCCTTTGCTGCAGACAGCCTTCAAGGAAAACCAGGATATGCCAGTCTTGATAATCCACAGAGGGGCTACTTGGAGAACTTGTCTTTACCTGCTTTTAAGAAGAATTAGCAGGTGAGACCTTGGTGGCTCAGGCTCTGTCTCATCCTTTAAAATGCTACCACAAATGGATACATCAGCTACAGTTTTCAACTGCAGAGGCTGCATGGGTGCTGGAGTCTATTGTGGTGAAAACAGCAGCTAATTTAGCTATTGCCACAGTTCAGGAAGAACAGTTAGCTTAAAGCTGATGGCAGATTTGGTGCAAAACAGCATGTCCCACCTAGAACCCACAGTACCATTCTTGGATTTTGCATGGCAAAGGGATTACTCTTTACTGGGATAACCTTGCTGGTGGGAACCACTGGGTCTGCATGAATTGAATCCTATTCTTCCCGTGGTACCAGAGTAAGAAAACACTGTTCCCATCTAGTCCTACAGCTTCACTACCCAGGAGGGGAAAAAAAAAAGAAAGGCTTGCTGTTAGACATTGCTTCTAGCAGCTGTGCCAGTTAACACCAAACTCCAGGGGAACCTCCTGCAAACTGTGAAGCTCTGCAGCTGAAAGGTCACATACTGCTCTGTGTCTCACACAAAGCCAAGGATAGTGGCAGGCAGTGCTGAAGGCTGCTTGACAAAAGGAGGATCAGCAGACAGTGTTAAAGCAAAGGAGTGACAAGTACCGTCTGCTACAAACAAAGGGCTAGTGACATTAGTTAAAACATGTATGAGTTCAACTCAGTTTGGCCCTGCACCATCTGAGCTGAGGCTGGAGAATATTCTGACTGCAAGGTGGCTCAGTGGTGTTGGTCCCTCTTAAATGGGAGACCATCTCTTGCTGGTTTGAAGATTTTGAACCAAAGCAGCAGGTGTGATCCAACTGAAAACCAGAGGAAGTGGCAGGAGGGATCAAGCAGAGATGGTGCTCTTCTCCAGCTATGAGACAGGTAGGTACAGTCTTTACCAGTTTATACCTCCTCAAATGTTGGAAGTGAAACCACGCAGCTCATGTAAGCAAAGTGGCATGATCCTGTAGTGCCTCCTTATCCCAAACATGCTTCTGCCACTGATGAGGAAGGGTGGCTTTATTCCAACTCAGTTGAGTGAAGGGTTTTTAAAGTCCTGTTCTTTTATCACTGCTTCAAGTGTCCCCACCAATAAACATGGTAGGACAGATATTTTATGAACCTGGGCCACTAACAGCCTGTGCTGAAGCTCTCTGCAGTCCCCAGGTGAAAGAGGATGATGATGGGAGGGTTTTCCAATCAAGTCTTGAGAGCTCAGCTACAGCATTTCACATTGGTCCCCATCAGACAAAGTGCTTTCCTGAAGTCTTCAGCCCTCAGGCATCCAGGCTAGGCCAAAACCTAGCTGTCACTGCCAACAGGGAGGATTGGTGCAAAAGTGCCACTGGTCCTATCAAAATATCAGAAACAACCCCAACAAACCCACAACTGAACAAGAAAGACCAAAACCAAGAAAACAACCCTGAAGCAAGTCCTCATTGGGAAGCTAAGGGGAAGAAAATAAAATCACATTCTATTGTAAAATTATAAATACTCTCCCTACAAAGCTATTAAATAAAACAAGATCTGTCCAGTGGCTGTGGTGAGTTCCAGTGATCCTCCTAAGCAGTGTCTAGTAGTCTTTAAAAAGTGGTCTTTGCTCCTCATCTCTCTTGTCCTTGGTTTAAGTGCAGCAGGGGTTGTCAATGACTAGCATAACATCAATGCCATATACTTCCAGCAGGTCCATAAGGAAACTTCTATCCCCTTGGGGATCCAGGCCCATGCCTCGTGCATGGTCAGCTGTCAGTGTCTTGTCCTGGCTAGCTGACACCTCCATCAGTGTCTGAAAGATGCGGTTGTTCTGCTCCATGAAAAACCTGTAGGGTAAAGTCAGCTGAGATGATGGCATTGGGCCCCCCAAAAGACAGCAACTGGACCCCCCCCAAACAGACAGCAGAGCCCCAGACATATATTAGCCCTTTTTAATCATAGATCCCACCTTCTTGGATGGCACTGTAATAGTTTTCCATCCACCCTACAGAAGACCCAGAATAAACAAGGAAGAAGGAGTAACAGCAGTGCTTCTGAGAGGCCAATTTACAGCAAGCGTTTCACTCTCCAGAGGCAAGCCACTTTATCAGCTTGTGTATTTTGTGGTAACCAAGCAGGTACATCAGACCTATAGCTCCCATAAAGCAAAGGAGGAAACGGTGTTGTAAGCCACTGGGTAAATAAATTCTCCACTGCTGGCACAGAATGCAACAGTATGAGCTGCTTCTTACCTACTGTTTTCTTAGGAACATGTAAAGCTGTTTGGAAAGAGTGCTGACCACATCTGTGCAGCTCAACAATCAGAGCTCTGCCCCAACAGCCCTTGAGTTTTATCCCATTACTTCTCACCTGGCTGCAGACTGTGAATAGCAACAGGCAGTGAAGGGCTTGAGAGGAGGTAGAGGTGTGGTTTTTATCTAACTCCATACTTCACCCTCTACACCCCGTTCTGCTTCCTCTGTTTGCCAAGTACAAAGCCAGCCACATCAATGGGCCAATCCTTCATGTGCAAGTCTTATCTCCATGCTACCTCCCTGAGCATGGTACAATGCCTGCTTCCTGCAGACATTGTCCTTTACAGAGCCAAAAGTTCTGGCATGAGAAGTCCTGCAGTGTTTGTGTTTTCAGAGAGGGGAGGGGATTCTTGCATTTTCAATTGTGTTTTTAAAATTCCTTCCTCTGTCTCAGCACATAAGAGGGCTGTATATGGCTTCTTAAATTGAAAGGAAGATGATCTGAAGAGGAAGAACCAGTTTGGTTCTTGGATCCCTAGAGGAAGAGAGATGACTATGGAATTACGTTAACCATGACATTTCATAATATGCCAAACCAGTGCAACATGAAATCAGTGAAAAAGCCACCCTAAACCTAACAGTGACCTAATAAGAATTAGAGGAAGCCACTCACAAGATGAAGAGGTCCTCTTCACAGGAGCTACAATCCTCACCCACTTCTTGAGAATACATTAACATCTGCCTGAGAGAAAGGAGGTATTAATTGCACATACCTACAGTGAACCTGAAAGCATTTTGAGAAGACAAGGATTACAACTAAAAATTTCTCATGTGTTCTTGGAAACTAATCAGGCTAGCACTGCTGCCCCAGTATCTGAGGCAACAGGGTAGTCTTTATAATGCACTGGACTAGAAAGCAGGCTGGTTTCACTTCCCTGCTGATCAGTGGTGAACCAGTGGTGAGTCATAACCTCTGATTCTCTTCCTGCCTTCTCTGTTCCTTCAGCTCACTGGCAGAGTGACTGCATGTGTGCAGAGTGCCCAGGGGCTCTCACATCAGTCAGCTACTGCAGAACCAGACTCACAAAGAGATGAGCTGAAGCAGTGGGAAACTTTGAAAATACTGACAAGAAGGAAACTACAAAGGAGCAGTGTGCTCTCTCTCCCACATCACCCTGCTCTCCTATCAGGATCAGGACCCCTCAGATGCCTGTTGTTACCTCTGGTCGTTGAGCCGCCGGTACTTTTCCTTGTCAGCACTGTTAATTTTCAGGAGTGGCTGCAGATGCTCATGATGTGTCTTCACATTCTGGTTGTCCACATAGACATCATAGAGATCCCGTTTCTCCTCAAAGATCTTTTCTGTTGTACCTGCCAACACCAGAGATTTTCAGAGCAGCGTGTTGCTTTCCCTGCTTTTGTAGTTAATCATTCCATACATGTCCCATTTCTCATCAGTTTGATTTCAGCCTGGTGTTTCAATACATTTTGCAGCCTGGTTCAAAATGTCACACCTAATCCATCATACTTACAGGCCACATATGATACTTCAGTTTCCAGCATTTCTATGTCTGCCACATTCACATAGAAGAATGGTTTGGACTCTGGGACAGTTCCTCCAAGACCAGGCAGAGAAACGTTGGCAAGGCAACAGCAGCAGTACACTGTAGACAAGACAAGGACATCTTCAGATGCTTTCAGGATTCCCTGGAGGGCATTCTGGACGTCAAAGATCCCATTATCCTACACACTTCTATGAAATCATTGGTGAGAGTTTTGAAACACCCCTGAAGACCCAAAAGTTCTCAAAAGTTCTGTTTTGGATAGCACATAAATCAGTTCCATAGGAATCCCATGTTTTGATCACAGTATTACAGTATCAGCAAGGTTGGAAAAGGTTCCACAAACTGATTCAGCACTCTTACTGCCCTGTGCTGATAGGAACTGTCTTTAACAGTGCCAGGTTATCTCCTTACCCAAAATGCCTGACGAAAAGCATTTTGTAGGAGATGGGTGAATGCAGGCCAAGCGGCATCTTCACAAGCAGTGACCTCAAAGGATTCTGAACACCTGCCTGATGTCTGTCCCCTCAGTACCCACAGGCAGTGCTTCAGCACACTAGATCAGAGCTCTGTAGTGTCCCTGGAAACATACCTCTATAGCAGACAACTCCAACTGGGGGTGGTGAAAATATCAATATGCGCTTGCGCAGCAGGGCAAACTTCCAGAGGACAAGGATCTGCTCACCGAAAAACTTGATGAACTGAGACATGCAGCCAGCAGGGTGTGTGATCTGCAGGTGGAAGGAAGGGGAAGAAAATGGCTCAGAGGTGAAACAGGGACACATGCACAGATGCTAGGTCTAAATGTGGGAGCAAGACCAGCACAGAGCAATGACGGAACTGCAGCTTTTAACAGTCTAAGTAACAAAATCTTATCTAAAGCAGCCTCCAAAGCACTGGAGTGACTGCTTATATAAAGAAGTCTGAGCAGCACAGAGCAGCAGCACACTGTCCACTCCTACAAGCCTCAGAGCACCTGCCTTACCTTCATTTCTGGGTACATGTATCTGTGGATGGATGGCAGCCAGTGGACAGGTTGCTGAGAGGAGGGAGTGCCCTTGCTGTCAGGGAGAACTCCTTTCTTGTCATCATAGAATGCCTCTAGATGGGAGTAGTGCCCTGGCATCTCCAGCTGGTGTCTGAAAGAGAAAGGACTCTACTTATTTAGAGCCTTGCCCCAAGCCAGTTATAGCTAAGGAGTCCTGGATGCCTCAGCTGCACAGACTTATCCATGAGAGCAGCTGAAACACCAGGAATAACACCAGCTTTCAGTACAGCCACAGAATGGGCAGGACTGAAGCAGATAGTGAGCTGATGTATGTGTAGTACTGATCCTGCTTGAGATATGTTCAGGAAGGGACAGCTTTCCCTCCTACCATCACCATTTTCGTTGCCAGGTCCACTCAACACAGCTGAAGCACACACCTAGCCTTTTGTAAGCCCTTAGTAAAACGGTTTTCAGAAGGAGGAAAGGGGAACTTCTTGTTCTCTCAACTCTCCCTTTGACACTTACGGTTGCACAAAGTAAGTAGGGTTTAGATAGCATTTGACTAACCTGTTAGCAGTGTACACACTGCTGCTATTCAGTTACTTGTCTCTTTCCCATTGTGATCCTCTAAGTCTTTTCTGGAGGAGCAGTCATTGAAAGAAATCACAACTAAGTGTTGTAGTCAGTTTCTCCTTGTGCCTAAAACTGCTCTCTGCTGAGGCAACCTGACCTCTCCCAGGCAGGGAGTGGCCAGTCCCATTCCCAAGGGAACTCACCTGACCTGGTTCTCCAGGAAGTGCATGTACCTATACAGCAGGGTGTAGGAAGGGGAGAGAATCCCCACAGACTTCATGCGAGCACCACGCTCTAACTCGCTCTCCACAGGCATGTTGGCGAAGCAGGCCAGGCCAAAGCAGAGCCCTTTTCGGAAGTAGCTGGGGACAAACGTACGACAGAGAGCTTGGTGTTAAACCATGGAAGGGGGAGAAAGAAAGGTGACTGACCACTGAAAATACTGATTTGGGAACACAGGTCTTTCTTTAGGGAACCCCCCCGAAATCCCATGCTGCTGTCTAATGGGCTCAGGGCGGGCCTTGGGTGTCCTGGCCCTTTCAGGAACAGGACACAACATTTAAGGGATGAACACCCAGTGCCCCTGTCACTGAAGCCTCCACCAGCCATATTACAGGCTGGTAAGGAACACAGGGAAAGAACTTGGGGGGAGGACTAACAGAATACCCAAGTCAAGGGTCTTCCAAAATGAACAGTCTGCAGTACATGAAGCAGCGAGTATAGTCTATCTACCTAGTCACGTTTTGGCTGCCAACATTTCAAAGCATACTCTGAGTGCAATGGTTCAGGTCACATACCTTTGGGAAAGTAACTTATTTCTAAGCAAAAGGTATGGTGACACTAACTTGTTGCTAAACATTGTTGCATTTTAACAGTGGGTTGATGAAAGCATGGGAATGCTGAAAGTTCCTAGCTTGTCCTTCCACTGAAGGAAGGAGCTAGCAATCAAGAAGGTGAGCAATAACTGTTTATCAGGACAAAGAATCCCAAAGGATGGGCAGAATTAAGAACCTTTTTCTAAGTCCAGTTCCTGCAAAATCATTCCCATTTCAGTTCTGTCATTCTTTCCTCTTCACCCTAGGCTTCTGCTGACAGTTCCAGTTGTGGCAGTGCATTATGACTCCCCAATGCACATTAAAATGTGCACACCACTGAGAAAGGTGGCCTTTCCTGTTCACCAGCTGACCTCCACAGCCAAAGCCATCATACAACAGATCCCTGCAGCTAACTGGCATGTGACAGGATTTTGAGAGTATCTGAAGACCATCTTTGGCTCAGGTAGATACAGTCTTACGAGAGGTTTTTTTCTTGCATGTTCTGAAGGGATGGTGTTGTAGATGTACAGCTAAGAGAAAAAAGAATTAGCACAGCTCAGACATACTCACATGAAATCTGACTGGATTTTGTGGGACCCACTTGCCATGGATTTGAATTCCACGCCTTCCAAATCAATATCTTGGGGTAAACACCACTCCACCATGTTGCCTGCAAAGAAGCAAATTTGTTTGAGTAAACTTGCACACAGGTACTTATTTCTAAAGGGCAAACACCATCAACAGTAACTTGTTGCTTTTACATCACTGGGATGCCAGTAACAGTGCACTAACACAACTCACGAACGTCTAAATTGTCACAGACAGTAGCTGACATATCACACTTTACACAGCTCTTGAAGGCATTACTTGTCGAAGCACAACACCCAGGTATTGCAGGATTTCTGGAGCTGTTTCTGGAGCTTGTGCTTTCTGTGGGTTTATCCTTTATGCAGTTAATCAGAGCAGCTACAATTTTACCAGAGAGCGGATGAGCTGTGGTATTACCACTGCTCCATTAAGGCTGACAACATGAGTGTCTGACATAGAAAGATCTCACAGTATAGACTGCTGCTCTTTAGGATGAGTTTATCTAATAGCTCATACCACCATGTTTGGGAGGGTTGGTCAAACTGGAACCCCTAAGCCAGCATCTTTATCACATGTAGTTTAGGCTAGGAGGAGTTAGCTAAAGCTTTATACAGAGGCTGAGGTGATCCAAGTACTGCATCACATTTGTGAATGCTAGAATAACCAAAGGAAAAAGTACACAGATTACAATGTGGATAGAGATTAGCAAACACCTGTTACCTGCCAGCTCAGGCAGAAAGCATGCAGTTGTTCAGTGAAAAAGGCCACCTGAGGAGCCAGATCTTGGAACAGATGGTATCAGGGAAGTCACAAAAAGTCCCTAAAGGTAGTGAAGTCCTGCCCTGCTGCTGGCAAGTTTACCACAGACAAAAATGAGATTTCTCAGGCTTTCCCATACCAGCATTTCAGAGTCTAACTTGCTCACCTGGACACTCCCACTGCACCATGATGAGCTCCAGGTTTACTCATTCAGTTCCCATTCTCTGTCAGCCAGCCCGTTGCGACAGCATTTGAAGTAATGCAATTTCATTTTAACAACAAAGCAAGCAAACAGTCTTCAGCACAATGCAGGGGCAGACAATGCTCTCTTCTGGGACTGCCCTTTGGGGCAAGCATCCCAGCTGTGCTTACACAGTGTACATTTGGAAGGGCCTTACACTTAGCTGAGACCTCTAGAGATGTTTAAATGTGAAGCCTCATTTCTGAAGACTGTCTTGTGTCATTACTCATACTGCACAAGTAGATGCATGCACTCTCACGCAGGAATTGGGCTTAGCTACTGACATTTAAATAGGCTATTTTTCTTCTCACATAGATACTATATTCAGCAGACCTCCCCCAACCCTGCCTGGCAAGGACTTCAAAAAACCACAGCATGAGGCACGGCAACAGGAGAAGTTTTGCATCCAAGTAGCCACTTCTAGTCCACAAGTGGAGCTCTCCCACTGAGGCGCAGTGGCTGGGAGCAGCAGCAGCCTCGTGACCCCAGCGCAGCCCTGTGCACTCACACGCGAAACCACAGAGCTCTGCTGTGAGTGTCTCTGCCTCAGAAGCGTGTGAAAGGCTGGCAGAGAAAGCCGGTGACATCATGCCAGCCTGCGCAGTCCCCTGTAGGGTTTGCATATTATATATAGATGTTGGCCTTTGTTGTTTTGCATGTGTGTGCCTGTGCTTTGCTTTTTAAAGGCACAAGACCCTTCCTTAAAGGGTGCGGAACACAACGCTTATGACTTATCTCTCAATCACAAAATTCTGATTAGGGCCAGATCTGCTTTCAAGCCTTTCCTTGCAGAGAATCACTTACTGGTCATTATCTACAGATCAACATGTAGCAATGCCACTGAGCGAAGGAAACTGACTTTGTTTAGTGCCAAACCCTACCGCCAGGTGTAATATCCACTATGGAGGTGTTGAAGGGGACGTGGCCCAAACAGTGTTCTGCAGCAATAAGGAAAAGACATCTTGAAACAGAGCCTTAATCTGCTTGTAACCACAAACCCAACTCACCTCTCAAGCAGCTATTTATTTTTTTTTATGGGATCTGTGACAAGCAACTCACACCTGGGCTCCTGGCCGCTCCTCAGGCCACCCTGCCCTATGAACATGCAGCGACGTGGCAGTCGGAGAACGAACGCAGAGATAAAAGAGTAAATTAAGGAAGTTGTTCTGCTGGAACAGTAGAGCAAACAAAGGATAGACTTCACCCAGATGCAACAGCGACTGCCAGCCTGCCCGAAAAAGCAGAGGAGGGAGGAGGGACCAGTGTAGAAAAACAGGAAGCATTGCCCCTTCCCTGTGCAGAAAGCATCTCTCGCGCGCATGGCAAACTTCCCAAGTGAGAGTCAGCCCTGTTGAAGCGGGCAAGTGGTTTTGCTCAGAGACAGCTCTGGACATCACTCAGGAGCTATCACCCAGCTCCAGACCAGGTCAGAACCAGCACTCTCAGCTTCTGGTGTGCAGAGTTAAGAGTCTTCCTCTTCCTCTTTTTTCTCTCCCCTGGGTTTTCACATCCTTACAGAAATGACAATGGCACTGGCATTTGGTGATCATCACCGGCCCTCCTCCTCACCACTAGATGTTTTCCAAAATCTTTGAAGTCCCCAGCAGTGCAATGCTACCATGTTGTGCCAGGACACAGTAAGCACAAAGTGTGACCTGGCCATCACACTGGCTCCATTTCCTGCATGGAAGAAACACTGAAGAGTGAAACACAGTATTTGCATGTTCACTGCTGCAAAACCAACTGCTGCCTTCCCTTCCCTGCTCATCTCCCTCTATCAGTCACATCGTCCTTTAAAGTAACAGATTGTGTGAGACCTCCACAGGCTCAATTATCATCACCTCCATCACAGAACTGAGGTTCAGCCACTTTTCAACTATTCTGATCTGACAGAGTTGATGTTGCCAAAGATTTGCTTCATCTTTACCTCCCTTCCAAAGAAAAATTTATTGTTTGCCATTTGCTTTATCCAAGACAAGTAAGAGCTTCAGAAAGAACCCATACTGGAACATAATGCCAAGCCACACTTAACAGATGCCCAAGACAGTGTTGGATCTTCTGTAACTATCTGCCCAGAGGGAACATGCACACTTAGGGAATTCAGCAGCCCCATCCCTTGTGACTGTGCTCTCTAAGGGGCAGTATTTGCACAGAGCTGGTGCTCATGCTTTTTGAAGTGTCCATGTATTCCAAACTCATTACTCCTTGAAGAAGGGGACTGTTAAAGGGCAAGGAGCAACAGAGAGATGGCATGGCTGCCTCCCACTCTGCACTGCATTTACAGTTCACTTTCTGCATTAGTGCAAGAACCATCTTTCTAGTGGCAGTGAAAGAGCTCCTTCTCAAGTGCCACATTTGGTTCACCATGCTGGAGGTGAGGACAGCACCATTTACTTAGAATCTGCCTGTGGCTCTTATGTTCAGCCATTCACGCAAGCACCAGCAGTCCTAGCGATGCTGGAAGCACAACAGTGGCCTGGCAACCCCATAACCTACCTTTATGAACTCACAGTATGAAACTGCTGGATATACAGCACTGTTCTGCTTCAAGCCCTAACAAATTTAGGAGGAAAGCTGTTCTGTTCTTTATTAGAGTAGTAACCACTTCATCCTTCTACAGTAAAGCATCTCTCACCCTGCCAGAACTAATCTTCCAGCCACCATCAGAAATTCTGCCTTTCACATGCCTGAGCAAGCTACCAAAGGAGGTCTGCTGTGCTCCTATTAGGCAGGATCTCCTTTATGTCACACACAAGGACCACATACCCTGATGAAGGTTACAGAAGTCCATCATGCCATTTGATGTGACTGACCCAGGAATTCCCATATCCCGCTTCTGACCCCAGCTAGTTCACACCACTGTGGCTTCAAGATCCTTTTTTCCAAGTCTATGCCCTCCACCTGTGAAGCTGACATTTGGTGATGTGTTTTTCACAGTCCTATCATGCTCCTTACATTCAGCATACAAGTTGAGTAGCAACAGGAGGCTGAATCTTCCTCCTGACAGACTACTCAACAGCTGATGTCACCCAGCATTAACTGCACATCAGATGTGAGAAGAGCTTGTTTCCCAAATTTCCCTGGACTTCATTCAAAGCAACAGCTGGTTCAAACTCCTGAGAAAGCTCAGCTTTCTATCAACCCAGAAAATTCACCACTTTGCAGAAGGCATATGCTCTCAGATTGAAAGACAACCTGCTGCTGCAGTCACCTGGACTATTCCATGTTTTGGACACTTATTAGAAGCACCTCCCCTTTAATCATTGGAAAGATGATATCCAATCTCATTTCAGATTATGACGTATTAAAAGCTTCTGGCCTCTAGACTGAACACACCTTTATCTGGTGCACTGTTAAACAGGTAACCTCTGGAAAGCCCTTTGGTGTTTCAGGACATAGAAGCCATGCTGCTTGGCAGTGCACACTTCTGACAGCACATCACACTTGGGGCTCTGTTCTCTTCATTACTTCCTTGGGATTTTCAATTCAAAAACAGGATCCAGTCTTTGCTGTCAGGGCCCTCATGTGAGCATGATGTGCCCCTTCCACTGAAGAACTCCACCATGCTTTAAAGATCTCTTTCCTGTCTCTCCTACTTTTGCTATGGATTTACTAAGAAACTGTCTTGTTGACAAAGAGGAGTTGACTCCCCAGTCTGGATGCAAATGAGCTCCTGCGTCTCCAAACCTGCTTCCTCAACTTTCTGATTGTACCAAGACTTTCAGTTATGCCCTACTCTTGCCTCTGCACCTCGGGTAGGTGTCAGGCAGTCAAGAGACCAAATGATCAGAAAGGACATCAGACCTGTGTTAAATTCCAGGCAAGTGCTAACTTCCTCTTTGTGTCACAGTGTCCTGTTTGATGGCCACCACTAGAGCATTGAGACAAAGAAAAGAAAGTCAAGATGTTTTCAGAAATGCTGATTTACCAACTTGAAGTGAATAACCTGTCAGTAAAATGTGACAGAACAGTCTGACAGTGCCAAAGGAGATGGATATGGCAGTGAAAGGTAGAAAACGCATTGCCTTGCCCTCTCCTCTGCCCTCCTGGATTGCAGCACTCCACTTAAAAGTCTTAGAGATCCCACAGGAGGCCAGCCTCTAAACACATGGGTCGCCAAGAAATACATAGCCAAGATGCAACTGCTGCTGGTGGGGATGATGCCCTATGTGACTGCCGTATTAGCCATCCATCGCCTATACCTGTAGGCAGGTCTACGCCACATGATTGAGGCAGGATGCTCTCAAGATGCTACAACAGGTTGGTGCCACCCCAGGCAGTGTTTAGCAGAGGCTCTGTCCCAGGTCTGGACACGGTGTGAAGTGCAGCGGGTGCCGCAGCGGCAGCCCTAGAATCCCTGCAGCATGTCCCGCTCTCGAGTTGAGCTTCGCTCGGTCCTGCCCACACCACTGTTCTCCTCGGAGCAGCACCTTGCTCCCGTCAGAAGTTCTCGGCGGGATGACGATCCAGCACAACCCCTGTTATGCTCTCGTTTTCGGCAAGCCCCCGCGATGCCCGCGGCCCTCGGTCCGCTGGCGAACGGCGCTCCTCTGGAGGCCGGCCGAAGCAGGGCGGACCGGCGGCCGTGCAGCGAAGCAGCGGTCTCCCGTGGGGGTCGCGGGCAGCCCGGCTCCCGCAGGCCGCTCTTCGCTGGAGTCCGGCGCCGCTGGCCTCGAACGCGGCCGGGGGATCAGTCCCCGCGGGAAGCGGCATGCAAGCCGCGGGAACCCCGCGGGAATCCGCGCCTGGCGCCGGCCCGCATCCATCTTACGCCAGCGGCATGGGGAGCCCCAGGCCCGGCCACCCAGGCCCCTTCTCGCCCGCCCCTGGCGCCTCTCACCCGTGCGGGGGTCGAAGGTGACCACGAAGACGGCCACGATCTGGTCCTCCTCCGCCTCTGTCCGCGGCGGGCCCGCTGCCTGCGCCGGTTCCGCGCCACTCCAAGAAGCCGCGCTCCAGCCGCCGCCGAGCCGCCGCCCGCCGCCGCTGCCCGCCTCAGCCGCGGTCGGCGGCGCCGATACGGCGGGGCCCTCGGCCCAGAACAGCAGCGGCGCTTCGTCTGCGCGCTCCACCATGGCCGCTGTCCGCCGTCTGCACGGTGCCGAGCTGAGCTGAGCCGAGCCGAGCCGCGCTGCGCGGCAACACCGCGCCGCACCGGCCGCCGGCGGGAGGCGGCTCCGGGGCGGGGCGGAGCGCTGAGGGGCAGGGCGAGGGGCGCTCTGGAGTTCCTGCTGCTGCCGGTGCCCTCACCGGCTTGGGGAGAGCGGCCGGTGCAGAGGAAGCCACTGGAGCTGCCCGAGGGTAGCTTGATGGGGAGCTCCTGGCTTCTCCGCGGCCCGGTGCTGGGTCCTGGAGGAGCACGGAAGGACGAGCAGACGACATCAAGCTGAATGGTGCAGCTGATGCGCCTGAGGGATGAAATGCCATCGAAAGGGACCTGAAGAATCTGGAGAAGTGAAATCGTGTGAATCTCATGAGGTTCAATAAGGCCAGGAGCAAGGTGCTGCACCCAGGTCGGGGCAATCTCCAGTATCAATACAGGGTGGGGGATAAAGGGATGGAGAGCAGTCCTGTGGAATATGATTTGGGATGCTGGTGAGCAAAATGCTGAACATGAGCCAGTAATGTGCACTCGCAGCCCAGAATGCCAACCACATCCTGGGTTCCATCAAAAGGAGCATGGCCAGCAGGTTGAGTGAGGTGATTCTTCTCCCTCCTCCACTCTTGTGAGACCCCACCTGGGGTACAGTGCCCAGCTCTGGGGCCCCCAACATAAGAAAGCCACAGACCTGTTGGAGCAAGTCCAGAGAAGGGCCACAAAGATGGATTGGACTAGATGAGCTTTAAAAGTTTCTTCCAACCCAACCTATACTATGATTCTATGACTGGAGGCTCCCTAAGACAAGGTACACCACCTCACTATGCTTCACATCCTCCCAGAGGGCAGAGCCAGCTGCCTGCTTTCTGTCATCCTCAGCCTGTGGCTCCAGTGTATATCAGTTGCCTTTCTGAGCAGGAACACTAAGGGGGAGCTCTGTCAGTTGCATCCTCCCGGGTGAGCCCTTGCAGTTGAGCAGAGCAGCCTCAGAAACAGGAATGGGGCAATCTCCAGCACCCCTAAATTAGTGCAGTGGAAGCTACAAGCCACAAATTGGAAAGAATCAGTGATATTGATCCAGTATACAGCGGTGTGCTATATGTGCTTCAGAAAGATGTTAAACAGTTTTCAGGCAGAATCAGGCTGAGATTGAAAGATGGAGACCAAGCATGACCAAGGCATCCACAGGCAGCCAACTTTTCTGTAATTACCATCCCTTCTGCTCCACCACTAATGCCATTAAGTGTCATTAGGTTCAGCTCAGTTCCCTGGGACTTTCTGATTAATTCGATTACCCAATTAAGCAGACCACAATTAAAGAGAAGATATTGTCATAAAAGCCTTAATTGTCTAACTTTTCTCCTGTCGAGCAGCTCTGGGTGTTCAATACACCATTAAGAATCTCATCATCCAGTTTCCTCAACAGTGGGATTTAGTGTGGGGTTTTTTTCCCTCTCTTTTCTTTTTTGGGTAACATTAGCATCCCTTTGCTGTGAGCCTCATTGCAGACAGCTCCAGCACCGAGTGGGCATTTTGTTTCACAAAACCCATGCACAAGTTTACTTTGCAGAGCTATAAACTGCAGTAGGTGGTGTTTAGCAGATGGAGTTTTTCATTGAAGGTGACTGATAAAGAAAAAAGAAACCCAACACAAATCCTGCACAATATTTTGTTGCTGTATAAAGAAAAGCCAGATTCTGCAAATTCGTGGCCATATGCTTTGCTTTAACCATGTAGACAGTGGCAAGCTTCACTTTGATGAATATTTTTTTGCATGCTAAAGTGACAGCTCATTTCTCTCCTCTACTTCATTCCTACAGTGGTGCTGGTATGAATGTCAGCCTGTCTCCCAGTAATCCAAGCAGGGGAAACATATCCTGAGTTCCTCCATAACCCACACAGGCTCTTTGGAGTGCAGAGCCATTCCTGGTCCCCTGTGCTGTGAGGTCACACAAGAGTCATCCCAGCATGAGAGGGGGGACACTATGAAGAGAGCAGCCAGTGACTGGGAGCTGAGGCTGCCAGTGCTGACTCTGAGATAGATGAAATGTCATCACCCTTGTGGGGCAAGAGAACTGTGCACACTGCTTTGGCCAGCAGCCTGGGCCTGCAGAGGGCACTCCGTCTGCTGGATACACACAACATGCAAATGCTACACTTTGTACTTTATTATTTCACAAAAATTGCAAAGAGCTAGACCAGGACAGAATATTGCCCTTTTAGGAGGAAAAAAACCCAACATCTTTGAAGGAAGGGGGTAGGAAAACTGTTGTCAGATATTTGAGAAGTTCTCCAGAAAAAAAATACATGTTAACCAAATATGGTGGCTTTCAGTTAGAAGATGCAACTTGGATAAGTTGAGCCTTCTTTACACAGAAAGTGCAACTTTTCTCCTCTGCCTTGGTTTAAATGGGATTGAAAACTGGTCTGAAGGACTTTCACTGCTGAGTTACTGGTAAAAGTATGAGGATGCAAAGCGTTATTTCTTCAGACAAAATAAAATATTCCTATCCAAGGCTGCAAGTACTGAACATCTGATTAGTACAGTCAGATCATAGCAGTGCTGAACTGGTGCTGTCATAACACCTCAGCTGTCTAGATGCTGCAGAGTCAGCTTTTCATAGCAAAAAGCAGACAGCCCTGGCACTCCCAGGCTTTTGGACCTCACTCAAGGTTAAGGGGCAGGGAGCTGCAGCAGCTGCATTGCAGAAGGAAGTCTTGCATGGCAGCAACAGGCTCAATGCCTGGAAGAAATGCTACAACATCTGAGCCAGATGCAGCAGTAAGAACAATACCGAGTTCCTGTCATGGCCTCCTAATACAGCTTTGGTGGCCTGACAAATTGCTAGTCACAGTCAACAGGCAACTTCAAAGGCTGTGTGGCCATACTTTTCCTCCCAAGAGGGCCAAGTGACCTCAGGTTGACAAGCCACTCTATTTTCTGGTGGAATTCCTCTTGATGTGTGTGTAGGAAAGTACAGTTCTGACAAACCTCCGTCTTGGAGCTGCAGATACTTCAATGTCTGCATGTCCTTCTAGCAGCTTTCCTCAGTATTGTAGGAAGGCTGCTACAACCTTGTTCCCAGTTAAAAACTCACTCTAGTGCCTCTTTGGAACACTGAAAGGTACAGAAATATTCTTGGTTTTTACAAAGAACAGTGAAGAGGAGACATTGGCCTGCTCCCAGTGAGTGACCTTATCTTTGGGAATGCCTTCACTGATGCAGCCAGCTCCACCTTCCTTTCCCCTCAAACCTCAAGATGGGGACCTATACAAGGACCTGGGTATGGTTCCTAACTCTCTCCTGAAGTCGAGCATGTTATAGATTAGGCTGCTAACCTCTCCATGCAGGGTGCAATGCTTGTGCAAGACAATACACATCTAAATGCAGGAAGTGAAACTCAGACTTTAAGGAAGGAAGCACAAGGCCCCGTTACCACAAGAATCATCACTTATAGGAGTAAAGCCCACAAAGACTGCACCTCTGATGATGTTAACATGGAGCAGACTGCCTGTCAGCAAACATCACCTCCTCATAGGCTTTGAGGAGCTGGAGGAGAAGAGAGTGTGCAGAAACAAGGAGATGATTCAGAGGGAGCCTTGATTCCCTGCAGAGCCGGTTGCAGGCAAAACAAATGCACATTCACAGCAAACCCCTTTATCCCCCAGCTTCCTGAGGCACAGGCAATAGTGCACAGGTGATGCTGAGCTTCAGATGTTTCCCATCAGCAATAGCCCACGTGTGGGGTGGTTATAAAATGTGCCACGGCAGGAGAAGAGTTGTCTGTAGGCTCTCTGGTAACTGCTTAGGGCACCCTCTGCTCTTACAGGGTATGTACTGTGGGCTCTTTTTCTCTGCTTGAGAAATTTGAGGTAGAAAAGGGTAAGGGGAGAGCTGCTGTTTGGTTTGGGTTTTTTTTTCTTTAGGATGTGATTGTTCTGTTTCTATGTGTGATGAGGGTAATATGTGAAGCACTGGTGGGTGGAGAAGCTGCATTAAAGGTTTATTAGGAGAGGCAATGGCTTCTGTGTTTTATCTGACTTGCACTAACAAGGTGAAAAGTGCAATCTGTTGCTGTTACATGAACAGTAACTGAATGTATTTGTGCTTGCTAATTACATGCCATCGGATAATGCCTATGGTCAGTGGTTCTGAGATTGGGATGGGGGAGAGCATGGGGTGAGCAGAACTAATGCCTTGGATAAAGCAAGGAAAGGATGGTTAATCTACTTGTGTAAATAATGCTAGCTTTCTCTCTCTACCCTTCTTCCAATAATGCAGGCCAGTGTCAGCTCTGCCTGGCCTGTTTCATATGGTGAAATGGATGACTGGGACAACAGTGATGAACTCGTTCAGCGACTGGATTTTTCTAGTTGTGGTGAGGAGAGTGAGGGCAGAAGTGTAGATGAGGAGGATGCCCAGAGCTCAAGCCCTGCCAGGAGCTGTGAGTTCCGGCCTTGGCAAGGCAGCAGTCCTTTGCCACCAACCCCTCAGGGCAAGCTTAGTGAGATTTTCCTAAAGAGTACAAAAGCCTGGGCAAGTCCTACCCTGAGTGCTTCCCCAGCTATGAGCAAGAGACCAAGTAATGCTGAGACACCACTACACATCACCTGGAAAAAGCTGCAGCTGTGTGACACTCCACACACCCCCAAGGTAATGGCATGTATCCACTTTCTGTGAGCAGGAAAGGTCTGTGGACTCACTGGGTAGCCTTTAGATCAAGACTGAGTGCTTCTCTGAATTTATGCTTCACTCAGCCCAAGGTTTTGAACAAGCAGGTAAAACCTAGTGGCCTGTCCCCTCTGGGAAGTGGAACTCTAGAATATCCAAAGGTTCCTTTGGGACTTGAGTTTCTGAAATGCTGGGGTTTGCTCTCAAGAACTGTTTTCTGGTCAATTTGTCAGTGGCCAAATCACTTCTGATTCAGAAGTTGAAAGAAATGTGTAACTTGGATGATGTTCTATCTCATTTCCTGACAAACCTGTCCTGACAGAAGTGATGCAACAGTCTATGGTTGGTGGAACTGGGTCTTCCATGTTAATGTAGTGTGATGCAATTTCTGTGGCTCTGGAGGTGGGAAAGATGAGCAGCTGTTTCCTCTTAAAGACTATGCTTGTGAAATGGCTCTGCAGGCTTCACCCAAGTGAGCAGGGAATAGAGTCAGAAAGGGCTTAGTGAGGAAAATAGCTTTGTTCTCTTTCCACAAAGTATTAAGAGGACTAAATTGGGGATTACTCCCCTGAGGAAGGAGCTGAAGTCTTTGATTTGTGGGAGAGTAGAGATTTTATTCTGGCATTCCAGCAACAGAAGCACTTTTCTGGATTATCTGCCACTTGTTTGATTTTTTTCCTTCTCAATGCAGAGCCTGTTGTCAAAGGCAGCTTTTTCTTCATCTGAGACAAAGGTCCCACCCAAAGGCTTCCGACATCTGAGATGTACTCCTGGTGCTGACTCTGATGACTCTGCCCAAGCTCCTCATGTCAACATTAATCCCTTTACCCCAGAGTCATATCGACAAATGCTCTTCCTTCCTAATGGCAAGGGGAAGACAGGAGGACAGCTGTAAGTGAGCTACAGTTAGATAACAGGCTGGAACTAGACTGTTTGAAGGAGATAAGTAATGATGGACATGTTTAGTGCCTGGACTTACTTGCTAACAATGAATCATTTGCTTCTATAGTACTCATGGGTACAGAGCAAACATTAGCAGGCATATGAGGGTAATAGAAATCTAAATAAAATAGATCTTTTCCTTGGTTTGGAAATGTGAGACATCAGCAGGTCACCTCAGTGTTATGGCTGGTTGAAAAGATTGTACTTTTTTTTTCAACCATGGGTAAAGTGGAGCTTGATTGTCATGCACACACCCACAACTTGGGAGAAATGTTGTACATGCTTGCATGTAATGCAGCTTTTAAGATGGATACAGGCTGTTCCTGACCTGTAGAAGTTCTGTGTTAACCCAGACACAAACTTAGAATAGAACAGAATAAACCAGGTTGGAAGAGACCTTCAAGATCATCACATCCAACCTATCATCCAACACCACCTAATCAACTAAACCATGCAACCAACCACCCCATCAAGTCTCCTAAACACCTCCAATGATGGTGACTCCACCTCCCTGGGCAGCCCATTCCAATGGGCAATTGCTCTCTGTGTAGAACTTCTTCCTAACATCCAGTCTAAACCTCCTCTGGCACAGCTTGAGACTGTGTCCTCTTGTTCTGGTGCTGGTTGCCTGGGAGAAGAGACCAGCCCCTGCTTGTCTACAACCTCCCTTCAGGTAGTTTTAGAGAGCAATAAGGTCTCACCTGAGTGTGCTACAATGATGTACAGCTTTGTTCATTGCCAAGCTGTGTCCCCCTTGAAGGTGCAATGGGGCAGTGGTGTCCTTCATTAGGAGCTTGCTGTGCAAGGTCATCTCCCACATAGCCTTGCCAGTGATAATGTGTCCAAGAGAGTGATGCCCCTAGAAACTGGTACTCTGCCCTTTGGGTGCTAATAAAGCTGGTACATAGAAGCTTTCTAAATGAAAACAGAATTCCTAGCCTGGGCCTGAGTCTTTAAGGCTTTAACTAGGAACTCTTTTCTGTATCAGCACTCTGCCAAATCCATCTTTAATTAAAATAAATAAAAGTTTGGAGATTTGCTTTTAAAAGAGTTAATTTTAAATCTCAGTTGGATTGTTGTACTGAAGTGATACATCCAGAGTTTCTTAAACTTCTGTTACAGGAGGAATTCTGATCCAAGAAGCCAGACGGAACAGGAGCTTTCTGTAAAGGTGAGTGTCTGAGTATCCATGGGGAGGATAAGATGCTTGTAGATGTTTGGTAAAACTTACTCTGCTGTTGGAGTATATTTCGTGGCATTGAGACAGAGGATGGATACCTATCACAGAGTAATTCCAAGATGAATGTTTTATTGTTAACCTTTGTTTGAGACAACAAGTTCTGAAACTATTCCAGTCTCTAAATGAAACTTGTACTCATGCAGATCTGACAAGTAAACCTAGGACTTGTTGATTTTAGTCAGGAGATTCTTTCTTTCTGGAAAATCTAATTTGGGTTCCTCAGGAGGAACTATATTACTATAGTATTAGTGTAAATATTGACTGTACCTTTGTGGGTTGGAAAAGCAGGCGTATTGCTCTTCCTGCAAGTCAATGTACTGAACACTTCTGGATGTGAATGGATTTCTACTGCAAATAATAGATGGACCTGCACTTCAAAACCACAAAGTCTAAGCTGAAAGGCTTTGATGTGGTGGAGCACTCAGGGCAAAGTTTCAGATGCAGCAGTCACAATGGAAAACCTCTGAAGAAAATTCTGTGCTCTCCTTTAGTAGGAAAATATCCATCTGGGGGTGCCCCGGGGTCCAAGGGAGGACCTCACCACAGCTTATAGCCCCAGGACAGCAAACACCATGGTGCAACACGCAACCAAGTTCTCTTGCTGTTGCCAATGTCTGTGCTTTGATGGCAAACCTTAGTGGCAGAGTGTTGGCCTGGCTGCATCAGGCAGGGTTCAAGGTCTTGTATGCCCCCAGCTGTGCTGGCAGAGCTGGGTATTCTGTGTGGGAACCTGTGTTCCACAGCGTTTCTCCTCCATCCTAGCTGTACCTGGGGGAAACTACTCATCCAGATGGCTTCTGGAAAGCAAGCCAAGCCTGAATTAAATATCCACGTTCAGATGAGGTAAAAAAAAGCCAAAGCTTAATTTTCCTGAGCAGGTCTTGTAGGGAATTACCTTATCTTGTGCAAGAGGCATTGTACAAGTTCATTGTAATGGATTTAATGGGTCTTATAGGAAGACCAATGGCACCCTCTAGCAGAAGAGTCTGGTATTGCAGGAAAACTGCAGCTGCAGAGCCAAACTGCTGCCGACTGACATCCGGGGCTATCACAGTTACTGTTGTGCTTAGCCCCAAATAACTCGTGGCTCACAGAAATATTATTCTGCTCGAGTGCTGATTGAGTAGGTAGTATCGATATAAAATTATGTACTAGGAGGTATCATTATTCCCTGAGCTTTTTAAGGTACTAAAAAATATAGCTGCCATATGAAATACAACCTGTTGTGCAGGGCTGCTGTATCTTAAGAGCCATATTGTTCTGGCTGTGAGGACCATCTCTTTACCCTCAACCCTTTAAGGTCATATATCATATACTATAGCAATCCCAGCAGTGGTTTCAGTGGAAACCATTGTGCAGCATGAGCCACTGCCCTTGTAAGGAAGGCAGGAGGAGAAAGAAAAATCATCTTGTTCACTTCATGCTCCACTGCTTACCTTTTTTTAACTTATCTTTCCTGCAAGCAGACATCACTTTACAAGCACTATCAGCAGCTCCTATTTCCCTAGTGGCCATTACTGTAGCAATAATGATGTTCCAGCTGTTCTGCAGGCTTTTAGTCCTTTGTGGAAAAAGGCTCCTTGTGAGAAATCATTGGGAAGACAAACAGATACACTGAGACCTGCTAACCTGCCCATTACTCTACAGCTGATGCTTCAAACATGGTGACAGCCTGAACTTATGCAGCATGTCTTAGCTGCAGGCAACCTCAGATGTTAAAGCAGCTCTTACAGAGCTGAGGCCACATCATGCCAATGCACCAACCTTTTCTCCTGAGCTCATAATCGGCAATAGCTCTTCCTTTAAACACAAGTTCATTACATGAGTGTGGCTAATTGAGGTACTAGACTTCTATCAAGAGTGGTAACAGGTCTTCTCAAGCCTGCAGTATCAGGGCAAAAGGCAAGTATTACTCGCTGTTCATTCCTAACTCTATCAGTCATGGGTTGAGGAGCTGAGCAAGGGTGCAAGAGAGGAGGTGTGATGGTAGTAAACCAAGGAGGCTGAAGCACATACAGTTAACTAGACTACAGTTCCCCTTAGCTACAACTTCCACCTCTATTGCTAGTAAACCAGGTGTGGGATTTTAAAATTTTAAGGCAAAACAACCCCCCAGAATAGCCTCTTGGTTAAACAAGGTTAAGATGACCTTAGGTGGTCAAAAAAACCCAACCCAGCAAACCAACCACAACATGCCTAAGCAAAATGTAGTATTTCCAGAATAACTGGTAGCACACCTGCATGCATGCCTGGGTGAACATCCAGAATGGGAGTGGGAGAAGCAGGGGTGCTCTGACAGCAAGTGCTAAATAGCTGTAGAAACAGGACAGATGTTATCTAGGTCTTTCAACTCATATTTGTCTTTGGTTTGTGGCCTTGTAGAGATACCATCTGAAAGAGAGCAATATGGTTTCCCGCTACAAGAAAGAGTTCCTGGAACTGGAAAAAATTGGTGTGGGGGAATTTGGCTCTGTCTACAAGTGCATCAAACGCCTTGATGGATGTGTTTATGCCATCAAACGCTCCAAAAGGCCTCTGGCAGGATCCTCAGATGAGTGAGTGTGCTAACTGACAGCTGAATTGATGGACATGTTCTTGGGAGGGTGTGATAAGGAAGGAGGAAGTGTGGATCCAAAGGTATCTGAGGGGTGGCATAAGAAAGAACTGGCTGCTGTTGCACTCCCAAGTAACAGTTGGGAGAGTGGGGGAAGCTGCTGCTTTAGGACTGTTGGATATAAATGCCTGAGAAAGGGAAGGTGCTACATGCCTTGTAAAGTGAGACAACAGCTTACCTGAACTCCTCATGTTCATCTAGACATCTCCTTGAATAACTGTCAAATAAACAATTTGTGATGTCTCTGCCCTGTGGTTTGGCCAGCACTGCTTGAATGTGTGCTGAACAGCTAGAATTGTCCTGCATGCTAAAGCAAAATTCTTGAAGCTGCCTTTGCTCCTTTAACAAAAAACTTCCTCAGTATTTTTTTTCCTTTAACTTTGCAGACAACTGCTCATCATACTTGAGCAAGAACAGACTTTGCTTCAGCAGCTGTGCGAGCCAGTCTGTCTGCCAAAATCCTAGAGAAGGTCTAAGCACCTTTGCTTTCCTCCTTTCAAGCTAGGCTGCAAACCGGGGTTCCTCTCATGGTCCCAAGCAGGACCCCAGCACTTTGTCACCTCTGCTTTTTCTGTGCAATCTTTAGGCAGCTGGCACTGCGTGAGGTCTATGCCCATGCTGTCCTTGGACACCACCCCCATGTTGTGCGCTACTACTCGGCGTGGGCAGAGGATGACCACATGATCATCCAAAATGAACACTGCAATGGTAAGAGCTGTGATATGGCTCAAGGCTGAGACCTTAGGATGGGTGCAGTTACCTTCTTTTGTACTTACAGATAAGATCTTTTGGCTTATGACAAAGCAAACCACTGGGCCTACAGTTCCATGAAGAATACAGTGAGGGCCCAATATTTAGACAAATCTATGAATATTGCCAGTGTGTTACATGTAGCAAACACCCTTTGATTTGAGAGGTTTTAAAACTGCTCATCTGTGTTGGCTGACTTGGAGAAGTTGGCTGTGTTGGCTGCTTAGGAGCTGCATCGGGGACTGCCTAGGTAGAACTTTATATGAGTGACCCAAAAGCAGCTAACTTCAATGCCATATATCTTGGAAACAGCTGTTAATAAAGGAGTAATGATTTGAAGAGTGGCTACCTGGTTGAGAAGGTGGCACCTTGTATCTTGGTTAGAAGAAAAGGCTCAACAGCTGCAAAGGAATGGTACTAAATAATGATGTAAACAGTACATAGGGTGCTGCAGGCTGGGTGGTGTGGTCTTATTTGAGTTTGCCCTTGGCCATTCCACTGTTTGGAAGACACTGGAAGAGACTCCTCTGGCTACAGGAGGATCTGAAGGCAAATAAGTAGTTCTCATCTTTTAACTGTTCCTCAGGTCTTGGGGCTTGATGAGTGATGACAGCTATTTGGAGTAGAATAGATTCAACCAGGTTGGAAAAGACCTTTGAGAGTAATGGTGGAGATGAGTGAAATGTAGTGGTAGTTGCTGCAGCATTGATGCATTTCTTGCATTTTAGTGGATGAACACCTGAGACTAAAGGAAAAACATGGGTGAAAAGCAGGCTGGTGGAGAGAGAGAGACCATGGTACTAGCTAGCCCTGAAATGAAGTGCTCTGGGACGCTCACACAACTGTGTCAAATGTTTCATTCTTCAATCAAGAAACTCTTAACTTTCTTGCTCCACCATTCATATGTCTGCTTTTTGCCTGCAACCATGGCAGAGATAATTATTTTTCCACTGGTCTTTTGCAACAGCATCACTACCAAGTCAGGTCTTCTGGTGCTGTAGAACTGCAGGTGCTCAGTCATACACAAGCAGGAGGCAAGGATGCTTTCAGGCAGTGGAAAGGCTGAAGCCAAATGGTGATGTCCAAGTTTAATTACTAAAATACATATTGCCACTCTGCTTGGGATTTGTGACTAGCAAGCTTACAGGTTCTCTAGGTAATGATTTCAACTAAGTGATTTCAAACATGTAACTCCACAAAGTCTTTGTCAGATCTCTGACTGTTTTCACCTAGGTGGGAGTCTCCAAGATGCACTTCTGGAAAATGCAAAGCTTGGTCGGTATTTCCCAGAAGCAGAACTGAAAGAAATATTGTTGCAAGTCTCCATGGGACTAAAATACATCCACAACTCTGGTCTTGTGCACCTGGATATCAAACCTAGTAAGTACAGTCTTCTCAGTCTCTGTGGGCCCTCCAGGGCACCTGTAATAAGACTTTGATGGAATTTATTGCAGTGCTTCAGAGAAAGGAGGCTTGTGCCCTAAAATGTGAATGGCTTGTGGTTTGTTTTTTAATCTTGCCACTAAAGATGCTCCAAAATGGGGCCTTCTCAGATAGTTGGCAGCACTTTACTTCTGTTCCATGATCTTCATAATCCTGGCTCATGAGAATCACTTTCATAGTGGTGGAGCAAGTAGGACTGCTAATGAAGATGAGGACTTCCTTATTTCCCACTGTCTTGTTGCCCAACACTTGACCTTTGTGTGGGAGAAATGGAGTGAGAAGTGAATGTTTATTATACTTACCCTGAGGGATTAAGTTCATGCAAAAAATAGTAACAAGCTTTCATCTGTGCAGCTGAGGATGGGTAGCTCCAGGGCAATGCTCCCCTCCCCAGCTACATAGTTATGTCTTACAGTGGAGCAACTCTTCCCTGCTAAGACTGGGTTTCTAGCTTGGGAGCAGAAGGAGAGGAAAAGCTGATTTCACTAGGGTATTTCATGCACAACATACAGGTGTATTGAGCTGGGCAGAAAGCAGGTGGGAAGCATGTGCATAGCTCCTCTGGCTGCAAAGCTTAAATAGCCTGACAGGTAGGATTTTTATGAAGTTGTCTGGCTACTGATAACACCATTGATAACTTCACTGCCTTGCAGGTAATATCTTCATCTGTCACAAACTGGCAGTTGAGAGCCCTGCTGGGCAGGAAGAGAGTGACAGTGAAGATGAACTCACACCTGGTGTGGTGTATAAAATTGGTAGGTTTCAGTGCACTTTACAACTGTCTTAAGATTAGAGTTGCTCATTACTGCTTGATTTTGCTCTGTGCTGCTGGCTGAGGACATTTGCATATAAAACTGATAGCATCATCCTGAATGCCTCTGCTACTTGCCATAGCCAGTTCCTCTAAGGAGATAAGTCTTACACTCACATGCTTGTTTCCTAAGCCCAGATTCCTGAGTAGGAGCAAACTTGTTCTCTTACTCAGTATTTCCTGATTGCTCTGTTGCTGCCTATAAAATGCAGGGTTTACTTTTACTGCTGGAGGAGTTCTACATCAGTTAACTGCATTAGTTGCTTATTCTTTGTTTCAGGTGACCTTGGCCATGTGACATCAATCTCAAACCCCCAGGTGGAGGAAGGAGATAGAAGGTTCTTGGCCAATGAGATTTTGCAAGAGGTACAGCTGCTGGCAGGGTGGTGGGAAGAGGTCAACTGTTGGGGAATCATTAGCATATGCCTTGCCTTATCTTCTTGTGTCTGGTCTGGTTGTGAAAACAGCCAAATTAACAGCTTGTTAATGGGTCTTGACATGTAACCATTTAAAATACTTACTTAGGACTGCAGCTATTCCACCTGTGAGGAACAAACCCTTTATCATTTACACACCCAGCTGAGATTGAACTACTAGATGTGATTACTGAGGAATATATGCCCCCAAACAAGTGCCTTGTACAACAAGAACTGATGAGGTAGCATGGAGAAGTGGGACTTAGCTGACTGCAATTTTCACACTGGCTGATTGAACAAAAAAGGGTATCTGTATGTAACAAGCAGCTTGGATGTGCTCATGGGCTCTGGTATTCAAGGACACTATCTTTTTGTACTGCAAGTGGATTTAGGAACTGAGGGGTCCACATTTTGTATGCAGTTGGTCACTTGAGTTGGGTATGGTTAGCTTTTTGCCTTTGAAAGCTGGAGGTGTGCACTTGTTAGGCTGTCCTCTGGATTTTCTGTGCAGATCCTAATGTGGACTGCAAGCTCCTCATTACTGGGTAAAAGCTAGTGTGCTGTTTGACACCAGGTAGGACTGGTAATTATGTCCTTATCCTAAAGAGGAGAAAACAGCTAATTGGGATGGTGAAGTGTCATACACACACTTACTCAGCTGGTTGTTTTACTGAATTGGGATCTCAACCCACCTTTGTTCAGCATAGCAAGAAATTCTTTCTAAAACTGCTTTTCTTCTTCACAGGATTATTGCTATTTGCCAAAAGCAGACATCTTTGCCTTGGCACTCACAGTAGCTCTAGCAGCTGGCGCAGAACCACTGCCTCATAACGGGGATATGTGGCATCACATCCGCAAAGGCTATCTCCCACCAATCCCCCAGAAGCTTCCTCATGACTTTTTTGAACTCCTTGAGGTGAGAAAGTAGCTTTGACAGGATGGAGGCTTTTCCAGTTGGTATGTGACAGCATGTTTAAACCCTGAAATTCTTTGCCTTATAGCTCATGATCCATCCTGACCCAGTGGAAAGACCTTCTGCCACAGCTCTTACTAAACATCCAGTGCTCTGTCCTTCACGTGGAAAAGCTGCGGAGCTCCAGAAGCAGCTATATGTGGAGAAGTGCAAGATTGCCATGTTGGAAAGGTAGGGCTGGCCTGGGCACAAAAGGAATAAGACATGGGTGCATCAGCTGCTGCTCTTCTATGTAGGGTGGTAGAGCTATGAGACCCAACATGAAGAAATACCCAGTCGGCTCCTGTGCCTGAAGCTAGGAGAGCGAGGGGGCTCTAACAGGGAGTTGTAGTACCCAAGGAGCTGGAGATCACTTCTGGGTTTGAGGAACTGGCTGAATTAGAGCAGTGAACTTGCACACTTACTGCAACTGCTGGTGACAGAATACTGCTACAGGATGCAGCCAGTGGGCAGATGAGAAATTGATGCTGCACTGAGAGAAAGTGGTTCAGGACAGAAGGAAGAAAGTGGTAGCAGGCATCTGCTTTCCCTTTTCTCCATCTTGCTGCTTTTGGAAGTGATTTTCTGTGGTGCTAGTATGTAAGAACTATGCTACCACCCCTTTTAGTGTACTGGTCAGCTAGGGAATAGCCTTTCTGTGTGGACAGGAAGGCATATGCCCTGGCAGCAGACAAGCACCGGTGGGTGGATGGTGACAGAAAAGAAGCATGTGTCTTCATTAGGGTGTTTGTGCTGTACAAGGTGGCACTGATCTAAGCAGCACCATTCAAAAGGACTGCAACAATGGGAGAAAAACCAAGCTAGGGACTCTAGGTGCTAGTGCCAGTGTGTCTGACCTGATACAGAGTTTTCTTTAGTGTGGCTTCAAAGCTGTTCTGTTCTGAAGTAGAAACTCTAGAGTTACTCACAGGAATCTTTGTCACCCTCTCAGGTAAAAAGTTGCTGCTCTCCAGCAGTCCTGGAGTACTGCAGCAACCCTGTTGTGCAGGATTGTTCATAGCTTTTTTTCTGTAGCTAATGGGGATTCATGCATGACATGGTTTTCTTCCTCTCCTCTTCCTCCCATCTTCCCCATGCAGGGAACTTAAAGCAGCTCGCCTTGCCCAGGCTCTCATGAAGGACCAGCCCTTAGGAAGTGCCGAGTTGCAAGACTTTGAAACTTCTAAGCAGAACAGCAAGCGTCTGGTGGGAGGGAAGAGTTGTCGCTCATTTAGCTTCACTTTGGGTTACTGAATTTTTGTGTTGTCCTAAAATGCTCTGGCTGCTGAATGGCCCTGTGAAAGCAGAGGGTTCCCACAGACCAATGCCCCATGTTAGCTCCCCTTGTGTTTTTTGGTTCCCTTGTTACTTATGAGATGTTGGCTGAGGCAAAAATTATTGTCTTGTAAATGTCAGATAGTGAGAATTAAGATTATTGTCCTCAGTTTTACGTGTTTAATTTCTTGTGTAACTGGTCTTGTCCTAAATTAAGAATGGTTTTGCTATTCAAGGGAAAAGATGGAAACTTTTACTTGTTTTCCTCTCTGTTTAGTTGGTCCTATTATTGATGTTTTTGTGGTTTTAAAATTCTAGTCACCTGCATGTCTTGAGGGGAGATACTCTGTACACAGACTGCATTGACAGCTGAGTCCTCCTCAAAGTGAGGTGGTGAGGATTAGGGTAGACTGGTTAAACTTCAGGAGAGAGAGACATGCTAGTCTTGCATTTGGGATGCAATTGGAGGGGCATTTCATTGAGGGGTACAAAGAGTAAAAGGCAACACTCTTGAGTTAAGGGGGCTTTAGTAGTGCAAACTGAAGGAAAGCTTCCCCCCTCAACTTTCTGGAACAAGCACAGTACCATGTGACTGGTTAAGCTTTTGTAGACTAGTTTGCCTGACTTATTTTATGTCAGTCGGCAAGGACTCCGCTTTAAGTGGGGGGAGTGACCATGGTGTGCTGGTAGGTCCCTCAGTTTCCCATGTGGTGCAACTATCTGCCTGCAAACGGCAGCCTTTCAGCAAACACGAGGGAAATCAGCAAAGCCTTTTCCGGCCTCCAGAGCTTCCTTGGAGTTGCCCATGTGCTTAATGTTTGCTAAACCTCACCCCCCGGCTTACTGCAGTGGAGTCCTTGTCGGCTGTATGTCTGGCTGTAGTTGCATGTGAATTGTACTCTTACTAGGGAGAGCCTTACGTTGGAAACTCTGTTTACAGGTTTTACTCAAGTTTGTTCTCAAGTGTTGGACAGTGTTGGCTTTTAAATTGTTAGAATTATCCTTTAAGAAGCGAAACGTGCAAATAAAGATTTTAATCTTTTTACCTACGACGGAGTGATTGGTATTTTTTCCCTCTTTCACCTTTTGGGCCTCCTTTCCTCGCCGTACGGGAGCTACCAATCCCCCGTGACGGTGGGTGGCTGGGGACCGGGGCCGGTCGCTGCCGGCGGCGGGAGACCTCTCCTGCCGCGCAGAAGGACCCTCCGCGGCCGCCCCTCTCCACGCGCGGCAAGGCCTCGGCCCTCGCGCGCTGCGCTACCCTCTTCCGCCCGCCGCGGTCCGCTCCCCGCAGCGGGCCCACCCAACCCGTGCCGGCGATGGGGTCGCGTTTCCACCCGGACTCTGTTTGGACAAGGCTTTGCGCTCCCTTTCCGTTTCCGGCTGTGTGCTGGTCCTGCGGCGGGAGAGGTGCAGGGGACGGAGGGGCTCGGGAGGGGGCGGGCGGCGAGGGCAGGGGCACTTGCAGTGGGACGGGGCTCCTCCTGGTGCTTCATTAGCCGTGCTTTTCCCTCCGCAGGAGCGACGGCAGCATGCTGCGGCGACCGGCGTGGCAGGTAGGGCCGGGCGGAGGTGGGGTGGTGGGCTGGGGGCCTTTGGGAGAGCGACACTCGGGACTTGCTCCTTTCAGGCCTTGGGGCCGGGCTGCGGCCCCCGGGGGAGTTCAGATCTGACTTTCCTGCCCGAAGGTGGCCGCACCGCGGCGCCGCCTGCTGAGAGCCGCTCGCGGGCCGCGGCGGAAAGTGAGGGCAGGAGAGGCAGCTCCTGCCCCTTCTCAGCCCGCCCTGGGGCTCGTAATTTCCTCGTCACGGAAACGTGTTTTCAGTGCCGCCCCTTCGCTGTAGCATGGTAAGGTGTGAGGACAGCGGAGGGGCCCGGAGCCGCGCCTCCAGCCAGGGAAGCCGCTCGCCTCCGCACAGCGGGCTGTGAGGGCTGAAGGAGTGCTCTGCAGCCGGGCCGGGCGTTCGCAGAGCCCCGGCTCGGCGCCCTGCGAGCCGCCTGCCTACGAGGACCGGCCGTTGCTGCTGGTGCTTTTACCGTAGCACTGAATATGCCCTTAATAAAGAAATGTGAATCGTCCCATGGGCCTGTCAGTTCACAGGTGTTCTGTCATTTCTCAAAGGACAGGGAGAGAAGTTCTGTGTACTCCACATGAATACAAATGCTGGACTTGAGTTACTCAGCTACTGAAAGAGATGCATTAAAAGTTCCTGCTTGTGCATGGGATGAGTCTTCCATGATTTGTATACACATCAATGAACCATACCACAGATCTTTTGTCTTGCAAGTTGTATTTCCCCTGGTATAGCTCCTCTGTCCAACACAGGACTGTTAATCTTGCTTTCCTTTAAGTTGTTTGTTTGGGGTTTTTTTAAGCACTTGTTAAAGAGATGAACTTTTCTGCAGCTCTTGTTCATGAGCCTCTTACAGAGGCATTCTGGGCTTTTTTTCCTCGTTTTTTTCCTTTTTTTTCCATGGTGTTATTTACCAACAAGCAATTTCTTTTGCTACAGTTAAACCCAAGTAAGAACTGAGGTTTTTGTGGTCTTGCTTTACTGTTTGCTTGGGAGTGAGGGGTTATCAGCATCATACTACTATGGCAATGGTTAGATGTACATTTTAGATGCATCTTATTAGTCTCTGAAGCAGGAAGTTGATGGAACCGTCAAAACTTTTTTCCCCAAAACTGAAGCTAAGCTAACTAAACAACCCTTCCCTGTCCCCTGATGTGTTACAGAAAAATAGCAGTTGCTGTGTGTCCCCAAAACAATTGCTGGAGGTGTGCTATCAGGCCATGATTTTTTCTTAGGCAGTGTTTTTAACACCAGTTTAACTAGGTACTCTTGGAATAATCCTATTGGCTTGATGAATTTCTTCCCTTAGTTGCCACATAAGTCTCTGGAAAAGAATGTGCTTGCAAAACCCCTGAGTGTTCAGAAAACAAGGTTTAAAAGCATGTGAATACTGTTTGTACTTTGTGTCTTGGAAACTAATGCGTGTCTGTTCCTTCAGGTGCTTCGTCAGTTTGTAAGGCATGATTCTGATACAGTTGGCTCACTGGTACTTGAAAGATGTAAGTAGCTCCTGAGGTGAAACTTAGCCCTTACTCTGAGTTTTAGTGTGTTTTAGAATGGCTGCAATATGTCATGAGAGAAATAGAATGGTAGCTCGTGTTGTTTCAAACAGACTCTAGAGTAGCTTCTTACCTAGTCTTTGTCAACTCTAGCTGCCTTTAAGGAGGGAAGGGAAAAAGCTCTGGTATGGACTACAGCTGTAAAAGGCAGGTGGTTGTGCTTTATCAATGGCAGTGCATCAGACATGCTGTTGTCACAATTGCTAATACTTGCTTTCAGGTGTCTCACATACTTGTTCCTCAGACTCACGTGTGCCTGGGGGACTTGTTTGGCTGCTATTGCCCCAGCTTGATTTGCTCCAGGTGTGCACTTCAGGCTTTACCATTAAGTACATGTGCTTCTTGTGCAAGAGTGATGCTTTCCTGATCTCCAATTTTTCTTGGAAAAGGAGAAGCAATTGCTTGTGTCCAGCTAGTCCTGGTACCTCTGTAAAAGCTAGCAACCATCCAATTCAGAGGATGAGGTGTGATAATGCAGCTTCATTGTTTTAAAGGCATTGCTGTAAGGACAAAACAATGTAATGCTATGGTTTATAACATAATGAGAAAGTGCAAGTTGAGGTAAGTAGATGAAAACTAGTTTCAAGTGGCATATGCATGCACCTGTGAAAAATGTTAACAGAAGAAAGAACCTTTAGCTTTCTAGATGAGTTTACTTAGCAGTGAATATGATATTACAGGCACAGTCAGTCAGCTGCAGGCCCTAAAGCTAAAAGTCACAAGAACTTGAGAAATGTAGGAAGTCATTATTCCAGCCCTTTGCAAAAGCTGCCAGGTTATGACTTGCTGTGAGACATCACAATTCACCTGTATGTGTGTTTGCTTTCTGATGTTTCAGCCATGAATCGTGTTCAGTTACTTGGTCGGGTTGGGCAGGACCCTATCATGAGGCAAGTGGATGGAAAGAATCCTGTTACCATATTTTCTCTTGCAACCAATGAGATGTGGCGAACAGGTGAAAGTGAGGTAAACCAGGGAGGTGAGTCTGCAACAAGCAACATGCTTCTGCTGTGGTCTGAGCTCTTGCGTGCGTGTTTGTAGCACCGTGCTTTGTCTTCAGGCTGCCGTGTAAATCTGCTGGGTTCAGGGCAGCTCCTTTTGAGGTCAGCAGAGATACTGGTGCACTTGTGGACTAACTGATCCCCAGCAGTGTGTACTGAGTAGAGATCTTCATGTCAGCCTTCCTCTGGGGAAGGAGTGTTGAGTTGGCAGTTCTTACTGTCGGGGTTGCCGGAGGTGTGTAGCAGGCCCCATATTCTTATTTGTGATTCAAGAAGGCGGGGGGTGGGTGGGATAGAAAAGATACACCATCAGTCTGCAGTTGCAGATGGTTTTTTTCCTCTAATTTTTGTTCCATGCAGAGTATGTGAGGCAAAAAGGCTTCTAGTATGAGGACTGGCTTCCAGGAAAAGTGATCTCAGGGTTTGAACTGTACTGATACTTTAATTTGGATGCAGATGAGTAGAACGTTGAGTTCTAATATGGAGTGGGAGATGAGTGCTACTAGAAGTCCATTGTCAGACCACTTCTTATAATTCAAGAATACCAGCATGTTGAAACTGCTGCCTGAGGCAAACCTTAAACATTAGATTTGGCTTCTGTCGTTGTTATTGTCATGTACTGTAGGTGACATCAGTCAGAAGACGACGTGGCACAGGATCTCTGTCTTCAGGCCGGGCCTCAGGGATGTTACGTATCAGTATGTGAAGAAGGGGTAAGTGAGTAACACGTGTGGCTGTGGGTTTAATGCCTTACAAGCTGGTTGAGGTAATAATTACAGTGCTGAGGAGCTATGCTGAAACAGGAGCTCTGGGAAATAAGTTATCAGACCTGCTACAAACAGCCGATGCAAAAGACTGTACTTAGAATTGGGTATGGAGGAGAAAACAGTAGTACAGGTCTCTGACCAGAGCCAAATTCCTGTCTTGTTTGTCTTTCAGTTCTCGAATCTACGTTGAAGGGAAGATAGACTATGGTGAATATACAGATAAAAACAACGTGAGGCGGCAGGCCACAACCATTATAGCAGGTAAGGAACGACACACCAAGGCCTCTCTTGTGCTTCTCAAATGGAGAAAGGTGGAAGACCTTTGGTTTGTCCTCATTCTCAATACCCATACTTGATGATTTGGAGAGAATCAGTAGGCTGGCCACTAGATGTCCTGCTTGTGAAGACATAGATGAGAGCATGTAATTGCAAACTGTTGCATCATTTGCTCACAAATCATTTGGTGCAGGAGGCTGAGACTCTGTTCCCTTGGTGATGTCAGGGAATTTTTGCTTCCTGTTACAGACTAGAGGCTTCACTGACTTTAAGGATCTCTGTGAAGGATGCCTTATGTTGGGATAGCTTGATGGAGAATTTTGAAGGACCTGATTGGTAACCAGTAGTGATAAGAGCAGCACAGAATGGATAGGGAATAACTTATCCCTTGGGTAGATGCAAAGAAGAAAACTGGGAAACTCAACTTTTGACTTGAGCTTAAAGTACCCTGAGCATTCTGTATCTTTACTGTAAGTAGAGCCACTGTCTTGTGGCCTTTGGGGAAGGGCTAGACCAGTTGGGTAGTAGAGGGAGGAAGCATATCTTAAAAGTAGCCAGAGAAGCAAAACAAAACCAACCAATAAAACCCCACAAACCCCCCAAACAAACAAAAATAAACAAACCGCACAAACCCAACAACAAAAAAGGCAAAAAACCTTCCCAAACCAACCAACCAAACCCCCAAACAACAAAAACACACCAACCAAACAAAAAACACAAGCAGGAAAAACAAACCAGAGCAAAACACCAACCATAAAAGAGAAATTAGAAAAACCCAATGAACAACCAAACCCAAAACACAAGAACAAGCCAGCCACAGTTCTGGATGTTGCTGCTGTCCTGCCTCTTTAAGACAATAGTAATCCAGCTATCACACTGACAGTTCAGCCTGCAGCACTGTTTATAAATAGCTGGAGGGGGGATGCAAGACTTTAAAATTAGTGTTAATCCTGAAGGTTTCCATTGTGTTCAGTGTCCCCATACTCAGTTAGTGAGGCTTGATGAAGTAGGAGCTTTGTGTAGTCCTCCAGGCTGATGACATGGTAGTGTATGCTAAGAATGACAAAAGGGAAAATCATCTCTAGCTGATACAGATCACAGCAAAGAATGAAACCACCCTTTTAAAATGTTTCAGGTGTCTGGCTGCTCAGCAACTTTTCATCAGGTTTAGCAGACTTGTTACACTGTGTATATGGCTGCTTTGAATTGTCAGCTTTCAGGGAAGACAGACCCCGAACCCTCTGTCAGGCACCTGATTTTATGAACAGTTCTGCTCTGAAATACATATTTTTGCAGCTTCTTTTAACACCAATGGGTTGTCTTTGTGGGTGCCCAGGCTTGCAGCAGGGGAAAACAATCTAAATTTTCATTGTTTCTTTTCAGATAATGTAATTTTTCTGAGTGATGGTGGTGTGAAAGAAAAGGTGTGAGGTCATTAGTGCTTGGATCCAGGCCATTTCATTCCTTTTGTTTTACAGTGCTTCATAATTCTGTGATCATGTATATTGCTGTAGCTTCTTCAAAGAACAAATAAAACGCTTGGTACCTGTAGGGTATCTGTGTGTTTTGTTTTCTTAGTACTTAGGGCATCGTTATTACATCGTTTGACACGATGACTATGACACTTCTTCTCTCGGTACCTTGTCAGTGTGATGCCTATCGTTTGCCATCAGGAGGAGCTGGAGGAATGACTGCCTTGGCTTTCCTTCTGAGAGGCCTGCGATTGTGTGTGGAAAAACATTCCTGCTCCAGGCTTTTCACTGGATGTGGGAGCGGTGTTTGTTTTGCTGTACCACTGTTTTATTGTCAGATGGAGAATTACTAGTGTGGTTAGTAAAAGAATGCACAACCGAAAGGTGTACCTTTGTTACATGGAGAAGTGGTCAGTTTCTCACTAATGTGGTGTGGTGTGAAGAAGGAAAGAAAATGTTAGAGGTGAGAATTTCCTGCTTTCCAGGCTTGTGGGGTTTGGTATCTTCGCTCTCTGAGCCCAGCAGGGAGCACGCTTAGCTTTTGCTGCTCTTCCCCTTACTGAATTATAATCTTGTTTATAATTCTCTATGACCACTCAGTGCTACCAAAAACTTCAGTTCTTTCAGTGTTCACTTCTGATCAAGGTTAATGCTTCAACTAGTAGCCTAGCTCCTGGTCCTGGCTTAACAAGGTGTTAGATGTGCTAGAAATGCCTAGCTACTTAAATGGGTTGTCATCCACAGGAGGTGGTATCATAGTATCATTCAGGGTTGGAAGGGACCACAAGGATCATCTAGTTCCAACCCCCCTGCCATGGGCAGGGACACCCCACACTAGATCAGGCTGGCCAGAGCCTCATCCAGCCTGGTCCTAAACACCTCCAGGAATGGGGCCTCGACCACCTCCCTGGACAACCCATTCCAGGGTTTCACCACTCTCATGGGGAAGAACCTCCTCCTCACATCTATCCTGAATCTCCCCACCTCCAGCTTCATTCCATTCCCCCTAGTCCTATCACTACCTGAGATCCTGAGCAGTCCCTCCCCAGCCTTCCTGTAGGCCCCCTTCAGATACTGGAAGGCCACAATTAGGTCACCTCGGAGCCTTCTCTTCTGCAGCCTGAACAGCCCCAACTCCTTCAGTCTGTCCTCATAGGAGAGGTGCTCCAGCCCTCTGATCATCCTTGTGGCGATATATTCTTGAACAGGAAGTTCTGACTTTAATTCCTTTTACTACTTGTTCTATCTGAGCCTGTTGTAGTGCTGGAGAACTTTTAGGCTGGTGCACTTCCATAGTAGCAATTCAGTTTCCATTTTGGTCAACACAAACTTTTCTTCTCAGCTGGAAACTGGGGTTTGTCTTAAGTTGTTTTTTTTTATATCAAGAAGGCCTGGACTTAATGTCCTAAGCCTTTGTTCTTTCAGCAGATATCTCCTTTTCTGTGCTGTGCTGTGGTGGTCAATTCCAACAGTTTCTGGCAGTGTCTGCTTTGGAGCTTGGGAACTAGCTTCCTACTGCAAATTCAGAGCAGAAGTGGCAACGATGATTCACTTCACTGTTGCATGTGGAGTGGCTGGAACTCCATCTGGCAGTTGCTGAAGGACTTAGGCTAATCTCTGCCCCAGGCTCAGGATGGAGACAGCGCTAAGCTAGCACAAGGTGTAGGATTAGGTGCCAAGAGAAGAAAAATATTTGCTCAAGAACTCCAGCTTTACTTGCTTTTCCGGTTGTTCTATTTAAGGTTGCTAGTACACTTTAAAAGGTTGACCTGCTACAAAGCCAGCACAGACCAACCTTGAGAACACACTGTTTGGGAAGTGGTGCAGTACCTTGAGTCTTCATCACAATATTGCCTTGGGGTAGATTTTCACACATTGTTCTACCTTAGCAATAGACATAGTTACAGCAAACATAACCAGTGGCAAAGGTAGGTTGTGTGTTCGCTGCTTTGCTTTGCATGTCTGCTTTGCTGCCATGGGGTGAAGTTAATCTATAACCAAGTCATTGTGGTTCTGAGAAAACCAGGTGTGAAATGAGCGTTCCTGGAGCTTCTGGGTTGGGGGTTTTGTATGACTAGGTGGTACTTCTGTGAGAAAACTGAGTAAAACACAGTGATACTTGTTTATAACTGTAAAATGAGTGTTTTTCTACATTGTCTTTTGGTAAGTGGCATTCAGCTTTTGCTTGTTCATGTTAAAACTCTTGTGTAAACTGGATTAGGCAAACCCTGATTGCTTGCATCAACCCAGGACATCTACAAGTGTTTGATCTGAACAAGGAATTTATTTTAGGAATTTATGGAGACAGAATGGAAAAGATAGAGATGGTTTCTTTTTGAAATGAGAGAGCCTTTTAACCAAGAATTTGGATCACTTCTTAAGAGCCCTGAGACAGCTCTTCTGGTTGGCAGTGCAGCTCAATGCCACTCAGTTATTTCTGTTTGTTTAGTGTAAGGTGTAGGAAACCCTTTTCTCCTGTGTTTTTTGCTGTGACTAGTGCTCTGGTTTGAGGGAGACATCATTGGCATTGTGCCTGTGTCACACAGCAAGTAATGTTTCAACTTTAAGTGAGGTGTGACTTGTATTTGGGAACGCAGACAGAATTTTCCCTAACCCTGTGGGATGTGGAGGGTAATGAGAAAGCTGTTTCAATGGAGTGGGACTTTGGCTAAAGCATCTTTTGTTTCTGTTTCAAGACCCAGATTTGTGCAGATGGACTAGGAATGACTGAGGGCTTGGACTCGTATAGGATTCCTAGAGCTATCTAAGCATGTACCTGGCTTAGATTCTAACCTAGCCAAAAGACTTGCATCCAGGTGACTGCCCAATGTCCTGCATGCAGAGGATAGATGTTTGAACCCTGTCCTAGCTCTGCTGTGAAGACCAGCAGTGTCTGATAAAAGCCCACGTGGAGAGGCCATGAGTTGCAAAGGCAAGAAAGCTGAATTAGTGCTTTGCAAAGTCCCTGGGTACAAGAGGTGGGGAAAAGGAACTGGGATATCTGTGGGTGTACCAACTATGTGGGCTCTCTCCAGTACTGGCAATCCCACTTCTTTCACAGTAGTTATGTCAGAAAAAGAATATAATGCCAGGATTGTGGGAAGAAAACTTCAGTGTTCTCAAACACACCTGCTATTTTTAACAGAAATTTCTGTTGGTACCCTTTTTGCTAAGTAGTTGAGCATGTCTGTATGTATGTACATGGTGGCTGTTTTATCTTGCTGATGGTGAGCTTCTCCATACAGCAATGTACACGAGACATTTGCTTTGTTAGTGTGCTACCAGGTACAGGGTGGTACAAATACTGTTTGCACATGGCACACAAATCAACTTTCATGGGGTTTCTGGAGACATCCTCTTGTGGGACATGCATGTTAATGTGTGACTTGGTTTTTTTCTTGTTGCTTTGTCCTGGATAAAGCTTGTTATCATACTGTACTGTTTCAGAACAATTTCCAGCAATTACTGTGATTATAAATTGATCACTTGGTCATTCTTTGTGTTCTTAGTCCTGAAGTCTGTTTGCTGTACAAAGTTTGTTGAAGAAGCCTTCTCTAACTATGACCATTTTCTATGGCTGTCAAGGGGTAAGATGTTTCATTTGTAGTTGATCAAAAAACCTAGCAATTGTTATCCTATAGGGCTTTGTTGATGTTTGTTCTGTTCTTGCTGGCTGACTCTTCAAACTTACTTGAACAGAATGTCTGTAGAAAACAGATGGCTATCTTGATCCTGGTTGCCATAAGTCAGAAAAATGTCACCTGTAAATATTTAATGAGCCTTTGTGCAACTGACCTGATGTAGGACTGAGTAATGATGCACTTGCAGGAGTTCCAGCTTTGGTAACCTGGATCTGCAAGGAAAGCTGAGCGCCCTTCCTTTGCCAGACTTTCTGTGACTTATTAGACTTGTGTTATTAATAGCTTTTATTTTCTTTGATCTTTAAAGTGGTGTTTGTTTGGAGCTTTGCCTTAATGTTCTCCTCTTTCTTAGTTACTCTTTCTGTGTGGGTTTTCTGTTTGTTTTGTGTGTGTGTTTGGTTTTTTTCCTGTGGACTTTCTGTTCCTCACAGAAGGGGTCGGAATAGTCAGTAAAAGAAAACTGACCTGACCTCTCTTCAGCCTTATCTTCAGACAAACCCCCACCTTTTTATCTTGGAGATTATTAGTCTGTTTTATCACTGTACCCCTGTGCTGGAGAGTGACTACAAACACAGTTCAGAAGTCTGTGGTGAGGAAATGACCTTAAACAAAAGAAGAAATCAAAATGATCTCAGATGTATCGGGACTTAAAAATGATACTACAACTGCTCTGAGTGGAAAGTTATGAAAGAGAAAAAGAGCTTTTATTTTTAGCATGCCTTTATTGAAACCTGTGGTTTAAAATCCTCCATGTAATACAACTGTCCTCCCAACTTTTTCCTGTGTAATGCTGTGGGTTTTGTGATGCTCTCCACAGTGCCTGATTTCTGGTGTAGTGTCAGTTTGTGAGCACCAATGCATGAGACGTTAGACTGCTATCCCATGTATTGTATCGCAGCACTGAATAATTAATATTCTTTGGAAAGTATTCATTTCCTCTATTTTTTCTCTTCTTGGTGCTGTGTATGTGCTTGCTAATACAGGTCTCAGGAACCTGTGCTGCAGCACAGAAGTTTGTGTGGTCTATACGCTGTTAGTTGCCACAGTACAAGGCAAACTATTTCCTTACAAAATCTCAAGGAATTGTTAGGAACATCAAAGCTCAAAAATGAGATGCAGCCATGAACACTAATAGGGCAGGACCTGCTTAGGATGCCCAGTTAACAATATCATGTTTTATTTTGGTGAATAACCCCAGAAGTTGATTATTTTGATACACAAAATTAATGAGTGGACAAAGACGTCTTCTCAGATGCTTATGGATACTCAACAGTGGTGTGTACCATAGGAACAGCTGTGCCTCAGTACCAATGTTGCAAGAGACCTGCTAAGCAAGTGCATAGGAGAGAGGGACACAATTCTATGAGATGCAGGAAGTGAGAAGCATTGGCAAAAGCAGTGCATTCTTTACCCAGGGTGCCTGAATTCCCATGAGTGCTTTACCTAAGGGGGAACTCCAGCAGTGTACACTCTGCAACTAGCTTCCTAAAGAAGTATTTCTTCAGAAATGTGCTGGGATAAGAAGGTTCATCTTGGTCAGATACCTGTCCTGAGGAGAACATCATCCTCAGCATGTTCAGCAAATGAAGTTGCAGTTACCCAGTCACTGATATCTTTAAAGTGGCTTTTATTTTGTTGGCTTATGAGGCAAACGTGGCTCACCCTCTGTCTTCTGCATGTGAGAAGCTGAATTTACTGCCCCAGCCCAAAGACGTTCTCTAGTCAGCAGGAATTGTGGAAGGATCTAATGTCAGCCAACCGAACAGGGTGATGGAGAGCCTTTTGTTAAATGGATTATCACAAGCCATAAAGGCTTTGAAAGTAAGAACACAGCTAATGAAAATATAGAGGTTTCTGGATAAGGAACTGACCTTTACAGGTTTCACAATCTGTCTCTGGACCGGCACAGTGCAATTGCTTTGACAACAGTGGCAGTGCCAGAACACACGTTTGTACCTCCGGTTGGACTTGACAAAGTGGTAGGTAGCAATTTGGCCTCCAGTAACTTGGCTTTAGGTGTTTTCTGTGCTGCTGAGGGCATATAGTGAACGGTCTTGTTTCACAGTGACTTAGAATGGCTCCTCTTTGCAGGAGATCTGTGGTTGGGGCAGTTACAGATTTTCATATTTTTCTAACAATGTACCTTTTGTTCCACTCTTTTTTCTTTAAAGATTTATTGCAAACAATTGTGACTCAATCACCATTACTTTTCATGTTGTGACTGAGTGCTGGGAAGTCCTTGTGAGTGTTTTGCTTGGAGGGCTAATCTGGGCTCTCCTTCAGTGAGGACTGCATAGCTTAATGCTGCACAAGCATTTGCTCTGAGTGGAAGTGGTGTGCCACAAGAAATGAAGTCTGAGCAGGATGTTTAGAAGAGAGCAACTGTCTCAGGCAATCCTGTGATGACTCATGCACAACATGGTGTGGAGATGCCAATTAGCGCTGAACTGACCCACAGCAAAATGCCTTGACTGAGTTCCAGGAGCTGAAATGAAGCACCAGAGAATGCCCAGTTCCTTGAATTGTGAGGATTGGACATCATTTCTAGAGGGCTATTAAATGGCAGTGGTGTTTTGGCTTGGCATGAAAGCAACTCTTAAAATATCAGAATTTCCTGCTGCCCGGAATTATCTTTACTGCTGCTGGATTTGCACTGGTTGAGCGCCACAGCAGCGCGTGCTAATCAAAGTGCGGTTCATTGCGAAACTACTGCTTTTTACGTCTTTAATAAACAAGCACTACCCTCGTCTCACCGCCTTCTCCTTTTCGTGTCTTTTTTCTAACGAAGCCGAAATAGTAAGGGGCTGGTGCCTCCCTCCTTCCCCCGTGATGTTTATTTCGACTGTGGCAGCACGGAGGGAGCAAGGCGGAGGTGGGGCTGTCCATTGCTACTGCCTTCTGCCCGAACTCTCTCTCCCTGTGAGCGCTCCCCCGGTCACTGATGCACGGCGGGCCTCGTCCGCCTCTTCCTGCTCTCTCCCGCTGCCAGCGAACCGCTCGATCTGGCTTCAGCCCCTTGCCTTGACCGTGGCAGGGGAGGTCGGTGGAGGCTCCGGCGAGGGCCGCGCCGTCCCCGGCGGGCACGGCGGTGCCCCCTGGCTACGCCCCACCCCAGGCCGCCAGGTGCCGCTGTGCTCCCGGTCCCCTGCCCCTCCGCCCTCACGCACCGGGGCGGGACGGCTGGCGGCGGCTGCAGTCTTGTCGCTGCCGCGTTGGCTGGCGCGCCCGTCGCTCCCGCCGCCCCCAGCGCTCGATTGGCCGCGCGGGGCACGGGGGTTTCCCCCCTCCCCGCCGTGACGCTCTGAGGGAGCTCCCGCCCACATTCCCCAGCTGGAGTCGTGCGGGGGCCGGTTGGGGTGCGGTTGCCGGCCGGCCGCTGTCCTCGCTCCAGATTGGTGGCCTCGGGTGCGAGGGCGGGGCGCGACTTGCAGCTGGCGGGGGCGACCCACCCGCCCCGGGACCAGCACAGTCCGGGTGGCGGTGGGGACGAGGCCTCAGCGCAGCGAGGGGCGAGACAGGGAGCGGGCGGCTTCGCGGCCCATGGGAGCGGGCGGCGCGGCGTGAGCCGGCCGCCGCGAGTGTGCAGGGGGCAGACAGGGGTGCGGTAGATCGGGCAGTGGGGGTGCCCCGTTGCTTGTTACCGCTATGGAGGTGTGCGAGAGCGGTGGGGAGCAGCCGCCGCTGCTGCACTGGGACCGCAAGCTGAGCGAGCTGTGCGAGCCCGCCGACCCCGATACCCTGCTGTGCCACACGGTGAGGAGCGGCGGGGGCGCAGCCGTGCAGGGGCTCCGCGGCCGCTGCTCGCCCGGAGCCCCGAAGAAGGCGCGGGGGGGATGGGGGCAGGGAACGTATGAGATGCCTCTGTGGGCGGCCGTGTTTCTGGAGGTAGTGGCAGGGGTTGTTCTGACACCCTCGGCCTCCCCTTAGGGAAGAGGTCGGTACTAGGGGACTGGAAGTGCCGTGGGCCTTTGGCCAGCAGTTACTTGCCCATTGCCTTTCCCCGGGAATCCTGCCTCGCTATCCTGGTCTCCCCGGGGATCCTGCTGCCCCTGGGGCCGTGGTTCGCCTCATTTGCGCTGGAGCGTCACAACTTCCTCCCCTCCTCGGGCAGCCCGCTTCCCGGCCGGGGTTCCCTATTTCCCCTCGGTGATACCAGCCTCTCCCCCGGGGAGCACAGCGAGACTGTCCCGGCGCAGGAAGGAAGTGACAGAAGGTCCCGGGGCGTTGTGAACCGTCACGCTCACCTAGTTGTGTATCGTGCCAATGTTGGGAAAGTTAACTCCCGGAGGCATGCTACGAGGAGTCTTTTAAAGATGTTGATTAAATTCTTGCTGTTCTTGATTATTTTTGTGGGTTTTGTTCGTTTGGGTTTGCTTTTTGTTTGGGGTGGTTTTTTGGGGTGGGTTTTTTTTTTGTTTGGTTGTTTGGTTTTGTTTTTTTTTTAATAAACAATTTCCTAGTTTTGCATAGTTAGGACAACCCCAGGGAAATGCATCTTGTTATCTCTGCTGTGTATTTTATCTGTTATCCTGGAGGCTTTTTGCAAGCACAGATACACAACTTAATAAAGCTGTTCAGATGTAAATCCAAAGTGGAAGTGAGCTGGAGCATGTCAGGACAGTGGATATGGAAGACTTCTCCAGTCCTCTGCATACAAAAGCAGAGGGTGGTCAAGTTTGGTGTAGATGTCGAGAATGTGTTCGGATGGAAACCTAGTGTAGCATGATTATGTGAATCTGTAGTGGTGGTGACTAGCCTGTGTCAGCCCGCCTGCGGAAAGGTGATTACAGATGGTGGCCCACGCTCCGCATTTCTTTCTTGTACCTGAGGGAGCGGTGGACGAATACAGGCATCCCACAGAGAGAGGCCGTCTGCCTGGGATCCAATAGCACGATGTGCAGCGAGGCAGCATGTTGCCGCTGCATGGAGTACATGGCGTTAGCCTTGAAAGACAAACAAGTCTTGTTTGTTATATGTGGTACGCGGTGGCCTTTCCGATCCGGGATCGTATCCGTCACAAGCTCCAAACCGCGTTTCAGCAGGAAGCAAGCCTGCTGCAGGCGTGACTGTCCTTAAATACTGTTTAGCTTCTTTGTCTTTGAAAACTCTTGGGCTCTCTTGCGCAATGTGTATCTTCTGGTAGATCCGGGAAAAAGCAATCGTATGTTACGGTGGGTTGGCTTTTTAAAGAGCCAGCAGGAACACTTTAACAATAGAAAGCTCTTCCTTCAAACAGCTGGGGTTTTTTGTTTGGTTGGTGTTTTTGTTTGTTTGTTTGTTTTTTCCTTCCTCACCAAGAGGAGTGTTGTGAATGAAATGTAATGAAAGACTCTTTGAAAAGTGCTGCTGTTTGGATTTCACGGTTGTGCTGGAATAGTTCCTCCCGCTTTGTTTCGATCTTTGTGATGAGAATGGAGTTGCCACTCTAACTTTTCTTATTTAGTGTTCTCATAATTTTTTAATCAGTTCTCTGAAGGAGATCTTGCACTTGGGCTAGAACTTGTGGCTGCAGTGGCATGGATCTGCCCTATTTCAAGGAGCTTAGGATTTCATTTGAAGTGTAGCTTGTCAAGCACAAACATCCTTGGCTGTCTGGTGGATAAAAACATGGTGCTTTTTCCTGTGCTGTTTTCAAGCTTCATTGGGGATTTTAAGCTTTGAGTGCTGTGACAAGTGTGTTTTGCAGGAGGTGGTGTATAGCTGGATCTGCAAAAACTTGGGTGGTGACCTGCTTTGTTGAGAGCCTACCATTAATTTGTTTGTGTGGTCTTTTTCTTTGACTGTTTTTTTGTAAGAGTTTAAAATTTCTTGTAAGAGTTTAAGACCACCTTAAAGTCAAATGAAATGTGCAATCAATTTATTGTTTTGGAATTATTCTGAAAGAAGTTGCCAGTTAAATAAAAGCAACCAAATGCTGCGGGTGAAGCTGGTGTAATGAAGTATTAGGATCTTTTGAGGGGAAGAAAGATAAACTTTCTGAAGTTAACATGGGGGAAAAGCCCATGTTTCTGCCTGTTCAACTTTTTCTTTTGCAATGTGAATCCTGCTGTGTGGAGCAAAATACTGTGCTTGATATCATGAAACACAAGTTCTCCATTTACCTCTGGCCAAAACCTCATAGAATCATTTAAAACCAAAGCAACCAACCAGCCTCTCTAGATGAAACATCTGCTCTTCTCCTGGTTTATGTTTAACGTCTGGGAGGATGGGTTTGGCCCAGCTGTTTCTGCTGTGTTTGTAAACTTGTTGAAGGATGTTTCTGAAAAGACTGAGGTGATGAGAAGACCCTCCTGTGCTCTCTTACTATGAGTACTCACCACCTGTTCTGTCATCCTCATGGCTGAGGAATGCATGCCTTTTGGTACCTTGTGGTCTTGACATGCTCCCATGGTGTCCCACAGCTGGATGTGCCAGTTTGTACTCTGGAAGACTTCTGAGTGGACTTAGGAAAGGTGCCTGCAATAGTCATGCAGCCTTTGGAGCATGAGTTGAACTGACAAGGCAGAGTAGGCAGAAGATGAGGATGACTGAGGGGAGAGCTCGCAAGCAGGAAGAAGGATCAGTGTCCTTTGGCAGTTAGACCCATGTATGCAGAGAGGTGAGGGTGATAATTCTGTGCAAGCTTCTTCTTGTGTATTGTAACTTAAAAGTCAACCTTTTTACAACCACGAAGGTTGTTCATAGGTCTGGTTGATTTGGAGCTAGTAGACAAGCATGAAAGTATGCATACACTTAAAAACTTGACCTCTGTTTTAAACTCTTCCAGCCTGTCTTAATTGTCAGAGCTGAAATCCAGCCTCCTGGGGATTTACATTTCTCTTTAACAGCTGATGATTTCACCAGTGCCTGAAGCAGTGTGAGGAGCGGTTTCCTCGCTCCACTAGTGCTGTTGGTGATACCATCATCAGTGCTGGGAGAAAGTGGGACCTCGAGGAGCTTGGCTCTGGCATTAGAAGGCAGCAGTTCTTGAGGTGCCTCACTCATCAAAGTCTTCACGGTTTATGCTAATGCCCTGGGTGGCAGATAGCTTTATTTATAGTGGCTCTTTTTCCCAATTGACTTCATTTCCCATCTAAGAGAAGGCGGCAAAGTATCCCAGAGGTGTGTTCATGGCATGTGAGGTGTTGGCACATATTATCTTTGTATGCCCTGTGGCTTGCTATGGTTGTGTGTTGGCAAAGCCATACATTGGCACGCTTTTTTTTTTTTCCTGGCAGTCAAGCATAAAGAAGCACAAAGTCTGCTGCTACCCAAAGGGAGCAGAAGCATGGCTGAGTTGCAAACTCCTCGCCTCCGTGCCACTGCAGTTACTTCCCCTATCACACAGGCAGGTTTGATGTGGGAGAGCTCTGCTTGCAGTCATGGCTCTCTGTTGGGATTGATCTGTAGTGGTACCCAGCCTAGCTGAGATGGCATCTTCAGTGACAAATGCCAGATCTGATGCAGATGGATGTCTGTTGACAAACATGCTGTGAAATGCCAACTACCTGTCCCATTGCTGGATGAGAGATGAAAGGCAGATGGTTCTTAGGAGCCTTTGACATTTAAGAAGTCCTTATTTAATACTGAGGAGGCAGTCTTTTTTCGCCCCCCATTTTCATGGTTATTTTAACACATTAGCTGCTGGCTGCTGCTTCCAGATGGTAGTAAAATACAGTTGAATCTAAGTATGACTGTGATCTTGGCACAACAGAGGTAGAACTGCACCTACCCTACAGGTACACGGAGACAGTGGCTAGCTTAAATAGTTGGGTCTAAATTCCCAGGTGTCATGTCCTGAGTGGTTAACTGGAAGATCCTTAAAATGTTAAGTAGCCCAAATTGCTTATTCATTAAAGAGCTTGACTGTTGAACTTGAAGCTCCTATGAAAAAAACTAAAATGCCTCAAGTGTTGCATTGCTGATGCAAATGTCTGAGTGGTGTTTGAGCTCAGCAAGC